>NC_088389.1:103875000-104510833 GCF_037993035.2 Macaca fascicularis | reverse complement strand
AAGTGAAAAAAGGGAACACGGCAACTGCTTTCTTTCTAACTCCAGTTTTCCTTTCTGAGTGCCTTAAAAACTTCTACTCGTACCAGTTCTTACCTTTGTTTCCTTTCATGTATCTTCCAGGTTGCATTTTGCCAGTTGGTTTTCAGCTGATCTTTATGTACTAACAAATTGGCGGAATGACAAAGACAAGCAGGGAAATAAGAGAAAATGCCAAATGTTATTTTCTCCACCCGCAAGCAGTAAAAAGGGAGAACATTCCACTTTCATCTTTTTAATATGAATACTTTTTTCACTCCTGGAATGAGCAAGTACATCCTGCTTTATTTGAACAATGTTCCCCTTAGGAATAAAAGCACTAAAGATAAAGGAAAACACATTAAACTCTATAGCACTTTTAGCTGGCTCACTCTTGCTACCTCTTCTTGCAAAACTGATTCATCTTACAAAGATCGAAAGCAACGTTTGCTGGAAGATACGGCAAATTTTTTGGTATAGAAAATGTATCAAATTCATTAAATTTTCTCACATTATTAATTAGTAATTTTGCCAACAAATGCTAGAAGTAATGAGTTAACTTTTAAGTATTTTCACAGCTTGGAGAGGATGGCAGCTTAATTTGGGATTGTAAAATTCATTGGCCTACATTTGAGTAAATATTATTTAAGTTGATTTTGAATGAGTTGTGAGGCACACTGCAATATTTTTAAAGCATCAGGACTGTGAACTTTGTATTGTTTAATTCTTTATCTTGTCACTCTAATTTCTAAGACATCGGAATTATTCAAATTTATGTTTTTCTGGTTTGTTTTGTTACCCAAACCTGATTATGACTCAAGATAACATAAAATTTATATTGATTTACAGGATCAATATAAATTATTGTATCTGTCTTGTATCATGTCACAGACAATGGAAATCTAAATCTAAAACAAGGGCCAGCTTTCCCTTTTCCCCTTAGGGAGAGTGTTTGCTCAAACAGATTTTAGAAAGTGGAGAAAAAATGCTTCTTTGTCGTTTAATTTGGGAGTTGACTACTCTTCCTCACTCTGAATGGGCCACAGATACTGTGCTAACCATTGTTTGAAATTCTTTGGTTGCAGCATTTCTCTCCTTAGTATAATGGAGCTATCTTCATTGATTTTCTTTTTCTTATAGAAATACTCTTATTCTTAACTTCCCTCCTATGCCCTACTTTTCAGGAAACTATACATACAAGTAGCCACACAGATTCTCCATTCTATACGGTGTATTAACCAAAGCTAAGGGATTTTCAGTCTAGAATAAATATCCCACAGGGCTCCAGAGGGATATTTGATATACAAAGCTTCACATGGAATTCTAAGCAGGACAAATATATAGCATGAGGGGTGGGTGTGTATTTTTTTCTGATTGTCACGTGGGTCCTTCTATTTTTTTTAAGTATTTAGCTGGTAATTATTAAACCACTTCTTTACATACAATATAACACACACACACACACACACACACAAATCTCAAAAATAAAAACTAATTATTAGAGAGGTTGCAGTCTAAATCAGAGTGCAAAAAAAGCTCAATTATGAACTTCAAGATTGTTTTACTTAATCTCATATGATTCTAAAGAATGAAATAAAGGTTTAAAAATCAGAAATTTCACATGAAAGTCAGGATAGTGGCATTTCTTAAATTTTATGTTGCATTGTGATAACATCTCCAGTGATAGTAAGCAGATGGATCTAAGTAGTTGTACACTAAGCTTGAGATCTCCATTTTGGCAGCTTCATCACTCACACAATGTCTGTGTATGCCCTCTTGACCAGCTAACTGTCACTTCATTCTCTTTGTCCTTAAAACATTTTTTGTCTCCTTGTAGGTTGAGATTTGGTTAACCTATGCTGATAAAAATAAATCTTTCTATATGCATGATAATTAGCAGGTTGCCTTTTCCACAGTGAAATTAATACAATGCACTACTTCATAAACAGTTCCTCTCTTTTTCCCTATCTCTGCCTAGCAAAAGTATAACGGTTCCTTAGACTCCTCTTAATGATTGCACCTGAAAGCTGTAAGACAAAGCTTTGAAATGACTGCATTTAAAATTTGATAAGGATAGTAGACAAGTTCTCCCTCATGTAGAAGTTCTCTACATGCTTTTGAGGGAAGAGGGGACAAATTTTTTATAATTCTTCTATTTATACCTACTCATGTAAGATGCTTTATAAAGGCAATTCAATGGACTTACCTCAAAAGTTGTAATTATGAAGAATATGCTTTAAAGTCTATTTCATTTTATCTAAATTTAATTATATGCTCTATAAAGAGATATCAGGACTAACAGCACTTTTGTTTTTATGTCATACTTTCAAAATTGTAGTGCCAGTCAAAATAAAGGCAGTGCATAATTACTCATGTTTGACTTGAATTATGGAAACTGAATACATGGATGTAAAGTACACAAGGAAAAGCTAGTTTAGGTGGGGATAGCAGCCTGCGCACAGGCATAGGGCTGTGAAAGGTATGCTATGTCTGAGGAACAGAAAGCATTTTTATCATAGACTAAAGTAAACGGTAGTGAGAGAGTGATGGACACTGCAAATGTTTGCTGAGGAATCAATGGACACAGAGACATTGCTCTCAAAATAAACCTCATGTATCCTACAAAGGATACAAGAGACTCTCTTTGAAGCTTGGTGGTAATGGTTGGCCAAAAGTGGATGTATAGAGCAGTAACATAATAAGAATTGTATTATAAGAGAATTTACCCTGTCGACAATGTGTTATGGGTCACAGAGAAGGCACCTGGAGTCATGATGTAGAGTAATGAATTGTTTTTAATGTTTATACAAAGACTAATGTATATGCTCTGTAAGGATTTAGGAATGGGAGCAGAGTGTACAAGAAAGACTTATCAGATATTTTATAGCTAAAATTGGCCCACTGGATATGGAAAATTTAGAAATGGCAAACAAAATTAATCAATGGGTTGAGAAAAGAGAAATGAGTCAAGAAAATTTAGTTTGAGCAAGTGTATTGACAGAGTTATCACTGAAATGATCTGCAAGATCGATTTCAAGTCTTAACACAAACAACCACACACATACATATGGACGCACATAAACATACACAAACAAGCTTCGCATCTATCTTTCTAAAGTCTTAATTTGACATTTCAGACTTCGACCTGTCTTTGTTAACAGGAAAAGTAACCCCATCGCAGTCAAAAGAAATGCTAGGAATCTGTCTCTCAGTTTTTTCCCCCTAAAGTAGCAGTTTAGCCACTTACTGTTTTAACTTCCAATCCTTGTCAGTCTTGCTCATTATCTGTTAGAGGTTTCATTGAATTACATGTTTTCATTGACCAGTGAATAAATGAGGAGAAATTGTAAACAGCATTTTTTCAATTCCATAGAAACTATAAGTCAAGGACAAACAAGGCAACATTTGGAGTCATCAGAGTCCCTGACGATGTATCCACACATGTCCATCATCAAAGAACCAGCCTTTGACTTTATATTATTGACTCTATTCCACGTATTAGGAGTAAAAATCCCTTTATGACTAAAGAGCAAATATTAAGATGAGAATGATGTCCTTCACAGGACACAAAGATAACCAGCTGTTAATAAACAGACTATAAGTCCAGACCTCAGATACAAAAATTCCCCAAAAAAGTCTGGTTTGAATCTGGAAATCACAAGAATATACATGGTAATTAAAGTCAGGTTTGTTTATGAGATTTTCAAAGGACAGAAACAGAAAGAAAGAGAGGGAAGAAGAGAAGGACACTATGGAGGGCCCTGGTAACTCAAGCTTTTAAGGAATATCTAAAAAAGTAAGAAAAAAATTGAAGAGGTTGAAGAAAGAAATGAAAGCAGTTGTCCCAAAGACTAAGAAGAGGATTTCAAGGGATGAACAAATGATCTACTGTATAATAGCACACAGAGTTGAATAAAGTTGAGTTCTTCAAACGATATACTAAATGTGACCATAGGAGATCATAGGCAGTCGTATCAAGAGGAGGAGCAGTGTAGTGTCTTCATATGAAGATGTCCTGGAGAATATATTTATGTTTTTGCTTTTTAAGATAAACTGTCTAATACATTTCAATTGAAAGGATTATGTAGGTTATAAAACTTAAAAATTGGCAGGGCAGAGTATATCACACCTATAATCTCAGCACTTTAGGAAGCCAAGGTGGGAGAATTGCTTGAGCCCAGGAGTTTGAGACCAGCCTGGGCAACAAAGCAAGACCCAAGACCCCCATCTCTATTAAAAAAAAAAAAAAAAATTGCTGGGTATGCACCTGTAGTCCCAGCTACTCAGGAGGCTAGAGTGGGAGGATTGCTTAAGGCCAGTAGGTAGAGGCTGTAATGAGCTGTGACCAAGCCATTGCACTCCAGCTTGGATAGCAGAGTGAGACCCTGTCTCAAAAACAAACAAACAAAACCAAAAAAGGAAAAATTAATGTGAAGTATGTTTGGAAATTTCTTATAAAATTTAACATACAGCTCTAACCTTTACCCTATGACCCGATTATTTTCACTTCTACATATTTATTCAAGAAAATTAAAATCATATGTCCACCAAAAAGATCTGATCATGAACGTCCATAGTAGCTATTCATAACAGCTAAAACTGAAAACAGCCCATACGCCTATCAAGTAGACAATAGATAAACAATGGAATAATACTCAACAATAAAATGGAACAAAGTATTGATGCATGCAACAACAAACAGGGAAGATCTCAAAAAAATTATGCTGAGGAAAAGTAGACACATACAAAAGAGCCACTATTGTACGATACTATTTATATAAAGTTTTACAACAGGCAAAATTAAAGTATGCTGCTAGAAATAAAAACAGTGTTTGCTTCTGGTGTGGTGAGGGATTGACTAGAAAGGGATAACAAAGGAACTTTCTGGGGATGGTATTGCTTTTTTTTCATATGGGTGTGAACTCTACAATTGTATGCATTTATGAAAATTCAGAAAACTTTAACATTTCATCATATGTAAATTCTTCTTTAATCAAAAGGGAAAAGAAACATTGATAGGAAGAATGTTTGTAAAAAATGTTATAGGAGTTTATCTAGATTGAGAGGGGCGAAGAGAAAGATCTAGGAAAAAGATAAGGCTAAGGGAGACTTATTTTAAAATAGTGTAAACATGTTAACGTTAAAAAATAGAGAGGAAAATATTGGATTTAAAATGCAGGGTATTGATAGAGCGATATCCCAGAGTAGACAAATGGAACTGTATTAAAGAAACCAAACATGTTTTACTTTCCTCCTCTAAAGGGCCAAAAAAGAGACAGAGCAGGCTCAGGAGGTTTAGGAACTTGATCCAATTAATTTATAGTGGGTTACATAATCAATCATGAGAAGAGACTAAACATAAAAATTTCGTTATTTGGGCTCCATGTTGTCCTCACAAGGATAAGAGTACCTCCGGGGCCTCTGTAATTGACTTCTAACAAGGTAGATAATTTTGATCATGTTAGAGACATATCTGAAATGAACTCAGCCCTGGGCTACTGCATTGGTAAGGACTAAGCAATAGTAATGCTCATCTAAAATTGTTTTTATAGAGAAAAAGTCAAGTACCACCAGAAACTTTGCACAAGAATTACAGTGAACTATGAAGTCTGATGCAAACCAAAATTGCCAGATGTATTTGGAAAGAGCTTATGTATCCGAATATAAAATGTTAACTCAACCGTGAACACTTTCATCTTACTGAGTTTAATGAAAAAGTATTTGGATATCTGTAAAACAACAGAAAAAAAAAGGGGAAGTATCTCAACAACCACTGAGACATTTTGGCACAAACACATCACAACCCCATAAACCTTAGAACCGAATAGAATATGTTGGCCAAAATTATTAGGGACGAGTGAATGGGTAGAAAGCACTCCATGTATGTTTATGCAGTGTTATTTGAAATTTGAGGAGGCATGAGAATGGCTAGAAAATCTCAAAGAACAATACCGGTTTAAATGATGATCGCTCCAACACTCCAAAGACAAAGCTCTGAACTGGCTTCATTGAAAACCACTTACATTTCAAAATACGGGTTTGAAACATCAAGAAATAGACTAAATGGAAACCATCTGAGAGGAGAATAACAGAAACTAGAAATATATCCCCAAAAAACTCCAAAAATACAGTAGGGGAAAAACATGAAACACTGGAGCTCATTTGGAACAAATCTCTTTACGTGGTCATTTAAAGTCTTTGGCAGTGTTTTACCGGGTAAAATTTTGCTTTTTAATAATTATTTATTTTAATTTTATCATTAAAATTTCTCCACTTCTATCCTGTAAAATTGACTTACTATTGCAAAATCTGTGGTTTTTTTTAATACAGATGTCATATGAAGCTGCCCTTAAAACACAGATACAAATAATGTAATAACACAGGATTTTCATTAATATTTTTGTAGAGATACTACAGCACATAAAGAGCCATTCTTTCACAAGCAACAATGAACCTAGGAAATTGACTCATAGGGATATCATAACAAAATGCCACAGATTAGGTGGCTTAAACAACAGAAGTTTATTTCTCGCAGTTCTGGGGGCTGGAAGTACAAGGTCATCTTGGTGCATTTGATCTCTCCCGAGGCGTTTCTCCTGGCTTTTAGATGGCCACCTTCTCACTATATTCTCACATGGCCTTTTCTCTGTATGTACCCATCCCTGATGTCTCTCCTTCTTCTTACAAAGACACAAGTGATATTGCATTCAGAACCCACCCACATGACTTCATTTAAACATAACTACCTTTTAGAGTTCTATCTTCAAATACAGTCACATTGGGAGCTTAGGACTTCAACATGTGATGATTGAGGAAACATAATTCCGTTCATAACAAGGGTCATGTCAGATTCAATATTTAGGAGTCCCTTTAAGACTGAAAGCTGGGCAGTGACTGAGAAATGTGTAAGGGATAGTTCGCACAGTTAATATTACAAAAATATCTCAGTTAATAGACATATAAGATTAGATGATGTGTTTTCATCAGGATGTCTTCTCACCCCGCACCCCAGGAAAACAAATCGTGTTAAGACTACCTATTTTCCCTCCTGCAGAGCTGACCTTTGTAATTTTTCTAGATGAAGTTATATGGAAGTGCATTTCATTCACATTAGGTGCCTTCTCATTAGAGAGGGACGTTTTCATAATGTGGGAAAGCCAGGCCTACATATTTTGCCTTTGTGCCTTTTGAATTGTGAGATCTTGATAGAATTCGGAGTGCCTTGTGGCTATAAGGTGGTGGAATTAAGGGAGAGCCAATCAGGTT
Source organism: Macaca fascicularis (assembly GCF_037993035.2). Classification (NCBI taxonomy): domain Eukaryota; kingdom Metazoa; phylum Chordata; class Mammalia; order Primates; family Cercopithecidae; genus Macaca; species Macaca fascicularis. The sequence goes on along the minus strand of NC_088389.1, from coordinate 104,503,552 downwards.
GATTTTGTTTATTAGAGGAAGATATTTTTTAAGCACAGGTTCAAACACACAGAAACTCTACCTGTTCCATTTCTTCTGAACAATCTCTAATTAGTAAGGACCTACTAGGTCAGATGAAAACAGTTGAAGAAGAAAAGAGAAGGAAGGCAAAATTCAGATTGGTCTGGCTTGAGATGGTAAAGAAGTAGGACTTGCTCTTTGAAAACGTTGACTCCAAAGCAAATTTTATCACCCTCAGCACTAGTCGCACTTTGAGCCAGTTAATTGCTTGTCATTGGCGGGTGGCTGTCCTATGCATTGTAGAAAGTTTAGCAGCATTCCTGGTTTCTACTTACTAAATGCTGACAGCTCCCCCTTGCCCCAGTTTTGACAGCTGAAAATAACTCCAAACATTGCTAAATGTCCCATGGGAGATAAAATTGACAGCAATTGAGAACTACTGACCTAGAGAGAAGAAGAGAAATTAGGCATTATCACTAGAGGGGTATAGTGTCCTGTTTTGTTTTGTTTTGCTTTAGAATGAAGGATGCTTGTATATATTTAAAACTGGCAGAGTAATGTCCAATTATTCATGTAAGGTTGACTACCTGAGATTCTTTTCCTCACTCTCCTAAAACATTACTAAAATAACAGTAGCAATAAAGGCTCAAAAGAGATACAGACTCCAAAGGACAAAGAAAACAGTGGAATAGACATGAACGGATGAGCAGTTTAAGTAGTTTTTCTGAACCCAGAAAAGAGACATTGTGGTGATTACTGAGTTAGAAGATCAGAGAAAGATATAACTTTTTTTTCTTTTTTCTTTTTTTTACTTTAAGTTCTGGGAGACATGTGCTGAACATGCAGGTTTGTTACATAAGTGCACATGTGTCATGGTGGCTTGCTGCACCTATCAACCCATCATCTAGGTTTTAAGCCCCACATGCATTAGGTATTTGTCCTAATGCTCTCCCTCCCCTTTCCTCCACCCGCTGACAGGCTCCAGTGTGGGATGTTCCCCTCCCTGTGTCCATGTGTTCTCACTGTTCCGCTCCCACTTATGAGTAAGAACATGCGGCGTTTAGTTTTCTGTTCCTGCATTAGTTTGCTGAAGACGATGGTTTCCAGCTTCATCCGCCTTGAGGAGATAGAAAAAAGGCTCCTTTTAAGGGAGCAAAAATCTAGATAGAGTTAGAGTAGTAAAAGCCGTCATTGAGGTAGAGGGGGTCTTTAATGATCATGAGGAGCTTGGGCTTTAACTGTGATACAGAACCACTGAAGGGTTTTGAGCAGGGTTGTGAGGTGATCTGATTTGTCAATTAGAGGATGTTCGTAGCTGCTACAATGGTGTAAACACAGAAAATTGGAGATAATAGAGAACTTTGCAGAAATCTGGGCTAGAGGAACAGAGATTTGGATCAAAGTCATGGTGGAGGTGTTGGGAAAGTTTAGAATCAGAATTAAAATTTGAAGATAGAGCTGACAGGATTTGCTAATGGATATAGGGCCAAAGGGAGAGAGAAGGATCAAGAATGTAAAGCTTGTGCATATGGCCTGAACACCTTGTAAAACAGAAACATATTTTATAGAAGTGGGACAAAGTAGAAAAGGTTAACCCTTTGTGGCTAGATATCAGTAGTTCTGTCTTGGACATGTTAAGTCTAGGATAACTACTCAGCAGCGATCTCCAAGAAACAGATACATGACTCTGGGAATTTGGGGTTTGACTAAGGCTAGAAATATAAATTGGAAGTCATCAGCATACCAAAAGCATGTAAAACTATAGACCCTGATTAATTTACAAAGGGAGACACTGACCATGGGAGAAAAGACTTTGGCTGAAATAATTTGACATTTGTCCAGAATCAGTAAAGAAATATGAAATTCAGACTTCAAGGAACAGACAAGAGGCAGAAGGGAAACTAAAAGAGATATCCCAGATCCAGATTAAAAACCAAAAGAAACTCTCCAGGAATGAGTTTTCAACTATGTAAGAGTTTGTATGAATAGGGATATATCAATAACCATTGTAGTTGGTGATACAAATGTCAAATGAGGGTGATTTTAATGTACTGGTGGGACTGGCTGGAGACATTTCAAAAGAGAAGAAAATTTCTAAAAAGAGTTTTGCTACAAAGTGCTTCAGAGAAAGGTAAGGCTAGCTGGAGGCAGATATGGAATCAAAGGAGCATCTGTTGATTTTTCCAGTGGAACATAATATAGAATATGTGTAGGTTTAGGAAAATAGTTTAGTGCAAGTGGGAATAATAATTGAAAGAGAGATGAAATATTTGTGGCATTTAAATTCTGGGGTAAGCAAGAGAGAATAAAGTTCATTACACGGGTGGAAAACTAGTTTTACGTTAGGATGGAAACAAATAAATAGTGTAGTTTAAATAACTATGGGAAGATGCTTTTATTTCTTTTTTTTTTGCTTACGTTTAGTAATTGTTCCTCAGGTGAACAGATGGATTATTCAGAATGGTTGGTTTACCCCACACTTCTATCGCTGGTTCATACATAACCATCTTTTAAAAAATTTTTTTGTTAAATAATAGGAACTAGCAGTTGGAAAAGCCAGTTCTTGTTATTTGATACCCAACTTAGTATCAAATCATTACTACCTAAAATATCTTTTAGAGATAATTGGTGAAGCAGGAACCCTGAAAAACAGGGAAAAAAATAGTTTAGAAAGAAACCAAGAATATATTAAAATTAAGGTAGTTTTATCCCAAACAGTATTATGTGATGTAAAATGAAGTTATTACAATTGTAGATGGTACAATTTTATATGTGCCATACATATACATGTACCATACTATGTATGTATAAAATATCTACATTATAATATAGCCCATAAATGAACCAATAGTGCTGTCTTCATTGGACCACCTAATGCAAAAAAAAAAAAAATACATAAAACATCTTTAACTCTTTTTTTTTTTTTTTTTTGAGAAGAAGTCTTGCTCTTGTCCCCCAGACTGGAGTGCAATGGCAAGATCTCGGCTCACTGCAACCTCCATCTCCCAGGTTCAAGCGATTCTCTTGCCTCAGCCTCCCAAGTAGCGGGGATTACAGGCACCTACCACTCCAGCTACTAGATCTTGCCAATTCTAGCTCTAAATTTTTCTGAAATATACTAGGATTATAGTACAATTTCTGTATTGTTAAAAATTTTAATTATTTTCTCCCAGGAAAAGAATAAACTGGTTTCTCTGCTTTCATACTTTGACTTCTAATCTTTCTGGCATATTGCCAGTCGAGTTACCTGATAATAATACATCAGGATTAATTGCTTAATCCTATGCCATGAAATTCTAGTATGTCCATACTTCTTTTGATGAAGTCCAATTCTTAAATTTGATATTTTATGTTCTCTTTCATCTGTTCCTAACCTAATTTAAAGTTTTTATTCCCCTCTCTTCTTAAGCTTTATCCATAAGACATAGATAGTCAATATCCCGTATCTTCTCAAGCTTCTGTGCCTTTAAGCACTCCAATCACTCCACTTGGAATAACCTTTATTTTTCAAGTGTGCAATTAAATATCTGTTGTCATTAAATTTACCCACTTTTCTACTTCTACTGTAGCAGAATTAAAATATTCTTCCTTTGTGTTCACACACACACACACACACGAGAACACAAAGGAGAAAGAAATTAAATTTGTTGTAGTACAGGTAGAAAAGTGAAGTGAGATAACATACAATAATATAGGAGTTATATATACGTAATTATGTACATACATACACATATATATGTATAATTCATCTGTATTTTGTGCCTCTCAATGGAGGTTTTGCTAATCCAGATTTGCTTATCTAGATTTTGTTTGGCATGACTGCAGCATCCATACTAGCCTTGTTTCCTTGTCGTATGTATCTATCCACCGTGATCATTGGCTGACTTCCAAATGGTCCCAGATGCTTCAGCCTTTCATGAAAGCTTCATAGTACTCATTATGTCTGAAGTTGTAGCAACTTTAGCATATAGGCTGGTCTAACTTGATTCACAGAGACAATGGCTTCTTCAAAGTCTTCCTGAAAGAGCCAGGTAACACAATCAAGAAGCATGACCAGAATGCCCTACCATAGATTATATTTTGACCAGTGCTGGACAAAGCTGACAGGGAAGTTCCATGACCTTCCTCCCCTGATGGACTTGACTATTCTGTAGCATGCGATTTTCAAACGGCTCCTCCAGAGATGTTATATAACAGAACAGGAGATGTGATGTTCACATGATTATAGTAAATTTAGTAACATACCACCCTCATTTAATTTCCTTGCATGCCTACCTCACTTCTCTTTGTACTTCACTCTTTCTCCTCTGTAATTATACCTCACAAAAGATTAGCAATTAAGTTTTGCTTCAGACTCTGGAAGAAACCGAAACAAACACAAATATTTAATGTTATTTGGAATTGATTTTTCATGTGTATTTTAATAGTATGGCCATCTCTCTTTTAGGCTGAACTTATCAAAATTGTCTCACTGTACTTTTTGCACTTCTTTGCATTTCACTGGAGAACAATGCACCTCTATTAGTGAGTTTTGACTGTGAACCACGTGGTCTCCACCTCCCAATAAATATTATTTTTAACTCATTGGTAGATTAAGAAAGTGTCTTTAGAAAATGGTTGTTGATGACAATTTGGGGATCAGTTTAAAGTCTGCAGTGCTCGGATGCCAACCAACAGTAACTGCATTTTTCATGAATGATTCCCTAATATAGTCCATTCCCTGCCGCCAATTTAGTATGAGTGAAGAGGAAAAGTGAGCTCTGTATGTATAATGTATTTTCAAAGGATAATTGACTTAGTAGCAATTAAAATAGTGATATGTAGACATCAAAAGTGTATCGGTGGATTCAAAGGGGTTTCCAGCAATGCACGGGTGAGGAATTCTCTGAAAGATAAATCAAACATAGGTGTTTAGGAAGTGATCCTAAACTTACTTGGTTAGAAACATAAATTATAGAAAATCTTACACAAGTTAGAGACCATTATGGTTTTTGTCACTCATGGTAGTCCTTGCATGTTAGGTGAGCAATCAGAATCTATATTGATATTTGATATACAAAAATATTTTATATATCTGCAAAAATAAAGCAGAATGCTAAAAATTTAACAATTATCTTTCTTATTCTCTGAATATTTTGCCAGCTAGTGTACAGCCAATAAAATCATGAGTAATAAGGGCTTTTAAATGAATTTTGTGTATGCAACTAAAGATTTTTTTGAAGAACTCAGAGAATTACAAATAATTTTCAAGGGACTGGTTGCATTATGCACTTCATTGACAAAAACATTGAGACTTCTTTCATAATAGTGCAAATATGTGTGTGTGTGTGTGTGTCTGTGCAAACAGTAGTAATAATCATACACTTTTCATTCATTTATAATGTTGGGCATCATATAAATAGGGGTGGACCTTAGAAGAATAGGGAGGCATTACATTGAGTTTTGGAATATTGTTTAATTTAAATAATGTATAATTTAATTTGATTTCAACAAACAACATGTAAATCTTGTTTTTACCAAGAAACAGAGATAAATATAACACAGAATGTTATCAATGTAATTCTTTATATTAGTTAAGGAAGACTTAACATTTTTAACTACACGATAATTAAGATTGTAGAAATAATAGAAATCACAGAGAAGCAATACACACAAGAAATAATTATTTGAATCTCTCTACTTTGATAATATTTTGGTGTATATTATTTATGATATTTCCTCCATGATTTTACTCTCTGTCAAAGAAATGTGACTCTGCCGTATCTACTCTTCAATACATTTTTCTCACAATTGTATTGAGCTAATATATATTTTGCATATACTTACATGTATATCTGATAATGTGGTGATAACATATCAGTTATCCACTTTTCAAAAAATTTTAAACTTTTTAATTACAATTATAATTATGTATAAAAGTAATATAATGTTTAATTTGCCCGTGGTGCTTGGGATAATTATAAACAAATAGAAAATTCTAATCTAAGAATGATATACATGTAATAACATATGTTATATGTAGCTTCATGTTCTTATGGAATAAGGTGAGATTCACTTTGGCTGGATAATAGATAGTACATTTCATATACCACTGTAAGGGTCATTTGAAACACAGCATCTGAAGTACATACTTTATACAGCTACTAATAGGTAAATACAAAATATTGGGAGATGACAGTGTCTCATGTCAGAAATACTGCTTACTTTCAGTAGAAAAATGTTGGCTTGTTAAACAATGTGTTAAAATACTTTACTAGTAAAATAGACTACTAGAGGAGAAATCAAACAACACATTGGATCTCTTCTTAGGGATTTGTCCACGTCCTTAAGTTTACTCCAATGAAGCTAGCTATAGTTAGGTGCTTTATAGTTACTCTCCTTTATCTTTTCGATGAGACATAGCTGCTTGGAGATGCTTGTGGAGAGAATAGCAACAATGTAAACACTAGCTAGGTGGCAGGCTTCAAATAGTCAGTGCAATGATGAATACATCAGTAGTTCTCAACATTGGTTGCGCATTAGAATTGGCTGCACCTGTTATCATTTGTAAAGGCCAGTTGCCTGGGTTCCTCCTGCCGGGGTTCTGATTTAATTAGATTGGGAACTAGCCAAGATGTAGATATGTATTGAGAGCTGGGTTTTTCACTGGAAAACAGCTATATTTAATAACCTCAACTTTTCAAGTAAAAAAATAAAAATAATAATAAAGGAAACCTAAATCATATAACACTGGAGAACTCATGATTCGATAAGGATGAATACAATTTAGAATATAGGTCTAATAAATCTTCTTTTTTATTTAGATAAATATATAAAGTGCTAAAAACATAACCTTATGTATTTCTTTTATATCGCTAGTTAAAATGGCCACCTATAAGGTTTTATAATATGTTTGTGAGAATTTTATGTTAAAAGTCGAATTCAAAACATTCCAAGTAGCCCCCTTTCAATGATATAGTTAAATTATAAATTTATTTCGCTTCCTTAAATACCTGCTCCAGAAACCAACAACTTGAATTGACCCAATTATCTTGCCATAATTTTACCTGTCTCCATGTAAAGTTATCTTTAAAGTTAATTGTAGAGATGAGCTCCATAAGGTTTACTGAACTGTTCCCCCACTCTGCCCATCAAATGAGGTTCAATTACACTGAATAGGAGGAACAGGTATGTGTCTGGGTTGGTACCCAAGCAGATTACACTTGGGTAAGTCATCAATTGCTCTCTTGGCTTGTGCAAATGGTGGGCAAAAGTGTGCAAAATCGCTATCAGCTTTCAGTGAACTGGGAGGTCTTGCATTTGCTCAGTCACCTTGTCATTTACCTTTTTCCAGTGCCACTAGATGATTATAATGTGCTTAAAGAGCCCTGCTTCTAACTTTTTCCTTGAAAGACAGATTCTCAATAGTGTGGAAGCAGGAGGAGGGTCTATCAGAATGACAAGAAAATATATATTTAAACCAACTCTATTGCCCTCTTTGTGAACACTTTCTTTATACTGAAATATGTCACCATTGTTTCATAGGCAGCTAAATTAGAAGGGGTAAGAAGATAACATTATGTTACATTCAAATCTCTCTATCAATTCCAGCAACCAGCTTATTGAATGTGAATTCTGAAAGCACATTCCTGTATAATAGACTTGGGAGTTAGACAAGACTTGTCATTTTTAACAGTTGTTAAATATATATCTATATACTTAATTGATGCATAATAATTGTACATATTTATAGGATACCATAAGATGTTTCACTACACTCATACAATGATAAAATAAGGGTAACTAACATATATGTCACCTCAAATATTTATCATTTTCTTATATTAATAACATTCAAAATCCCCTATTCTAGCAATTTTGAAAAATACAATATTGTTTTCTATAGTTACACTACCGTTAAACACTAGAACTGTTTCCTCCTATCTATCTGTAATTTTGTATATGTTAACTAACCTCTCCCTAATCCCCTTTTCTTCTACCCTTCCATACTCTAGTAACTGCTACTCTACTCTCTACTTCTATGAAATCAACTTTTTTAGCTTCCATATATGAGTAAGAACATGTGGTATTTACCTTTCTGTGCCTGACTGATTTCACCTAACATAACATTTAATGTTGCCATGATGACAGGCTTTTATTCTTTTTTATGGCTAAATAGTATTCCATTGTGTGTATGTGTATATATATATGTGTGTGTGTGTGTGTGTGTGTGTATACCATATTTTCCTTATTAATGCATTGTTGGACACTGGATTATCTCCATATCTTGGCTATTGTGGACGGTGCTGCAATAAATACAGGAGTGCAGGTATCTCTTGATGTACTAATTTTCTTTCCTTTGAATATATGCCCAGCAGTGGGATTGCTGGATCATATGGTAGTTCTATTTTCAGCTTTTTGAGAAACCCAGACAATAACTGTATTCTAGTTATTGTTTGAATTCCATGCTTCTCCATTCTTTAATGCAATAATGAAGAAAACAGTATTTACATTTTAGGGTTGCCTTAACCACCAAATAAGTAACATATATAAAATGTTAGATTCACAGTATTTAGAATATGTTGGATCATATCTTTTCTACTTCCTATCAAATTCTAGGGAAATTTATAAAGAATCCCCTAATCCCGGATGTGGGTGGAATGGAATCTTCCATGAATACTGTTGCATAACACAGGCAGGAAAAGGCCTTTAGAGACCATCAGTGATTGGGCCCACCTCCCAGTGTACAAGAGTGAAAGCATAGCTTGAGTGAGAGTTCAGGTCTTCTAAGTGTTATGACATTTAAATTTTTTTCTTGCAACTAGTGTATTTTTATCTTTTATAAATATTTAGATGCAAGAAAGGCATTACCATATCCGAGTCTCCAACCTCTACTAAATAAAGTTCAAAATATTACATTAGAGAAATCGATCTGGATAGAGGTTCGTACAAACATGTTTTCATGGCCATAAGCTAAAGATATGTCTAACTATTGTCTGGTTATTTTTAGTGCTATTGCGTTATTTTAGTCCTAACAAAAAAATTGCATGGAAATAATAGGACTAAAGTTTCAAAAGTTGTATGGTTTTAGAATTATAAAAACACAAAAAGTTATAAATATATATTCCTATGGTCAAGAATTAACTGTTATCATATTTGTATAGTTGTTTCTAGTCTTTTAAAATAGATGATAGATAGATAGATAGATAGATAGATAGATAGATAGATAGATAAATAGATTGATAGATACATAGATGTAGATATATCTAAAGTCCCCTTTTATTATCACGCTAAACCCAAATCTCCTTCTCCCTTTTCAAATAATCCTTACCATGAGTGTAGTTTAATCTCTTCTGGGAAAGGAGGGTAACAAGATGGTCAACTAGACACAGCCAGGAGGTGCTGCTCCAACTGAGAGACCCCAAAGTTATGAGTTAGCCATTATATTAATAACTTGGACAGATCTTCAGAGAGAAGACACTGGAAATGGATGGAGATGCAGACACTGAGTTTAAGGAGAGAGGAATCTGGGAATCCTGCATGAGGTACCCAAACACTGAATCTGGTTCCTAACCTTGAAATGCCTCTGAGGAATGAGTGAGTGAAGGGACTGTGGCGCTTCCTATCCTCTCCACAGACCTCTGGGATTCTGGCTACAGGAGGCCCCATGTTCTCCATGGATGTTGGAGCTGACAGAGGGATTTTCCCAGAGAGTAAGCAGAGACATGGTTTCAGCCAGTGCGGAACCATGGGCCTCTGTGCATGGTGCAACTCTGGTGGAGTGTGGCCATAGGCTCCCATTCCCCAACCTTCTCCATCTTCCTCCAAGAAGCTCTAGCCCAGCTGACTGTTAGGCCAGGAGAGAGCAGAGTCAACTTCCTCATGGGACTGGGGCACATCTGTTCTGTAAGCCCTCTTGCCCTCTTGCCCTCCAGCCCTTTTCAGGGTCCCTATCTGGCTGCCCTGCAGGAGTGTGGGCAGAGAACAGCCTCTGCTGCCCAGCCTTGGTGATTTGCTCTACCTGATTACTTTCCCGGTGGTCTGGGAGCACTTTGAATTCCCCCAGCATACCCTGAACTCATCTGCAAGGGTCCAAAGGATGGATCTGTGAGCCAATACCAGCATCCCAGGTCTGTGGCACATAGTTTGGGAATGCTGAGCCAATATCTATGGCTGGCACTCAAGCAGGAGAGGAGCGCACATTCTCAGAGCACTGAGAGGAGTGAGACGTGCAGGTTCGCGGGCTGGAATGGGAGCAGGGCATGTCTGCCTCTGCAGGGACTGCCTATTTCCCTCCTGTGGTCTCTGCCAAGGGATCCCTGCAGCCTGGACACCTAACAAAAGAAATGTGGGTGCAGTGTCAGTGATTGGAGGGGGCTTCCCAAGGCCTAGGGGCTGACCTGGTGAGGGTATCAGCTCTCTATCCCCTGTACCACAGAACATGGCTGCAAGCATGAGGAAATACAAAGAAGCCATAGCTGAATAAAAGCCTATCTGCCATCCATTACTTTTTTTTTTTCCCTCTGATCTCAGAAGTTAAGTAGGGTCGGGCCTGGTTAGTACTTGGATGAGAGACCGCCTGGAAATACTAGGTGCTGTAGATTTGTCTACAGCCTTACCACCCTGAATGCACCAGATCTCATCTCACCCATTACTATTAAGTGCCATCTACTGGATCATAGTCAAAACTATAATACCAAAAGTATTTTGCTAATATACCTCTCTATGAAACCAAGGACAATAATTCAGCCACAAAAGATCCTGGACAAAGCCCTGGGCTTCTGAAAACACGAAGAAATGAAGCCTACTGACTGTAATAAATATATGCCTCAGTTTAAGGGACACCAGTCCTCCTAGATGAGAAAGAATTAGTGCAAGAATTCCTAAAATTCTAGTCCCCCTCTACCTCCAAACAAGTTCACTAGCTTACCAGCAGTTGTTCTCAGCCAGTCTGAAATGACTGAAATGACATACATAGAATTCAGGATCTGGATGGCAAGGAAACTCATCGAGATTCAGGAGAAACTTGAAACCCAATCCGAGGAGTCTATGGAATCCAGTAAAATAATCCAAGAGTGGAAAGAAAAATTGCCATTTCAAGAAAGAAGCAAACGGAACTTCCAGAGCTATAAAACTAAAATATTTTTATAATACAATCAGTAATGTTAAAAGTAGAACAGATCGGATGAGGAAAGAAACTCAGAGCTCAAAGATCAGTTCTTTGAATCACATCAGCCAGAAAAAAATTTAAAACATTTAAAAATAAACAGAATTTTTGATATATATGGGATTTTGTAAAGAGACCAAATCTGACTCATTGGCATTCCTGAAAGAGAAGCAACTTGAAAAATATATTTGAGGATATAGGCCATGAAAATTTTACTAATTTTTCTAGAGATGTTGACATTCAAATTCAAGAAATACAGGTATTCCTGGCTCCATACTATACAACAGGTCCATCCCCAGGCCACATAGATTCCCCAAGGTCAATGGAAAAAAATTTGTAAGGGCAGTTAGAGAGAAGGATCATGTTACGTACAAAGGGAGTCCCAGCAAAAATCTTTAAAGACAAAAACAATTGGGATCCTATTTTCAGCATCCTTCAAGAAAAGGAATTCCAATTAAGAATTTCATATCCTGTGGACTAAGCTTTGTAAGTGAAGGAGAAATAAAATCTTTCTCAGACAAGCAAACATTGAGGGAAATTTTTTCAGCTAGGTCAGCCATACAAGAGGTCTTTAAGGGAAAATTAAGCCAGAAAACAAAACAGCAACACCTGCTACCACAAAAAGACACTTAAGAACATAGCCACAGGCAGTATAAAGCAGCTATATGAGTAAGTCTACATAACAACCATCTAACAACACAATGACAAGACCAAATTTGACATACCAATACTAATTATCAATGGAAATAGCCTAAACAGTTCCTTAAAATAAATAGAGGAGCAAGCTGGAGAAAAAACCAAGACCCACCAATCTGCTATCTTCAAGAGACCCATCTCAGACATATTGACACTGACACCCACAGGCTCAAAGTAAAGGGATGGAGAAAGATCTACCATGAAAATAGGGTAAAAAGAACAAGAGTTGCTATTCTTATATCAGATAAAGCGGACTATAAATCAATAAAAGTTAAGGACAAAGAAAGGCACTATAGAATGATAAAGTGATAATCCAACAAGAAGGCTTAGCTATCCTAAATATATACATGCCCAATAAAGGAATACCCAGATTCATAAAATGAGTTATTCTGGACCTGTGAAAACACTTAGAGAACCACACAATAATAATGGGAGACTTCAACTCCCCACTGACAGCATTAAACAGATCAGTGAGGCAGAAAACTAACAAAGAAACTCTGGACTTAAACTTAGCACTTGACCGATTGAACCTAATAGTAATCTAAATAACACTCTACTAAACTCCACAAAAAATACATTCTTCTAATCTGCATACAAAACATATTCTAAGATTGACTACACGCTCAACAATAAGGTGAGTCTCAATAAAATTATTTTCTAATTAAAATAATGCCAAACACACTCTTGGACCAAAGTGCAATAAAAATTGAAATCAATATCAAGATCTCCCAAAACTACACAAATACATGGAAATTAAACAACTTACTCCTGAATAATTCCATGAGTGAACATGAAAATTAAGGCAGAAATCAAAAAATTATTTGAAACTAAAAAACTAGTGACATAATTTACCAAACTCTCCAGAATGCAGCTAAAGTAATGTCAAGAGGAAAGTTTGTAACACTAAACACCATCAAGAAATTAGGAAGATCTGACATAAACAATCTAATTTGCACCTAAGGAAACTAGAAAAAAAGAACAAAGCTAGTAGAAGAAGAAAAACAACTAAAATTAGAGAAGAGTTGAAGAAAATTGAGATGTACAAATCCATACAAAAGATCAATGAAACCAAGAGTTTGTTTTTTGAAAAAAAAAAAAATAGCAGGAATAATAGACAACTAACTAAATTAAAAGAGAAGATTAAAATAAGGACAATCAGAAATGACAAAGATAACATTATAACCAATCCCTCAGAAATACAAAAGATCCTTGGAGAATAATATGAACAATTCTAATTACACAAGCTAAGAAATTTAGAGGAAATGGATAAATTCCTGAAAACACACAATCTCTCAAGATTAAATCAGGAAGAGATTGAAATCCTAAACAGACCAATATCAAGCTCTGAAATTGAATCAGTAATAAAAAATCTACCAACCAAAAAAAGCCCTGGAACAGATGGATTCACAGCTGAATTCTACCATACATAAAAAGAAGAGCTGGTCCAATCCTACAGAAACTGTTCCCAAAAATTGAGGAGGAGGAGCTCCTCTCTAACTTATTTTATGAAGCCAGCATCAGCCTGCAACCAAAGTCTGGAAGAGACACACACAAAAAAGAAAACTTCAGGCCAATACCCATGTGAATATAGATACAAAAATCTTCAACAAAATACTAGCAAAATGAATCTAGCAGCACATCAAAAAGTCAAATTCACCATGATCAAGTAGGCTTTATTCCTGGGATGCAAGGCTGGTTCAACCTACACAAATCAATGTATGTGATCCACCACATAAACAGAATAAAAAGCAAAAACCATATGATCATCTCAATAGGTACAGAAAAAGTTTTCCATAAAATCCAACATCTCTTCATGATAAAAACCTTCAACAGATGCAATATCAAAAGAACACATCTCAAAATAATTAGAGCCACCTATGACAAACCCACAGCTAACATCATACTGAACAGGCAAAAGCCAGAAGCATTCCCCCTAGAAACTAGAACAAGACAATGATGCCCATTCAACATAGTGCTGGAAGTCATAGCCAGGGCAATCAGGCAAGAGAAGGAAATGAAATGCCTCTAAATTGAAAAAGAAGTCAAATTATCTCTCTTCACCAAAAATATGATTCTATGACTGGAAAACCCTAAAGACCCTACCAAAGGGTCCTAGAAATGACATATGACTGTAGTAAAGTTTCAGGATACAAAATCAATTTAGAAATACCAGCAGCATTTCTATACACCAATAATATCCAGGCTGAGAGTCAAATCAAGAACACAACCCCATTTACAATAGCCAGAAAGAAAATGAAATATCTCGGAATACATCTAACCGAAGAGATGAAAAATCTCTACAAGGAGAATTGTAAAATACTGCTGAAAGAAATCAGAGATGACACAAATAAATGGAAAAACATTCCATGCTCATGGATTGGAAGAATCAATATCATTAAAATGGCAATACTGTTATTTTTATCAAACTATCAATGTCATTCTTCATTGAACCAGAAAAAAAATTCTGTAATTCATATAGAACCGAAAGAGGGCCCAAATACTAAAAGCAATTTTAAGCAAAAAGACCAAAACTGAGGCATCAACTACCCAACTTCAAGTTATATTATACGGCTATGGTAACCAAAACAGCATGCTACTGATACAAAAACAGATACATAAACCAATGGAACAGAATAGAAAACTCAGAAACAATGCCACACAACTACAATCATTTGATATTTTATAAAGTCATCAAAAACATGTAATGGAGAAAAGGACTCTGCATTCAATAAATGGTGCTGGGATAACTGGCTAGCCATATGCACAAGAATGAAACTGGACCCTAACCTTTTATTGTCTTCAAAAATTATCCCATCATGTGTTAAAGATTTAAATAGAAGACCTCAGGCTATAAACTGCTATAAGCAAACCTAGGAAATCTCCTTCTCAGCATTGGCCTTGGCAAATGATTTTTGGCTAAGTCCCCAAAAGTAACTGCAAGAAAAACAAAATTCACAAGTGGGATCTAATTAAACTAAAGAGCTTCCAGGGAGGCTGAGACAGAAGAATTACTTGAACCAGGGAGGTAGAGGTTGCAGTGAGTCAAGATCATGCCACTGCTCTCCAGCCTGGGTGACAGAGCGAGACTTCATCTCAAAAATAAAGGGATGCTTCTGGACAGGAAAAGAAATTATTAACAGTGTAAACAGACAACCTACAGAATAGGAGAAAATGTTCACAAACCAGGCTTCTAACAAAGGCCTTATATCCAGAATTTATAAGAAACTGAAACCAACAAGCAAAAAGCAAATAACTCCATTAAAAATGGGCAAAATACATGAACAGACACTCCTTCAAAGAAGACTTACAAGTGGCCAACAACATGAGAAAATGCTAATTATCATTAATCACTATAGAAATGCAAATGCAAACCAGAATAAGACAGCATCTCGCATCAGTCAGAATGGCATCATTGAAAAGTCAAAAAACAACAGATGCTGGCGACCCTGCAGAGAAAAGGGAACACTTATGTACTGTTGGTGGGAGCATCAATTAGTTCATCCACTAAACCAGTGTGGAGATTTCACAAAGAACTTAAATGGAGCTACCATTCAACCCAGCACTCCCATTACTGTGTATGTGTCCAAATGAAAATAAATCATTCTATCTGAAGGACACACACACTTGCATGTTCATCACCACACTATTAACCATAGCAAAGACATGGAATCAACCTAGGTGCCCATTAATGGTGGACTGGGTAAAGAAAATATGGTACCTAAATACTATGGAATACCACACAGCCATAAAAAATAATGAAATCGCATTGTTTGTAGCAACATGGATGCAACTGGAGGCCATCATGCTAAGTGAATTAGTGCAAGAGCAGAAAGCAAAATTCCATGTGTTCTCACTTATAAGTGGGGAAAAAAAACATTGAGTACCACAGGGACATAAGTATGGGAACAATAGATAGTGCAGATTACTAGAGAGGGGGATCTGGGCGTTAAGCATGGGTGGAAAAACTACCTATTATGTACCATGCTCACTATCTGGGTGATGGGATTTGTACCCCAAACCTCAGCATTATTCAGTATACGCATGTAAAAAACCTGTACATATACTCCATTTATCTAAAATAAAAGTTGAAATTAAAAAAAACCTCAACCTTTCCAATCTAGTTTTAAGTATTATATGCATATATATTATATGTATGAGTGTATGTGGCTGTAATCTTACATAATTTTATTATTGTTATGTGTGTTTTCATGTTAAGGTTACATAAATAGCTTCAAACTTCATCATCTCACATTTTATTTCACTCAATATGACATTTCAAAATCTCACTTATATATAGTTCATATTAATTTAAGTGAATCCTAATTATAGTGGTATGCAATTTTTCTATAGGCTTTTGCTCATCCTCATAATCAGATTATAATTTTATAAAGACAACTCTTTGCCTTAATAATCCAGAAGCTATAGAATGACGTTTGTTCCCATGTACCAGGTGGATTGTAGATGCTCTGTTAGTGCAAATGTATTTCGCATTAAATTATCATCAAAAAGAGGAAAAGGATTAATTAATTTTAGGTGTGTATGAACACCCATGAAGGACCATACGAAGTTGTTATGAGCCATAATATTTTATGAATAACAGATAGTTCTATAATGGGAGAGAATTCCTAAGCATTGTTTTTGCCAGTCATTTAACAATACCAAGAGTGTTTCTCAGCAATACCTGTAGACTATATACCAGAAAGTATATACTATAGAGCAAATTTTGTGATTTACAAATTGGTTGTGAGGTATTGGTCAGTGCTATGAAGTTGTGACTGCAAAGTTTGTATTCGTATGTGTAGTTGATTCATACCTGATATAGTTTGGATATGTGTTCCCATCCAAACCTCATGTCGAATTATAATCTGCAATGTTAGAGGCAGGGCCTCGTGGGGATGATTTGTTTATAGGGGTGGATTTCTCATGAGTAGTTTAGCACCGTCCTCTTTGTGCTGTTCTCATGATAGTGAATTCTCACAAGATCTGATAATTTAAAGCGTATGGCATCTCCCTGCTTCTTTCCTGCCTACTCAGGCCATGTGAGGTGTCTGCTACCCCTTTGCCTTCTGCCATGATGGTAAATTTCCTGAGACCTCCTGAGAAGTCAAGCAGATGCCAGCACCATGCTTCCTATACAGCTGTGAACTGCGTGAGCCAATTCAACATCTTTTCTTTGTGAATGACCCAGTCTTACGTATTTCTTTATAGCAATGCAAGAATGGCCAACACAATACCCTAGGAAACATATTTAAATATTAGGATTTAGTAGAATGAACAAATCACGACATTTCCATAGCTATGGCAATACAGTAGTGGAATTTTATACTGACTAATATGTTAATCGTGTTAATCATCCTATACTGTTGTTTCATTTAAGATAACATTTTTTCACATTTTTATCTCGTTCATTTCAAAATAAATTAATCGAAAATCAATATAATGCATATTTTGATGAGTTAAGAAAATGTAGGATAGAAAATTAACTTAAAGTTTGAGAGATTGTCTAAATGATGACATGAGTGAGTATACAGCATTTACTAGAGAAGCAGACCAATGATGAAGCCTTAAGTAGGAAGGCTATTAAGATGGGAATATATGAATGAATCATTGAAGGGTGACTTGTTCTTACAGAAGAAAAGAGACATCATAACTGCCTCAGCTTGGTTAACTCTTAGTCATCAAAGTAAATCAGATAATCAACATAAAGATATCTTAAATAATCAGCAGCAGTAACTTTATAGAGGTTAATTCTATGATAATTACCAAATTCTGCTTTCAGATAACAAATTAATGAATTCGTTGTATGAAAAATATAACAGCTGCATCCATGTCTCTACAAAGGACACAAACTCATCCTGTTTTATGGCTGCATAGTATTCCATGGTGTATATGTGCCACATTTTCTTAATCCAATCTGTCACTGATGGACATTTGGGTTGATTCCAAGTCTTTGCTATTGTGAATAGTGCTGCAATAAACATACGTGTGCATGTGTCTTTATAGCAGCATAATTTATAATCCTTTGGGTATATACCCAGTAATGGGATGGCTGGGTCATATGGTACATCTAGTTCTAGATCCTTGAGGAATCGCCATACTGTTTTCCATAATGGTTGAACTAGTTTACAATCCCACGATGCAGCTGGAAACCATCATTCTTAGCAAACTATCACAAGAACAGAAAACCAAACACCGCATGTTCTCACTCATAGGTGGGAACTGAACAATGAGATCACTTGGACTCTGGAATGGGAACATCACACACCGGGGCCTGCTATGGGGAGGGGGTAGCGGGGAGGGATTGCACTGGGAGTTATACCTGATGTAAATGACGAGTTGATGGGTGCAGCACACCAACATGGCACAAGTATACATATGTAACAAACCTGCACGTTATGCACATGTACCCTACAACTTAAAGTATAATAATAATAAATAAATTTAAAAAAAAAAAACAAAAAAGAAAAATATAACAAGCTTTCACTAAAGAGCCTATTAGAGTCAATCCTAGGTCCTAAACCTAACAACTTCCTTACTTTGTTCTTGATACTCTTTTTTTATTCATTGTTTTATAGTACATGAGGATTTGGTTTCCAAGTTTTCTTTCTCATATGAAGATACTAATTGAGAGAATTAAATGAGGTAATATATAGGAACTCAGCACAATGTATATAAAAGTACTTAACCAACATACAAGTGTGTAACACATACTGGTGCAAAATTACTTAATTCAGGTTGAATAGCTATAACTTAATTACAAATTGTTTCAGGAATGATAGGGTAAGTATATAAATTCATACTAGTAGAATATGGTAATTTGGGATAACCTAGGTTGCCATGATGTAATTTTATTCCTTTGGGTGAGTTACTAAATTTCTTTGGGCATCAGTAACCTCATGTTTGATAATAACATGTTATTCTAAAAAGGATGAATAACTGTCAGTCTATGAGCTTTATCAGGCCTGTGAATATCTTTATTTTGTTTTGCTTTACTTTCTTTAGCACTCACAGTGTTTATTTTTTTAAATTAATTGCCAATTCTTAAAATGTGATTTCACATAGAATCACAATTTATGGCTCTTTCAAAACATTGAATGAACTGGCCATATTGAGCTGCCATGTCTGTATGGCAGCAATTAACTGGAACCGAATAGAAGTTGTCCCTTCTCCAGGGGCATGAACTCTGCTGTTTGCCACAGTCTCTACCTCACCTTTTAGTAGGGCCACTTACCTGCTATTAGATCACCTGTTGGGTAATTTGCCTCTTTGAGTTTTCTTCTCTTGGTCTAAATCATGTCTGATGTTTCTATGAATGCTAACAGTATATGCCTAATAACTATGCACAAAAATGCTATTTTAAATGTTTGCTTATTAAGGTCCGTTAAAAATGTTAAATATATTATTTTTAGTGCTCTGCTATTAAAGATAAAAATTACTAGGTAAAATTGGTAATAGATACTACGACAAAAATTTAGCTAAAATGTTTAAACTACCTCAAATGCCACATTTGCTAGTATATTAAAAGCATGAACATTTTCAAGTTTGTTTCCAATTCACATCTTATGCAATGATGATGATATGTAATATCATGTAATAAAATATTTGCTATTGGTAAAAAGGGCTTTCTGATAGATTTTACATGCCAACAAAGGTCCTGCAAGCAAGAAATCCAATTATAAATTTATTAGCTATAGATTTCAGCAGTAGCACCCAGTGGCCAAGAACACATAAGATGATGCTAAACAGATCAGAGATATAAAGATATATGTAAATATGGTTGGTTAATGTGTTATTTTCAGGGGAAAAGATGAAGATAGTAAGTTCTTGGTCTTATAAATCTCATACTAGAAAAATTTCATTATAACTTATCTATAAGAATTCTGGCCGGGCGCAGTGGCTCACATCTATAATCCCAGAACTTTGGGAGGCCAAGGTGGTTGGATTGCTTTAGCCCTGGAGTTTGAGACTAACCTGGACAACTGGCGAAACTCCATCTCTACAAAAAATTAGCCAGGTGTGATGGCATGCGTCTGTGGTCCCAGCTATCCAGGAGTCTGGGGTGGAGGATCACTTGAGATGAGGATATTGAGACTGCAGTGAGCCAAGATCACACCACTGCATTTCAGCCTGGGTAACAGAGCAAGACCCCGTCAAAAAAAAAAAAAAAAAAAAAAAAAAAAAAAATCAGTTCATGGCATATAAACCAATGAAAAAACTATCATAAAACATGGAATATCATAACATATAGAAGACAAAAGACAAATGATTAAGTCATTAAATTAAGTGCTCTAAATACAAACAAACAAAAATCATCTATTTTAGTAGCAAAATCTTAGAATTCTTGGTATGTTGGTTTGAGTGGAATAATGAACATTATAATAATATCTTTTGAGTTAATGTTCGTTTTACCAAAGAAAGCACTTAAATGTTGTATACACACACACATACACACATACACATATAGCTATACATTTATACACATACGTATATGTTGCATTTTATCTAGAAAGGAGGCAAACTGAGAAATTGTATTCATACATACTCATATCAATAAAGAAAATTACAATACTAAAAGGGAGTAATATAAACATTTGAAGTATTTGCTCAGGATAAACCCATGAGGATATTACTGGTTTTGTTTTAAAACAGAATTTTATGGCCTTTATTTAAACAGGTAAAAGATAGCAGATTTAACTATACAGCTAAGCCAGGGACAATGTGAAAATCAAGGTCATTTTTCAGCCTGTGTTAACTAGCATGTCAATTACTCTTTTGCTTTGACACAAAGCAGTCATAGAGTGTTAGTGCACAGCCTGGGATCACGGGTACCCATTCTGCAATAGCCTCCAGGCTGCTGTCTGGACAACAGTCTCTCTTTACACTGTTTGTAGTCAATATAACCCATGAGAGAATTTTAATTAAAAAATAAAATAGTTAAATTTAAATAACCAACTGTATTTTATAATACCAATAATGCTTTCTTTAAAAGTCTGGAAATCTAAAATACACATTTTCATTTTCTCCAAGAGTCAGGATTCATTAATACATAAATATTGTCCTTGTTTGTGGACACTAACAATCTGTTATTTTAAGGTCAGAAAATAAAAGTCATTGTGACCACTGTTGAACATTTATTATGTGTAGGGCTCCGTTTTAAGTGCTTTATTTAATCTTCGCAACAATGATTGGCTATAGTAACAATTAAAACCTTCATTTTGCATGTCAGGCTAGCAAGGAATAGGAAAGTTACCCCTTGAGCATAACTCATTCTAGTCATGTAGCTGCTAAATGGTGGAATTGAACTGTCTTTCTTGTCTCCACTACACCACACTGTAACCTCATCTCCCCAGGAACAAAAAATAATAATGAAACGCTAATTAATGAGCTCAGGTTAACAGTGTAAAGAAGAACAGCCCAAAGCCACCTTTGGGAATTATATGTTACATTTAGGATTTTGCAACAATTTGCATTTTTTTCTTTTTTTCCAGAGGAAAAGTCATTTGTAAATTCTTCTTCTCAGCATGATTTTGCGTTTCAGTTCACAGTGCAGAGTGTACCACAGAGATAAAAAGTCAACTCTAAATTTTCAATTATTGCATTTAAATATATATGTTCTGAATTCTACTAGAATCCCTGCCTAGTACTGAATTATAGGGGAGCTTTTGACTTAAGGGGGTCAAAATCACCTCAAGCTTGCATTAGTAGAGCGTTTTTTGTTTACTTTTTTTTCAGGGTTTTCGCAGTAGGATACATCAAAGAAAGGAATGTTTTGTCTCTTTCCTCATTTCCATTTAAAACTTCTAACACATAATAATACCAGAAAAGTTGATCAGTTCTTAAAGTTAGCATTCATAGGAATGACAGTGGGTCAGATCACACATTCTGAAGTTAGATTTCTTGGATTCAAGATCCTGCTCACCAATACAAGCAATGTCACCTAAGGCAATTAGTGAGGCTTAATGGCTCTGTGCCTCAGTTTCCTCATCTGTAAAATAAAAATAACAACAGTACCTTCCCCCAAAGGTTCTTGGGAAGATTCGTGACCTAATTCATGTACAGTATTCTGGCATCTAGGAAACTCCTTGTTATTATTCATTGTTTTTATTACCAACATCAATATCATCATAGTCATCATCAGCAGCATAAGTTATTTTCCCTCACTTTAGCTCATCTTATCCATTCTTCAAGAAGAATCTAAAATTAGTCTCAAATAATGTTTATATTCAGCTTCTTTAACATGGAAGAATGATTTGATATCAGAATTTAAATTACTTTTCAAAACTTTTTCCAAAAATGTAATACCCATTTACAAAATCTCTACCGACAACACTGTTAACTTACTATTTTTGTTTTGTTTCATTTTTTTTGAGATGAAGTCTCACTCTTTCACATAGGCTGGAGTGCAGTGGTGTGACCTTGGCTCACTGCAAACTTCGCCTCCCGGGTTCAAGCGATTCTCCTGCTTCAGCCTCCTGAGTAGCTGAGATTACAGATGTACACCACCATATCCAGCTAATTTTTGTATATATATATTTTTTTAGTAGAGATGGGGTTTCACCATGTTGGCCAGGCTGGTCTTGAACTCCTGACCTCAGGTGATCCACCCACCTTGACCTCCTAAAGTGCTGGGATTACAGACATGAGTCACTGCAGTTGGCCTGATACTGTTAAGTTATAGGATGCTTTTGCCTTTGGATTTGGAAATTAAATTTTTCCTTCAAACAGATTATAGATTTTTGTAAAGGGCAGCATGAAGAACATTTATTGTCATTCATTTTGTGCTTAATGCAAGTGTGGATTCCCTAGAAGCAAAACATATCTCCTAAAACTACCATCATTTGAGAGGTTTAAACTGCCTTAATAAGAGCTGACATATTAATTAATTCAATCCTCAGCTCCTTCTTTAAATTCTTGGCATACAGAGCTCAAGACATAAGTTTGTCTCTAAGTTGTCACTCTTGTTTAAGAATCCTATGTTTAGCAATCAAAGCTCTGGCATCATCTTCTGGATACTTGACGTTTGGATCATCTCATACCAGTGAACTTCAGATGTGATTGTGGGTTTGCTCAGATGCCAAGCCATGATGGGCTACTTGCCTGTTCCTTTTCCAAACAAATGTTTATATTAAGTGCTTTTAATGTTTTCTATTTGATTAATTTCTTACATGACAAGTTAAAAGAATAAAATTAGATTAATGTTGAGTTTCATATTTGCAAATGTAGTTTTAACCTTATTTGTCATTTGACATATAAGCAATCAAGAGAATGAAAAGGTAAGCCACAGACTGGGAGAAGTACTTGCAAAAGACATAGCAGCTGAAAGGTGGATATCCAAAATATACAAAGAACTCTTAAAGTGCAGCAATAAGAACACAAACAACCCAACTAAAAAATGGGCCAAACCTGCACACATATGTTTATTGCAGCACTATTCACAATAGCAAAGACTTGGAATCAACTCAAATGTCCATCAGTGACAGACTGGATTAAGAAAATGTGGCACATATACACCATGGAATACTATGCAGCCATAAAAAAGGATGAGTTCATGTGCTTTGTAGGGACATGGATGCAGCTGGAAACCATCATTCTCAGCAAACTATTGCAAGAACAGAAAACCAAACACCGCATGTTCTCACTCATAGGTGGGAATTGAACAATGAGATCACTTGGACACAGGAAGGGGAACATCACACACCGGGGTCTATTGTGGGGAGAGGGAGGGGGAGGTATAGAATTAGGAGATATACCTAATGTAAATGACGAGTTAATGGGTGCAGCACACCAACATGGCACATATATACATATGTAACAAACCTGCATATTGTGCCCATGTACCCTAGAACATAAAGTATAATAAAAAAACAAAACAAAAAAAGATCCAAAGACCTTAACAGACATCTCACTGAAGAAGATATACTGGTAACAAATGAGCATATGAATTGATGTTCTATATCACTTGACATCAGGTAAATGCAAATTAAAATGAGATACCACTATGCAGACCTATTAGAATAGCCAAAATCAAGAACACTGACGATACCAAATACTGACAGGGATGTGGAGTGACGGGAACACCCTCATTCATTGCTGGTGTGAGTGCAAAATGCTGTTGCCAGTTTGAAAGACCTTTTGGCAGTTACTTATAAAACTAAACATACTTTTATGAGATCCAGCAATCATTTTCCTTGGTATTTATCTAAAGGAGGTGAAACTTATATCCACACGAGAGCCAGCACATGGACGTTTATGGAAGCTTTATTCATAATTTCCAAAATTGGAAACAAACTTAATTGCTTCAGTAGCTTCAAATGTCCTCCATTAGGTGAATGAATAGGCTGTGGTACATCCAGATGATTGAATATTATTCAGCACTCAAAAGAAACAGGCTATGAAGCCATGAAAAGACATGGTGTAAACTTAAATACATATTAATAAATAAAAGAAGCCAGTCTGAAAAAAAGAACAACACATTGTATAATTCCAACTATATAACATTCTGGAAAAGGCAAAATGGTAGAGACAAAAAGATCAGTGGTTGCCAGGGGTTAGGGAGGAGAGAGGGATAAATAGGCAGGGCACAGAGGATTTTTAGGAAAGTGAAACTACTCTGTCACTATAATGATGGATTCATGTCATTTTATACATTTGTTACCCATAGGATGAATGTACAACACCAAGAAGGAATCATAATATAAATGATGGGCTCTGGATGATAATAATATGTCAATGTGGGCTCATCAATTGTAACCAAGGTACCACTCTGGTAAGGGGTATTAATAATGGGAGAGGTTATGTGTATGTGGGGACATGGAGTATATGGAAAATCTCTGTACCTTCCTCTCAATTTTGCTACAAACCTAAAACTACTCTAAAAAATCCAAAGGCTATTTTAAAAAGAGAAAGAGAAAAAGGGGTCTGACAGATACATCATAAAGTACATTTTTTTACATATACTGGTTTTTTTGTTTTGTTTTGTTTTGTTTTTTTATCTCAGTGAATTGTGACACCATTTACCCAGGATACTCAAATCAGAAACAAGATATCTACTTTACTCTCACTGTCTATTACTAATTTGCCAACAAGTTTTCAGAATGTTACCTCCTAACCATACTCATAGTTTCAACCTTTCTTCATCCACACTAGTACGTCCCATTGCACAGCATCATCGCCTCACACCTCCACCCCTGTAAAACCCTGCTGAAGGTCTCCCCATAGTCACTGCTGTCTCTTCCAGCCAGCTTTTCACAGGGTAGTCAGTTATCTTTACAGAACACATCTGGTTATAACATTCCTCGCTCCATTCTATTCTGTCTATACTCTTTCCCCCAGGTTGTCCTAACCCTGCTTAAAACCTTTCAGCAGTCCTTCAAAACCTACTCTCTACCTGAATCTCTTTTCTTCTCTATTCCAATTAGATTGCCTTTCCAGGACCTAAGTATTCTTATATTGCCTCCTACCACAGGGCTCATGTGCAAGCTGATCCCTTTGTTAGTAGGACACGCTTCCCTCCTCTCTACCTAGTAAACTCCTAACCACTCTTTGGATCTAAGCTCAGTCATCACTTTCTCTGCCTTCTCTGGTCATGCTTTTTCTGGCCAATCCTGATGTGATAAAATCCTATTGTTAAGTGTTTCTACAGCATCAATAAATTTTCACATTAAAGCATTTAATATCATTGTGCTTTTTCACTGAATTAAGTGAATAAGTGGAAATTAAGTGAAATCTATCTTTTATTGGATTGCTAGTTCTCTGAGGGGAAGAGCCAGGGAATTACTTTTACTTTTGTTCACTATCTTCTCATAGTCCCTTGCCTAGTACCTGGTACATTATTAAAAATTCAGTGACTATTTATTAATTGAAAGAATAAATGAAAAAATAAAACTATTTGAAACATTCTTTAAAGAACATAGTTGCTTTTTAATTGCTCCAAAATTTAATTCTTCATCAGATTACAATATAATTATTAGAAGGAAAGGATACAAGTGGAATCATGGTCATAGGTGAGGTAGATCTTTATCTTGAAGAAAAAGAGGAGTCACAGAAGAAAAAAATAGGATTTCATCATGCCCAGGTATACCTTTTAAAAAGATAGTCCCAGGACTAGCAAAAAGAATGTATCAGAAGAACCTCAATTTGAAGAAGGTAGATGAATCTATTTTATTAATCCAGGGAGAGAAATGATGAGGACAGAATTAAAAATTTTGAGTTGGGATGAATGAGATAAATAACTCTTAAGTAATGAAACTTACAGAGTATGGTTCGTGATTGGATGTGTAGCTTTCTGCCGTGAGCAGCAGGATGGACCTTGGGACACTTCACTTGGATGTATAATTACGGAGGAAGAGAGCTGCAACAGCAGATGCGGGTTTGGATGCATTCTGTTGACATGGCTGGATAGAGACAGGTAGAGAGGCTCTTTCTGTGTTTTCCCCCAGCAGCTGGTACTTACACATCTTGTAGCAATACTCACTTTTTTGTAACCATCATTCATTTATTTGCCTCCTTCACTAAACTGCAAAATCGTTGAGGGACTTCAACCATTTTTTCTCAAGGTGACAGCACAGTTCCTGGTAGGTCGTAGGCACTCAGTGAATATCTTTTGGAAGACTGAATGAATGCCATGCTTTGAATAAATGATATAATATGGGGAAATGAAATTATGTAGTTTATTTAGTTTATTTCTAGTTTTTATTACCAAAATTACTGAAATAAACATATTTGTTTACACACTTTCACCTTTAGGAGAATATTTCTGAGTATAAGAAATTATCCTCAGTGACTGGAACTACTGGGTCAGAGTTTCTGCCCTTTTAATTTTGATAGATATTACTAACTGACCCTTCAATAAGACTGAACCAATGTCTAATTCTTCTAAGACCAAAAGTATAAACCCCAGAAGAATATGAATTTTTAAAATCCAGAAGAATTCTAATTAAAAATAAGTTCATTATCATTTTCTTGACCTGATACTTTTCTGCTTCTTTTATCCCATCAAATACTATTCTCCCTGTTACTTCTTTTGCTGTAACCACACAATTGTCAATAGATCAATAACCCTGCCTCCAGGCATTGGCACTTGCTGGCCTATCTGTCTGGGGGTACCCTGTCCCATACTTTCACACAACTTGCTCCCTCATTTTATTTAGGCTTTTGATTTAGAGAGGTATGCTTGGAGCCCTTTATGAGAAAATATTGCTCTAATAATCACTACCTGCCCTTTGACTTTAATTTATTTTTATTAATAAAGGACATTATATTTTTTATGTATTTGCTTCCCTTCTCTCTTCTAAAATGTTAACTTCTTGAATCACAGGCATTTTCTATTTTGGTTCCTGCTGTTTTCTTATTTCCTAGAAAGGTGTCCAATATAATATAGAGGAAACTCAGTTAAGTATATGTTATTAATTGAATGAATCAGCAGTGTGGGAGGGTACTTGTTTCCCACACTGGATATCATCAAACATTATAGCCTTTTGCCAGTTTGATAACAATGATACCTTGTAATTTTAATTTCCTTGTCTTTATTCATGATCAGATTGTTCATTTTAGTATATTGTTAGCAATTTTTTTGTAAATGTTCTCTCCATGTCTTTTGTCAGTCAGTCTACTTGAGTTAGTGACCCAGATTTAAATTGAGACCTATAACCATGGCTGTGTGTTTTCCTCCGCTGTGTGCAGCTGCCTGGACACGGGCATGCAGTGGACAGAGTTGGATTTAACCCGACTGACAAATACAATGCAAGGGTCCTGGGGTCATTGTATTCAAGGGAGTAGCTACGATGATAAACATGGAATGTTTTCTCGGTAAGGATGAAACTGAAGGGTGGGGAAAAGATAGTTTGAACATAAGAAAGGTTGTAAGATCAATCAATCTTTGGTCTCAGTAGCTGCAAATAATTGATTTCTTAACTTGTTTCAGAAATTCAGCTGAAAGATCAAACACAACCATTGAGATATTTCTACAATTAAATGCCATGAGAAGATTCAAATTTACAGACAGGTGGTAGGATTTTAGAGAAGTTTGAACAATCTAAAGATTAATCTGGAAGTACTCAGTAAAATAAATATTTAAGATCCCTATAACCTAGTAGCTAGACATATTAGAGTAACCTTCACAACATAATCTGTGGTGGCAATTCATTGGGAACAACCTGGGAGAGTGATAGGTGAATCCATAGGTAAAATATGATGGGTGCAAATCATCATGTCTGTTGTGTAGCAAACAGCGATGGGTTACAGGTATCATGCTATTATCTAACTCGTTATTCACGTCCACACCTGTTCTCTAATTTCTGCTATGCTGCAACTGGGACTCAACAAACTACTTGTCTCGGAAAGACATTTTTCTTTGTTGTGTTCTGTTGATAGGAGGCACTAAAATAAATTATCAGGCAGGGATAAAAAGAGAATGAAAAGTTTCCTGTGCTATGGTATAAATGTTTGTGTCTCTCCAAAATATGTAAGTTAAAATCCTCACCCTCAAGGTGATGACATTAAAAGGTGGAGCCTTTGGGAGGTGTCAAGGTCACAGGGGCAGAGTCCTCACGAATAGGATAAGTGCCCTTATAAAACAGACCCAGCATTCTTTCCACCCTGTGCGGTTAGAGCGAGAAAATAACCAGCTATAAGGAAATGGGTCCTCATCAGACATGAATCTGCCAGCACCTTGATCTTAGACTTCCCAGCCTCCAGTTCGTTAAGTCACCTAGTCTATGACATTTTGTTGTAGCAGCCTAAATGAATTAAGACACCCTGTTTTCTTGATTTTTCTATATTTTTCAGAGGCATTCCAACAGCAGCAATTGGACAAGGTATTTCTTTGGTTGGTGCAAAAGTAATTGCAGGTTTTAATGGCAAAAACCGCAATTACGTTTGCACCAACCTCATAGCTTTTTTAAAGCATCTTCAGAATCTGAGCTCTTTCAGAGGTACCAGCAGGAGCTAGATGACACCCTCTCCCGAGAGGTCTGAACACCAGCTCCACAAAATTCTTTCCTCTAAGTGCTTAGTTTCTTCTTCCCTTTTGTTGTTTGAGTCCTAAGCTTCATAACTTCTTGCTATAGTTCCTAAATATGGGTTATCTCAGTTTTTTTTTCTGTGTGCATTTTTAGCTTTCCAAAAATGTTGTAACTAACTCCCTTTATTATATCCCATGATGTGAAATTAAAAGTGTGATATTTCCTGGAAAAAAAAAAGGTATCAAAAGTGTTGCCGCTGAATTTGACGACCCTAGGTACCTCACATAAGTGAAATAATGCAATAACAATGTATTTCAGGAATATGCTTAATGCCACTAAAGCGTACACTTAAAAAGGATTAAAGTGGTAAATTTTGTTATGTATATTTTACCACAATAATAATTATAATCATAATAAAACAGTGCTAAGTGGGGAAAAAGACACAAATTAAAATCTTAACATAACAAATTATGTGAGTTAAAAATATAACTATGCAAAACATCTCTGCATAACTCTCTCTAAACAGTCCCAGTAAGGCAAAGTTTCTCAACCATGGCACTGTTGACATTTTGGGCCAGAAAATTATTTATTGTGTGTGTGCATGTGAAAGGGGGTACCTTGTGCATTAGGTGCTTTGCAGGACCCTTGGCCTCTACCCTACAAGAAACCAATAGCACCTCAATCCATTTATGTCAACCCAAAATGTTTCCAAATATTCTTGAACGTGTCTTCTGGTTGTCAAAATCACCCTCAGTGATCAGCATTAGGGAATGGCAATGACTTGTCTAGTTTGTGAGTTTGGGGAAAAGGTGGTGGCTTCTATTTTCTCCTCTTTGGGATCTGTTTGCTTTCACAGAGAGTATGAACTGGTTTGTTCTTAATCCTGCAGTAAATTTACTGGTGAAACTTCGGCCTCAAAAACCTGTGGATTTTCAGTAACAATAGGTCAAAATTAGGTCGTACATCATTTGTACATATTTAAGCAACACTCTCAACTCTCTCAGATAATTTTTATTTCGATATGTCTCACTCCTCTGTCTCTGAGAGCTGTTTGTCAGCTCCTTCAGGCCTCAGCTGGTTTATTAGGTTGGAAAACTTGAGACATAAAGCAGATGTGACATTAAGGTCTTCCTCAGTCTCCATTGCTGGATTCCCTTTTCAATTTAACCTGTAAATGATGAAGTGTTCTAGGGCTCTTTGATTGGTATTGTTATTTTCTCTGTCTTCATTCATTGCTTATGCGATCTCATCTAGATTCCCATCTTCAAAGTCCATCTCCTTGATGAGTCCCATTACTTCTCCACCGAACTCCAGCCTTGTGTATCTAATGGTCTCTTCAGAGTCTTGACTTGGATATACCATAGGTATGAAATACTGCATATCTGAAAATACACTGCTGATTTCCGCCCCTCTACCTGCCTCACCCAACCTACCTCTCCTACAGTATGTGTCTCTCTTATAAATGGCAGCTCTGTTTAGCCCGTTGTTCAGTCCAAAACTTTTAAATTCTTCTCTTTCTCTTATCCTCCATACAAATCAATTGGAGTATCCTGTCCACTTATCTTCAAAATATATCCAGGATTTCACCACTTCTCAACTGCCTTTACTATGACTACCTTCGTCTAGCCACCAAATCCTTACAATATTCTAATAGCTTCTGACTATTCCTATACTTGCCTCATTATATTTTATTTTCACATCAAAGTCAGTATGATTCATTTAAAATGTGAGTCTTACTGTTTATTTAAATTATAAGGCTTACTGTCTGCTCAAATTCTCCAGTGGCTTTCCTTTTTACCTTTACTCCAACTAATAGCCAAAGTACTTGCTATGGCCTACCAGGCTGTATGGTAATATTTCTTTTCTCAACCTCCTCAATCTCATCTTCTTGCTTCTCTGGTCCAGTCATTCACTCTGTACTTTGCTTCCACCACCTTGTACCCTTGTACTTTGTTTCCTCCATCTTGAATGAACTCTTCACAGACACTCTCAAAGCACTCTTTCTTAGTTCCCTCAAGTCTTTTCTCTAATGTTATGTTTTCAAAGAGGTCCTACTTTGGTCTCAGGTCTTGCTTTTTGTTCCATTGCATCAATTATAACCTGACATACTATATATTTATATTTATATAGGTATATTTTGTTTTTCTCCTACAACATATACGTTTCATGAAAGAGAGGATATTGCTTTATTTGTTGTTCAATACATGTGCTATAACAGTGCCTACCATGGGCTCCCAGCATGTATTTGACGAAATGGTAAATAAATAGACCTCTCAAAGCGTGTTGGCCAGCACAGATAGACTTAAATT
This sequence comes from Macaca fascicularis, assembly GCF_037993035.2. Classification (NCBI taxonomy): domain Eukaryota; kingdom Metazoa; phylum Chordata; class Mammalia; order Primates; family Cercopithecidae; genus Macaca; species Macaca fascicularis. The sequence continues at coordinate 104,472,440 of NC_088389.1, read as the reverse complement.
GAGATGGGAAATCGAATAGGGAATGGAAGTTCAGCCTAGGGTACAGTGGCCTTGTAGTTAACTTCATAAAAGTGCCCTTTTGGCTTATTTCCAAGCCTTCTAGCAGCAAAATCAAAGTTGTCCAATAGTGAGCCCAAGAGTATAAAAACAGAAACAGTGGTAACAATTATAAGAACAGTTTGATAAAATAGTCTTAGAACTGTACTATTAGCCTGCTGATTATTCCCCTAATAGTGATGGTCCTACTTTTGGCCTAACATAGACTAAAAGGTAATAAGAATGTAAAGCTAGAGAAACTTGAGACAGGCAGTTCACTTTCCCCAGCTTCATGTTTCAATATAGAAACTAGCATTTTTTTTTTTTCCTGCCCGCTTACTTGTACTTCTCCAGGGCAGAAGATATTAATTATCTGACTGGTGTAGCTTAGATGTTCCTGCTGCTTTCTCTTTGGGAGTTCAGAAAGTCTGAGCTTTGGCCTGCTATGGAGCTCTTAAGCTTAGCAGCAAAAGCTCTACCAAGGAAAGGACTAGTTTTTGAGCTTGCATATGTCTACTTAGGGGATGTACTATTGGCAAATTCATATAGATAACAGTCCAAAGCCATGCATTTGCAAGGCCATAATTAGTAATAAAGGTTCCATTTGTATCTCCATCCAACTGTGTGGCCACTGTCATTCTGTTAATGCAAAAATCCTGCAAAAGGGAGAGTTGTGTAATTGATTAGCTCTTTCATTCCAACTATGTTATATTTTTGCCTATTTAAAAATGGATTACCATTTATATCTTGCATGTTTCTTAAGACAACTTAAGATGATCCACGTAGGAGAACTAATAAGGGTCATGACATCAGCAGTTCAAAACATTTTTCCTTGAAGGAAGTTAGAAATACTTCTTTTCCAGTCTGAGTGTACCACATCAGCCTGGGCATATTGTGGCAAAGTTATTTCTAACCTTTGTGAGTCTTCTTGAGCTGCCTAAGTTTTCAGGAAGCCAACAAACTTCTAAGATGCTCAATTCCTATCATACTTTTCAAAACATTTAACGAATACACAGTAATTCACCAGAAACAAACATATAACTTGTCATGCAAAGGTCATTTAATCAAAAGTAAATTCTCCTTGTCAGCTGAAATACCTGATTAGAATAAATGTGATACTGCAATTATAAAATAAAGACCTACTCAACGGTGTCTATTGGCTCAGCAATTGTAATACTTTAAAAAGTTTCAAATAGAAAGAAACACACAAACCATTATTTTAAGATAAGTAAGGGGATAATTTTGTATAATTATTTGTATTTTCAGAAGCAGGTGATTTCTACTATAAGGGAGTAAAAGCAGTAATGATAGATATTGGATTTAATTATAAACACAAAATTAAGGGAATACGCTAGCAATATGATGCAGCAGTCCCACCCGAGAGAAATAAAAACATAGTCTACACAAAGATATGTACATGAGCATTCACAGAGCTTTATTCTTAATCATCCAGTCTTGGAAGGAACCCAACTATTCATCAATTGATGAGTGAATGAACAAATTGTAGCATATTTATGCTCAACCACGAAAAAGCATGAAATACTGACACATGCAGCAACATAGACAAATCTGAAAACATTTTGCTAAGTGAAAGGAGTCAAACATAAAATGCTATTATGATTCCATGTATATGACACTCTAGAAAAGGTGAAACTCTAGTGAAAGCAAGCAGAACGGTAGTTGTGTGGGATAGGGCCAGGGGTGGGAATCAACTGCGCAAGGAAAATTTTCAGAATGTTGAAAATGTCTTGTAGCTTGTTTATGCTGATGCTTACATAACTGTGTATGGTTGCCAAAATTCACCTGAATTGGGGTATTTATTGTATGGGAATTTTACCTCAGTAAACGTGGACAAATGTATGAAATTGGGAGTTATGAAGAAGAAAGTAAGAAAAATGTTTGGCATAGCAAGAGTAGATATTTTTGCACTGTAGACATAAAAGGAATATTGAAGGCACAGAATGCAGTGGGGAGTAAACAAGAACTGTTTTTATTTTTCTTCAACTACTGTCTTCAAATATGCTCTCTCAATTATACCTCCCTCTCTCTTTAATTACTTTTTGAGCAGATCTCGTTGCTTTCAGGCCTTTCAGTTATGGGAATACTTTCAATTTTATAATTTAAATTCAGTTTAAATATTAAAGACCTAATATTTTCAAATTTAAGTTTGAAGGCATTCAGTTCAACTTCTTTCCCTCCTCACTCACACCCTTCTCACCCGCGGCTTAGGCCTGACACGTGGCTACGAGACCCAACATGGGCAAGTGGTTAAGGACTCTATTTAACTCCACTTTTCTTCTTCACTGTGCCTCTCCCTCTTCTTCTTTCTCATTCCTTCTTTGATGTGTTGAGGCTAAGGAGGAGGAATGGGGAAAAAAGTGAAAAATCATATATCGTTTGGTCCTTTGTGTAAAGTGGGCTAACATGCTCACTTGTAGATTTCTTGTAGGTCACACATGCCTGGTGTGTATAATGTACACTTTGCCTGATATATTGGAACCCCCTCAGGTTCTATTCCCAGGGACTTACCCATAACTTTGTGCTACGGATATCCCCTAACCACAAAGGCGACCCTCCAATGAAGAGTTCCTACAGGATGGCTCATAACCTGGCCAACTTCTATAACCCCTATTTGAACCCATGAGAAATTCACGTGTCTTTGCTGCACCAAACAGTGGGTACACAGGCTTGTCTTACCATCGCTTTCCCAAATCTTTCTGCTGTTGCTCCGATTAATACCTTACATTCAGAATTGTGATGGGAAGCAGGCACATGCCCTCAAAGAGATAGTTGAGGAGGAGGGCCAAACATATCAGTAAAAAAATACTATCTCATTTCACTTTTTCAACTCAAATGGCACCTAGTAAGGGTTGACTAATTTCAGCTCCTCAGCAAGCCCTGGAACTGGGTTTGAGATGTTTATGCAGCGATGTTCACCTTTACCAGTGCCCCCTCACATGTATGTGGGGCAGGAGGGAGCACTTACTTTACTTCCTGACTAGTTAGGGAAGAGGAAACTATTTCCCCCATAAGCCTATAATTAGCTTTTCTAAAGGCTCAAGACCACTGATGAGGTGATGATCTCAGGAACATCTTATCGACCTCTGAGAAACCCTATAAGGCTTATTAAACCCTGAAGTCTAGAAGCTCCTTAGCTGCTGTGCAAGATTGTATGTTGTCAAATCTCTTGTTACATTGCCCTGTAGATTTTAAAGAAGAAATCTGGGAAACATATTTTTCAGAATCATTTGTCAGCATAGTGTGGGCTTAACTCTGCCAATTACAGATACAAGAGGTTAGGAAAACCGAAGAAACCCAAAGGCATTATTTTCTGGTGAGAGTTGCAAGCAGGTATGTGATATTGGCAGGTGGCAGACAAAAGGGTTTTCTACCAGCTTCAGGCATTCTCCTCTTCCTTTCGGTGCTGTAGGTAGCTGGAGTCTTTGACATCAGCTTCCCTGCAATCTTTGCCCTTTCAAATTTGCTGAAAGTCAAATTGAATGGTGGCCCTCTTAAACATTATTCTCCTGTCATTCCAACAGTTGTGAAGTCTGTAAAAACCTCTAAATCCCTTTCTACTCCAGTCTCCTAAAGTGACTTTTTCTTTCTTGCAAAACACTGACTGATGTAGCAACTCTCTCTAAAATGTAGAGACACCTGTCTCCTATTATTCTCTGTTTAGGAACCAAATCTGAAATTCTCAAGCAATAATATCTGGTTAATAACCTGAGGGAAAATCAAAACTTTATAACCCTGATTGTCAGTTACAGGCAACAAAGATATGAAAAGAAAGTGTTGATGTTAGGCCAGTGTTGTGTTGCGTGCCCTAACCAGAACACGTCATAGTGATATAACCCATTGTCTGAGAGTTCCGAGACTGAATAAAAACTCTTGGGCACATATTAGTATTCCCCACCTTAACTCTGTTTCATTATGTATGTTAACTATAGTATTTACTTAAAATCTTCTTTCTCTGGAGTTGTAACTAGACAGCTCAGGTGATAAGGCCTTAGCTTAGGGATAAATAGTAAAGGGAAGGAACAAGTATTTCCAAGGGCCTCATGGAAACTAAAAGCACCATTCAGAATATTTGCACAATCTTCACCCAGTTAGAAGTCACTGAGAATTAGAATGTCACTCAGGACACATGTCACTATGGTGGTCCAACAGATTACAAATGACCTGGTGGTCATACTAGTGGTTTCCACCTCAGAAGCAAGTTTCTGTTGTTCTGTCAGGCTCGGATGCTTTCTGATTGGTTTTACCTGATATTTCATTTCTTTTTCTACTCTCCTCTTTACATCATCTTTTGCTTATTGCCTGGTTTTTGGCCTTGTGCTGTTTCCGTAGGACTTGCCCTTTGAACTGGAAAAGAGAGAGCATATGATTGGTTCAGTTGATTACCCTTCAGCATAAAGAATTTGGGGGCAGACCAGTCATGCCTGGTCGTCATAAGGGCTGAAGGCTTGCCTGGAGTTGGCTGCTCTTAGGTCAATCATCAAACGTCATCTACTCAACTGTCCAAGGAAACAGGTCCATGAGGCACCAACCACAGCATCATAGGTACATGGAACAATCTAAAGAAATGAAAATCTAGGGATCATTCAGAAGAGTACCTTGGATGTGGCTACTAAAAGATGAAAGCTGATAAATTCTCTAAGGTAGATAACTACGTCTCTGTAGTATCATCTATGATAAGATTCACTGGCAATCATAAAACCTAAAAGCTATAAAGCCACACTTGGATCTGAGGAATCTAAGAAAGCATCAATTGCATGATGTCTCATAGATTTAATAAGTCTTTTGAAAAGAAAGAATGGCTGGCAAGTTTATTTGAACTATTAATATACTAGGTGATTTCAGAATATTAACATGTTAACAAAGAAATATTTGAGAATTGAATAAATACAATAATTCCCTGCTGGATCTGGATCTATATCCATGTAAATGAGAAGAGGAGACCTCATGGGAAACTGGCCCACTGTTCTCTTTACTGTAGCTTCACTGATCATGTCATTGGTTTTCCAATGAATCTGGTGGGAGAAAATGAGTTAAGTGTGAGGATCAGGGATATTGTAAAGTTTACGCCAATTAACATTTTTACGACAAATGCAAATCAATACCATAGATAGTTAATTGTTCCCTTCTATGTGGTAAGTCAGAAAACTTAGTCGAAAGGTATATAATCATAAGCGGTAAATTCTTGCCTGTCGTAGATACTGAGGCAATGGACGAAAAATCTCACAGTCTAGCTTAAGTGTGTTTCTCTCTAGTTGTTTCTTACACTATCATTCAAATAGAAAAAGACATATGGTTCTCTAAGATTATTAAATATAAGAAAAATACAATATTGAACTAATTTAAGAAGCTATAAATGATTAATTTAAATCATTCTAACAAAAGCTGGTTTCTTTTTGTACATTCACTATTGTCAAAATAAACACGTAACAGCAATCTAAGGAAAGAGTCTGCAATTTCCTCAGGAAACATAAGAAGCTTTGGGAAGCTTTCTTCTCCTGCCACATTAAGGAAAGGTCATTAATAGGTCAGACTCCCATAAGTGGGCAAATGCAGAGGCAAATGTAAGCTTCCAGTCTGGGGCTAAAATGTCCGTGCATGTTCCACAACTTCTCATCTTTCACTCCTTCTCTTTGACAATGATACCAGAAAAACCAGGAGAAAGTTTTGTGCCTGCCTTTAGATCTCTGTATATTATGGAGTATTTATTTTTATAAATAGGTAATGCTTACTTTTGTATGAAATTATTTAGAGTTATTGTGTAAAGCAGTTCGTGTGCTGATTGTAACCAGTTTTATATAATCTCCTTTAAAACTTTTTTTCTAATTATTATGGATAATTAATAGTTCTAGAAACTCTCATTTATACTTTGAATCTAACACTTCAAGGTTACTTTTTAAAATGAGGTTAGTAACAATCATAACATTTATGGAGTACTTCTTACATGCCAAACACCATAATAAGAAATTTATAAGCATTATCTCATTCTTTTTTACAGAAGAAGTAACTATGGCTTCGAGATGTTAGGTAGATTGTGTGTGATCGCACAGATAATGAGTGAGAAATCTAAAATCTGAATGCAAAATCTTACTCTAAAACTGGCATTCTTAGTGTTGTACGTATTTTCTAGCAAGATACCAAATGTGACTATTTATTTTGGTTTACTTCATGTATTTATCGACAAATATTACAATTATTGTAAGTAACTGTATCACAGAAAATTTCCCAAGTATGTCCAATTTTTCATGATAGTTCTACTTTAAAACACTGTTGATCATGTTTCAGGCTAACCCAATATAAATTATTTACACAGGATCACTTTTTTTGTCAGCAGAGCACAAATTACTAAGTAACCATTCATTTATTTTTCAATTCCAAAATACATACTGAAAATAATATCATGTAAAAAACATTAGTTGAGCAGCATGGCTTTCATAACATGCTTTTCTGTTCTGCACATAGTAGGCTTTCAAAACAATTTGTTAAAATAAATTCCAATTTTTTTGTTGGTTTTAAATTTCTGAATAAGGTTGACAATTAAAATGGAATCATTATTTGAACAAAAACTTGAACAAGGGAATAACACAACTCAAAGAAATTGAACATTCTATCTTCTTTGTTACTTTAAAAGCATATATATTATTTAATTGCACATATCATTTGATTCAGTTAGTATATTGAACAATATCCCTCTCTTCAATGGTCTCCCTTGTCTTCACACCTCCCTAAATAAAATGTAATTTTTGCTTTTCTTGATATTTTCTTATATTTTATTTTCCATTTCAACAGCAGTCTTGATAAGCCTAAACAATTTGAAATTGTACTTATAGATAATTTTCATTTTTACTATGGTAAATTGCAAGATTAAAAAGAGGAGGATGTTTAAGTTTATTTATATGTATCATATTTATTTTCTTTTTATTTTGAAATACAGTCGACCCTTGAACAATGTAAGGTTAGTGCCAACCCCTGTGAAGTTGAAATTCCACGTGTAACTTTTGACTCCCCAAAAACTTACAAAAACTTAAGTACTAATAGCACACTGTTGACCAGACACCTTGTTGATAACATAGACAGTCAAGTAATACACTTGTATGTTATGTGTATTATATACTGTATTTTTACAATAAAGTCAGGTAGAGAAAAGAAAATGTTATTGAGAAAATCATAAGAAAAAGAAAATATAATTTTTAGTCATGGAGTGGAAATAGATTATCATAAAGGTCTTCACCCTTGGTGTCCTCATGTTGATTAGGCTGAAGGGGAGGAAGAGGAGGGATTGGACTTGTTTTTTGAGCAGTGACAGAGGCAGAAGTGGAGGAAGTGAAAGAGGAGGGAGGAAAGGCAGACACATTCAGCGTAGAGATCTGTGGACAAATGGACCTGGGCAGTTCAAATCCTTACTATTCAAGGGTCAATTGTAGCTTAAACCCACAGAAAACTTTATAAAATACTAAGGAACACCCACCTACCCCTTAAACAGTTTCATCCTTTGTTAAAACCTTGTCACATATGCTCCCATCTTTTCATCTTTACACAAACACACACATACACACACACACGCGTGCACACACAATGCCTTTTGGCCAAAGCACAGTGGTAAGCTGAAGCCATAACACTTAACATAACATGTAAGGTTATAATTATGCCTAACATAATATAGCTATCCTTTGTACAACTGGAAACTCATCAGTCCATACCCTCAGTGCTATTACATAAAGTTAATGACACTTAAATACTGATATGAAGTCAATAAATCTTATGTCATGTAATAAAGGAAAAAGAAAGGAAATAAAAGGAAGATATTTTCTTAGTACAAGTTTATACACATACAAACATGGTCTTAACAAAATAAGGAGGAAATACTCCTGGCAATTACAGTCCTTGTGTCTGCAACTGGTTACGTGATCATAGCTGGTATTGATGACTACCGTATTCCACTACGCATTCTGTATTCCCTTTGCCTTCAGCAAGCACTTCAGCGGGTTGTGGATTTTTACCTGGTGGAGTGACCCAAACCTTCATTTCTGAAGGGTCTGGGCCATCTGTAGTTCTGCCTGGATTGGGTTATTGTAGTTTCCTATTGGTCTTATTCACAGGGCATGGTAATACTAAGAGTTGCCCTAGGATTCCCCTGTATTCCATGCATACTCTTCATTACCTCCATTGTGGGGTAGTAGACTGATTTCCTCTTGGAAGTTTGGGCCTCAGCCAACAGTGTAACTCCTTGTTAGCCTGTTGACTTAGAAGCAGGAGGATTCCAAAGTGTCCAGGCAGCAGCTTCCAGTTTAATGGAATAATTGTTGTGTCTCCTAGTGGCAGTATTCCTTCCTCTGGAACTAAGACCTCCAGGCCAGCAGAATGGAATACTGCAGGAACAGGAAGTAAAAATTTTGCTAGTGGGTCACTAGGAGTGATGGTGAGTGGTGCCACTTCCACTTCCACACCTTGATTCCTAAATCTGGGAATCATGGTTATGGGAGGAACAGTACCATATATTGGACGCTGATCCAGGGCATACATAGCCTTCTGAAGAACTTTGCCCCAGCCCTGCAAAGTATTGTCACCTAGTTGGTGTTGTAATTGTGACATCAAAAGGTCATTCCACCATTCTATCAATCCAGCTTCTTCAAGATGATGGGGAACATGGTAAGACCAGTGAATTCCATGAGCATGAGCCCTCTGCCACACTTCTTTAGTGGTAAAGTGAGTGCTTTGGTCAGAGACAATGCTGTGTGGAATACTATGATGGTGGGTGAGGCATTCTGTGAGTCTACAATGGTAGTCTTGGTGAGTGTCTATTCCAGTGAAGACAAATTGCTGACCTTTCGATGGTGGAAGAAGTCCAATATAATCAACTTGCCACCAGGTAGCTGGCTGCACACTCCAAGGAATGGTTATCAAGGGCTCAGTGTTTGTCTCTTTTGCTGGCAAATTGGGCACTCAGTGGTGGCTGTAGCCAGGTCAGCTTTGGTGAGTGGAAGTTCATGTTGCTGAGCCCATGCATGACTTCTATCCCTGCCGCCATGGCTACTTTATGGGACCTTTGGACGATGACGGGGTGGCTGGTGAAAGAGGCTGAGTGGTGTCTACAGAACAAGTATTATATCCACTTAATGATTAAAATCCTCCTCTGCTGAGGTCACCCTTTGATAAGCATTCACATGAGACACAAATATATTCACAGTTTTTGACCACTCGGGAAAGTTCATCCACATACTTCTTCCCCAAATTTCTTTGTCACCAATTTTCCAGTCATGCTTTTTCCAAGTCCCTGACTATCCAGCCAAACCATTGGCTACAGTCCATGAATCAGTCTATAATTGAACACCAGGTGATTTCTCCTTCCAAGCAAAGTGTATACATAACCAGGTGCACTGCTCGCAGTTCTGCCCACTGGGAAGATTTCCCTTCATCACTGTCTTTCAGGGATGACCTGGAAAGTGGCTGCAGTGCTGAAGCTGTCCACTTTTGGGTGGTGCCTGCATATCATGCAGAACCAGCTGTAAACCACGCCCTAGTCTTCTCTTCCTCTGTCAACTGATCATAGGGAACTCTCCATTAAGCCATTTGTGCAGGTTTGGGGAGAGAAGGCAGGGTAGTAGGAGTGGAGACCATGGGCATTTGAGCCACTTCCTCACGTAACTTACTTGTGCCTTCAGGACCTGCTCAAGCCGGATCACGTATTTACCACTTCCATTTGATGATGGAATGCTGCTGTGCATGCTCAACCTTATGGCTAGATGGGTCCGAAAGCATCCAGTTCATGATAGGCAATTCAGGTCACATGGTGACTTGATGACCCATAGTCAAACATTCAGTTTCTGCCAAAGCTGTATAACAGGCCAAGAGCTCTCTCAAAAGGAGAGTAGTTATCTGTAGAAGATGCCAGGGCCTTGCTCCAAAATGATAGAGGCCTCCACCATGATTTACTTATATGAGCCTGCCAAACGCTCCAAACAGCATCCCTATCTGACACTGACATCTCAGGCATCATTGGATATACTGGGTCATATGGCCCAACTGGCGGAGCAGCTTGCACAGCAGCCTGGACCTGTTGCAGAGCCTTCTCCTGTTCTGGACACCACTCAAAACTGGCAGACTTTTGGGTCACTCAATAAATGGGCTGAAGTAACACACCCAAATGAGGAATGTGTTCCCTCCAAAATCCAGATAGGCCCACTAGACATTGTACTTCTTTCTTGGTTGTAGGCGGGGCCAAATGCAACAACTTATCCTTCACCTGAGAAGGAATTCCTCAACAGGCCCCACACGACTGGACCCCTAGAAATTTTACTAAGGTAAACGATCCCTGAATTTTAGTCGGATTTATTTCCCATCCTCTGGCATGCAAATGTCTTACCAATAACTTCAGTGTGTTTGCTACATCTTGCTCACTGGATCTAATCAGTATAATGTCATCAATTTAATGGACCAGTGTGATATCTTATGGAAAGGAAAAGTGATCAAGATCTCTGTACAAGATTATGACACAAAGCTGGAGAGTTGATATGCCCCCAAGTTAGGACAGTGAAGGTATATTGCTGACCTTGCCAGCTGAAGGTAAATTGCTTCTGGTGGGCCTTATAAACAGGAATGGAGAAAAAGCCATTTGCCAAATCAATGACTGCATACCAGGTACCAGGAGATGGGTTAATTTGTTCAAGCAAGGAAACCACATCTGGTACAGTATCTGCAATTGGAGTCACTACTTGGTTAAGCTTATGATAATCCATTGTCATTCTCCAAGATTCATCTGTCTTCTGCACAGGCCAAATAAGAGAGTTGAGTGGGGATGTGGTGGGAATCACCACCCCTGTGTCTTTCAAGTCCTTGATGGTGGCACTAATCTCTGCAATCCCTCCAGGTTTGTTATATTTTTTTGATTTACTATTTTTCTAGACACAGGCAGCTCTAATGGCTTTCATTTGATGTTCTCGACCATAATTGCCCTCACCCTATCAGTCAGGGAGCCAATTTGGGGATTCCGCAAATTGCTAAGTATGTCTATGCCAGTTATGCATTCTGGCACTGGGGAAATGACCACAGGATGAATCCAGGACCCACTGGACCCACTGTAAGTCAGGCCTGAGCTAAAACTCCATTAATTACCTGACCTCTGTAAGCCCCTACATTAACTAGAGGACCATAATGACGTTTTGGACCCTCTGAAATCAACATCAGCTCAGAGTTGATGTCCAGTAGTCCCCAAAAGTTCTGATCATTCCCCTTTCCCCAAGGCACAGTTACCCAGGTAAAAGGCTGGAGGTCTCCTTGGAGAAGGATGGGAGAAAGATTAATAGCATAAATTTTCAGTAGTGTAATGGGGTCCTTCCTCAAGGGGACCCGGCCCTCCCTTTTATTCAAGTGGTTCTGGGTCTGTAGAGTGGCTTAAGTCTGGAAATTGATTGAGGGGCAGTGATTCTCTATGTTTATAATTTAAATTAGTCTTTTGTCCATTTGACTGGGAAGTTTTCTACTTATACAAATTAAGTAAGAATGCAGTAGGCTTCCTATCACATCTAGGAACACTGTGATTAATTAGCCAGTGCCAGAACTCTACATGAGTCAAACAATTCTGATTGCTGCTTTGCCTCTGCTGCCCATAACAGTAAGTATGCCCATCTTGCCTTTGATGGTTGAGTGCCACCACTTCACCCTGGCCATGTTGGGATTCAATTATTCCCTTTGCATTTAAATTTTCTAATTGAGTGACTGTGGTTCCCACTGTAAGACATGGAATCAGAGAAGAGCAATCACAGAGCTCTTCAAGGATGCAGGTGCTCCCCTCACAAATCTGTTTTGCAAAGTACTGGTCCAGGGTATGTCTTCTGGACCCTCTCAGCTGGGATGAGTTGGTCTAAAGTGACTAATGAACTCTAGCATTCTAATCTCCCTAAGCCTTTGGATCCCTTCCTCTACATTAAACCTAGGAAGACCAGGCATTTCCAGCTTACTCACAGTGGACCTTCTTTGGATCCATATTTCAGCTAACCAAGCAAATCAACTATTAGAAACTTTTCTAACTCCCCAAGCTGCAATATTAAATGCAGCATCCCTGCTTAGTGGGCTCATATCAGTAAATTCAGACTGATCGAACTTTACGTTCCTTCCACCATTATACCACACCCTTCCACCATTATACCACACCTTTAAGTTCTTTCCACCATTATACCACACCCCCATGCCTGTTTTCCAGATTTCTGCTTATATAAATTAGGAAACTCAAGCAGTTGTTTTGAAGTGTAGTGCACCTCTTCATGGGTCACACTGTGAACCTCACCTCTAGGGGCCTGCCAGGACTTGAGTCTAATTATAGGGCTAGAAGCTAAGAGGGGTGGGTGTTGGGGGTGGGTCCTGAGGACAATCAGCCTTGTCTTGCCTGGCAACTTCCTCAAGGGAGGCCATCATTGTTGCCTCAGGCAGCGCAGGGTTTATCTTCTCAGACAAAGGTGAAAAGGCTGATGGGTCCAGGAAGGGATGCTGTCACCAATGGGGGTGGGAAGGCTGTTTTCTAGGGCAAAAAAAAGCTCATCAGAGTTTACAAGCTCAGTATCCCCAGCTTCATCAGGATCCTCCCATATGTCCCCATTCCAAGTTGCAGGGTCTCATTCTTTTCCAATCAATGCCTTCACTTTAACAGTAGACACCTGGCAAGACCAAGTGTGCACCTTTCGTTGCAAGTCAGCCACTCACATGATAAGAGGTTATGTCTAATTTTCCTCAATTTCAGCCCTTTGTCTACAGGAGATAAGACTCTCACTTAGGGCAATATTAGAAAACTTGAGCCTCAGTATGTGCTTCTGGAGTCCAAAATTAGAATCCTTGAGGTCATGCTTTTCTTTCATCACTTTTCCAGTGAAATTAGGAGCAATCAACCAACTTTATTATATTCCTTGCTTCTCCACATATGGTCAAAGATATTATGTATAGAGTCACTAACTCCTTGCCTCTCACAAGTGGTGAATCAGGATTTATTTTGTATAACTTTCTAAACAGTTCACACCAAGGACTATCAGTGTCCTCCATACTATTAAAAGTAGTGTCCTTAGCATTTTGGAGTGTAATTATATTAAGCAGCCAACTCCAGAAATCTCAAAACCAACTAGAGAAATCCATTCTTAAAATTCTGTTCCTCTAAAACCACTCCTGCTACCTAAATCTGTCTTAGTCATGGGTCTCTAAAGGAACAGAATTAGTAGGATATATGTGTACAGGTGAAGGGGAGTTGATTAGGAGAACTGGCTCACACAATCACAAGGTGAAGTCCCACAATAGGCAGTCTGCAAGCTGAGGAACAAGGAAGCCAGTCTGAGTCCTAAAACCTTGAAAGTAGGGAAGCTGATAGTGCAGGCTTCAGTCAAGGGCCCAAGAACTCCCAGCAAACCACTGGTGTAAGTCCAAAAGTCCAAAAGCTAAAGAACCTGGAGTCTGATGTTCGAGGGCAGGAAGCATCCAGCACGAGAGAAAAATGGAGGCCGGAAGACTCAGCAAGTATGCTCGTTCCATGTTTTTCTGTCTGCTTTATAGTAGTCTCACAGGAAGCTGATTAGATGGTGCCCAGCCAGATTGAGGGTAGGTCTGCGCTCTCAGTCCACTGACTCAAATGTTAATCTCCTTTGGCAACACCCTGACAGACACACCCAGGAACACTACTTTGTATCCTTCAGTCCAATCAAATTGACACTCAGTATTAATCATCACACCTACCTTAATCTGAAAGTCTCTCCACCTGCCTCATTTCTTCATTTTATTTATTCATTTGAAGTGTCTAGTCAAATTGTCCTGCAGATCATCACATAACCTGAGACTGTCTGACTGCTTCCTTAGGATAAAATTTAGTTAAACAGTGTGAAAACAATCTCACATCTTATATAGGATGTTGTACCCCATAGGAAGCACATCACATACATCAAGAGGCACATCAAGTCAGACCATCTCACTATTGGCAATGTTGTTTGACCACCTGATTAAGATAGTGACAGCCAGACCTCTTCATTGCAAAAGCATATCTTCTGATGCAGTATTTCCCTGACAATTTTCTACCAAATGGCTTTTGCATCCATAGTTGACTTTGCCTGCATCCATTGTTTTTCTGGAGGTAACAAAATGGTGGGGATCTATTTCTATTAGTCCCCTTGTTTTTATTAGTGGGTGTTCTTCTGTGAAATAATTTGTTTTCTTTTTAAATCTGTTTCTTACTTATTCATTTGGTGTTATTAGGAACCCATGGATCTTTGTATTTAAATTCTCTGTGTTGCGATCTGTTTTTATTTTTTGATACCAATCACAACTGTGGCCAGTAGGAGCGCTTTTGAGCTAGTTTCTGTTTCCTTTCGACGTGATACACACATATCTTTGAACATGTTTTTTATACTGTCTGGACAATAAGACGCTCCAAGTTCACCTAGAACTTTCCTTATCCTAGACATAAAGTCCACCATTTTTCTCCATTAGCTTTGACTTCTTTTTAGGGGAAATGGTATTTCACAATGGAAGATAAACATGCTCTTTGCTTTTTGTGATGTCACTGTTTCTGTGTAGTGTTAGTGACTAGAGCAGGAAAATGTGTGTGTGTGTGTGTGTACGTGTCTGCAATACATATGTCCATATTTATATACACATAAAATTACAAGTTCTTACAGATTCTTCTGAATCAAATTCAACATCACAGGATGTTTGTTTTCAATTTTTATTTCAAAGCTGTATCTCTCTTTCCCATAATTTCCCAATAACATCAGTATATTCACTCATTTGCTCCAGTACTCAATTCGTGGAAAATAATTTTAGAGTTCAAAACACAATACTACTAAGTATAACTAAATTAAATAAATTTATTTTTTGGCATATTTATTTTTATGTTCTCTTTTCAGCAATGGCTGCATGAAATAATGTAATGTACATTCTTTGTATCTCTCTCTTCCTTTCTCTTTTTCTTTCTTTTTTGTTTAACTTATGATAGACTGAAATTCTCTCAACATTGATTAATATAGTCTTCATTCCTCTGACAATCTTAATACTTTGTTTTGAAGATATGCAATAATTGATTCAGCTAGAACCTAGTGAAAGTCATTGTTAATATTTTGTCATTATAAATAATGTAATAATAAATATCTGCACATATTGTTTCATATTGGGAGAGGTATGTCTTCAGATAATTCCTAGGAGTAGGATTGCAGGATTAAAGGGCAAAATCATAAATGATTTCATTTACATTATGACTAATTTCTCTTTGTATGGGCTGTGCCATTTTGAACTCTGACCAGTTGTGTGTGAAAATAAATATTTCTCCCCAACTTCAAGTTCTGAATTGTTGCTGACTTGAGAGGTGAGAAGTGTTATCTCATTGAGATTTATGCGCATTTCTTTCATCATGCATTTCTCATCTTTTCACTTTTTTTTAGGTCTATGCAAGCAGATTTTTGGTCTCTTAAGGACCTTTACTTTACCTTTTTTTTAACAAAAGAAATACATTAAACATTCTTATCAGAATAACCTAACATTATTTACACAAAGCTTTTCAGAAATTTCTTTATAGAGATGGTACACATAAAAAAACTATCTTCCCTAATACATTGTGAATTGACTAATAGCATTAGAAAAACATGATAAATGCATGAGTGATAACTGAATCCAAATAGTAATATTATCCATTTGAACTAAAAATGCTTATAATTTCTTGCCAGTGATGAATACTTTTATATACAATCTTAAATGTGTCCCTCCATTAAGCATTTGTCTTTAAAAGCAAATTTATACTCATCACTTCATCTCTCACTCTCTGCTCTAATTTAATTCAGACCACTTATGATTATTTTAATTATTTTTAACAATTTCTTACAAAATCCCATATGGTAATGATCAAAACTTGAAAGCTTCAAAATTTTTAAAAAATGCAAAAAGAAATATTTTAAATAAGTTTAAGAAGCCTGCTTTGAGCCCTGGTTGTCTCTTTATCCCCGTCAAAACCCCCATGCAAAGTTCCCCAAAGGACTCATTTTCTTCTCAAATGAATAATTTTTTTTTCTTATTCCTTTCAGCTGCTTTTAAAAGTAAAGGATTTATTTAAAATAATTGATTCATTTTTGAGACTGCAAAATGCTGACATTTAGACACTCATTCAACAGAATTGATGTATTTTCCCCAACTTATTTTTCAGTTGTTTATAAATGATGAGTTTTGATTTTTTTTTTTTTTTTTTTTTTGAAGCGGGGTCTCACCCTGTCTCCAGGCTGGGGTTCAGTGGCACAATCTCAGCTCACTACAAACTCCGCCTCCTGGGTTCAAGTGATACTCCACCCTCAGCCTCCAGAGTACCTGGGAATATAGGTGCCCGCCACCACGCCTAGCTAATTTTTTCTTTTTTTAGTAGAGACAGGATTTCACCATGTTGACGAGGGTGGTCTCAATCACTTGACCTCGTGATCTGCCGCCTCGGCCTCCCACAGTGCTGGGATTACCGGTGTGAGCCACCACACCCTTGATTCATTTTAACAGCCATTTCACCTTTACTCTGTTACTTAATATTCTATTATGAAATCTTTCAAGATGCAAGGCCTGAAGCCACAAGGAACATTTATCATTAAAAAATGGAAATCATAGCACACATCCTATTGATTCAGTTGATTTTCAAAAGTTGTGCTCTTTATGAAATTGCTTCAGGGCACAATCCCAGAGTTAAAATATCAATTATATAAATCCCAAACTGAGCAAAACTAAAACTGCCTAGTTAAAAATATTTATATGAATCCATTTCCCTCAAAAAAGCATAGAAAGTGAAAAAAGCATAGGAGTAAAAAAAAAATCTATTTAAAAAAATAGATTTTGCAGAATGAAGTTCAACTAGTTATTTCTCTTAAGTGCAGATCTTCTACAAAGAAAAAAAGAGAAAATTGGTAAAAGACAAATAGATGGGAACCTTGCTGCAAATCAGGGTGGTTTCTACAGTGGCTGCAATCTTTCTACAAGGAATTTGAGTTTTCTTGCTTCAGGGTTGAAAGGAATGGTCATGATCTTAAAGGAATTGAAAGTTTTAAACCTCAGCTAGAAAATTAGGCAAAATTATAGCTGTACTAAATGTTCACATTTTGCTACCCTTTGTCTTAAATATTGGATGCACATATTTTGGGATCCAGTGATTGGCAACTCCTTGATTTGAATTCTAAATTTGTAAGTGGAGTGTTCTGTAGGTGTCAAAACATATAAATTATGTTTAATTTGAATATTTAATAAAGGATGTTTATTTTTAAAATTAAGATAGTGATAACCTCTGTTTTGGTTAGAATAATTTTGCTAACATATTACTTTATTAAATATTAATATCATTAGAAAATTATAAAATTATGAAAATAAAATAATCTGGTACTACTGCTAGTTACAATAAAGTAAACAAGTAATCCTATTTAAAGTTTACAAATGTTTGCTTACAAAAGTACAGCTTTATTATTATTTGACCCTTTTGCTATGAAAATTGTATCTAATAATATTTCCATTAAAATATAATATGTATAGTTTTAGCTATGAGATCGATTAAAGTTTTACTTTGTGGCCTGATATTTTTACATAATCAGCTTTCATAAATATTTGCTAAGATCTTAAAAATAAAATTTGTTCTATCTCTTCAGTATACGCAGTTCAAACCATGACAATTGGTATGACCTTACTAATCTCATTATTTAAGGAATTCTACATGATACCAATTTGATCTGCCATGCTGTGAGTTGTAGAATACATCTCTTTCTAGAGACTTTGAGATTAGCATCACTTACAAATTGATGGAAAGTTGTCATTCCATCTTACAACAATTACAGGAAAATACATATCAGCAAATTACAGCAAAATAAATATCAATGATTTTTGTTTGACCCATCATTAAACAGGGCAAACTCAAATTCCAAAATTTGTAGATATGGTCACATCCAGGAAGATATATCTCTGGAGACTTGTTTACCTAGATAAGAAACTTCAGGAATCCTTGAGCTGATAGCAGTATTGACGTGGTAACTTTGAGAAGTTACCGGAAGCTCAGTGCAGACTAACTTGAAAATGAGAAATTCCTGGGGACTTCAGTCATAAAGAGGCCCCCACAATTGTTCAGGCTTTTACTCAATAAATCTACACATTTTTCATGGTGGCAATTTGAGAAAGATCTTCTGATGGTGTTAGCTGAGAGAGGAAGAGAGTGGCCATCTTGACACCCATATAGAATCTTCTTCCTAATAAATGCCTAAGCTCTAGGGAAAGATAACTCATCAGGCAATTCAAAAAAACTTTCCCAGCTGGAGAAATGTGCTTTGGCCACAGCTCCATTCTTCCTGTATCATCTATAGCGAAAAAGTCAAGAGGGACAGGGTTTCAAGAAAATAGATAAGAGACATTGCAACCAAGAAAGGGAATAGGAAGCAGGAGTAAAAATGGCACACTTCTCGAAGAGAGAGAGAAGCTTTTGAAAACCACATCTCCAAGACTTAATAAGAAGATGCTGGAATATTTTCCCTTCTCCACACCCACTACCATGCCTAAAAGCCTCCTGCATTCTAAGTGGATTATATAGGAAAAAGCTGCAAGATAGACATCTCTGAGAAGCGTTAATCAAAAAATAACAACCCAGTATTTCTAACCTTAGAAAACTGGAGGAAAAGGGGCAAATTAAACCTAAGACATTCAGAAAAAAAATAGAAATAATAGCTTCAGAGAAGAAATCAATGAACAGGGAACAATAGTCAAAATGAATAAAACCAAAAGCTAGTACTTTGGAAAAGATCAATAAAATTGATAAATCTCTAGTAAGGCTAACCAAAAAAAAATAAAAAGAGAGAGAGAGAGAAGATACAAATTGTCAATATCAGAATTAAAAGGTCATTCATCACTAGTGATACCATGTGATCCCATGGGCATTACAACAATATAGAGAAACACTATGAACTATTCCAAGTCAAAAATTTAGTAACTTCAATGGCATGGGCCAATTCCTCGAAGAAACAAAACTACCAAAACTCATGCAAGGAGAAATAGACTACTTAGACAACCTGTATCTATTAAGGAATTAAATTAGTAGTTAAAAACGACCCAGAAAATAAGTCAGGGAGCCAAAAGAAGTTTCACTGGTGAAGTCTACCAACCCTTTAAAGAAATAATTACAATTCTACACAATCTATTTTAGGATACAGAAAAAAGAGATTATTTTCTGACTCATTTTATTACATCATTATTACACTAATACCAAACCAGGTAAAGACATTACAAGGAAAGGATATTACAGACCAGTATCTCTTATAAACATAGAGGCAAAAATTCTTAACAAAATATTAACAAATCAAATCCAGCAATACAATAAATAAATAAATAAATACGTCACCACCAAATGACATTCATTCCAGGAATGCAAGGCTAGTTCAACATTTATAAATCAGTGAGAGTAATTCATCATATTAACAGAATGAAGAAGATAAACATAATTATATCAATATATGCAAAAAAGCATTTGACAAAGTTCAAGAAATGGTATATAGAAAAACCTACAGCTACAGTTTGGCTTGATATAATATTGAAAGAATGGCCACTTTTTTCCTAATAAGGCAAAGATATCCCCTCATCACTTATCTTCAAAATTGTACTGATATCCTGGTTGTTGCATAGGCAAGAAACATGAATAAAAGGTATACAAATTTGAAGGAAGAAACAAAATTGTCTTTATATGTGGATAATATGATTTGTTACATAGAAAATACTCAAATAATTCTTCACAAAAAAACTCCCCAACTCTTCAATTAATAAGTGAATATTGCAAGGTTTCAGGATATAAGATTAGTAAATAAATTGATTGCTTTCCTCTATATTAGCAATGAATATTTAAAATTTTTAAATTAAAACAATACTTTTTAAACTAACATCCCTCACTCCAAAATAAAGTATAAAACTAACAAGTATGTACTGGATCTGTATATGAATAATTACAAATCATTGATAAAAGTACTGAAAAAAGACCTAAATAAGCGGGTGATATTTTGTGCCCATGGATTGAAATATTCAATTTTAAATTCTCAGTTGATCCAAAATGTAACTGTAGATTGAATGCAATTGCAATCAGAATCTCAGCAGGTTTTTTAAGAATCTACAGATTAATTTCAAAGTTTATATGCAGAGTCAAAGGACCTACAATAGCTAACAAAATCCTAAAAAGAAAGAACAAAATGGGAAGAATCACATTACTCAATTTCAAGACTCAATACAATGCCATGATTTCAAGATTGCAGTTGATTTTAGAAATCAACTATAATAAAAAGAGTATAGTGTTGGCAAATAATAAACACGTTGATTAAGGGAATAGAATAGAGAGCCCAGAAATATATCCAGAAATTATGTACCCTTACTTCTATTTGACAAAAGTGGAAAGGCAATTCAATAGGGAATAGGACAGTCTTCAAAAACTGGTGCTGTAACAATTGGACAACTCTCTATAAAAATTATCCTAGATGTTGACCTCACACCTTACGCAAAGATTAATTCAAAATGAATCAAATATCAAAATATAATGTAAAATATAAATTGTCTAGAAGAAAATACATGAGGAAATCTGCATGACTGGGTGTTTGGTAATGAGTTTTTTGATGAGTAATTGATTCTGGGGTTGAGACAGGGAATACACAAGGTGAGTCATTGAGCATTTTGTTATTCAGAAAATGAAGTAGTACTTAAATAACTAAATGGTGAGGGCATGTCAAAGGTACACAGAAACCAACTGAAAGAACTCTGAGAGCTTGAAACTGGAACAACTTGAGCAATATAATAAAGAATGCAGCATTAGATTGTAACATGAAAAATAAAACAATTATCCATGTGCTGGGCTAGTACATCTAAATGACTGAATAAATAAACAAATGAAGGTGAGTAAGCCCATCTTCCATGCTTAAGAATTTCAAATAAATTATTTAGCTACTACTCTTTCAAGGAAGTGGAAGATAACATCCCACCCCTTATGTAAGATGTGTCTAGTGACTTCCTACTAAACAGTACATTAGTTTTTAACTTGTGACTTTACTGAAATTGTTCATCAGATCTAGCAGCATTTTGAATGAGTCTTTAGGGTTTTCTAGGTGTACAATCGTATCATCCATGAACAGTTTGACTTTCTCTTTTCCGATTTGGATACCCTTTATTTCTTTCACTTGCCTGATTGCTCTGGCTAGGACTTACAGTACTAGTGTGTTGAACAGAAGTAGTGCAAGTGGGGCATCCTTGTTTTGTTCCAGTTCTCAAGGGGAATGCTTTCAACTGTTCCCCATTCAGTATTATGTTGACTATGGGTTTGTCATAGATGGCTTTTATTACTTTGAGGTGAGTCCCTTCTATGCCTATTTTGTTAAGGGTTTTTATCATAAAGGGACACTGGATTTTGTCAAATGTGTTTTCTGAATCTTTTGAGATGATAATATGGTTTTTGTTTTTAATTTTGTTTATGTGACATTTTACATTTACTGCCTTGTGTATGTTAAACAATCTCTGCATCCTTGGATGAAACCCACTTGATAATGATGTATTATCTTTTTGATGTGCTGTTGAATTCAGTTAGCTAGTATTTTGTTGAAGATTTTTGCATCTGTGTTCATCAGGGATATTGGTCTGTAGTTTTACTTTTTTGTTGTTGTTGTTGTTATGTCCTTTCCTGGTTTTGGTATTAAGGTGATACTGTCTTCATGGAATGATTTAGGGAGGATTCCTTATTTCTCCTTCTTTTGAAATAGTTTCAGCAGGATTGGTATCAATTCTTCTTTAAATGTCTGGTAGAATTCAGCTGTGAATCTATCTGGTCCTGGACTTTATTTTTGTTGGCAATTATTATTTTTTTTTTGATTACTGAATCAATCTCGGTGCTTCTTATTGGTCTGTTTGGGGTTTCTCTTTCTTCCTGATTTAATGTAGGAGGGTTTTATTCATTTCCTTCAGATTTTCTAGTTTGTGAGTGTAAAGATGTTCATAGTAGCCTTGAATTATCTTTTGTATTTCTGTGGTATCAGTTCTAATATTTCCAGTTTCATTTCTATTTTAGATTATTTGTATCTTCTTTTCTTGGTTAATCCTGTTAATGGCTTATCTGTTTTGTTTATGTTTTCAGAGAACCAGCTTTTAATTTCAGTTATCTTTTGTATTTTTTTTGTTTCAATTTCATTTAGTTCAGGTCTGATTTTTGTCATTTATTTTCTTCTGTTGGCTTTGGGTTTAGTTAGGGGCAGAAGTCATACAAACTTGAATAACTTGGGAGTTTCTTTTTTTATTTTATTTATTATTATTATTATTATTCTTTTGAGACAGAGTCGGTCTCTGTCACCCATGCTGTAATGCAATGGCATGATCTCAGCTCACTGCAACCTCTGCCTCCCAAGTTCAAGCGATTCCTGTGCCTCACCCTCCCAGGGACCTGGGACTACAGGTGCACACCACCCTGCCCAGCTAATTTTCTGTATTTTTAGTAGATATGGGGTTTCACCATGTTGACCAGACTGGTCTCAAACACCAGACCTCAAGTGATCTGCCCATTTTGGCACCTCAAAATGTGGCAGGTATTTTTCACCGGTGTTGTCCCTTCCTTTATAATCTTCAAAACACTAGATGCACTTGAATTTAAATAGTGATTATGGTCTACAAATTTTGTAAATATATGCTGTCCATTTTTAAGTCTAGTTATTGGCCAGACATTGCAATGAAGTGATTTTCTGCTTTTGCAGGACCCAAAATAATTAGGTTTTAAACATTTATCTTTCACCATTAAGTAGCTGCGTACACTTATCACAACCTTTTCGTGAGGGAATAATTTTACAGATTTCTTCCACTGTGTTGTATAGAACACAGTAAGAATGAATTATATTTGGTTTCCCCAACACCAAATCTGTGTCAGTCAGGGTTCTCCAGAGAGATAGAACCAATAGGATATGTATATAGATACATGACAGGGGATTTACTCGGGGAATTGGCTCACACAATTATGGTGGCAAAGAAGTCCTATGACAGGCCATCTGCAGGCTGGAGAGCCTGAGATGCATGTAGAATGGCTCGTTTCAAGTCCAAGGCCTCAGAACCTGGTAAGCCTAAGGTCAAAAGCTTTGGGACTAAAGGACAAAATAGGGTAAGTTGTTGAGGCCAAAGACTGAGAAGCCTGGAGGTCTATGTCTAAAGTTAAAGAAGAAAAGTCTTCCTTGTTCTTAGAGAGAGACCAATTCATCTTCTTCTGTATTTGCTGACTCTGAGCCCTGGCCTATTGGATGGTGACCACCAACATTGAAGATAGATCTTCCCCATATAGTCCACTTAACCTCAAACACTAATCTCTGGAAACAACGTCACGGATACAAACCTGGTAATGCATTACCACGTTTCTAGGTATTTCTTAATCTAGTCAATACCTAAAATGGAGTCCACAAGTCTACCCTTTGCCGAGTTTCTACTCATACACATCTCATTAAACCACACTTAATTTCCAAATGACTACAATAACAAGGTAACAGTCCCACCTAACGTGGTGCAAATTGATGCAACTATACTGTGTAAAAGCAAAAACACAATAATTAGGGATTTTAATATTTAGGGATTTTTGATCATTCAGGATTTCAGGGTTTAGAACTGTGTGTTGTGGGATTATGATCAGTACATGGTGTGAGTAATAAATTGACTCAATATTCCTGCAACTTCTAAACTTTCCTAGTATAGAAATTTGTTTTTGAAAGTGCTTCTATCCCTCTTACATTTCCTATAGTATTTTCTGTGAATTTTAACACTATTCTGTTTGATGTATAAATCTTTTCATTGTAGATTCTAATGTGTATCCGTTTAAATTTCCTTTTCTTTTTTTTTTTTTTTCTTTTGAGATGGAGTCTTGCTCTGTCACCCAGGCTGGAGTGCAATGGTGTGATCTTGGCTCACTGCAGCCTCTGCCTCCTGGTTTCTGGGTTCAAGCTATTTTCCTGTCTCAGCCTCCCGAACAGCTGGGACTACAGGTGCGAGCCACCACGCCTGGCTAATTTTTGTACTTTTAGTAGAGACAGGGTTTCACCATGTTGGCCGGGATAGTCTCGATCTCTTGACCTTGTTATCCACTTGCCTTGGCCTCCCAAAGTGCTAGGATCACAGGCGTGAGCCACCGCACCCAGTTCAATTTAAATTTTCTATTTGCGTATATTGAATTGAAACTTGTCTGAAACTTTGTTCTTTCATTAGTTGACTTGATCTTATCGAATTGTTTTAAGATTTAGTGGCCACTAAGTATCTTACAGTAATGCTATTTTTAGCTTCAAATTTTAGACATTCTACAAAAGAGAAACTCTTTCTGCACTTTGGAAGAAAAATTAGTAACAATTCACTGACCAGGGACAATAACACTTAAAACTATTTTAAAGAATCAATCAAATTAAGACAAAATTGAGTATGTAGAATTACATTAAGAGACTATATGAAGATATTATGTTGTCTTATGCAATGAGTTTTTTGGTTTATGTTTTTCTCTGACATTGATTATTTGACTTACATTTGGGCATCACAGAGTGTTCCTTTGCCTCAAGAGCACAGTTTCTAAAATTTATCCTTAAATTTTCCAATGATACTTTTTTAATCTCAAATTTTGTGATTTGGACGTATATTCCTATCATGGAACTATATGCTTTAACTCATTTTACAATATTGTGACAAAAAGACTCATGGCTATTTCTTTGTTTTACAGGAGAAAAAAAGTACCCAGAGATTCTACCATAATCTAAATTACCAATCACAATCATGAAAAACACAAAAAAATTCCATTACTATATTTACAAATGTCACACATGGTATGGTTGTATCTAACTGGTTAACAAAATCAAAATATTTCATGAAAATCATATAAGGATAGACTTTCAAATCCTAAGCAAATCTGGTCCACTGCATCCTGTATGAGCTTATGGAGTACCTTGTCTTGAACTTGGTATCTACTTGCTTTATATGTGTTTTCTTAACACGTTTAACCAAATAATATGGAGCAGGGTTGATATCTACATTTTTAAAATCCCACATATCACATTATAAACCATTATATATTCAGTACACATTTGAAGAAATAGTTGTGAAGCTAAATTCAAGGGTAAAATTTGCATATCATGATTTATTTCTAAAATGTTTTCATTTGCTTGTATTAGAACTACTAATAAAAATTTAAAAATGACTAATATGAATTTCTGATACTTTCTTTTTTCTGTACAAAATTGTTTGATAAATTTATTAATGAGCCACGATGTCCAAAGAGTAGAGCTTCCAAAAGACAAGCAGCAACTAAAGGCCTGGATGATCTACAATCTAGGTAAGCAATTATAAACAGATACACGTAAATCATTAACATGTGCCTGTGATAGTCACAGATATCTTCATTAAAATACCTTTTTGATGATCAATTTATGTTGTTGGAGACTATATGGAAATATACATGTAAGCACTCAAATAAATTCCTAACTCATTTCCCTTCCAAAGTCAATATTCACATTGCTGCCACATTGCCCATCCTTAACAGCTTTCCTCATTACCGAACATAGATCAGTTGAAAGATTGCTATGTGCAAGGCACTATTTCAGAGTTTAAGGACAATAAAAAGCATGATAAGACATAGTTCTTGCCTTTATTAAAGTAGTTCAATGTTCTATCATTTTCTGGGTAACTCTCAGTTCCTTATCTGTATAATAGTGATTTATAATAGAACCTACTTGGCTACCTCGTTCATTCATTCATTGATTCAAGTGCTCAAATCATTCTTCATTTTTTTTCATAGCACTAGTATGTGAAAGGCACTGTTTTCTCATTCTGAATATAATAGTGGCTAAAATAGGTAAAATCCTTGACATTGTGAAATATACTTAGGTGAATAAAACAGACAATATTCAAATAAGTAAATATAACATACAAGTTTGGACATGGATAAATCCTAGGAGAAGAATAAAGTCAGGCAAAAGGTTTGATATTAAATGCAGAAGAGAGAAAATGTTTCAAAATTAGGGAGGCCTCTCTAAATGATACCTAAAAGAAATGAGGAAGCAAGAAATATGAGGGATATTTCAGGCAGAACAGAAAAATGCAATGGCTCAGAGATTAAAAAAAAAAATGCTCAGCATGGTAGAGTCTTATTGAGAGACAAATGGTAAGTCAGGACAGCAGGAACAGGGGACTGAAAGGGAAAGTGGTGGAAGATGAAACCAGAATCATGAGCAGGGCCAGCTCCCACAGGGCCTAAAGGGCCTTAGTTAGGGACTTGAATCTCAGTCTAAAGGAACTGGAAAGTCACTGGAGGGCTTGGAGAAGAAACGGTTCGTGATTTCATTTATTTTTCTTAAAAGATCACATATGTTGATATGTGTAGAATAAGCCACAGATACTGTATCAGATGGAGTCCCTGCTGGGCACAAATGACACACTCATATTGGCTAGATTGAGAATAACTTAATAATAGGACTGTTCATAAAGATGTAGCCAATTAGCAAACTATAGTGCATTAAACCAAGGCCAGTACCACTCCTAAAACCAAAGGACAGGGGAATGAAGATGCTAGTGAAATGAGAAGAGAAAGGCTTGTGTGAAGAGGGGTGTCTGGTAGAAATTGAAACCCTGCATTTAGGATCTGGTCAACCTGTGGTCACTCTGCATGGGATGACCCTGGGAATTAATCTCTCCCTTCACACCCCTCCTGGCCCATAACTCTCACTGATGCCCTCGCCCATGCCTGATTGTTGACCAAACCAAATGCAATTTAGAATGCAAGGGAGCCTAATGGTGCGTCCATTCAGGTCAGCCTCAGGAGACACAGGCCAGGGCAAAGAGGTTGATGAATAGATCTGTAGAGGAAAATGGAAGCTATCCAGTATTAGGGCAGAATTGGAGGAAGAAGACCTAGTTTTAAAAACTTGGAAAGTTCCAGGCAAGATATTTTGGTGACTTCAATGAACATGGTAAGAATGCAGATGGTGAGAAATTATGGGACATTTTGGTGGCCACCAAAAGAACTTGTTGTGGATTCTAAATGACAAGGAAAAAGAACAATCAGGGATTGTGGCTGGCTTTTACTTTGAACTACTGGGTGGATGGTGTGCTCTTTGGTGAGATAGGAAAAAAGGAGGTATGGGAATGTATTTTGGTAGGGGAGAAAAACAGAGAAACTCCTCTGAATATTTTAACTTTAAATTAGACATCCAAATGGAGGTTCTGAGCAGGTGGTTGGATATTTTTGTCTGTAGCTCAGAAAGAGATTGGAGTTGGATATGTAAATCTTGAAGTCACAAGCACATAGATAGTATTTAAAACCATGACAATGAGTGTCGATAAAGAAGATAAAGAGTCCAAGGTTGGGACATTCCAACAATTAGGGATTGAGAAGAGGAAAATATCTTGAAATAGAAACTTAGAAGGAGTATACAATTATATGGGAGAAAAACCAGGTCTCAGAGACAGGAGAATAAAGAGATTCAAGAAGAAGAGAAGAGTTTTTAAATGTAAAGAGAACAGTGCCTTAAATATAGCTGGACTGGGAAAAGAAAGTTACCTACTGTGATTATCATAAGAGCTCAGACTTGGATTTAGCTAAATTAATTTGAATCAAATTGCAGGCCCTTATTAGGAGTTTGACCTGGGGCTGCCTTTCTAAGTATCAATTTCTTCAGTCACAGAATAGTGGGGAGTTAAGGGTAAGTTCATTTCTCTTGTATTCTATCAAAGTGCAAATAAGATTATGTGTGTCAGATGAGTTTTATAAATAATTTTCCAAAGAATTCACAAAAAGTACAACTTATTTCTGATTTGAGAATTAAGAAAGAATTTATTATGGAGGTTGCCTTTGAGACAAAAATGAATAAAATCTTGTCAAACAGTTGGGAAAAAAAGAATTTTGAGCATCAGAGAAAAAACATGAACAAAGACCCAGCAATTATGAAATATGGGGCTCATTTAGAAGAATAGCAAGTTACATAATTTTTTCTGGAAATTAGGTGTGGATAGTGGGCCGTGTGTTGGGAAACTAATAAATGACATGCTAAATAATTTGGATTTTATTTTGCAGACAGTAGAAAAACCATTCATGATTCTTGAGTAGGTGATTAAGCTAATCAGAACAGGGCTTTGAAATTTAGTATGCTGTGGTAAGTAGATAGTATTGGAATGAGGAATGGTGGGTATTTAGTTGAATATACAGCTAGGGTTTGGGACATTTTATTCATAAGTCATTCATTTGGCTTAAAAAACATTACTTGTGATACTTAGTACAACCCACTGGGCACACAAATGCATATTAAATGTGCATTTTATGTATGTATTCAATGCAGGCAAGAGAGGATCCTGAGACCAGGCCTCTGCCAGTCTTTTTTGTAGAAGATCCTGATTACCTAATGAAACCAGAATGCCATAAATGCTATCAGTTTTGCATGCCTGGACAAGATAATCAAGAAAAATATATCATACTTGCTTGAGTAGGGTGAAGAGGGTGCTGTGCTACTGTTAGCATGTAGTGAGAGGCAAGGTAATTCATTTTGAAGAGAGTGATAATAATGTTGTTAATTGTCCAAAATCTTTAAGCAGAGAAGCCAAGCCCTTGTCCTTGATATATGGCTGATATGGTAGAATAAAACCACTGATTTGAAAGGCAGTTTTGGTGTGGCCACAGATTAGGAAACATTAGGAAAGTCACTTGTTTTAATATGGGCTGGTTAGCTCATTTGTACAGAAATAATTGAATTAGTGTTCTTATTATAGAGTCTCAAAAAGGATATAAGTTTTTTGAATCGGTGTTTTTCAGTTTTAACCATGGAAGCCTTGTAAAATGTAAAATCTAGAAACATTACTGGCAGGAATACATGGCAAAAACATTATGTTAAATGTTGCTCTAGATATTTCATAAGGCCAGATGGATCAAAGAAAATGCACAGACCTTACATATTGATTTTATATTCTAGCTCTACCATTTATCAGGTGATTAGCTGTGAGTTCCTGACGTAATTTTATGACATTCCATTTTCTCTTCTGTAATATGTATATTAATATTATCTATTCCTTAATATTGTCTTAATGATCAGTTTCATGTACCCAAATTAATCAGTGCAATCAATGTCTGATTCTCACTTGGCTCCTGTAAAAGTTACTAAAGGGCAACCAATATTTTGTTATTATTATTATATTTAGTTGAGTTTAAATTTATTGTTTTCAATCGTGATAGGGGAGATTAAGTATCCATGAATTTTTAAATGTTTATTAAAATATGATTTATATACCATAAAATGCAACCATTTATAGGGTACAGTTCTGTGGATTTTTATTATGGACATAGATTTAAGCAAGTATCACCACAATCTACGTTTGGATATCTTCATGATTCAAAAAAAAAAAAAGGACTGGGTTCATTAGCAGTCATTACCACTTCCTCCCAATAACACTCTCCAACCTAGACAACTGCTGTCCTACATTTTGTCTCTATAGATTTTCCTATTCTGGGTATTTCATATAAATTAGATCGTTAAATATGTTGTATATTGCTAGTAGTTTCTCTCACTTAAGATAGGTCTTCAAGATTCATCCATGTTGTAGCATGTGTCAGTACTTTATCTTTTTTTATTGCCAAATAATATTCCAACTATGGTTATATCACATATTTTTTTGGCTATTTATCAGTTGATGGACTTTTTTTCTATTTCTTAGCTACTGTAAATAATGTTGCTATGAACTATCACATACAAGTGTTGCATGGACAAATGTCATTATTTCTTTTGGTCACTGACTTAGGAGGGAAATTTCTGATTTATATGATAACTCTGTATTTAACATATTAAAGAACTGTCACACTGCTTTCCAAAGCACCACATGCTTTTACATTTCCACCATCAGTGCATGATAGTTCTGATTTCTCCACATTTTCTCCAACACTTGTTACTTTTTATTACAGCTATCTTAGTGAATGCGGATTAGTATTACATTGTGCTTTCAAGTTGCATTTCCTCAGTGACTAATGATTTTCAACAACTTTTCTTGTACTTATAGAGCATTTGAATATCTTCTGTGAAGAAATATCTATTCAAATCCCTTGCCTATTTTTAATTTTTTTTAAACTGATTTATCAGAGTACTTTGTATATTCTGAATTCACATCTCTTGCTCACTGTATGATTTGCAAATATTTTCTTTCATTCTATGGGCTCTATTATCACTTTCTTCGTGGTGTTCTTAATACAGAAAAAAATTAAATTTTAAGAGGCCCAATTTGTTTACTTTTTCTAATGTGACTTGTGCTTCTTGTGTTATATTTCAGAAACCATTGCCTATACCAAGGTCATGATTATTTACTCGTATGTTTTCTTCTATGAATATTACAGTTTTGTGATAAATTTAGATAGATAACATATTTTGAATTAACTTTTTACACTATGTAAAATAGAAGTCCAAATTTATTCTTTTGCATATAAATAGCTGCCTGTGCACTATTGAAAAGACTATAATTTCCCCATTGAATTGTCTTGGTACTTTTGTAGATAATGTTGACCATACATGCTAGGGTTTATTTCTGGACTTTCAATTTCATCCCATTGATCTATATGTCTTTCTTTATGCCAGTACCATGCTGCCTTGATTATGCTAGTTTTCTAGTAAGCTATGAAATTAAAAAGTCTGAGTTCTATAATTTTTTCTTTTGTAATATGTTTTAACTATTCTGGGTTCCTTAAATTTCTATATGAATTTTAGGATAAACTTGTCTATTTCCACCCTGCCAACCCCCAAAACAAACATAAATTTGGCTGGGATTTTGAAATAGTTTGTATTGAATCTGTAAATAACCTGGGGATTATTAGTAGCTTAATATTAAATTTCCCAATTCATGCACATGTAACATCTTTCTATCTAATCTTTAATTTTTTTCAACAGTGTTTTGTAATTTTCAGTGTGTAAGTTTGTACATCTTTTACCTAATTTATTCCTGGATTTTTTTAATGCTATTGACATGTAACTTTTTTCTGATTTTATTTTTGAATTGTTGATTGCTAGTGAATACATGAATTTTGTACATTTATCTAGTATCCCACAAAATTGCTGAACTTCTTTATCGTGTAGCTTTTCTTTGCTTGTAATGTCATTGATTTGAATATCGGGGAGTACTACTCATACAATTGGTTGAGACATTAGAAAAATTTGTGACAAATAATACTCATAATTTAAATTTTTGGTATAATTCATTAGTAAAGACATCTGGTTCTGAATTTTTCTTTGTAGGGAGTATTTCAATTACTAATTCAATCATTTTGTTATAGGTCTTCTTTAGATTTTCTGTTTAACCTTGAATTAGTTTTCATAGTATTTCTTTCCGAGAATTCTTTCTTCTAAGTTACTTAATTTTTGTCATACAGTTTTTAGTGCTCTTATAATTTGTAAAATATTTCTGTAAGATTGTTCATTATGTCCCTTTTTCATTTTGGATTTCAATAGTTGCATCTTTTCTCTTTTAGTCTTGATTAGTCTAGCTAAAGATTTGTTAACTTTGTCGATCCTTTAAAATAATCAACTTATAGTTTTATTGATTTTTCTCTGTTATCTTTTTATTCTTTATTTTATTCATTTCCACTCTATTTTTTATTATTTTCTTCCTTCTGTCTGCTTTGGGGGGACAATATTGTACTTATTTTTCTAGTTTTTTAAATTAGAAGGTTGGGTTATTGATAGGGGACATTTTTAAAAAATATAAGTGGTAAGAGCTACAAATTTCCCTCTACACACACTTTTACTTGCATCTAATCATGTTCATAGGTTATTTTTTTTTTGTTTTTTTATTCTCAAAGTATTTTCTAGTTTTCCTTGTGATTTCTTTTTTGATCAATTGCTTATTTGGTGGCATCTGGTTTAATTTCCATATATTTATAAAATTTAAAATTTTCCCCTGTTGTTAATTTCTGTTGAAATACCTGTGATCAGAAAACATAACTTTTATTATTTCAAACCATTAAATTAATTGAAGTTTGTTTTATGGCATAACATAGGGCCAATGTGCTAGACAATGGTTCATGTACATTTGAGAAGAATGTGTATTCTGTTACTGGGCAGAGTATTCTATAGATGCCTCTCAGGTATAGTTATAGTATTCTTCGAGTCTTCTATATTTGGTTAGCTGTTTTATCCATTACTGAAAGTATAGTATTGAATTCCCCAACTATTATTTATAAATTGTCTCTGTCTCCCTTTAATGTTATGTGTTATGCTTAATGTATTTTGGAGCCATAATCTTTTTATCATTATAAAATGTCTGTCTTTATCTGTAGTAACACTTTTTGTTTTAAAGTCAATTTTGTCTGAATTAGTATATCCACTCCAGCTCTCTTTTGGTTACTACTTAGCATGTTTTCCCATTCTTTCTCTTTAAACTATCTATGCCTTTTAAACTAAAGACTGTCGCTTGGATAGTTAGATCACGTTATTTGTTTCCCCATTCTGCCAATATTTGCCTTTTGGTTAGAGTACTTAATTCATTGAGATTTAATGTAATTATAGAAATGATGTTATTTACATCTACCATTTTGCTATTGGTGTTCTATATGCCTTATGTAGCTTTTTCCCTCTATTTATCAATTATTGCCATATTTTGTGTTAGTTTTTTTTTATGTATCATTGAAATTTCTGTGTGCTTTTTAACCTTCTTTTTTCTTTGAGCAACCACCTCAGTGGCTGATTTGTGGCTTATAATTCATATTTGATTTAAAACAATACAGTATATAGGTACTAACTTAATTTCAACAACATGCAAAACTTTGACCCAAAAGAACCTTGTTTTCTCCTCCTTCCTTGTGGTATTATTGTCCTACAAAGTACATCTTTAGACATCACAAGCCTATCAAAAAAGTGTTATAATTATTGCTTTATGTCTTTTTTAAAAACAGATATAAGGAAAGAATTACAAACAAAAGTTTGTACTGTATTTCTGTATTTACCTACATAGTCACCTTTTAACAGTATTCTTTATTTCTTTGCCTGAATTTAGGTGGTCGACTAGTTTCCTTATATTTCAACATGGTATTCATGCAAATCTGATAGTGATACATTCTCTTAAGTTGTTGTTAATCTGGAAATGTCTTTATTTTCCCTTAATTTTAGAACGAGAGTTTTGGTGACTGTGATAGTATTTGTGGAAGTTCTCTTTCTTTCGACATTTTGAAGGTGTTATTCCATTGTCTTTGTGCTTTCATGGTTTTGGATGAGAAATCAGTTGTTAATCTTAGTGAGACCTCTGCATGATAGTCTTCTTTTACTGCTTTCCTGTCTTTCTGTTTGTATTTGGATTTTTTCAATTTGAACATCATGTGTCTAGGCATGAATCTTTTTTAGTTTATCCTATTTAGGGATCACTGAGCATCTTGAAAGTGTATATTCACATCTTTAATCAAATTTGGAAAAAAAAATTGAGCCCTCATTTCTTCAAATATTCTTTCTGTGAATTTCTCTCTCTTCTGTTTTCCTAAAACTACTAGAAAACATGTGTATGTTAGCATACTCAATGTCACACATTTCTCTGAGGATTTATTCAAGATTTTTATACTTTTGCTTTTGGTTCCTTAGACTGGATTATCTCTATTAAACCATTTTCAAGTTCACTGATTCTTTCTCAGTGTTATTGGGCATTTCTATTTACATTTCAGTTATTGTAATTTTTAATTCCAAAATGTCTTTTTGATTCTATTTTATAATTTGTCCATATTAATATTCTCTATCTGATGAAAAATTGTTATTATATTTTCTTTACATCATATTTTTTTTGAGACAGAGCCTTACTCTGTTGCTCAGGCTGGAGTACAGTGGTGCAATCTCATCTTGCTGCAACCTCTGCCTCCTGGCTTCAAGCAATTCTCCTGCCTCGGCCTCCCAAGTAGCTGGGATTACAAGCGTGTGTCACCATACCTGGCTAATTTTTGTATTTTTAGTAGAGACAGGGTTTCATCATGTTGGCCAGGGTGGTCTCAAACTCCTGATCTCAGGTTATCTACCCACCTTGACCCCCCAAAGTGCTGGGATTACAGACATGAGCCACCATTTCTGTCCTTTACTTCTTTAAATATGGTATTTTTTACTTCTTTGATCATATTCCTAGCAGCTGATTTAAAACCGTGATTACTACACCTAAATCTGAATCCCCTCATGGACATTTTTCATTCACTGTTTTTATTTCTTTTGTATGTGTCATGCTTTCCTATTTCTTTGCACTTCTTATATTTTCACGCTGAAAAACGACATTTTAGATAATACATTGTAACTATTTTGGTATCTGATCTTTTCTTATCCCCCAAAGTTTGTTGTTGTTAAAGAATTTTATGTTGTTGTTTTTCTGTTGTTGCTGCTTATTTGTTCAACGGTTTTCTTGGATTAATTCTGTAGATTCAGTATTTAATGTAATATGCAGCCACTAAACTCTATTAGATTATTTTTAGGTGTTATTTTTATCTTAAGTCTAGCTTCCTAGTGATCAGCCCAAGGTTACTATAATTTAAGAGTCTGTGAGTGATTGTTCAGAAGATTTCCTAAAAGACTTTGCTTTTGTATCTCTCTCCTGTCAAAAGGATCTATGTGAAAAGGCATGCCTTCAAGCTTCAGGTAGTTTACAATACAGTTTTAACTTTCACTTTCTGCTTGCATGAGACCTCAGTATCAACAAGAGATTTGTGGGAATTTCTAGTTTCTGAAGTCTTTCCTAAACAGGCACATAGATCCCTAGGAATATGTGGGAGTTTTTCAAAGTTCCCTATGGTTATATAGCTCTCTTTTATTCCCTTTTAAATTCCTGGCAAAGCTCTTGTTTGATCTACCAGAATTCATAGCCTTTGACAGTTGTGATATTGCCAGTAAACTTTTATGATTTTGGCATGTCCTGTGTATAGGGAATTCCCCGCACCTTTTTACAGACATTTGACTCAAATCAAATAACCATCACTCTAGAATAGGGAATTTTCAGAGAGCAGCAAATTTAGGAAAATATTAAAAGTACTTCTGGAAATGGTGCTTTTAACACAGTTCCAAAATGGCTCAGTCTTTCCTCTTGCTAAAACACAACTGGCTAAAAGGCAGCTTTTTATGTTTCCATGTTACCATGATAGAGAAAGAGGAAGTTAAAACATCACAGACTGCTGTCTTATTAAGGTTCAGTAGTTTCTCTTCCATGAGCAATGTCCAGTTTGTTACTTGGCTTTGGCCAATTTATAGAGTTCTGAAATGATTAAATTTAGGTTTTTTTCCCAGTATTTTTATTATTTTTGTGGGAAAGCCATGCCTGAGGTCTTCATTTCAACATTCTTGAAGTTGATTTTTTGTGATTTATTTGTAAAAGTCTATTCCTGTATTCTTAGTAATGTTCTCATTGTTATTTTTATATCTACCTGAACATGACAGAATCAGTTTATTAAAGTTGTGAGATTACAAATTTACACATATATATACTATATATGTATATATGTGTGTGTGTATTTGTGTATTTTCAAACCTAGAATATTATTATAATACTATTGCCATAATAGAATTTGAAAGAAATAAAAGAAAAAATTATCATACTTTTAAGTAGTGTGCTTGTATCTACCTTGTCACACTAACAAAGTTACAAATGATATGTATAAGAGAAGAAAAAGTACAGCAGATTTATCCTAAGTATATGAGCTGGTGCTTCATCTAGAATTCCTGTAGAATAGGGGCTATATAATACTAATTAGACATGATCTGGAAGCAGGTTGTTTGGTAGCCCTGAAGGGACTCTCCTTGTTACAGCAGCCACATGCACATTAGACTACTCAAGATATAATTTTCTTTCCAGCAAATATAAAATGACAGAGGAGTAGCGGACACTCCATCTCCCCTCTGGGCCCTAAATGGTACTTATCTAATGGTCTCT
This sequence comes from Macaca fascicularis, assembly GCF_037993035.2. Lineage (NCBI taxonomy): Eukaryota > Metazoa > Chordata > Mammalia > Primates > Cercopithecidae > Macaca > Macaca fascicularis. The sequence goes on along the minus strand of NC_088389.1, from coordinate 104,436,497 downwards.
TATAAATGCATATTAACACGTGATTAATATAGGGTTCACTTTAAACTGTAGATCCCATCTTCATATTTATGGAAATTATGTAAACCAGCATATTTTCTTATTATGACTATATTGGTAACTATAAAACAAAATTGAAATATGCTTTATTAACAAAGTTTTCTATTTTGATACTTGCTGTGTTGCTTCCATTATGTGAGACTATTAAGTCTTCCTGCGGGTTAACTTGTTTTTAGCAAACATTTAAAACATAAAATCATGACCAAGTGCTAAATATTTTATGGTCTATACTGACTCACACTTTCCTGGTACAAAATTTGAGAATGTTTACCCCCGAAAACTTGGTTGACCAAGCATAGTTACATAAAATTGATAAGACTTCTTATAAACCAACTGTCCATAAACATAATTCACTCATTACTAAAAAAAAATATCTTATTAATTATAAAAGATGAAGAAATAAAAGCTAGAAGGGACCATCAGCATATACCTATTAAAGTCCATAGATATAGATGTCCCAAAGTGGTAAGACAAGAAATCAATGTCAGAAATTAATAGAATATATTATAAAATATATTCTTATACTTAATCGAATTAGGCATCTGGTTTTCTTTAAGGAAGTTTCTTTTCATATACAGGTTAAGGATGGCTTGGCTATGCCTTGAAGAAGACTCACAGCCAACGTGGACTATTTCTTAACAACCTCTGTCAAAATCCCTCTGGACAATGGGTAAGTCTTAGCTATGACATATACTTTCCTCTAATTTTTTATAAAAATTATGTAGTTGTAACTTGACTATTTTTAAAAGTAGTCCTAATTATCTTTCCCAAATTCTACTTTTATCACTCCTCTGAATGACATTTCGCGTTTTCTAACTTACCAGGATCTATATTTTTTAGGGGTACTTTTTACTTATCTTTTACTGTGTTACACCTCTGTGTCAGTTAAGATTATAAGTTATTCTGATTATAAGTTATAATCAGTTACTATTATAAGTATATTCTGTTAATATACAGAATTTGAATAACTTAAAACTGTAGATGTATATTTCTCCCTTTATGTTACACATCCATTGTAAGTGAGCAGAAGGATCTACTCAGTAATTGTTCAAAGATCAAGGCTGATTAATCAGAGGGTAGCTTGAGTCCCATTAGTTACAGTACCAAATGAAAAAAGAGATCACTGGAGTGTCTTGCAGAGGCTACCAAATACTGAACTGAAAAGAAACACACACCATTTTCACTTTCAGCTCTTTGTACAAAACCAGTTACTTGGGCTCAACTACTCATGAATATGGAGGCGGAGATGGTAAATAAGTGCAATTCTACGATACACTTTCAAAAGTATAGAGCTTGAAATATTTAGGGAGAAGGAAGAAATATTTGTATAAACCAGAGTCTCTTTACAACTTTAATACATGCAAGCATCAGTCTGGAGAAAAGCTAGGTCACTTAGAAAAAAAAAGTTACTCAGAAAATGGGAAAATTTTAATTTAGTAAATTACTTGTAAGTCTTCTGTGTTTTTATTATGTACTTGTTTTCTCAATTCTTAGATAAGATTATTACCTATTATTAAAGGCTATTTGAATTTTATGCAATATATTCTTAGACTTTCAGGTGAAAATATGACAGGGGAGCACTGTTTTGAGTTCAAATGAGAGTATCTGCATAATTTAACTTACAGAATTGCAATGCTTAAGAGAATATCAGTGGTGGGCAGGAAAAAAAGTATACCAAATCAAGTTAACCCATTTATGCTTGAAGTTGCAATTTGTTTGAGTTTTTGCAATGAGACCTTGGTGATGACCTTAAGCAGCAGGATGTAAATAAGTCCCACATGCCTAGTGATCCAATAATGGAATGCTAGGCATGAATTTGTTTAAAGAAGAAAAAAAATTAAAATTATTCTGGGAACATAAGACAGTCCCAAAAGGAATTTGGTTGTCTAATAAATGAAGGTGTTTTGGAAAAAGGAAAGGTCATTAAGTCTAGTTTTGGTCAAAGAAAAAATAATGTAAGAGATGATTTGCAATCACTTTAATACATGCAACACAGTAAAATTCTACAATAGTGCATATATTTATTACATTATTATAGGCCAACAATCATATTCTCATCAAGTTTTTTGAATAGCATAGTGTATTATAAATTTGGTGTGATAGGATTATTTAAGTCTTAAAATACAACATCATACTGAAGAAATTGTGTTCGTCATCATACAGGTTTATGAGCAGATTGAAGATGATTTTCCTGTTTTCAATATTCCAGCCACTCTATTCAAATTTCAAGATGATTTTCTTATTCTTACCCAACTCAACCACTCTATCTAAAGCTTTAGAGAGAAAAGCATCTTATAGTCAGTACCTGAAGATATCTACATAATGTAATATAGCGGGTGTTTAATATACTATATAATATATAAATTTCCCAATTATGTTATGCTTAATCATTTTGGAGATACTTTTTTATTATGTACAACACGAAACTCTATATAGTAGCAGAAGAAATAGTGAGGAAAGCAAAAAAAATTTAAAGTTTATATTTTCATGTCAACTTGTCCGTGCAATGACTAATCATAATGGAGAATCACACTTCCAATTATTTTGAGAAATCTCCTTTACCTTTATAATCATAGCAACATTATCGCCCCATAACAGGAAATAATTTCCATTTTTGTGCCTATGAGGATAAGGATTACAGAGTGGTGAGACAGGAGAGTTTTTCTCAGCTTTGACCTTGACAGTTCTAAGCAGAACTATTGGATTGGAAATGTGGATGTAAATAATGCTATGCTATTATCACTGCTGATCTGAGAGTTTAAAATGCAGCACTTGTTGCTCTCTTAGCTTCCTATTAGACTAATATTTGTGGCCTATCCAAAGCCATGGGAAACATACTTGCTAATAGTATATGAAATTTTCCTCTAGAAATCTGCTTAATGTTGAGGCACCGGATTCTGTTTACACATGAGCAGTTGGCTTATTCAATAAAAAGATGACAAATTACCTTATGGAGCTTTCATAGGAAGTCTGCAATAATTTGTCATTTAATTAGTTTGTGGTTTCTACTGTAGTCAGGCAATTGTAGTAAAATTATGGTGTATGATACTATAGAGACATGAGCATGGTGCCATGGAATGTAGATAACTAGACAGTAGGAAGACTGCAAGGCTAGTACACTATGATATGTACACACAATCCTGATTCATCAGTCTGCTTCCCACAGTAAGCAAACAGAACCCTCAAAATGTGAAATTTTACTTTCAAATATACTAGTTTTAAAAGGAGGGTATGGGGTAACCACAGGACTGGCCAATGTGCAGTGTGACCTAAGCCTTTCATCCCCGGCCCTATGAAGAGGATGGACCTGAATAGAGTTAGCAGCCTGGAGAGAAATCTTGAACTTAGGTTGAGGGGGAAAGCCAAGCTGAGGCAAACTTTATGGGACAGAGGCAGAGAATAAAGGCCCTGACCTCATTCTCTTCAGTCTCTCCAAACTTCTAACAACAACTACCACCCCCAGATCCCCAATCTTGGAAGAAGTTATTGGGACCTGATGGATACATGCAAACACACAAATGCATACATAAAGACACATGTAATAATACGATCTCTCTCTCTCTCTCTTTCTCTCTCCTCTTTATTACACATTTGTATGAGTAAGTTCTGGTGCAGCAAAAATGCAAACTAGGACAAGTCACAATTTCTCTAGTTTCTGCAGCTGTAAATAAGAATAACCACACTCAGTTCACTGAAAGTTTGAGAGCTTAATGACATGTGTAGGAAATATGAAATTTTATTTTAAAAGTAAATTACATATATAATTATATATAAAAATTACGTATAATATGATATTTACCTAGAATGCATAATGCAACGAAGGTTACATAAACAGATGTTCAGAATGGATAAGCAGTCTCTGTGAAACAGGTAATCCAATGAGATAGCTTACATTCCATTGTGCTGCTTAGATTGACCAACACAGTGCATGAATATAGTGCTTACTCCATAACTGCTGAGTGATTTTATTCCTCACATCATTTTAAGCTACACTTCCTTATTTCCTTCCCTACTCCCTAATATTTCTGTATTAGTACAAAATGCTAACCAATTGTGCCAGTGGAGCTCCAAACTTCAGTATTTCCTAAGGCTAGTTCTAAACTTTACTATGGCTTCCTGTACTTGGCAAACTCTTTTTATCATATTTCAACTGTGTCTTGGCCAATGAGAATGCAGGGATCAAGGGCATGCATTGAGAATTTGAAGACAAAGACCATGGTCTTCACTTCAAGGAATTTGAATCCTATCAGAGGAGACAAACAAGTGAATACACCCTTTAAATAATTCAGTGACTAGGCTTCTAGGGTGGGAAGCAGAATACTATTTCTTAAAAGGTGAAACACTAGAGTCAGATTGCTTGAATTTGACTCCTGGCCCAAAGCAAAACTATAAGGATTTGGGATAAATTACTTGATCACTCCATGCTTGAATTTTTTCATCTTTAAAATGGGAATATTAAATGCACAGTGTGCAATTAGGTATTAGTCAGTTCTTGCCCAGCTATAAAGAAATATCTGTGAGTGGGTAATTTATAAAGAAAAGAGGTTTAATAGGCTCATGGTTCTGCAGGCTGTAAAGGAAGCATGGTGGCAACTGCTTCTCTTCTGGGGAGGCCTCAGGAAACTTACAATTATGGTGGAAGGGGAAGGGGAAGAGGGCAAGTCTTACATGGCTGGAGCAGTAGCAGGAGCAAGAGGGGGGAGGTGCTACACACTTTTAATCAACCAGATCTCACAAGAGCTCATTATTCTGATGACAACATTAAGAAGGATGGTGTTAAACTGTGAGAAACTGCCCCCTGATACAATCACTTCCCAACAATGCCCTCCTCCAACACTGGGGATTAAAAGTCAGCATGAAATTTGGTGCGGACACAGATTCCAACCATATCAGATTACTACTACAGCTATTATTAGTACAGTACTATAATCTGAAAGTATTATTACTATTGCAGAATGGCAATTATAATGATAATAATGAAAGTGGCAAAATACGGTATAAGAGGACAGAGAAGTAGAGTCTTAGAAATTTGAAAGCAAACTGATAGGCACTCTAAAGATTGGAGAAAATTCAAAAGACGACAAGTAAAAGGACATAGGGAGGAGATAGGCTATTGTGGGAGCAGCAAGTAATTTTTCAGAGATAAATGGAAAGGTACTAGTGCAGCTATGCAATGCAGGAAAAGGCTGGAGAGGCAAGGAGAAAACAGACTATGAACGATATCTTGTGTCGCGTTAAAAGGCGTAAATTTGATCCTGAAAACTAAGGCTGTTGTGGGAAGACTTTCAGGAAATCAGAGACATGAATTGTCCTACCTTTTAGACAGATCACTTGACAATTGTGCCACAAACAGACTTTAAAAGAATGAAACTAAAAGTTAGGTTGGTTAGAGGTCTCTTTAGAAAGTCAAATATAACTGTGAAAAAGCCAATGAAGGGAATAGAAAGCTTAGGGCAGAACTGATAAACAGAATTATGGGAATTGGAGAGAAGAGGGAGAAATTCAGGTCCTCAGATATGATTTGCACAATAGTATGATTGGTGGTTTTAACAGGAAGGAGACTATAAGAGGTGTATTTAATTTAAAGTACAATCACAGTCAATTAAAAAGACTTTGAGGTTCCATAGAGATACAGTGAGATGTGGGTAGTTGACTAGGTTCACATGTGTGAGCTCTATAGAGCATACAGGTAAAGACAGACCATGCTGGAACTTTGGTGAAGACACACATTTAAGATATCAGGTGAGATATTAAGGAGGAACTGTTACAGATATGAAAGAGAGAGAACAAGGGAAGGCTTCAAGACTTTCCAAAAAGGAAGGTGGATAAGAACGTCATATGGATCAAGTAAGATACGGATAAAAACACATTTTTTTAAAATTATACTTTAAGTTCTAGGGTACATGTGCACAACATGCAGGTTTGTTACATATGTATACTTGTGCCATGTTGGTGTGTTGCACTCATCAACTCGTCAGCACCTGTCAACTCGTCATTTACATCAGGTATAACTCCCAGTGCAATCCCTCCCCGCTACCCCCTCCCCATAACAGGCCCCAGTGTGTGATGTTCCCATTCCAGAGTCCAAGTGATCTCATTGTTCAGTTCCCACCTATGAGTGAGAACATGCGGTGTTTGGTTTTCTGTTCTTGCAATAGTTTGCTGAGAATGATGGTTTCCAGCTGCATCCATGTCCCTACAAAGGACACAAACTCATCCTTTTTTATGGCTGTATAGTATTCCATGGTGTATATGTGCCACATTTTCTTAATCCAGTCTGTCACTGATGGACATTTGGGTTGATTCCAAGTCTTTGCTATTGTGAATAGTGCCACAATAAACATACGGGTGCATATGTCTTTATAGCAGCATGATTTATAATCCTTTGGGTATATACCCAGTAATGGGATGGCTGGGTCATATGGTATTTCTAGTTCTAGATCCTTGAAGAATCACCATACTGTTTTCCACAATGGTTGAACCAGTTTACAATCCCACCAACAGTGTAAAAGTGTTCCTATTTCTCCACATCCTCTCCAGCACCTGTTGTTTCCTGACTTTTTAATGATCACCATTCTAACTGGTGTGAGATGGTATCTCACTGTGGTTTTGATTGGCATTTCTCTGATGGCCAGTGATGATGAGCAGTTTTTCATGTGTCTGTTGGCTGTATGCATGTCTTCTTTTGAGAAGTGTCTGTTCATGTCCTTTGCCCACTTTTTGATGGGGTTTGTTTTTTTCTTGTAAATTTGTTTGAGTTCTTTGTAGGTTCTGGATATTAGCCCTCTGTCAGATGAGTAGATTGCAAAAATTTTCTCCCATTCTGTAGGTTGCCTGTTCACTCTGATGGTAGTTTCTTTTGCTGTGCAGAAGCTCTGTAGTTTAATTAGATCCCATTTGTCAATTTGGGCTTTTGTTGCCGTTGCTTTTGCTGTTTTAGACATGAAGTCCTTGCCCATGCCTATGTCCTGAATGGTATTACCTAGGTTTTCTTCTAGAGTTTTTATGGTATTAGGTCTAACATTTAAGTCTCTAATCCATCTTGAATTAATTTTCGTATAAGGAGTAAGGAAAGGATCCAGTTTCAGCTTTCTACTTATGGCTAGCCAATTTTCCCAGCACCATTTATTAAATAGGGAATCCTTTCCCCATTTCTTGTTTCTCTCAGGTTTGTCAAAGATCAGATGGCTGTAGATGTGTGGTATTATTTCTGAGGAATCTGTTCTGTTCCATTGGTCTATATCTCTGTTATGGTAATAGTACCATGCTGTTTTGGTTACTGTAGCCTTGTAGTATAGTTTGAAGTCAGGTAGCGTGATGCCTCCAGCTTTGTTCTTTTGATTTAGGATTGTCTTGGCAATGCTGGCTCTTTTTTGGTTCCATACAAACTTTAAAGCAGTTTTTTCCAATTCTGTGGAGAAAGTCATTGGTAGCTTGATGGGAATGGCATTGAATCTATAAATTACCTTGGGCAGTATGGCCATTTTCACGATATTGATTCTTCCTATCCATGAGCATGGTATGTTCTTCCATTTGTTTATGTCTTTTTTGATTTCACTGAGCAGTGGTTTGTAGTTCTCCTTGAAGAGGTCCTTTACATCCTTTGTAAGTTGGATTCCTAGGTATTTTATTTTCTTTGAAGCAGTTGTGAATGGAAGTTCATTCGTGATTTGGCTCTCTGTTTGTCTGTTACTGGTGTATAAGAATGCTTGTGATTTTTGCACATTAATTTTGTATCCTGAGACTTTGCTGAAGTTGCTTATCAGCTTAAGGAGATTTTGGGCTGAGATGATGGGGTTTTCTAAATATACAATCATGTCATCTGCAAACAGGGACAATTTGACCTCTTCTTTTCCTAACTGAATACCCTTTATTTCTTTCTCTTGTCTGATTGCCCTAGCCAGAACTTCCAACACTATGTTGAATACGAGTGGTGAGAGAGGGCATCCCTGTCTTGTGCCAGTTTTCAAAGGGAATGCTTCCAGTTTTTGTCCATTCAGTATGATATTGGCTGTGGGTTTGTCATAAATAGCTCTTATTATTTTGAGATATGTTCCATCAATACCGAATTTATTGAGAGTTTTTAGCATGAAGGGCTGTTGAATTTTGTCAAAGGCCTTTTCTGCATCTATTGAGATAATGATGTGGTTTTTGTCTTTGGTTCGCTTTATATGCTGGATTATGTTTATTGATTTGCGTATGTTGAACCAGCCTTGCATCCTAGGGATGAAGCCCACTTGATCATGGTGGATAAGCTTTTTGATGTGCTGCTGGATTCGGTTTGCCAGTATTTTATTGAGTATTTTTGCATCGATGTTCATCAGGTATGTTGGTCTAAAATTCTCTTTTTTTGTGTGTCTCTGCCAGGCTTTGGTATCAGGATGATGTTGGCTTCGTAAAATGAGTTAGGGAGGATTCCCTCTTTTTCTATTGATTGGAATAGTTTCAGAAGGAATGGTACCAACTCCTCCTTGTACCTCTGGTAGAATTCAGCTGTGAATCCATCTGGTCCTGGACTTTTTTTGGTTGGTAGGCTATTAATTATTGCCTCAATTTCAGAGCCTGCTATTGGTCTATTCAGGGATTCAACTTCTTCCTGGTTTAGTCTTGGAAGAGTGTAAGTGTCCAGGAAATTATCCATTTCTTCTAGTTTTTCTAATTTATTTGTGTAGAGTTGTTTATAGTATTCTCTGATGATAGTTTATATTTCTGTGGGGTCGTTGGTGAGATCCCCTTTATCATTTTTTATTGTGTCTAAGAATAAAAACACATTTCTAAGCATTGAGAGTATGTCCTCAGAGCTAGAAACTGAATTTTCCTATTTCCAAGGAGAAAGGCGTCAGGGAGAAATATCTTGTCCTTGTGAGGATATCCCTTGGACCTCCAAATGCACTGTGGAGGGATTCAGGGGTGGAAATCATAAAATTTTTCTATTTATTTAAAGCTAATTTATCTCAAGAAAACCATTTTTTTGAGCTGGGCGCAATGGCTTACACCTGTTAGCCCAGCATTTTGGGAGGCCGAGGCAGGCAGACCACTTAAGGTCAGGAGTTTGAGACCAGTGTGGTCAATATGGTAAAACCCTATCTCTACTAAAAATACAAAAGTTAGCCAGACGTGGTGGCAGGCGCCTGTAATCCCAGCGACTTGGAAGGCTGAGGCAGGAGAATCACTTGAACCCAGGAGGCAGAGGTTGCAGAGGTTGCAGTGAGCCAAGACTGCACCACTCCACTCCAGCCTGGGAGACAGAGCAAGACTCTGTTTAAAAAAATAAATAAATAAAACTTTTGATCTCATACTTGGAGCAGTAAGAATAAAATGCTATAACAACTTGTCTTATTTAATGTATATGGTTAAAGTAAAACAAAACAATACCAGTTATAATATTTTCTCTTGATGTAGTTACAACTTTTACATTTATTTACAGGTAAGGAAAAGTAGGTTTGATGATTATTTTACGAGTCAACTTGAGTGGGCCATGGGATTCCCAGATATCTTGTTAAACATTATTTCTGAGTATATCTGTGAAGGTTTTTCTGGAAGAATCTAGCATTTGAATTGGTGAATTGAGTAAAACTAATTTCCTTCCACCTACGCCCTTCAACGTAGATGGGTAGCATTCAATCTGTTGAAGGTCTGAACAGAACATAAAGGCAAAACAGAAGCATATGGATTTATTGTGTCTCTGCCTGAAGGCTTGAGATGGGATACTGATCTCCCCCTGCCCTTAGTGCTACTCATTCTCAGGTCTTCAGACTGAACTGTAATCTACAAGATTGACTCTGCAGCCCTTAGGCATTTGAATTACACTACTGGATTGGCTCTGCAGCCCTTAGGGATTTGAATTACACTACTGGACTTTCTAGGTCTCTAGCTTGCAGTAAACCAATAGTTTATAATAATAATAATTCTCTCTCTCATTCTCTCTCTTTCTGTATTATATATTAAAAATATATACATATATTATTTAGATATTACATACATTTATATATAATAAATATTACATATATACACATATTTTATATGTTTTTAATATATATACATATTTTTTCTATTGACTCTGTGGGTTCTGTTTCTCTGGAGAACCCTGCTGGGCATAAAAAATTTAAATTACCTACCCAAAATCACACAGTAAGAGATGAAGCCAGAACAGAAACTCAAGTATATGTAATTTGTCTATTTTTAACTACTATGCTATACTACTGAGTTGAAAATGTATTATTACTTATAATATTATTATTCTTGTTTAAAAAATGCTGCTTGATGTAGGCGTAGAATACTCTAAACATTCAATTATTTATTTCAAAAATACATTGTATTAATACAGGTTTGTGTACTTTAGAGAAATGTGTTTTGTATAATTTATGAGATTACCGAAAAGTTCCAAATATAATTATTCTTAAATATAGGATTTTATAATTATATAGTAATATCAGGTGATGACCTCCAAATAAAATATTTATGGAGAAGTATTTACGGGTATGAGTGGGAAGGGAAATTGTATATAACTGTTTCATGCCCTTGTATCTCAGCCTAGTAGAGAGTGAGGATTTGGGTTCGGGAATAGACTTGCACTCAAAAATGGACAATTTTGTCCAATGTCATTTTATATTTCAGAATCTCATTCAGGAAATTCTAACTCCATGGTTTTCTAAGGAGAAAAGGTCCAATTGAGATAATTTCATACTTTTCCGAATAGTTATTTCAATAAAGAGATGGAAAATTTAACAATCAAGCTAGAGTATCTACTTTGTTCATCTTTTTACTACATTCTTAATGTTTACTGATGTTTATGAAAGACATGTTTGTTAATGTAGCCTACTAAAATTCTTTCTTTATCTATCTGTATGTATACTACTATATGTCCATTACATACCTATTTTATGAAAACCACAATCCAGTATATTTTTTCCATTTGTTTGTTTGTTCATTTGTTGAGTGTTTTCTTTTATGGGAGATAGGAATACAGTAGCGACTGCTTTTAAAACTCTGGAAAGACATCCCTGTCCATGGTTCTTAGCAGGCAATGCAGTGGTGACCAATACCTTTCATTTGAGTGGTAACTTTACTTCCTGCCTTTGGCAGATACAAAGAACTTTTTGTCCTGTTAATTCCAGACATAGACTCAAAACTGTTCACACAAACAATGCCCCAGGCAGTAACTATCAATTGATTAGAGTTGTCACATGAAATGAAATCTATTTGTCATTATTAGGCAGATAGACAGTATTATCTTGTTGAAAAGAAAAAAATAAGGCAGAATATAACAATAGTTCATCCCAAAAGCAATATTAAATTGATATGACAATAAAAGAGATATAAGACTTGAGATGCCAATTTTCTTTGATTTTCACCTTCCAAATGATTGGTTAGGTTTCCAATAATCTGGTTAGATACTCTAAAATACTTATCTAGTTTAGATATAGTTATATCCCACTGTGCTTAACGTAGGTTTGTTATTTCTATTGCTTTTTTAATGATTCTGTTATTGTTATTTGTTTTGGATATTTTGTAGGCCTGCTTTTTGATCTTTTGCTATTGTTCTTGTTCACATTTCAAGAATTATAAGCCAAGCTTTCAAAAGACTTTAATATATTTAAATCTGAAAAAAAAAAAAAGTCCACGTGATCAACCTGTACTTTTAAGTGTTTTCAAAACTAAGACAAAGATGGCCAATGTTGTTTCCGGCAAACAGTGAGGTTTATGGAAAAACAGGTCTATATTCAGGGTATGTCATCCTACACTCATCCTCCAAAGTATGTTCCCATAACTAAATAGCAAAAAAAGGGCTTTATACCTCTCTGTCCATCATTTTAGTTGTGGATATTCCTTGACTTTGCTCAAATGCTCTAATATAATGACATTCCATGTATGTTGAATCTCAGCACATTTTAAAATTCCTGACCATATCAGATATATACAATATGTTTTTCCTTTTTCTCCTAATAGAGACAATTTGAGCTACTTTAATCCATATGGTGGCACCTATGTGAAAATAGGGTGGAAGCAGACACAATGTTTAGAGCATATTGACCATGAGAATGTTAGTCTGAAAGTTTGAGCTGACCATAAGAAGTGTTTTGACCTCTCTAGCCCATTGAAATTGGGGTATATGTCAAGGAAATTTTATTTAGAGTTCAGGAGACTAAGAAAAAAAACTAGAAGTCACCTGAGTTCATAGGAGACACATTGGGGAGTGGGATTCTGTATGGTTTGGGTCATTTTATGAGTGGAGAGTTATGAGGCAATCTTAACACAAAAAAATCAATTTATAAACTGCCAGGACTCTGTCATGGCAGACCTAATGACCCTATTATAAACCAAGGTTAATCTGGAACATCTATTTACTTCTGCCCTCAGTGTCACGAAAACAGAGTGGTATTCAGAGAACATATACTCTCACATCTTAGATAGATCCTTACCTCCTCTACACATACTCATAATGCTTTTGCTCATTCTGGGGCAGTAAGAGAATGTCTTATGTGAAAGTATGTCAGCCCTCTGAAAATTAGCTCCATGAGTCAAAATGATGGAGTACAAATCAAATTATACTAATTTTGTAAATGCTCTTTCCCTACTAGCAAGATATAAATATACTATGTTTAGTTGATTACCACTTTGCAAATTGTTAACCATGGAGTTTTTATTTAATATCTCAGTGATATGCACAAACAATTTTGGCCATTTAATTCAAATGATATTCTTCAGATGTGGTAATATTTAATATGTAGCATATTAAAGATGGCCAGAGATTCCTTGATACTCTGCCCATTGAGAGGCATGGTCTGTGCCCCTCTACCTTGTCTTGAATCTGGGAAGTCTCTGTGACTGCTCTAAACAATCAAGATCAGCAGAAACGATGCTGTTCTTGTTCTCAAGTTCGAGCCTTCAGAGACTGGCAGCTCTCTCTGCCTTGGAATGCTCATGCTTAGGATACTACCTGTCAGATCACAGCAGCCATGCCAGAAGTGGCTCTGGGCACATGGAAAGACGGCATATCAGTGTTCCAGTAGTCAGCCTCAGATGAAGTCCTAGACAACAGCAGGCATCAACTGGCTGGAGTCATTCATGTAAAGAAGATACGTTGGACTTTCAACCAAGTCAATCCTTAAAATGACTGCAGCACCAGTTGACATCTGCCTTCAACTACATGACAGATCCCCGAGTAGGAACTGCCCAACTGAGCTGAGTCAACTCATAGAATCAAACGAGGTAATAATGACTGTTATAAGCATCATGTTTTGGAGTTGTTTATCACACAGTAATAACTAGAAGTTCAGGTATAAATTAAACATCAGAGTGATCAAAGTCTCATTATATCAAATGTTACCTTTCCTTGATTTTAGACCACCAGAGTAATAGCTATGTTCAGCAATATTGTGGTAACTATTGCAATGCTGACATTCCCATTAGTTAGAGCTGCAAAATGATGATGAAATATGAACATATTCTTATTTAGATGCTAAAAAGGACATTGTAGAGATGAAGAGAAATGGCTGCCAGATCCTGCCTCCCTCTTGCCTTTCCCCTCCCCCAAACACACAGATATATTCAGCCAGGAAACTGAAGGCAATGGAATGTAACTGGCACTGGTAATGCTGATATATTCTTTTTTGTGCCAAAACAGTCTCTTGGCTATATCCACAGCACTGTTGCCCAAACAGAGGATCTTCTGTTTTAGGGCTGAGCATGGCAATGATTCCAGTCTTTCGCCTTCTTCTTCTTTTACCATTTAAATTTGTAGAAAACATTTCCATATTTTGCTTTCTAAAGAATTTTGCATGAACAAAAATGATACCTATATTTACAAGTTATAAGAGATAATCAATCCTTGAGATGATTGCTACAGCTGACAAAGTTATATACAATTCTGGGACACTGGATGTAAATGCCCTGGGATTCTTACTAAAATGCTCATTGTTTTCATTAATGCCTTCACCCTTTAGACCCTTGTTTTCCTCTCAATGGTGTTTAGAACACTAATGCACCATGTGATAAAATCATAGCCCTTGGTGCTCAGAAGCATAAAGCAGAAGTAACAGGCTGAATCAGTACTGATCTTGGAAAACACAGTCTGCTTAGACAGAAGTCTAAGAGAGAAAATTGGCAAGAATGAAGAAATCAGACAGCTTCATGGAGAGTGTCTCAGTGGGAAAACCACTGAGGAAACACATAAGAGTTGAAGGCAAATGATGGCAGGATCCATTTTTCCATGGAGATATTTGAGAGGAAGTTTGATGCCTGTCTGTTTGGAATATTTTAAGTAAAGGCTGCCCTGATATAGAAGAATATACTTCATACTTGGAGATTCCTCTCAGTTCTATTGTCCTTTGGATAACAAACGAAGTTATTTTATTTTTCCTTCATCATTGCTAGTGAGAACAAAGAAATACATCTCTATTCACATAGACTCATAAAAATTAAGGTAATGGAGTGGAAAAACCCTTAGAGACTACAGAGTTAATCTATGCAAGGTTTCCTAGCTCAATAAACCTTTTCATTTGTATCTGCCTCATATTTGTTGAACCTTCATCTATATTTACTAATAGAAGTTATTCAATGCTTGTCACATCTAATTTTAATCTAACCTTAACTCAAATCTTCCGAACAAGAATTTCAGGCAACTTCAAATAAAGTGACATAAACACAAAAGAGGAAAAAGAAAATGGGATGATATTAATATTAATATGTTTTATTACAAGGTTTAAATGTGGCTGTGTATGTTCGGAGAGGGTAGACCAAAAGAGAAATTTAAGAAAAAGTATAACCCTAATCTGATGGAAAAGGTACTCTTTCGAAAGTACAAATATATTTTCACCTGTTTTAAAATGTTGAATATTGTCAATCACACGAGACACTGAATGACATAATCATAATATTTTTCTATCAGTTAATATTAAATGTAGAAATAATTTTGTAAACTTTTATAGAACTGAATAGAAGGAATCCGGGGGTGAGAGAAATTGTATGAATTTGGCTGTAGATAAAACTACATTCAGACTTTTACCTTATTATTCTATCTATCTAAACTTGGTCAAGTGACATATACTTTCAACATATGGAAATTATTATTTTTATCATGTTCATTTTCTTTATCAATATTTATAATTTCTACTCAGTACAACCCCATTTAAGATTTGAGGATTTTCAAAAGTATATATTGTGAATTTGTAATAGGTCAAAGGTGAACTTTTTTGTGAATTTTGTGAAATTTGACTTTGTAAATGGATTTTTTAATTTAATTTTAATTGAAAAATAATAATGGTGTATATTTGTGGGATACAATGCGATATTTTGATCTATTTTACATTGCAGAAAGATTCTCATTTTTAATTTTAAGATACTTTTAAATTTAGAAAAAATCCTAGTTGTCACATTCATTTCTCTTAATTATTCACAGCAAGTCTTTCAGAGTTATCAAAGTGTAATGTAATCAATTTTGTGTCACTTTTGTTTTAGGTCATCCCAATAGATTTATCAGTCTAATAATTCTTTAAGTATTTTAAGTGATAAATGTGTATTTGTCACTGGCTTCCTATTCTGGATTAGAATTTAATCTGTCAATTTGACAAATGATCCTTCTGTGGATAGTTTAAATTACAAAAGATCTTTACCAAAATTCTCTTTTCAATTGAATTATTATTTCCTTTACAGCAGGGACTGTGTCTGATATTTTTTCATGACTTTTCAGGCTGCTTAAGAAAGAGTTAATCACAAGAGTAGTGATGAATAAATACTTGGTGATTTATTTTAAGGATATAAAACTGACATTTTTCACTCTTTCTTTCTCTGAAACTCAGACTTTCTAACTCCAGCAAACACTGATCATTGGTGCTTGAGTTGATTGTAAAGTTAGTACTGATTAGACATGGATATAGAATTCGGTAGGCATGTCTTTCCCCTGCTCTTTCAAGTCAAAGAAAGGGAAAAGCAAGGTTTTCACCATGGAAAAAAACGTGTACATGTTAATATAATTATATCTGTATACACACACACAACTGTGTCACAATTAACGCTTCATTACACAAAGCAATTGTGCTTAACTTGAGGAGACAAAATTCTTAGCTTAGGCTATTTCTGTTGCAGCAAATTTGACACAGAGAAAATATTTCCATTTAATTTTATCAACATAAAATACTAGATGTAAGATATAACCGGCCAAGAGAATTCTCTGACCCAGATATTGTTCAGAATTACTCTATGAATAAAATTTGTTTTTAATCACACAGTGAAAATTAGACAGACACATATAAGTATATTGTATTATTTTATATTTTGTTTAGATGTGATGTTAATATAAATGAGGCCATAGCACAGATATTGTTTTGAAATTTACTTTTTAACGTATCTTGGAAATATTTCTGTGTTAACACATGAAGATATACCCCTATTTTCTTTTCTTAATTATAAAGTTCACATTGTAAAACTGATTAATGTTAAAAGTGCAATCTGATGTATTTTTTAAAATGAAAATGCGTGAGAAACAAACACATGAAGTGGATTAATATTAAAATATTACCAAACACCTAAATAATGAAATAATGCTATCGTGCCACTGCCAGTTAGTAGACCTCAGAGGTAACTACCAATTTGACTTTACTCATTATAGATATTTTGCCTGTTTTTAAAAGTGGATTCAGAGCACATGCATAGCAGCCCTTCTATATCTGTGGGTTTTGCATCCACGTATCCAACCAACCATGGATTAAAAATATCTGAACATGTACAGACTTATTTCTTATCACTATTCTTCAAAAAATACAGTATAACAACAATTCACACAGTATTTACATCACATTATATTGTAAATAATCTAAAGATGATTTAAATATATAGGAGAATGTGCTTAGGTTAATATGCAAATAAATCATTTTATGTAAGGGATTTGAGCATCCATGGATTTTAAGATCTGCAGGGGCCCTGAAACCAATTCCTCATATATACCAAGAGACAACTGTATTCAGACTTTCATGTCTGGATTCTTTTTCTTTGTTATTTTGTGAGATTTATTCATATTATTGTGAGTAGTAGTTTTTTCCTTCTACTATATTTATATTGAATATGCAACAACATATGCATTTTATTGTTGTATTTTATTTTATATTTTTAGAGATGGGGTCTCACTCTGTTACCCAGGCTTGAGTGCAATATTGCAATCATAGCTCATTGCAGCCTTGAACAATGGGGCTCAAGGGACTCTCCCACCTCATCCTCCTCATCTGGGGCTACAAGCACTGCCATCACGTCTGACTAATTTTTAAAACTATTTGTAAAAATAATGGCTGGTGGGGAGGTCTCACTATGTTGCCTAGGCTGGTCTCAACATCCTGGCTTCAGGCAATCCTCCCATCTCAGTCTCTTGAATAGCTGGGATTACAGACAAGAGCCACTGTGCCAGGCACATTTTATTGTTGATGGATATTTGTATTGTTTATGCATTTTAGCTATGGTACATGAAGTTACTATGAATATGTCTGTATATGTTTTCAGGGAACAATAACATTCATTTCATTGGGATATTTACATACAAGTGGAATTGCTAGGTCACTAGATAAGCATATCTTTAGCTATAGGTGATCCTGCCAATATATTTTTCTACTATATTGTACTAACTTATTCTCCTTTATTGGTGGATGCAAGTTCCAATTACTCATTAAATTCAGCTTTTTCAGTTTTTACAAAAAAAATCTGTGATCATTCCAGTGAGAATGTAGTAATGTATTTATTATGAGTGTGTGTGTGTGTGTGCACTTGCACTTGTGTGTGTGTTTTGGTTTTGTTTTTTGGTTTTTTTTTTTGAGACAGAGTCTCACTCTGTTGCCCAGGCTGGAGTGCAGTAGTGCAATCTTGGCTCACTGCAAGCTCCGCCTCCTGGGTTCATGCCATTCTCCTGCCTCAGCCTCCCGAGTAGCTGGGACTACAGGCACCCGCCACCATGCCCGACTAATGTTTTGTATTTTTAGTAAAGACGGGGTTTCACTGTGTTAGCCAGGATGGTCTTGAACTCCTGACCTCATGATCTGCCCACCTCAGCCTCCCAAAGTGCTGGGATTACAAGCATGTGCCACTGCGCCTGGCCTATTATGTGGTTTTGATTTGAATTTTCTTAATGTCTTACAATATTAATCACCTTTTCCTTTGTTGTTTATTTGTAAAGTACCCTTTTCCAGTCTTCTTAAAAAAAAAATTAGCAGCAATCCAAATTGGTGATGTAGTTGCAAGCTGGCTTCACCCACTCCACCCCACAGAAAACCAAAATCAAATATTCATCAGTGAGGTTATCACCAGCCATATCCCAGAACTCAAATATGAGGATGAATTAGTTCCCTGGGCTGCAGAGGAGTGAAAAATACTCCAAGAAGACAGTAAAATAATAGGATTTTCATATCTATGACACCCCTTCTGCCAGTCTACCTGGCCCCAAGCATGCAGAAAATTTCCTTGACTCATGATTTCTACTCTGGAAAAAGTGAGATAAAGGTGGACAACCAGATTACTCACCATCTTGTGTTCCCTAGCAGGAGACCTCTTCATGCCTCAACCACGGGAAACATGCCTGAGGGGAGAGAAAGCCCTGAAGACAGCTAGAGACAAAGCTGGGAGGTGGGACTACCATCCCCAGCATGGGAAATACTGCTCTGTAACTAGGCTAAAGGAGACACCAAATAAGAGTGGCTGATCACTAACACCAGGGTGTAGAAGGTATGTTCCACAGATCCCCTTGTCACAAACACCTGGCCAACGTTTTAACACTGCTGCTGGTGATAGAGACAGGAGGCAGCAAAATGCCACTCAGGTCGCTGTGCACAGGGGGCTTGCTTAAACATGCCCAAGGTGCAAAATTCTGTCTCTTAACTCATGCACAGTAGAGGAAATAAATCAATGTGGAGTGGCTCAGACTAAAGGCCCGCCTACACATTGTGAGAATGGGGTGAAGCCACCAGAAATTTGCCCCTTATGAAGGGAGAAGGAGCCCAGCCTACTCAGCTCCTGTGTGGTGGCCTGGTATTCAGTCTGTAAGTTGGGAGCTTGTTGTCAGTACCCTCTCTTTTTTCGCTGAGAGCTTTCTTTTAATAAATTCTGCTTTCCTCACCTTTCAATGTGTCTGTATTCCTAATTTTTCCTGGTCGTGAGACAAGAACCCAGATTTTAGCTGAGCTAAGGAGAAAACTCCTGCATCATTGGGATGTCCCCTTTGGGATCTCATCCATTCCAGCAGGGCAGTGCTCTAATTGTTTGCTAAAGCTGAAGCAAACCTGGACTTAAGATGCCATCTAGTGCCAAAAAGGAGGCAGTGACCTAGTGGAAAAAATACAAGAAATTCAATGGGTAAATTAAGAATCTTTACGCAAACACTTCAAATAAAAAGTTAAACAAACCAATTAAAAAAACTGGAATAAGTGATTAATTATTCAATGCAAATGCATAGACACATATCCACTAGAAGCATCAGCATACAAGGAACCATGCCCTCTACAGACAAAGCAAGGAACCAGTGACTAACTTATGAACTCTCTGACCCAAAATTCAAAACAGCAGCTGTAAGAAAACTTTGTCATCTCCAAGATAACACAGAAAAGTAATTCAGAAACTTATCAGAAGGATTTAACAAAAAGATTGAAATGATTTTCAAAAATCAAACAGAAATCTCAGAACAGAAAATTTATTTGCTGGACTGAAAAATTTATTATAAGCTCTCAATAGTGAACAGATCAACAAAAGGAGTCACTGAGCGAAAAGGCAGGCTATTTGAAATTACATCATCAGAGGAGAAAACAGGGAATGAAAAGAAATAAAGATTACCTACAAAATGTAGAAAATTACTTCAATTACTGGTATTCAAAAGAAAGTTGAGCAAGAGCACATGGTAGAAAGCTTATACCAAAAAAAGAGAAAAATCTTTCCAAAACTTGATAAAAATATAAATATCTAGGTACAGGAAGGCCAGAGAACACCAAACAGATTCGACCGAAATAAGACTATCCCAAGGCATGTAATAATCAAAATCTCAAAGGTCAGGGACAAACAGATGATTCTAAAAGCATCAAGAGAAAAGCAAATAATGTATAAAAGAACTCCAATTTGTCTGCCAACAAACTTTTCAGTGAAAACCATGCAGGTCGGGAGGGAGGAGAAACATTTCCAAACTGCTGAAAGAAAAGAAAAAAACCTGTCACCCAAGAATACTTTATCCAATAAACCTATTCTTCAACTATGAAGACAAGATAAATTATTTCCCAGACAAACAAAAGCTAAGAGAATTTACCACCCCAGACCTTTCTTACAAGGAATGTTAAAGGGAGTTATTCAATCTTAAAGAAAGAAAACACCAACATGCAAGAAGGAAACATTCGAAAATTTAAAACACACTGGTAAAATTAAGTAGACAATCTCAGTATAATCTAATATTGCAATCGTATAAAACCTAAAAAGTATAAAACCTACTCAAAACTGCAGTATAAAACCTAAAAAGCAAATCTACAGAAAACGATAATAGCTACAGGAACCTGTTAAGGCATAGGCAATATAAAAGTATGTAAATTGAGAGAACCAAAAGTCAAAATGTGGTGGAGATGAATCTAAAGTATATAATTTCATTTAGCTTCTTGTTTGTTTCTGGTATTTTGAGATCTAAAATAAATGGTCATCTCTTTAAAATCTTTTAAGAAGATTTTTATAAGCCACAGATGCTAAAACCTATAATAGATTCACTAAAAATAAAAAACAATCATACTGCCAGAGAAAATCAAAACATACTGCCAGAGAAAATCACTTAAACACAAAGGATGACTGTGGGAAACGAAGAAAGGAAGAGAGGAGTTACTACACAACTGAAAAACAAGTAACAAAATGGCAGTAGTAAGTTGTTACTTATATATAATAACAATGAATGTAAATTAACTCATTTTTCTATTAAAAGACACAGAGTGGCAGAATGAATACAGAAACAAGATTCAATTGTATGTTGTGTGCAAGAAACTCACCTCACTTATAAAGATACACATAGACAGAAAGGAAAGGGGTCAAAGAAAGGGATATTCCATGCAAGTAGAAACCAAAAAGAGAAGGGGTAGCTGTACTTATATCAGACAAAATAGACTAAAGTTAAAGACTAAAAAGAAACAGAAAAAGTCACTCAATAACGATAAAGGTGTCAATACAGCAGGAGGAGATATGACAATCATAAATATCTAGGCATCCAACGCTAGAGTACCCAACTATATAAAACAAACATAAATCAATCTAAAGGCAAAGATAGAGTACAATATAAAAATAGTAGGGGACTTCTATTTATCTATCACTCTCAGTAATAGACAGATTATACAGGCAGAGAGTCAAAAAAGAAACAACAAAGTTAAACTAAGTACTAGACCAAATGTCTTAGTTGACATTTACAGAACATTTCACCTGACTGCTGCAGAATACAAATTCTTTTTATCAACACATGTAACATTCACTAGATTATATTTTAGGCCACAAAGCAAGTATTAACAAATTCTAAAAAGAGTCGTATCAAGTATTGTTTCTAACTGCAGTGGAATAAAACTAGAAATCGATACCAAAAACCACCTTGGAAACTGCACAAAAAAATTGTTAATTTAACAATATGTTCCTGAATTCCCAATGGATCAATGAAGAAATTAAGAAGGGGATTTTAAATTTTCTTGAAACAAATGAAAAATGGAAATACAACATACCAAAATCTGTGTGATACAGCAAAAGCAATGCTAGGAGGGACATTTATAGCAATAAGCATCTACATCAAAAAAGTTGAAAGACTTCAAATAAACAACCTAACAATGCACCTTAAGGAGCGAGAAAATCAAGAACAAGCCAAACTGAAAAATGACAGAAGGAATGAAATAATGAAGATCAGAGCAAAAATAAATATAATTGAGACCAACAAAATTATAAGATCAATAAAACAAAAATTTGTTTTTTTGAAAAGATATCAACAAAGCCAACAAACTTTTAGCTAGACCAAGAAAAAAAAAAGGAGAATACCAAAACAAATCAGAAATTAAAAAGGGAACGTAACAACTGAGACCACCAACTGAGAAATGCAAAGAATCATTAGAGACTATCGTATGATATGATGTGGGGCTATGACATAAAGGGTATTGCAACAATCTCCTTGTACTTTTTCATGGATCATTCACTCTGGAGGGAACCAGCTGCATGTCATCAGGATTCTCAGAGTTTGGAAATACCCACATGGAGAAGGACTGAAGCCTCGTCCTAGGAACCAGCACCTAACATGCCAGGCATGTGAGGGAGTTACTTTGAAAGTTGATTCTCTAGCCCTGGTCAAATCACAATTGACTTAATTCCTCACTGATATCCTGAATACAATCTCAATAAAAATCCTGAGCCAGAACCATCCAGGTAAGATGCTCCCAGATGCCTGATCCACAGGCATAAGAAGATAACAAATGGTTAAGGGTGATGGTAATTTTTTATGTAGCAATAAATAACAGATACAACCATCTCCCATGGTTTTAATTTCAACTTTCTACCTGATAATTGCCCTTCGGCATGAAGGAAACCTTTTAGTAACTTATTATAATGTGAGACAATTGTGACAAATTACCTATGTATATATATTTCATTCAATATAGAATTTTATTTTAATGCATTTTTGCTTCAGCATTTGCAAGGTATTGTTAATGATTTTCTGGCCAACATTGTTTCTTATGACAAATCACTAGCAATTTATATATTTTCCCTCAAACCTAATACTTCTTTTCCCTCTGGTTGCTTTCAAGATGTTTTATCTTTGGTTTTCAGCTGTTTGATTATGACATGCTGAGCTTTGGTTCTCTTCACACTTACTCTTCTTAGGTTTTCTTAAGCAACTTGGATCCCTAAGTTAGGATTTTTTTCATCAAATTTGAGAAGTTTTAAGCCATTATTTATTAAAATATTTCTTCTGCACCACCATAACTTTCTTACTCTCCTGAGACTTCATTTATATAATATGTTACACTACTGTTATACAGGTCGCTTTAATTCTTTTCTGTTTTTTCAGCCTCTTTCCTTTCTGATTTTCAGATTGAGTAATATCTTGATCCATCTTCAAGTAGAGAGACATTTATTTTCTACTGTCTTAAATCTCCTGTTTAGCTCATTCCATAATTGTTTTATTTTTTAAACTTTATGTATTGTGCTTTTTATCTCTGTATTTACATCTAGTTCTTTCTATTATTGCTTTTATTTGAAATTATGTAATGTGCCTGAAAACTTACAACACTGATATTCATATGTGACGATTATCCATAGTTTTTTCCCTTGGTACAATATTTGTCAGATTTGCAGAGATTATGTTACAAATGTTTCTCAAAATAAATTACAAATTATTATTTCTTTTTCTATACTCTGATTTTCCTAAGTGTAATTGAAATTATCTGACTCTTAAAGGTTTGGTAAAATGCCAGTTGAAGCCATCTCAATATAATTCTTGTGTGTATTGATTGGGGACTGGGACAGTGGTGAGGACTATGGAGAGTTCTACTAGACATTTATTTACTTTATTGCAATTGCTTAATTAAACTATCTCTATTATAGATATGATATTATAGATATTTTTGGTAAATTTTATTTTTGGAAAGAATTTCAGTTAAGTGTGCTAAGTTATGGTAAGTGGTTTCCCTTTAAATTTCTAATGCTTAGATCATATTTCCCCCTTGACACTTGTAATTTTGTGTACTAATATTTCTCTCTCCTCTTAAAAGTAGATTTGCTAATAACTTTTTAATATTGTCGACTTTTCCAAAAATTAGCTTTTGGATTTATTTGTAAGCTTCTCTATTTTTCTCTACTCCAGACTCTGGCAACCATTATTTTACTCTTTGCTTCTAGGAGTTCAACTTTCTTAGATCCCACATGTAAGATCATGTAACACACATACCTCTTTCTGTGTCTGGCCTATTTCACTTAGCATAATACTTTTTATCTACAGCTCTTTGATAGTTTGTAATGTGGTTTTACGTATTTGAGAGATTTATGTGATATTTTGATATATGTATATAATGGGACAAATCAGGGTAATTGAGATATCCATCACCTAATACATGTATTTTTACTTCATTTTGAGGAAAATTAGATTTATTCTCTTATAGCTATTTTAAAATATACAACAAATTAGTATGAACTATAATTTCCTTATTGCGCTATCCAATACTATTATTCTTCTCAGTGTATTTTTGTACTCATTAACTGACTTCTCTTCATCACCCCCTCCTTTTACTCAGATAATTACAGCTATACAATACAGATTCTGACATGTTATGATTTTACTTTTATTATTTTTAAAAATCTGTGATTTTATCTTTCTACCTCACCTCAATATTTGTTTAATGAAGGTTTGTTTCTTTAGATGGAGGAATCTTTTTAATTTTTGTCTCATTATCATCTCATATGACTTCTATATTTTAGGCAGAATGCTGTTTTTATCACATATGTGCTGTGTACCATAATTGTATTATATCTATTGTTTTTGGATTTTATTGAAGTTTATTTTGTAATCTATGTTTAATGTTTTGTGACCTTGCCATGTGAAATAAAATGCATTCACTGTTTTTGTGTTTCAGAGAGATATATATATATAGCTGCAACATCCACTTTGTTAATAGTTTTTAGGTTTTCTGTAGCCCTATTAATGATTTATTCTCCTGATCTGCTTTGGAATAAGAAAGCAATTTTGTCAACTTCCATTAGTCTTTGTCAAACTATGCAACTTCCATAGTTTCTGTTTGTTGCTGTGGTATTTGGTGCATAAGTATTCATAAATTTTATTTTTATTGCGAATTACAGTTTTGAGGATTTGCAATCTCTCTTTATAGATATGGCTTTTTGTTTTGTTTTGTTTTGAGACAAGGTCTTGCCCTGCTACCCCAGGCTGGGCTGCAGTTCCATCATCAGAGCTCACTGCAACCTCGAACTCTTGAGCTCAATCAATCTTCCACCTTAGCCTCCCGAATAGCTAAGACTACAGGCAAGCATTGTCATTAGGCCCAGCTAATTTTATATTTTGTAGAGACTGGATCACACTTTGTTGCCCAGGCTGATCTTGAACTTCTGGCTTCAAGTGATCCTGCCACCTCAGCCTCCCAAAGTGCTGGGATTATAGGAATGAGTCATCATGCCCAGCTACCTATAGTCTTATTATAAAACACTGTTTGGTATAAATTTTGTCTTATTAGATATCCAGATTGTATCCACTACTTTTTAAAGTTACTGTTTGTCTATTATATATTTTTCCATCATTCTTTTAATCTTTCTGAATGTATTTTGTTGCAGATATGTCTCTTACATATATAACAATGTGGTCTGTAATATTTAATATATAATATATACTTTTTTTCCCAATGAATATCTATAAGGCAATTAACAAGCCTACTTTAATTTCCTTACATTCGATCTATTCATCCTACTGTGGTTTTGAGGAGACAGACATTTTATATTATGTTATCAGTCTTATGAACATCATTTATTATTAGTCCTGCAACAAATATACGCTTAGTTTCAAACAGTTCTTGTCTAACATCTCTTTGGTATTTTGGTTATCTGAATCTTGCTCTCTAATGTACTGCTTTGGAAGTGGTCATGAATACAATATCTACAGAATTAGATTTTTATAATAGCTTGACTGTAGCATTTCTATTTAAGAGTCATTTTGGCTGGATTTATAAATCTTAGTCACATTATTTTTCTTGTGTATATTTATATTTTACTCCATTGCCTTCGGACATAAAAATTTTCTCTGAAAAGAAAGAGAACAAAGACAATCTGATTTTTCTGACAAGTTATATGACATCTTGTTTTTTGTTTTTCTTTTCTTTCATTATACCGATATCTACAATATCTTGATATTGATAATTCTGGATTGATTTTTTCAGGTGTTTGTGTGCCTTTTCCATATGTAGTCTTACATATTTTTATTATTCAGGGTAGCTTTCTTGAATTATTGTTTATACTTCCTTTTCTTATTGCTTCAGCTTTCTGAGGGGATATCTATTACACATGTATTCTATCTCCTCTTGTATCTTCAATTTTCTTCACTTTCTGTGAATTTATTCAATGATTAATTTTTAATTATTTGGAAAGTTCTCTTTTTAACTTTCCATTATTTTTTACGCACTGTCTGTCTGTCCATTAACTCTCGCACTCTTCATAGTCTTTATTTTGGAAATAATTATTTTTTATGTTTTTTCCCCCCAAAGTTCAGTCACCTTCTTACTGTAATGTTTCTTTTTTATTCTATTTTACTTTGGTCTTTTGTCTCGTGCACCATTTTCTTAATTTATTTTATTTTACATTTTAATATGAATTGATAGTTTGTATCTGTTTTATGGACACGGCTTCATTTTTGGAGGGGTTTTGGTCTGTTTTAATTATGTTAATAAAATATCTATATGAAATTTGGGTATGATTCCTTCCTGTTGCTTATTGGTATGTAAAAATACTTATTTCTTCTGGTTTTCAGAAAGGAATGTTAGCTGAGTATAGATTTTCTGACTCCACAGTACCAGAATTCTGTCATCTAATGTTTGCATAAAGCGGATAAAAATATCGTCTTTTATTTTATGAGAGGTCCTGACAGTTTCCATTCTCTATTTTTACATGGATTTTTTTACATCTTTTTTTTTTCCCATGTCCCACTCAATTTGGAATATTTTCCCAACAGTTTTCTTCAGTGTAAGACCTCACCTCTAAGTGAGAATCAGTGGTTGGTTGCGAAAGTTCTTAGTGCCCAATTTCTCTTACATTTTTATATGTTACGGTGAACGCTTGCATTCATGCACAAATTGGAGTGTATAAAACTAATCCCAGTCCCAGTTTCTATGCTCAAATTGACCTGCATGGGTTTTCTTGGTTGTTGTTTTTGTTTTTGTTTTTTGAGACGATGTCTCGCTCTGTCACCCAGGCTGGAGTGCAGTGGCGCAAGCTCAACTCACTGCAACTTCCGCCTCCCGGGTTCAAGCAATTCTCCTGCCTCAGCCTCCCGAGTAGCTGGGACCACAGGCGCACGCCACCACACCCAGCTAATTTTTGTATTTTTAGCAGAGACGGGGTTTCACCATATTGGCCAAGATGGTCTTGATCTCCTGACATCTTAATTCACCTGCCTGGCCTCCCAAAGTGCTGAGATTACAGGCGTGAGCCACCACGCCTAGCCTGACCTGCATGTTGAAATGAGTACAACTTCGTTGTTCAGGATTGGTCCTGTCCTCAAGACAATTAGATATCTTGTTGCTTACTTTTGCTTCTTCCCAGACAGATGCTGATTTTGAAATTCTTTAGGTGTTGGTGACCTGTCCTTGCCCGCTCCCATTGGGTATACCTTGCCATTTAATTATTTTTTAGAATTTGGTCATGCGTAGTTGGTTTTAATATCCTAGGTTCTTTATATTTTTAATGAGATGATTCAGAGAAATAAAAACAAATCAAACTATGTTGCTGATGCTGAAATTTTTCTAGTTTGCCATCTGTGTAGTAATATTCTTATTAAATATTTAACTGGAAACTAGACATGAGAAGACAATCAAATTCGGGTGTGTGACATTATTTAAGAGAGTTGGTCTAGTTTTTTAAAAAAATGCTACCGTCATTAAAAATAAAGATGCCAGATAGTCAGGGGACAGTTTTAGATTAGGTGAACATATGACAACCAAAAGCAAAACATAATTATTAGTGGTATCATACATCAAGAAAGCAGAATTATAAGTAGGTTGCTTTAATAATTGTCTATATTTTATTATGTGCTCTATGTAATTGTATACATTTTATTATGTGCTCTATGTTAGACACAATATCAATGTTAAATATTTTGGGTATGATAATGCTATTTATTGCATCTCCCAGTATGGAACAATGCCCTTGTTATTAAGAAATACATGTTTTAATGTATTTAGAGCTGAAGTAACATGATTTTTGTAATTTGTATATATGTAATATATGCAATATATATATTTTGCATATATTTTTAATATAAAATATAATATAGACATAAATATATATTTTGCTACATAATATACATAACATATACTTTTATATATAATATAAATATAGTATATTTGTATTATATAAATATAGTTAATATTTAATATATTCTATATAATTTATATTTTATATACTATATTTTATATATTATGTATTATAATTAATATGTGTATATTTATGTATTATTTATTATAATAATATATAATATGTAAATATTGCATATTTAATGTTTAAGACATTTATACTTTACATATTATGATAGTATATAAATATATATTGACTACATTTCATATAAATATTAAATATATAAATTTATATTGTATAAATATTTGTATATTGTATATTAAATATATAATATATTATTGAATATTCACATATAAGTATTATATGTGAAATTATGTAAAATATAGACATTCTTTATATAATATATAATATATAAGATTATGTATAATATATCTATATTATATTATGTATACAAAATAAGTATATATTATGTATATATGTAAATATGTATATATGTAAATATGTATATATAATATATAATATGTACCTATATTGTATATTACGTTAATATGTACAAAATATGATGCATTTGATATATAATATATATTAATTTATACAGGTAATTATATACAGCTATATAGTATGTACATCTGTGTATATATATAGATAGAGATATTATAATTATTAAAGCAAAAATTGTGGAAACATTCTTTTTATAATTCTAACATTTATTTTAGATTCAAGGTGTACGTGTGAAATTTTGTTACATGGGTGTATTGTGTGACGGTGTGATTTTGGGTACAAATAATCCCATCACCTAGATAGTGAGCATAATATCCAACAGGTAGTTTTTCAACCCTTCCCTCTTCCCTCCCACCCTCCTGTAGTAGTACCTGATATCTATTGTTCCCATCTTTCTGTGCATGTGTACCCAGGAAGTAGCTCCTACTTATAAATGAGAACATGTGGTATTTGGTTTTCTGTTCTTGTTTTAATAGGCTTAGGATAATGGCTTCTAGCTACACCCAGGTTGCTGCAACGAATATGATTTTATTCCTTTTTAGGGCTATGTAGTATTCCATGGTGGATATGTGCCATTTTTTCTTCATATAATCCATCATTATGGGCATCTATGTTGATTCTACACCTTTGCTATCATGAATATTGCTGAGATGAACATACAGATTTATGGGTCTTTTGGGTAGAATGATTTATGTTTCTTTGTGTATATAGCCAGTAAAGGGATTACTGGGTCGAATAGTATTCTAAGTTCTTTAAGAAATCTCCAAACTGCTTTCCACAGTGGCTGAGCTAATTTGCACTCCCACGAACAATGTATGAGAGTTCCCTTTTCTCCACAGCCCTGCCAACATCTTTTGTTTTGGTTTTTTAAATAATCACTATTCTTATTGGTGTGAGATAGTATCTCATAGGGATTTTGATATGCATTTCTCTCATCAGTAATGATGAACATTTGTTCATATGATTGTTAGCCTTTTGTATTTCTTTTTAGAAGCTTCTGTTCATGT
Source organism: Macaca fascicularis (assembly GCF_037993035.2). Lineage (NCBI taxonomy): Eukaryota > Metazoa > Chordata > Mammalia > Primates > Cercopithecidae > Macaca > Macaca fascicularis. The sequence goes on along the minus strand of NC_088389.1, from coordinate 104,406,906 downwards.
TCTTTGCCCACTTTTTAAAGAGGTTATGTTATTCTCTTGTTCACTTCTTTAAGTTCCTTGTAGATTCTGGATATTAGACCTTTGTTGGGTGAATTGTTTGCAGATATCTTCTCCCATTCTGTAGGTTACCTGTTTACTCTGTTGGTAATTTATTTTGGCTGGTCAGAAGCTCTTGAGCTTAATTAAGCCCCACTTGACAATGTTCATTTTTTCTACAATCGCTTTTAAGGTCTTAGTCATGAATTCTTTGCCAAGGCCAGTATCCAGAATGGTATTTCCTAAGTTTTCTTCTATAATTTTTACAATGTTAAATCTTACATTTAAATCTTTAATCCACCTTGAGTTAATTTTTATATATGGTAAAAGATAGGGGTCTAGGCTTGCCAGTTATCCCAGCACTATTGACTACAGTGTTTTTACTCCGTTACTTATTTTTGTCAACTTTCTTAAAAACCAGATGGTTATAGGTTTGTGACTTTATTTCTGGGTTCTGGGTTCTGTTCCTTTGGTCCATGTGTCTGTTTTTGTACCAGTATCAGGATGTTTTGGTTACAGTAGCCTTATATTATTGTTTGAAGTTGTGTAATGTGATGCCTCAGCTTTGATCTTTTTGCTTAGGATTGTTTTTTTCTATTTAGGCTCTGTCATAGAACAGTTTTTATTTTTTCTAATTCTGTGAAGAATTACTTTGGTAGTTTCATAGAAATATCATTAAATCTGTAAATTGCTCTGTGTGCTATGGCCATTTTAATAATATTGATTCTTCCAATCCATGAGCATGGTATGTTTTTCCATTTATTTGTGTTATATGTGACTTCTTTCAGCAATATTTTGTTGTTCTCCTTTTAGAGGTCTTTCACCTCCTGGGTTACATGTAGTCCTAGTTTTTTTTTTGTTTTGTTTTTTTGTGTTTTTTTTAGGCTATTGCTGATGAGATTGCATTCTCAATTTGGCTCTCAGCATGGGTGTTATTGGTGTATAGAAATCATACAGATTTCTACATTGATTTTATATCCTGAAACTTCACCAAAGTTATTTATCATCTCCAGGAGCCTTCTGGTAGAATCTTTAGAGTTTTCTATGTATAGAATCATATCATCAGTGAAGAGAGATAATTTGACTTCTTTATCTATTTGGATGCCTTCCTTTTCTTGCCTGACTGCTCTGGCTAGGGCTTACAGTACTATGTTGAATACAGATGGTGAGAGTGGACATCCTCCTTTTCTTCTTGTTACTAAAGGCAATGATTCTAGCTTTTGTTCAATCAGTATAATGTCAGCCATGGATCTGACATAGATGGCTCTTATTATTTTGAGGTATGTTTCTTTGATGTCTAGTTTGATGAGGGTTTTTGTCATGAATGGAAATTGGATTTTATCAAAAGCTATTCCTGCATCTATTGAGATGATTATATGGTTTTTTGTTTTAAATTCTATTCATGTGGTGAATCACATGTATTTATTTGTGTATGCTGAACCAACCTTGTATGCCTGGCATAAACGTACTGGGGCTTCCTTCACTTTTTTCAGCAGGACACTGCCACAGGGACTGCTTGCTCATCTTCTTCTCCCCAGGATCTGGGTTTTCCTTCACTATTCTGATGGATTCCCATTTCCCAATTAAAGTTCAGTGAGTTTATCTGTATGCATGATTTTGATATTTCTAGGTGACCAAGATGTGCTAAAAGCCTGTAATCTGCCATCTTGGAAATCAAACTGGCAAAGAAACAAAAAAACAAAACAAAGGGAAAATAAGGATTAAGACGAAGCACAAGCAAAAAAGAATAAGAAGAATAAGAAAACAATAGAAAAAATCAAGCAAAATAACATAACTGTGTGACTAGAAGGAATTTTACCTTTTGATAGTTACATAATTAACCTTACCTTCCGTAAAGAAACTACTTTACAGATTTTGGCAAACATTATAGGTGAACACTCAGCTATTACATTTTCTCAATATGCATTGTTATTCCCCATTAATCTATCTTTATAGATCCTATTCCATTTGTGTTTATACAAATTAAATCTGTTAATTAAAGTCAGGAATATGACAAATAAAAATATCAGAAATACCATAGGAACAAAGAACCGCTAATGAAAATAGTACGCCTGAGGCCGGGCGCAGTGGCTCACGCCTGTAATTCCAGCACTTTGAGAGGCCGAGGCGGCTGGATCACGAGGTCAGGAGATCGAGACCATCCTGGCTAACACAGTGAAACCCCGTCTCTACTAAAAATACAAAGAATTAGCCAGGCGTGGTGGCAGGAGCCTGTGGTCCTAGCTACTCAGGAGGCTGAGGCAGGAGAATGGCGTGAGCCCGGGAGGTGGAGCTTGCAGTGAGCCGAGATCACGCCACTGCGCTGCAGCCTGGGCGAAAGAGCGAGACTCTGTCTCAAAAAAAAAAAAAGAAAGAAAGAAAGAAAAAAAGAAAAAAGAAAAGAAAATAGTACACCTGAAGAAAAAGGGGTTGGATTGGCTTAAAAAAGGATAAAGATAGATAGATAGATCGATCGATCGATCTAGCCATGGATGTACACTAGGTTTTAATGCTCAGGGCCTGTCTTTGTGAAATTGCTGATATGTTAATATTTTATTCAATGAACTTAATGTGTATCACTTCAAATAGGGATATAAACGAGAAATAACTCTCTTTGCTCCATCACTCACACATTATTACCTCTTTAATAACCCGAGCAGATCTGGCACTTTGCTGACCACAGTTCTACCTAGTTTAGTATAAAATTGTAGTTATCATTAAGTTTAACAAAATCCAATGGCTAGGTAGAAAATGTGTTGACATGTTACGTTATATAAAGTAGAAATTCTGACTTTTTTTTTTTCAGCATTGACCTATGTTACAGTTGCACGTAGAATAAGGGCTTTGACATAGAGAAAAGAGTGTGCCTTATTCACAACTATGAATCTATGAACTATCATGCCACCAATTTTTCTACTTTGCATTATATTTAATGTAAGTGAATAAAAATGATGTTTTTGGGAAGAGGCAGTCTTTAATCCACCATAATTTGAGTTTAAGAATTAAAGCAAACATCAGTTACATAAGCATTTCACTGAGGTTATATAAATATGCAGAAACTTGCAATGATCACAAATGTATAAGCTCAACACATTTTCACAAACTGAACACTGCTAAGTAACTGATACCATACTCGAGAAACGGGCTGGACACAGTCGCTCACGTCTGTAATCCCAGCACTTTGGGAGGCCAAGGCAGGAGGATCGCTTTAAGCCAGGAGTTTGAGACCAGCCTGAAAAACAAAGCAAGACCTCATCTCTACAAAATTAAAATTAAATTAACCAGTCATGGTGGCAGGCACCTGTAGTCCCAGCTACTAGGGAGGCCGAGGATCACTTTAGCTTAGGAGTTTGAAGGTGCAGAGAGCTATCATCGTTCCACTGCTCTCTAGTCTGGAGCTGGAATAGAGCAAGACCCTATCTCTGAAAAAAGAAACAGAAGTTTACCAGATTAGAGGTGGAAAAAAAAAAAAAAAGTGCCACTTTCAAATCATGAAAAATCACAATCTTAAATTTCAGCATCATATATTAGTTTTGTATGGTTTTGAAATGTATGTAACTATAGCATACAATGTGAAGTCTTGGTGTACGACTTCTTTTCCGTATCATGCTTTTGAGATTTACGTATACTTCTATGAACATTTGTAACTTATTCATTCTCATTACTATGTAGCCAACCACTTTCTGAATAAAATAAAAATGTATATTTTCAATTGGCAGTTGGATAATTTCCAATTTTTGCTTATTACAAATAGTAATACTATGAATGTTATTGTAATATTGTGTATTTTGGTGATTACATAATTGTATTCTCATTGGTTGTATTTCCCTACAAGGGGATTTGCTGAGTAAATTGTCATATGTATTTAAAGTTTGTAGATATTGCCAAATGGTTTTCCAGAATGTGTCCAACCATATATACTTTTATCAGAAAAGTATGAAAGATCCGGTTTCCTCCTCCTTCAAATTCTTCTCTACTCTTCATTTGCTCTTCCTTTCTTCCCTTGTTATCTCGTTTTTCTCCATTACTTTCTTTCCTTCTTCTTTGTTTCTCCTCTTGCTTTCTCCTTTCCTTTCTCCCTTCCTAACTTTCTGCTTCCCTCTATCTCTCCCTTTCCTTTCTTTATCTTGTTTTGTTTTTTTTTCTGCTATAGCCACTCTGTTGTTATGCGTTAATATGTCTTTGTTTTAAATTTGTACTTACTCAAAGTATGTTGAGTACCTTTTCATATGTTTATTTGTTATTTAGATCTCTAATTTTGTGAAGTGCCTGACAAACATTTAGTCATATTTTTCTGACTGCATTTTTTTTACTACTTTTTATGTGTTCTCTATAATTTCTACACATAGCATAAGATGATTCTCTTATTCTTTACATGACTTTCTTTTTGCTGCCTTAATGATGTCTTTTGCTAATCAGATTTTTTTCACGTTAAGATAATCTAATGTATTAATCCTCTATTGTTAGTATTTTTTATGTCCTGGTTAATAAACGTTTGTGGATTTTAAGGTCATACTCTCCTTTATTTTTTTCAAAAATGTTATTACTTTATACTTGCATTGAGATATATACTTCTGTAGTATTTCTGTGTATGATGTCGGGTAGGGGTAAATTTTATTTTGTGTCTAAATAAATATCTATTTGAGCCAGCACTAATTATTGAAAAGATATTTTTCCTCACTGCATTGAATTATCAAATTTGTTCCACATTAGTTTATTGCATGCATAGAGTACTATTTCTGGATTCCCTACTTTATATTATTGGTTTACTTGTCTGATTTTTGCTTTACTACTATGTTTTTTAAATTACTAAAGCCTTTTAATAGGTCTTAGGTCTTAATATCTGGTAATATAATTTATTTACCTTGTTTTTTTTTTTCCTTCAAAATTGCTTTTTATTTTTTAAGCATTATTCCTATGTGTACACACACACCAACACCCCTAGAATTTCTTCTGGAATTAAGTTCACCCTATGAACCAATATGGAGAACATTAAATTTTTTACCCAATTGCATCTACCAACCAAGGAAAATGTTTATGTTAGCCTCCATTTATTTGTGTCTTAGTTATGTTCTCTACATCTCATTGTAGAAGTCTTTCAAATCCCTTAGATTTATTACTAGGTATCTGATGATTATCAATGCTATTAAAAAAGCATTATGTTTTTGAAATATAGTTTTCTTTTTGTTTAATGCTTATATGATAATATAATTTATTTTGTATATAGGCATTTTATCAAGTAATTTTGATAAATTTGGATATTATATCTTATTTTGAAATCCAGCATGATTGAATAAGGTGGTTGACAATTGTAAAGTTGGACAAAACTAGAAATTATAATTATTTTGATGCTCTGGAATCAATCAAAGGTATACAGTCAAATGAGAAGCATTTATTCATGAAAACCACTGAATTTCAGGTAAGAGCAACAGAGTCTGTAGCACTTTTGTGCAGAGAATCTCCTTTGTCGCTCAGCTCAGACCATATAGTAGTTCAACCAGGGCAGGCATGATGTGAATATAAACTTTGCCACCAAAGAGGCACATTTGATTTGGATTGTGTCATTTGAAGTGGCAACATTTATGACAAAGGAGCAAGAAGGGCTAGTGGCACTTATTCTGATATTATGGGCCTGCTTGATGCAAGTAAGAGACCAAAGGACTAACGAAGAAGAACAGGGTGGCAAGGAGTCGTATATTCCAGGTTGACCAGATGCTGTGTATGTGCTGCAGATACTGTGTGCATGTGCCAACCACCTGCACATCCTTGGAAGAAGGAGCCTGTAATACCCAGAGGAGATGCCAGAGAGTCCAGCTGAAAGTGAAATGAGATGTGAACTTAAAAATGGCCTGAAGCTTGAATGTGCTCTCTGGTCCACACACTGATCAATCAGCAGATAGAGGAAGCCTTGCTGGCTTATAATATTTGGACACAACCTCTGACCAATCTTTGGCTCAAAAATAAGCTATGTGGACAGAAGGGTGATCTTTAGAGAGTCAGGCTTAAACCAAAACAAGAAAGAAAAAAACAACCTTAGCATTGAGATATCAGTATTTGCATATTGTCAAAAGACGTACTTGACAGATTTACTTTTGCAGTAAAATGTATATAAAATGAAGTGGTTAGTGAGGACTCTGAAAAGTGAATCAACCTAGGTAGATTGAGGAAGAAGATAAAACTTTGAAAGACCATAGACCTGGTGATGAACCTGCCATTCTTTTTTCCCTCCGGTATTCCTGGACAGAGAGAGCACCAGGAGAAGCTCTGTAGTTCTGACTCCAGAAATGAGAAGGAGCACTCATAATGCCCCAAGAGAATAAGGAGCCCACCTCCTCCTCCCCGCCGGCCTCCTACTTTTTGCTCCGTTACTTCATGTCCCAGGCAGTCCCATTGCAGCTTTGGCCACAGCAGCAGCAACAGGAACTCAAAGAAGCCCAAACTCTAAGACAGGAATATCTTCTGATCTTCTCTCATTGATAGCTCTGTGTTATCAGCATTGTGCACTGTGCAATTAGCTCCCATTGCCATTCTCTCTGTGACTCTTCCCATTGCTAACCTTGAATTTTTTTTTCTTTCTTTTTTTTTTTTTTTTTGAGACGGAGTCTTGCTCTGTCTCCAGGCTGCAGGGCAGTGGTGCTGTCTCGGCTCACTGCAATCTCTACCTCTTGGGTGCAAGGGATTCTCCTGCCTCAGCCTCCTAAGTAGCTGGGACTACAGACGTGTGCTGCCACGCTCTGCTAATTTTTTTGTAATTTAGTAGAGATGGGGTTTCACCATTGTGGGTCAGGCTGGTCTCGAACACCCGACCTCAGGTGATCCGCCTGCCTCGGCCTCCCAAAGTGCTGGGATTACAGGCATAAGCCACCGTGCCTGGCCTAACCTTGAATTTTTATCCTCGTAATGGTATCTTTGAAAATTAAAAGGTAGTCTAATTTTACTTCTCTTAGTAAAAGAAGGCACTACAAATAATATACCATATACACCAGATGATTTTTTTTATATAAATTTTGAAAGAAGTAAGTGTTTAGAGAAGCATTTTGGTGATAAAACTATAAAGATAGGCAATGAACTGATTATCATACAACCCAGGACAAAATTGAACAGGACTGGAGAAGGCCGTTATCCTATGGAGATGGTCATATAAATGAACTCTTGAAATGCTGGAAATAAATCAGCAATTGACAGACAAATGTTTATATAGATGCTCTCTTTATAATAACTTGTTAGACTGCACAATTACATTTTAAGCACTCTTTGTCTGTGTCGTTTCACAACATAAAGGTGAAAATGGGTACACAGCTTCTAGGGCATGAAATAACCTCCTAAACCATATTTCTAACTACACTACCCAAAAACTGGAAACACAGATAATATTTGTCTTTCACACTTGGTGTTTCAACATGGTGTCCCAAGGATATATGAATACTGAATATTCAAATTACATGTGTGAAAATTATAAAATTTCTTCCTCTACATTGTACATATTTGTATTAAAGTATTTTTTAATTCACATCAAGCAATTTATCTTGATCCTATGATATTCTTGGAATTTAAAATGCCACCCTTGTTCTAGTCTCTGTGTGCAACTATTGTCTTTGGAGTATTGAAACCATAATTCTGTATATGCAACAAACTCTCAGTAAGGGTTTTTTACTTTTAATTTTTATTATTTAACTTACCAGTATAAATATAGAAGTTATGTTGCTCTGACGAGTCCATTGTTAAACCTATTCTTGAGTTTCCCTTCCTGGTGAGATAGTTTAGTATCTTTGGCGGCACCTGAAGTATGTTAATTGTTACCTTCTCCAGATTCTTTAATGCCCTTTTGAGATATGAAAATTTTAAAAAGAAATCTGGTGATAGCTGTCATTTATTGAGTGCTTACTCGATTTTATATACATCATCTCATGTAACACTTTAAAAAGTCAGTCAGTATCTCACAGATTAGGGTATTGAGATTTAAAGAAGTTAAATAACTTTGTCAAAGTCAGGCATATGATGTGGGATTCCTGCATTTTTCATTTGTCTGACTCCATTAATTAATTCATTCATTTGTTCATTCGGTATCTACTACAATAGTGATACCAATACCTGGCTACCATGCCAGGTATTGGTAATATATTAGTAATGGGAAACAGCCAGTCCCTACTGCATGAAGCTAGCACAACTATATAAATACTAAGGTGAAAACAAACAAACAGTAAAACCTAAAGCAATGTATAATTACGAGTTCCATCTATAAGCTACAGAAATGAACAGTGAGAGACTGCTAAGTAACTTATGCAGAGGCTAATATGTCTTGAATTACTCTTTGCTTTATGCAATATAACCCTTTGTATTGGCAGTAGTGCAGCATCTGTTGAGGTGGGACAAGCAATTCTGTAAAATTAGCTTCAGAATGATGATTTTGCCAGAGCTCTACCTCACAGGATGAGGTATTAATTAGTACTCATAACATCAGTCAGCACTTCAATCATCCACAGACGTAACACTGGTCCTCAGTGTAATAAACAGGCTGTACAGGGACTTCAGAAGCCGAGTTCTGAAAGGCTGTTCATAAAAAATTGATTTAATTGATTTTTCATGTTTATGTTCTAAGACAGTGGTTCCCAGCTTTTTCCAATAAGAGGATCCCCTTTAATTTTGCAAACATCCACATTAAAAATGCATTTCTGATCATTTTGGATTGTGAAAATCCCTGACTAAAGGCTTTCATAGTGTCAGAAACAATAAAATTAGCTTTCATTTTATTAATTACTAAAGCATCTAAATATATTTAAAAACAAATAGTATGCACTGGGTTTCCACGTACGACTGCAATAACTTCCCTAGGAGACTATGAGCCTGAACTGTGGGTTCAAAATGACTTGTCTACATTACTTGCTAGTTCTATGACCTTAGGGAGATTACTTGACCCCTATCTGTCTCAGTATCCTCTTTTATCAAATGCTTACAATAAAAGCATATAGTTTACAGAATTTTTAAAATAAGGTTTCATAATATGTGAATGTGTTTGCGTATTGTTCACACATATGCATGCATTACATTTTTTTCTTTCTTTCTTTTTTTTTTTTTTGAGACGGAATCTCCCTCTGTCACCCAGGCTGAAGTGCAGTGGCACAATCTTGACTCACTGCAAACTCTGCCTCCCGGGTTCAAGCGATTCTCCTGCCTCAGCCATCTGAGTAGCTGGGATTACAGGTATGCATCACTCAGCTAATTTTTGTATTTTAGTAGAGAGGCGGTTTCACCGTGTTGGCCAGACTGGTCTCAAACTCCTGACCTCAAGTGATCGCCCAACTCAGCCTCCCAAAGTGCTGGGATTACAAGCGTGAGCCACCACGTCCGGCTGCATTAAACTTTTAAATGAAGTACATTATACACACAAACAAACTCCAAGCATTATTAATGCTGTCTGGGGATGGGATGTCAATCTGGTACAATTGGACTTGATTTAGCAGAGACTAAAGCTGGCATCCAGTGAGGAAGCCATTGTAAAATGCTTTGCGTGGCTTAAGGAGTTTTGACTTTATCCTGTAGTTTGTTTCATGTATGAACATCCAGTAAACACTGAGTAGGAAGACATGGGTTTTTTTTTTGCCACCTAGTTCTAGGTTTTTACCTTGGGTAGGTAAGTTAGTTAACCTTCAGTTTTCTAATAAATCTTCCCTCTCATTTGAAAATGTTGCCAAGTGAGCCATATATATATATGTATAAATGTGTATATATATATATATATATATATATATATATATATATATATTCTAAAACTGTAAATAGAATTCTTAGGTGACAATTTTTCTTCAGAATTTGAAGTCATATATCTATCTATGTATATATCTATATATACATACACACATCCATATATATATGGCTCACTTGGCAATATTTTCAAAGTGATAGATATCTACACACGTAGATAGATAAAGAAACAGAGACACAACAGCCCGACTTTCACCAACCAAATGAGATAATGTGGAAATTTGTTTTAACACACAATAACAAACTTATGTAGATGACACTAATGCATGCGTTCTAAGCTAGGAATTATCTGGTGAAAAAAACCTGTCTGACTAAGTTTTTGAAAAAAGAAAAATTTAGAACACCTTTGAATCTTATTTTGAGAGATACTTTTTTGAACTTGCAAGCATCTATCAAAATGCTGAATTATTTTATGTGGATTTTAGCTCACAAGAAGACAGTGTGTCTGCAATTTGCATTACGACACTCTGCAAATTTTTTCAGGAAAACAACAAAAAAGGGGAATTGGATAGATGGTATTATCAGCCTAAAAATTGTTTACATTTTTAGAAGAAATCATTAGTCACATGGCCTTACGAAAAAGTTTATTTTGGTGCCTGAAGTATTTGACAGACCAGTCAAGTTATTTTGATGATGATTCTCAAGAATTTTCCAAACTATTTTCTTCATGCACTTAGAGAAAATGAGTAAGAAGATATGGAAGAAACAGTACTATTGATTTGTTTGAAGAAAAAAAAATATAGTAATATGTTGTATGCAAAACTGAGCTTAAAAAAAAAAAAAGTTGGCCGGGCATGGTGGCTCATGCCTGTAATCCCAGCATTTTGGGAGGCCAAGGCAGGCGGATCATGAGGTCAGGAGATTGAGACCATCCTGGCTAACGTGGTGAAACCCCGTCTCTACTAAAAACAAACAAACAAACAAAAAAAAAAAAACATTAGCCAAGCATGGTGGCACCCACCTGTAATCCCAGCTACTCGGGAGGCTGAGGCACAAGAATCACTTGGAATCACTTGAATCCCAGACATGGAGGTTGCAGTGCGTGGAGATTGCACCACTGCATTCCAGCCTGGGTGACAGAGCAAGACTCTGTCTCAAACAAACAAACAAACAAACAGTTAATGAGAGTTTAGTGTCACAGACACTGAGCAGTCCCTAACACAGCTCCCTGTTGTGTAAATAAGACTAAGAAGTCCAGCTCTGAAAAGGAAAGAAAAGTGTATACAAACAGAAACAGTAGAAAGATGAGATCCCTTCTAGTTCCTACCCAATGAGTGAGATAAATAGCCGAAGGTGGTTTGTTAGTTTTAAGACTGAGGTGAACATGTGACAATGATCAGAAGGCAACTTGTTTTCTCTGGACAACCAACCATTTTTATACAATGATGTGCAGAAAAGATTCAGGGAAACAGACAGGTTTTGGTATCTTGACACCTGTCTTAGTTAAAAACAGCCTACTTAGACATTTGCTTAAAAGCAATTCACGAGGAAATCAGTTGCTCACCATACAGCAGCACACCTAGATGTGGCTCTTGGACATTTTCTGACAATGCAAGAAGAGACAGTTTTAGGGTAATTTCTACCAGCATACTAAGATAATATCTGATTATTTAAATTAATTGTATAGATGATGGACATTGCTTGAACTAAAAATTAATTCATCCATTTTTAGTTTAGTTTGTATTTGATTTAATAAAAATACAGAGACGTAGGCAAATAAAAATGTAGATTCTGCTATGATGTTCTCTTTTATATTTGCAATATATGCCTCTTTTATGCTTTATCAGTCTTATATAGGTTATTAATTTTATTTGTCTATTTATAAAACAAATGCTTGGCTTTTTCATTTTCCCTATTGCTTATTTGTTGGTTGGATTTATTGCATACTTTCTGCATAACAAATCATTCCTAAATTTACTAACTTTAAACAATTATATAAACTCAGGTGGATCCACTGCTCCGTGTGATGAAGTTTTCCAAGACCGGGCTAGATACCCAAAAGGGCCCACTCACATTTCCAGCACCATGGCAGGAAAACTGAGCTCAGCTGGGACATTGGGATGGCCCTGTCCCGCTGTATCACTCTCTGAGTAATCTTAGGGCACCTCCCTCTCCACATGGTTTTTCCACCTGGTTGCTCTACATAGTCTCTCTAAGTGGTCATTCCAGTAGGATGTTCAGTCTTCTTGCATAGCAGATCATGCTCCCAAAAGCACAGAGCAGCTAACATGACTTGTTAGAGCTCAGGCAATGAACTGGCACAAGGTCACTTCTGCCTTCTTCAATGAAAGCAAGTCACAGACCTACTCAAAATTCAGTGGAAAAGAATTTTATTTTATTTTATTATTATTTTCTTTGAGATGGAGTCTCGCTCTGTCGCCCCGGCTGGAGTGCAGTGGCTCGATTTCGGCTCCCTGCAAGCTCCGCCTCCCTGATTCACGCCGTTCTCCTGCCTCAGCCTCCCAAGTAGCTGGGACTGCAGGCGCCTGCCACCATGCCCAGCTAATTTTTTGTATTTTTTACTAGAGACGGGGTTTCACCATGTTAGCCAGGATGGTCTCGATCTCCTGACCTCATGATTCACCCTCCTTAGCCTCCCAAAGTGCTGGGATTACAGGCGTGAGTCACTGTGCCCGGACAGACAAGAATTTTTACTAGGGTGTTAATAAAAATGGGAGTAGTTCTTTTGGAGTCACCAAAGTAACCAACTACCACACACATTTTACCTAAATTTCACTAGTTTTGATACGATGTATTTTGTTTTGTTTGTTTTACCATTCGTTTAATTTTTTTTCTAACATTTTTGTAAGTCATTATATATGAGAAATACACTAACTTTGGTGATTATTACAGATTCAGAGATTAATTCTATATTTGAGATGTTATTTTTCTTTGAACTTTGTTGAGAATTGCTTTATAGGCCAACATATGGTTCATTGTGGCCAATGGTTCTTATGCAAAATTGGAAACACACACACACCTTGAATTTGTTTGGCACTATGACATTTTTTATGTCAGTTGTTCGTTTCTAATCTTATTATTAAAATGTATTATACCATCATCATTTTTGTGTGATTATTCTATCTGATATTAGAAAAAGTGGGTTAAAATCTTCAAACATATCTCTGGATTTGTCAGCTTCTCCTTGCAGTTATTTCATATATTTAGAGATTAACTATTAGGTTCATTCAAATTTAAAAGTGTCATATCTTCCTGGATTTGAAAGGGCAATAGCTACTTAATTATTTCAAAATGAATCATTTCTGGAATCATTCTTGCTCTGAAGTCCACTTCACTCGATATTATATTACCTACAATCGGTTTCTTTTTTCAGTATTTGTACAACACATCTTTTTGCAGTACATACATTAACCTTTCTGTGTCTTTAAATAGATATGATGCATCTCTTATAAGTATCATGTAGTGGAGCTTTGCTTTTTCATCCAGTTTAACTTTTTGTCTTTTAATTGATTTATTTAGTTCATGGACATTTCACATTATTATTAGTGTTGTTGCATTTCATGCTACCATCTTGCTTTTGTTGATGTTGTTGTTGTTGCATTGGTTTTATGGTCCCTTCTCTTTTCTTTCTTGTCTTCCTTTGCAGTAATTTCAAGTGAGTCACCAGCAGATATCACATTCGAGGGGATCGGATTACACAGGGGTGTGAATACCAGAAGGAATGATTCATTACAAACCACCAAAGTAACAGACAACACACACTCTGTGTGATTGTATATATGTATGTGTGAGCTCTATCATTCGCTTAAAAATATCTAAATTCCTTCACAATTTCTTCTCTGTTATTTTTAACTATATTATCTTTTACTTTTTAAAAGGGCTCCTCAATGATTATAAAATATTTGATTCAGTAGAGTCTAAATTAATGCTCTTATAACCTCCAAAAAATGCATTTATCTGTTAACTCCAATTCTAAGTGAAAACTTAAAGCATTTATCTTTACTTACTATTGTTTCCTTTCTGCCTTTTCATTAATGTTTTTATGCATTTTATTTTTACATATATTTTAAGTCCAAAGACTTTTTATACTGTCAATTTTATACTGTCAATAAGCGTGCGTGTTTACCCATATACTTCATATACTTATTATTTCCATTTTGCTTCCTTCTTTGCATTTTCATGCATGTTTCTAGATTGTTATCTTGCTGCTTTAAGAATTCCTTTTATTCAAGGTGTTCAGGGATGATTTTAGTTTTGTTTTTTTTAATTTGCCTGAAAATATACTTATTTCACCTTTACTTTCAGGATATTTTTGCAGCATATAGAATTTTTAGGTGAGAATTTTCCTTCAGAATTTGAAGATACTGTATTTTTTCTGAATTGTATTATTTATGTTAGTAAATTAGCTATTAATCTTATTGTTATTTTTAAGTGATTGTTTATTTTTTTTGATTTCCCTTAAGACTGTTGTCTTTTTTTTTAGTTTCAAAGCTTTTACTTTGATGTTTCCAAGTTTCATTTTCTTTGTAATATCTTACTTGCTATTTACATTATTTCTTGAATTGGGACCTTGATATTTTTTGCCAGTGTTGGACAATTCTTGGCCTTTGTCTCTTCATAGATTGCTTCTATCTCATTTGTTATCTTCTTACATTTTGGAGTTGCAATTGCATGCCTGCAAGATCTTTTCATCATGTATGACTCTCATTTTTGTTTTTGTTTTTGTTTTCCTCTTTTATTCTCTCATGATGGTTTCGTCTAATATTTACCATTGATATATATTCCTGTTTACTAATTTTCACATTGGAAGTATCTGATTTACTGTTAGACTTATCGATTTGGTTCATCGTTTCAGTTAATATACTTTTCAGTTACAGAATTATAATTCAACTTTTTTTGAAAAAGACTTTGTTCTCCATTGGCATTAGCCACCTTATTGTTGTTTTTGTTTCAACGTATTAACCACAGTATGCTTAATGCTCATATTTTTTATCCATTACCCCAACCACCTGCAAGTCTCTTTTCATTGTCTGTTCTCTTGACCCTGTGTCTTGAAATGCCCAGTAAATATGATTTAGTTAGGAACTTAGTTTTGTTTTAGGCAATTAAAATACAGATAAACTACCTTCATCCAATAAAGGATTGAGTTAGTTAAAGGCTATGTTGCAGTCTTTGTCAGAAATGGTTTATTTTTGTTTCTCTGTTGCTCACACACTAAAAGTCTTCAGGGCTTTGAAGGAATGTTTATGTAGAATTTTTATCAGAACACTTTCTCTGAAAATTCCTCAATCATTATTATTATTATTATTTGTCTCCTCAGCACTAGGAAACCACTGAAAGCTCTACTTTGCATCTCACTTGTGGTCTTTTTTGATCATCTTCTCACCCTATGGAATGTGAACTAACTTGACAATTAGCAGATGCCTTGAGGAAAAATGTGGTAGAATATCAGAATTGCATTATTGATTTTCCATTGACTTAAGTGTTTTGGTGTCTCAAGTCCTTTCATTGTTGGTTCTTTTTCATGCATAAAACTAATTCCTAAAAATATTTTAGAAGTTTCATGTTTGTTCTTGTCAGGTATATAGTTCTGCTTCGAGCTACTCAGTCACATTCAGATGCAGAAGTTCTTAATTCTTTTTCAATATTTGCTCCAAAAAGCACCTTTTTTTGATGCCTCAAAAATAAGTATATAATTAAATGGTTATGTTTTTGGCAATTTGTTCTTTCCTATAAAAGTCTGTTGTCTGTTTTGATTTACATGTATTTGAAGTATGTAACAGATCATTTGTTTATTATCAGATATGATTTCCATTTTGATGGATTTTTCTCAAACTGCATTTAGAGGGTTCCTGAAGACAAGCTAAGGTTCTACAGACCTTGCATTTTAGATTCAACTCAAAACTTAAATTAAGAATTTCTGAAAGGTAAAATAAGAAAGCAGAACAAAATAAAACAGAAACTTTCTTCTTTTTAAAAACTTCACTGTCAAATTGAAACTTTGTTTTCAGGAATAATGTTTCAGACTATATGGCTTCTTAATTTAAGACAAAGATAAACATTATACGTCCTATTACATATTTTTTAAGTTGTATGCATTGCATCAGTAAATATTAGAACAGAAAAATACTTAAAAAGTTATAGATTCTGACTTAATATACAAGTTAAATAATATTTGAAAAAAGACCACCATAGAAACCCTAAGTTTCTATCCTATGTACACCAACATGGATTATTAATTTAGAATAATGGTTAGGTAAGTCTAAATGATCATTACATATTGCCTCCATTCTTGTAGTCTTAAAACATTTAAAAATATTAATATATCTAAATACATTTTTACATATACTCATTTGATTTTAGAAATGAAGAGCTGAAATGATTAAAAAGAATTATTGAAGATGTACCAGAAAATAATTTGTGGCTCCTTTTTAAAACATGAGTAAACGTATTAAAATCTTCTAAAATCAAATAACATTTCCAAATAAGTCTTGCTTGAAAGAAAACTTACTCCATAATTTAATCAAATAAACATCTCTCTCATTCATTTGTATCTTACTAGCCTTAATATAAATTATGGCATTTCTTTTATTATTTTGGGTATAGGCTTTTAAAAGCAAACTTTGAAGACACATCTATGTGTATGTGTAGGTAACACAGAAGTTTCAAATATTCATATCCATTTTTCAAAAGCCACAAATAAATGATACTGAAATTATCTTTGTATACAACAAATAGAGTCATACAATCAAATGCTATGCTGCATCTTAGTGATTTTCAAGTCATTACTCAATTCAACATTACATCTAATGTTTTTAATTCATATCATTTATACATTACAACTAATTGGATAAAATTAAGCATGGACTTCAATTGTTCTGTGTATTTTAAGTTTGACATTTTAGCAAATACTTCTTTCTGATATCTGTATTTTGTAATATATCCAGCTCAATTTTGACTTTCCCGTCTGATTATCAAGCTGGTCGTATTTTGAGAGCTCTCTTATTGTAATCTAACTTTTGACAAATATATTAATCTATCTGAAAACAAATATAGTAAAGCTTTACCTCCTTCTCCTATTTCATTTGTCTCCCAACTGTTTAGTGTAGAAAAAAAAAATGCAATTCAGCAAATTCTTTTTTGGCTTCCTCAGCCAATTTTCTGGGAGTAAGTCTTCCTTTCTACATTCATTGTTCCTTAGTTGATTATGAAAAGTGAAAAATAGAATCATCATATGAGATTTTTTTAAAGAGGAAATATATATTCTCTCAAAAGTATGAACATGACACAGCTTTTGGAAGAATGAAAGTGATGAAGAAAAGGGATAAAGGTAACTGATGATGTGGAATTTCAACTTGACAAAGAGCAACAATACATTTCTTATAGACAGACTAAAATGCAAAGCCATCTTTGGCCAGTGTGCTATTTTGCTACATTGTTTTATTTAAGTTTGATAGTGATTGGCAAAATTCCCAAGCAAAATGTGTCAGCTGTTTTCTTTTCAGGTTTGGACCAATTAGGTTGAGAAACTCTCGACTTTCACCTAATTCTATTTCTGAATGTGCCTCTGTTACAAAGATCCTATCTGTCCCCTGAGGTTTGATGGATCAGGCTTGCCCCAAACCAGCTGACAATTATGACAAGCGAGGCCGGCAGTATTTATCTGAGCTCAATCCAGAATATTTCTAAAAACATAAAATGTGTTTAGTTTCCTAAGCATTCTCAGTTAGGTGCTCATCTTTTCTTATTTTCATCCACAAGTCTTGGGTTTATGTGTCAGGTTTGCTTTGCTGTTTCACCATTGGCACTCAAATCAGACCATTAAAGGGAAAAGTAAACACTTTCTAAAAATTCCCCACCTATTTGAAACTATTTTTCATTTGCTCATTTTCAAAATAATTGGAAATTTTTTTTCTTGTAAGTTAGAGCATCTATGTTGTGTGAAAGCATGCTATTTATGAAGTCCAAACCACAATGTCAAGTTGCATATATTTTCATTTGTTATAAGATGCTAATAATACTAAAATGCCATTAGCCTTGGAAAAACATATTTTATTAAAAGTTCACAGGAACTTTTTAACAGCTGAAATATCAATAAATGATGCCCTATATTTACCACGTGCTAAATGATGAAGCAGTGATGGGACAAGATGTAAGAAAACACATCGGGAAGGAGTGAGTGTTCATGAGAGGGCTGGCAGGTTTCAGCCTCCACTTGCCAGTGTTTCACGACTGACCCACAGCAGGATGCTAAAATGGGATTTTTTATGCTTGATTTTCAGTTAGGTTCTTTCTTTTTTCTAGGAGCATTCCTATTCCATTGTTTTCATTATTTTGAAATATACAATAAATTATTTGAGGGGATTGTTAATGGGTACAAAAATTATAGTTTGATAGAAGGAATAAGATCTAGTGTTCAGTAGCACAATAGGGCAAGTACAGGTTTTTTATGTAGGAAATATATATATATATATATATATGTATGTATATACATCTCCTAAAATTTGCCTTGGTAACCATTTCTTAGTATACTATTCATTGGCATCAGTTACGTTCACAATGTTGTTTAACTATCACCACTATCTATTTCCAAATATTTTTATCATCCCAAGCAAAAAAAAAATCTGTGCACATTAAACAATAACCTTCCATATACCCTCTCCTTCGCCTAAATATAAATCATCTCTAATCTGTGTTCTTTCCTTATGAATTTGCCTATTCTAGATATTTCACATAAGTGGAATCATACAATATTTGTTTTTTTGTGTATCTGGCTATATTAATGTAGCATGTTTCCAAGGTTTATCCATGCTGTAGCATGTCTAAGTACTTCATTTTTATGGTTGAATAATATTCAATTATATGTGTATTCCACATTTTGCTTATTTATTCATCTGCTGATGGGCAGCTAGGTTGTTTTCACTTTTTGGCTATTGTGACGTATGCTGCAATGAATGTTGGCATACAAGTATCTTTTTGTGTTTATTTTCAATGCTTTTGAGTAAATACTTAGGAGTGGAGTTGCTGGGTCATATGATAATTTGATGTTTAACTTTTCGAGACGCTTCCAAACTTCTCTTAGCAGGTGCACCATTTTACATTATCACCAGCAATGTATGAAGGTTCCAGTTTCTCCATAACCTTACCAATATTTGATATTTTATGGGATTTTTTCAATTGTTTGTGTGTTTGATTTATTATAGCCATCCTAGTGGGTTGAAGTAGCAAATCATTGTGCTTTTGATTTGCATTTCTCTATAAATTAAGATTCTGGACATCTTTTCATGTGATTACAAGCTATTTGTATGTTTATTCTCATGAAATATCTATTTAAGTACTTTGCCCATTTTATAATTTTTTTTTGCCTTTTTGTCGTTGACTCATAGGAGTTCTTTATATGTTAAAAAATCACGTAATAATTTTCAAGTTTTTTTCTATTCTATACATTGTTTTTTCACTTTCTTGATAATGTCCTTTGATGTTCAAAAGTTTTAACTGTGTTGAGGTTTAATTTATCTATTTTTTTCCTTTGTTTCTGATGTTTCTGGTGTCATAACTAAGAATCCATTGCCAAATCTGATGTCATAAAAATTTACATTCACATTTTGTTCTCATTTTCCTGGTTTTAGCTTCTTTCCATCATTTCACTTTCAACCTGTTTGTGTATTTGGATCTAAATTAAGTCTTTGTAAACAACATACAATTGCATCGTATGGTTTTTAAATCCATTTTTCCAATCTTTGCATTTAGAGTAATTACTAATAAGGAAGGATTTGCGTTTGTCATTTTATTATTTTTTTCTGTGCTTTATATCTGTTATTTCTCATTTCTTTCATTATTGACTTCCTTTGTGTTTACTTCATATTTTATGGTGAAATCTTTGGATTTTTTTCTAAGTTGCTTTGGTTACATATTTTGGATATTTTTATGGCTCTTACCATGGGGATTACATTTACCCTCCCAAATTTATAACAATCTCATTTGAAATTGTTACCAATGATAATAGTAAACAAAAACTCTGCTTTTAGGTAGTTTCATTGCCCCTTTTACGTTGTTGTCACACATTACATCTTTATACATTGAATGTAGATAGATAGAAGATAGATAGATAGATAGATAGATAGATAGATAGATAGATAGATAGATAGATACTTTAACTCATGGGATCTAAAAAATAGAACTATAATACAAAATTACAATAGTATTGTTTTTTATAATTGCTCATATATTTACTTTTACCTGTGAACTTTTTTTAATAGGCCCCTTTTTAAGAGCAGTTTTAGGTACACAAAAAAAATTTTAAGAAAAGGTAAAAAGATTTTACCTATATCTCCTGCCCTCATACATGCATGATCTCCCTCATTATAACATTCCCTACCAGAGTGGTAAATTTACTGTAATCAGTGAAGCTACAATGACACATCATTATCGCCTAAAGCCCATAGTTTATATTAAGACTCACTCCTGTTGTTGTACATTTGATGAATTTGGACAAATGTATAATGCCATGTATCCATCATTATAGTAGGATATAGAATAGTTATACTGCCCTAAAAATCCTCTATGTTTTTCCTATTTATCCATCTTTCCTCCTAACTGATGGCAACCACTGATTTTTTTATACTTTCTCCATAATTTTGACTTTTTCAGAAAGTCAACTATGTTTCCACATAGTTGGAAACATATAGTACGAAGCCTTTCAAACTGGCAACCTTCACGGATTAATATACATTTGTTTTCTCCATGTCTTTTTGTGGCTTGATAACACCTTTTATTTTAGTAGTCAATAATATTCCATTATCTGGATATACCACAGTTTATTTACACATTTACCTACTGCAGGATGTCGTGACAGCTTCCAAGTTTTGGCAATTATGAATACAGCTGCTATAAACATATATATGTTGTGTTGTTTTTTATATAGACATAAATTTTCATTTCCTCTGGATAAATAGCAACAAGCACAATTGCTGCATTGTATAACAGTATGTTTAATGTGTAAGAAATTGCCAACTGGTTTCCAAGGTGCCTATACCATTTTGCATTTCCACCAGCAATGAATGAGAGTTCCTATGGTCCCAAATGTTGTTGCTACCTTTTGGAGTTATCACTGTTTTGGAGTTTAGGCACTCTCTGTGAGTGTAGTAGGATCACATCATTATTTTACTTTTCAATTCCCTAATGACATATGACATACGGCATATTTGCCACTGGTATTACTATTATTATTAACTATTTGTGGTGAGGTGTGTGTTAAAGTTTTTGGCCCATTTTGTATTTGGGTTGTTTCTTTTCCTATCATTGAGTTTTAGGAGTTCTTTGTATATTTCAGATGACTGTCTTTTATCAAATGTGTCTTTTATAAATATTCTTAGTCTTTGATTTGTCTTTTTATTCTCTTGACGATATCTCAAATCATATATTTTTTAATTTTAATAGTGCCTAACTTATCAATTCTTTCGTTCATGGTTCATGCCTGTTTTCCTCAGTACTGACAAAATGGGTTCGTCAATGGAGTTTTAAGACAGTACTTAAGTTCTCCACATTACATATTGAAGTGCTAAACCATAGGATCAGTCTTTTAAAACAGGTGTTTAGGAACCAAGTTTGCATTAAACCTTTAGGTAGCTAACCATCCACAGCCTATCAAAAGAAGTCAGGAAGGGAGAAATTTCAGAGTTATTCACCTCTACCCCGAGTCTTAGTTTTTGCATGGCAAATAGATATGTAGCTTGATGCATGGAAAATGTATATGTGGCCAGGGTAAATTCCATAGGTACACTGAAATTTAGAGGGCATATTATACTGGTATCTTTTTCATGCATGCAAATAAGGATGATGTGAGCCTTTAAGCTGCTTCTTTTTTCATTTAGAAATTTTGTGCAACAGCATTTCTTAAACATGTCAAAATTTCCCTTTATACTTCCCATATCAATAAAAAAAGGAATGTGAAACTAAAATAGCTAATGAGGAAAATCTTCTTTAAGCTCTATAGCTGTTAAAGCATTACTTGTGATAATTATAAAATTATAATTTATCAACCTAAGGAGAACAGAGATAACATATATTTTGTGAATTCTTCTTCATGGCCATACACTGTTGGGGCCAATTTTTATGTGAGTAAACATTTTTGATTTATGAAAATAAAACTATGCCTTAATTACTTTCATTGGGAAATTGTCATTCTAAGAGCTCTTAGTGTTAGAAAATTTTAAACTTACCCCCATGCCCAAACTAAAAACATTTAAAAACTTGTATGTAATTGATAAGAAAATTTTCAAATCTTTTTCACTCCATTGAATAATTGTTGATCTATTTCTGGTTCATTATATTTGCCTCTCGAAAGAATTTGACTCTGGTTGATCGGTCTTCATTCTCAATTAAAATGGTTTGAACTGCCTCTACAACTCATATTTCAATTTTTGGTTAGAAATATTAAGAGATAATTTGTAAGCCAATTCTAGAAGTATGGTGTAAGAATGAGGACGTTTCACTTGTGTCTCTCTATAAACAGATATTCCAGCTGAATAATCACCTTGCTTTCGAGGTTCTTGGCTAGTTCCCATGAATCCGTTATTTCATTCAATCATCAAGTGTCTCCTATATGCCTAGCATGTTACCACACCATGGGCATATAAAGAGAAGTCAATCAATAAGGCATCTTCCTTTATTCAGCTTGTTCTGATGTACCTGAAAGCAACATTTAAAAGATATTTAAAATCTACATTTCTTATTTAATTCTACCTCTGTAAAGAAAGTTATCAGGAAAAGCTTTCTGGCAGACCAATAACAATTTCGGTAGTATAGTAAGGATAGGTTTTGTCCCCCTCCTAATATTTAATTTAATGCGACAATGATTTTCTACTTTTGCTGTTGTTGTTATTGTCTTGTTAATTTCTTCTGTTTTGTTTTTAGATTACTGCCTACTGTTGTGACACTTTGTTTTGTCTCTCCTTTTTATTGACAAGTAAAAATTTTACATATTAATAATGTACAACATGATGTTTTGATATATGTATACATTATAGAATGGCTAAAGCTAATGAATATACACATTATCTTAAATACATATTATTTTTGCAGTAAGAACATTTAAAATCTACTTTCTTAGCAATTTTCAAAGATAAAATATATTGATATTAACTGTAGTCACCATGACACATAATAGAACTCTTAATCTTATTCCTCCCATCTGACTAAAATTTTGTGTCCCCAATCCCCACCCTTCCCCTCAGCCTCTGGCAACTATCATTTTGCTCTCTGTTCCTATGAATTCAGCTTTTTTACACTCCAGGTAATGCATTATTTGTGAGATTATGCATTATTTGTCTTTCTGTGTGTATTTCACTTAACATAATATCCTCCAGGTTCATCCATGTTGTTGCAAATGACAGAAATTCCTTCTTTTTTAAGGCTTACTTGTATTTCATTGTTTAAACACAACACATTTTTTTATGCATTCATCCATTTCATATTCTTTGCATATATACCCAATAGTGGGATTGCTGGGTTATATGGTAATTCTATTTTTAATTTCTTGGGGAACCTCACACTGTCTTCATAATGGCTGTACTAACTTATATTCCCAACAGTATGTAAGGGTTCCCTTGTCTCTGTCTCCTCACCAACACTTATCTTGCAGGTGTAAAGTGATACCCCATTGCAGTTTTATTTTGAATTGCCCTGATGATTAGTAGTGTTGAACATTTTTTAGTATTCTTGTTGGCTATTTATATATCTTCTTTTGAAAAATGTCTATTCATGTTCTTTGACCACTTTTTAATTGGGTTATTTGTTTTCTTACCACTGAGTTGTTTGAGTTCCTTATGCATTTTGAATATTAACTCCATATCAGATGTATGGTTTGCAAATGCAATTTCTCTTCCATAAGTTATCTCTTCAATCTGTTGATTATTTCCTTTGTTGTGCAGAAGTTTTTAAGTTTGATGTGCTTCCTTTTGTCTACTTTTGTTTTTGTTGCCTTTGCTTTTGTGTCATATCCAAAAATATCATTGTTCAAAGCCAATGTCACATAGCTTTATCCCTCTATTTTCTTAAAGTAGTTTTACAATTCTAATTTTACATTCAAGTCTTTAATGCATTTTGAGTTGGTTTTTGTATATGGTGGGAGATGAGGGTCTATTTTCATTCATCTCCATGTGAATATCCAGTCTTTCTAGCATCATTTCATGAACAGAATGTCTTGGGATCTTTGTTAAAATCTATTGGCCACACATTCATGGATTTATTTCTGGGCTCCCTATTCTGTTCCATTCATCTATATGTCTGTTTTTTTTTTTTTTTCCCCTCAGAATGAAACATTTATTAGGCATTTATGAACAGAAGCCAAGTCAGGGATGGTACCAACACAAGATGGCGGATCCCTGTGCCATTACCCCTACCTCCCCAGCTCAGGGCTTATATAGCATAGGGAAAGGGTAATGCGTGCTTCAGGAGGGATGTGTACGGCCAGGCACAGTGGCATACGCCTGTAATTCCAGCATTTTGGGAGGCTGAGGTGGGTGGATCATCTGAGGTCCGGAGTTCAAGACCAACCTGGCCAACATGGTAAAACCTCATCTCTACTAAAAACACAAAAATTAGCCAGGCATGATGGCAGGTGCCTGCAATCCCAGCTACTCAGGAAGCTGAGGCAGGAGAATCACTTGAACACAGGAGGCGGAGGTTGCAGTGAGCTGAGATTGTGCCACTGCTGTCCAACCTGGGAGATAGGGTGAGACTCTCTCTCAAAAAATAAAAAATAAAAAATAACATTTAAAGAGATAAAATAGAAATCATAGATGAATTCTTGGAACTGGGATTAATCAGAACATGGCAGATAAGCATCCAAGATGGAATTGCTTTATCCTTGTTCAAGGTTTCCCTCATTCTTCACTCTGACCATGCTGGCCCCTTTGCTGTTTTTTCCTCAAATACACATGAAATGCGTTTCTTTCTGTCATGGCAGTCATTTTGCTGCCTGTCATGTCAGCACTGTTTTCCGTCAGCCCTTCAGTCAGGTCACTGTTCAAATGTCAGCTCTCTAGAGAGGCTCTTCCTTATCATTGTACCTAAAATAGCCTCCAATCACTCTGTGTCCCTTTACCCGGCTTCTTCTTCCTGCTATTTCATACTACCTGAAAAAATACTCAAGTTTGATCTTCCCAGAACATAAGCTCATAAAAGCAAGAACTGGTTTCCACCTGTCCTCCCCTCTACCCCAGCACTTAGAAGAGCAGCACAGAGTCAGCTTCCAGTGAATGTTCATGAATCAAGTCACTGCTTGGCAGCATTCAGCACTGTGACCACAGCCTCTCCTGTCTTGAACTCTTTCTCCTTTTCTTATCCTCTTCTGCTTTTCCTCCTCCCACTCTAGTAGCCACTCCTCTGGGGGCTTGTCCCTTAAATGATAATAGTCCTTACTGACCTATTTTCTGTCCACTTTTTCTGTTTTTGAGACAGGGTCTCACTCTGTTGCCCAGGCTGGAGTGCACTGGCATGAATATGGGTCACTGCAGCCTCCACCTCCTGGGCCCAAGTGATCTTCCTGCCTTTGCTTGACATGCCATGTTCCCAGGGCCACAGGCATGTGCCACCATGTCCAGCCAATTTCTTTTCTCTTTCTGTTTTTTTTTTTTTTTTAGAAATGGGTCTCACTTTATTGCCCAGTCTGGTCTTAAACTGCTACACTCAAGAAATCCTCTTAACTTGGCCTCCCAAAGTGCTGGGATTACAGGCATGAGACACCGTACCTGGCCTTATGTTTTCTTTTCTTAAGTTACAGGGTCACACCACCTGGCCTAGGCTGGACTCAAACTGCTGGGCTCAAGTAATTCTGCCACCTCAGCCTCCCAAGTAGCTAGGACCAAAGGCATGAAACCACCGTGCCTGACTTGTTCAATTTCATTGTACACACTTTCTTGGTATTTAAACAGCAGCTATTGCTCTTCATTCTGTAGCTCTACGTCAGATTGATGCTCTAGTCCTATATATTCAAATGATGACTAGACGCTGCCACTCTGCTCTCTCAAAGGCACATTGAGCTTAGCCTGTGTACAAAACTCTCCCTCTTCCAGTCCAGCTTTCCCTCCTGTATCACGTGTCTCTCTACATCTGGAACCATTGGCAGTTGCTTTTATGAGGCACCTCGGTCTGGCATTCAGAAAACCACCCCGTCTTGCCAGAGCTGCTTGGTCTTGGTTAACAAAAGCCGTATGCAATCTAAATCAAGTTTTCAATCATGAGAAATCACATTCCTTCTTTTCCCTCTCTGATATACTACAGTGTGTCTTATTTTTTCTTTCTCAATTTTAATAAGCAAATTGTACCACCATCTTATCTTGAGATGCTCCTTTTTAAAAGCTGTAGACCACATTAATGTAAGTGTATACTGCTGGCAATGTTTTCCATGTACAATGATCTGTAGCCCTCTTATCTCAACTAGTTGCACATTACTAGTTCACATCCAGTTCAATTTATAAATTAAGAGAAGTGCCATGGGCCAGGCACGGTGACTCATGCCTGTAATCCCAGTACCTTGAGAGGCCAAGGCGGGCGGATCATGAGGTCAGGAGATGGAGACCATCCTGGCCAACATGGTGAAACCCCATCTCTACCAAAAATACAAAAAATTAGCCGGACGTGGTGGCAGGTGCTTGTAGTCCCAGCCACTTGGGAGGCTGAGGCAAGAGAACAGAGTGAACCCAGGAGGCAGAGCCTGCAGTGAGCCGAGATTGCACTGCTGCACTCCAGCCTGGGTGACAGAGCGAGTATCTCTCTCAAAAAAAAAAAAAAGAAAGAAAACAAAAAAAAGAGAGAAGTGCCATGTGTACAAAAATCAGTGCATATTTATGAACTTTTTTCAAATATATTTCCACACATCTTATCTAAATACATAATACAGAAGCCTGTGTGACTTGGGCAATGTGGCCCAGGAGGGCTTGAGACTAACACATCCACCTTGGCAAAAGGACATAAAATATCTCTTAAGATCGGAATAAAACAGCCTTTTGTGTATTTACTTAGTTTATGAAATGTACTCGAAATACTATTCTTATTTTATTTTTCTCATTTTGTTTTTGCACCAAGGAGACTGCAGTCAAATAAAATTAAACAGATAATACAAGCGCTCGTTGGGGCAGCTGTACTGCAGCAGCATGTCCATGCTCTCCTGGTTGTAGGCCTGCCGGGCGTAGGCCAGCGCTGTGTTCCCTTGAGCATCTGGGCCATGACATCCACCCCGTACCAGATCAGGAGCTGCACCAGGACCACATTCCCCTTGCAGCAGGCCAGATGCAACACGGTGCAGCCGTCTCTCTCCCGGCAGGTCTCCTTCACCTCCTCCCGGGAGCCATGTGCCAGTGGCAGCAAGTCCTCATCAGTGGTGGCCCACAGCAGGTGCTGGCCCAGGGACAGCTCTGTGCAGGGTGGCGGGGCCAGGAAGAGCTTCTGCTTGTACTTGGCACGAAGTCACCGTTCCTTCTCTTCCCTTGTGGAGTCTACTGAGGGTTTTGTCCGCCCCTAGTTGTTCTCTTCCCAGACGCTGTTGGCTAGCTCCTTCCCTATGGAGAACATCACCTTGATGTGCCGATTGGCCAGTCATCCAGGTCCAGAGATTGGACTTGGGAAAGGTGGGTGCCAAGATTTCGGTGGATTCCTGAGCACTTAAAGCACATGAGGACTCCCAAGTTCAAACTGGCCCAGTTAGGATTCTGGATCTTGCAGTCCACACAGTGGGAGTTCCCGCGCACGTTTCCGATGGACTGCAGGTCCATGGCCTCCTTCTGGCTCCTCAGCTGGAACTTGCTCTTGCTGCTCTCACATGACTGCAGGCTGGCCAGGATCTGGCTCTAGATGGCTTGAAGCCAGGCGTCCCGCTCCTCATACGTCATGGCTTCAAAGTGCCACGTTCGGCCAGTGAGGGACACAATGATAAAGTTTTCTTCTTGTTCTTCAGCAGTGCCGGACAGGCCATGGTCTTTTAAGTTGTTAGTGCTTTTCTTCCTTTAGTGCTTTTTTTCTGTTGGCGTGAGGAGAGGGGGAGGGTAGAGCTTGGGAATAGTGGTGCTGGAGATACTGGGGCTGGAGCATAGGGAGTCATCCAGCCCTGTGACTGAGATGTGTAAACCGCTCATGTCCTTGGCTAAGCCATTGGTTTTAGAACTGGAGATGGGCGCGCAGGCGGATGTGGCCTCTTCCCTGGGACTTTCACAGTGGTTCTCCGAAGGTTAGTCTCTTTACCATGAATATTCTTCATGTAATCGTGTAAATTCGGATGATAGGTCAGCACGTCATTGTCACACGGTGTGACATATTTCTTTTTCCATTTCTTCAGCCATTTGCCACTTAGCTTTAATAGCATGCCCTGTTTAATGGGGATGGCTCTGCCGCTCCTGATGCTGTCCGCACGACTCTCCAGGCCTTTCCTCTCTTTGTCTGGGTTAATCCCTTTCTGAGAGGTAAACAGGTTGGACCAGGCTTGGACTGCTTGCAAACGGGCGTGGGTGTGTTGGCAGTGGGAGGAACATCCATCCGAAGTTCCTCCTGGCTAGTGCTGGGACTCGATGGAATGGGGGAGGAATAGTCACTTAAACTCCCACCTCCATTACATGTCTGGCTGATGTGCACAATGGAAACCGTAAATAAGTATAGCCGTCATCAAACATGCTCAAAGAAAAGCACAGGGTAGTTGTTTACTTGAAGCCAGTTTCCTCTATGAGTTCTATACAAAGCCTCAGTAGAGTGAGTCCCATTAGCAACCAAGTTGAACTGATTGAATGTAGATACACCTGAATTGCTGACTGCTTTTGTAACTAAATACTCCTCTTCTGTCTTCCAATGAGTGGTCGTTTTTGTCTGCAACTTGACCACAGCAATCCCTGGGGCCCTGGCTCTACTCTCAATAAAGAGTTATAGCTGTGTGTCTTGAATGACACCTTAGGACCCTCCTGTCTCCACTTCCTTCTCCATAAAATAGAAACCTAACTTGTCCCTCTAAGCTCTAAAACGATGAAACTTACCAACTCTCTTTTCTCCCTTCTGTTTCTTCCTTCCATGGCAGGGACTTTCAGATTTTCTTTCTTTTACTAACAAAGCACTAAAAATGATTTTGTCCTACAAAATCGAGAGCCATAAAGTGGGGTACCACAGCCCTAATTCAATAAAGATGAATACTCAACATCTGGCAAGTAGTATGTGCCTGACAGCGTCCGCACTGTGCTATGCTCATTTAACTCTCAGAAACAATCTCATTTTACAGATTTTACAGGAGTTGAAATGGAGAAGGTAAGTAACCTCCCCAAGGCCACATGACTGCTAAGGGTGGGGCCACGATTTGATCCCAGGTAGTCTGAATTCCCCAATTCCTCAAGCATGATTATCAGAAAGTGTATTAGTCTGTTTTCACACTGATATAAAGAAATACCTGAGGTTGGGTAATTTATAAAGGAAAGAGGTTTAATTGACTCACAGTTTCGCATGGCTGGGGAGGCCTCAGGAAACTTAAAATCATGGCAGAAGGGGAAGCAGGTCCGACTTACATGGTGACCGCACAGAGAGTGTGAGCATGTGAAGGAGAAACTGCCAAACACGTATAAAACCATCAGATCTCAGCTGGGCACGGGGGCTCACACCTGCAATCCCTGCACCCTGGGAGGCCAAGGCGGGTGGATCAACCAAGGTTAGGAGTTCGAGACCAGCCCGACCAACATAGAGAAACCCCATCTCTACTACGAATACAAAAACCATCTGGGTGTGGTGGCGCATGCCTGTAATCCCAGCTACTCAGGAGGCCGAGATAGGAGAACCACTGGAACCCAGGAGGCAGAGGCTGCAGCGAGCCAAGTTCATGCCATGGCACTCCAACCAGGGTGACAGAGTATATGTCTGTTTCTGTTTTAGCACCATGATGTTCTGATTACTATAACTTTGTTTTCTATTTTCATGATGTCCCCAGCTTTGTTTCTACTACTTTTGAATGAGCCATATGTAATTTTGAAATCAAGTATAAATATTTCTCTTTTATAATGTGATTTTATTAGCATATGCTGAGTAGTCTGAAAATGATTAGTTATGCTATTTAATTATTGCTGAAAAGATGGCTTAAGAATGACTATTGAGAAATAAGATTTTTGGAGATATCAAACAATATTTCATAGAAGGAATGTATAGTACATGTGTTTCTGCAAGAGGTAAAATTATTCAGTTTCTTAAGTAGTAAAATTGAGAGTTAATTCATCTTTGGATATGTGGCTATGTGGTATAAGGCTGTGGTAGCTAACTGGTTTGGAAGTGCTTTATTTTCCACTTAATATGCTGTATTCTGTGAGTCTTCAATTATATGACCATGTTGAAATAGGCCCAGAACTGGTATCTTAAGTAAGATTTTGGCCCAGATAGTTAGTCCTTTTGTTAGAGTAGGTAACTGGTCAGACATGGGCAGGGCAGGAGAGCCCCACCCCCACTAGCAATGTCAAGCAACCATCAAGCGATGGTCAGGTGGTTTTCAACTGTCTCTCTAAAATAATAATTGGTCGCAGTGATAGGA
The DNA here is from genome assembly GCF_037993035.2 of Macaca fascicularis. NCBI lineage: Eukaryota > Metazoa > Chordata > Mammalia > Primates > Cercopithecidae > Macaca > Macaca fascicularis. Next base: position 104,376,602 of record NC_088389.1, on the reverse strand, counting down.
AAGTGCTGAGAAGGGGAGGGCGTGGTCCCTTCCATTATATGGAGGGTGGAAGGGAAGTGCTGGGTAGAGGAGGGCGTGGTCCCTGGCTAAGTCTCCACCTCTGGGCCTGTGCCTGTGGACCTAGGTGAAGACAGGCATATTTGTTTTCCTGCCCAAATGTTGCATTTCCCAAAACCACCTTGGCCTGCCATACCCCTATCTTGTGCCTATAAAATCCCCAAGACTCTAGCAGGCAGACAAACATGGGGCTGGATGTTGACAGGAGCACAGGGACCAGCAACATCATGTTAGCAGGTTACCGTTAGGAAGAATGACACAGAGTTTGACGGGGGCAGGCAGAGGAGAGCCTGGGCCACTGAGTGGTCTTACTCCAGGGGAAAACCTTCCCACTACATCTCCTTCTGGTTTCCCCTATCTGTTGGCAGCTACTCAATAAAACCTTGCACTCATTCTCCAAGTCCAGGTGTGATCCGATTCTTCAAGTACACCAAGGCAAGAAACCAAGCTACAGAAAGTGCTCTGTCCTTGTGACAAGGTAGAGGGTCTAATTGAGTTGATGAACACAAGCTGCCTATAGACAGCAAAACTAAGAGCACACTGTAACACAGGCCACTGGGGTTTCAGGAGATGTAAACATTCACCTCAGACACTCCCGTGGGGTTAGAGCCCCACAGCCTGCCTGCCTGTATGCTCCCCTAGAGGTTTGCGCAGCAGGGCACTAAAGAAGCAAGTCATGTCCCCAATGCATGCCCTGCGAGGGGTACAAGGGAACTTTTCCCATTTCAACAGCTGGTACCAGGGGAAGGGAGTCTCCTAATAGAAAAAAACCTGAAGCTGGTAAGCAGCTGCTTTCCAGTAAGACTTCAGGAGTTGGGCGTGTGGACTCACACATGCACCCTAGAGGCAAAATGGCAGAGTTTAACTGGTATATGTTCTTACATGGTATATGTTCTTACAGGAACACTTGACTGGTAAGGGAAGAATGCCTCAAGTGAGCATGTGTAGAACTCCAGTAAACACACTGCACATGCGGCCTCCCAAGCGCTGACAGTCCACTGCACATGTGGACAGCCCACCCCAAGGGAAGAATCAAGGAAGAAGTAACGCAAGACCACAGATGCCTGCCAACATATTAAACCCCAAGTCAAAGGTCACATTGCACACTTGATCTCTCAAGGCATCTACTTAGCTCTCTTCCAAGTGTACTTTACTTGCCTTCATTTCTGCTCTAATTTTTTAGATAAACCTTCACTCCTGCTCTAAAACTTGCCTTGGTTTCTTACGCTGCCTTATGCCCCTCCATCAAATTCTTTCTTCTGAGGAGGCAAGAACTGAGGTTCCTGCAGATTCATACAGATTCACCACTAGCAACACTTTCTTGGCCAATATAGATTTGAACTGTGATGGAACCTCTTCAGGCATGTGCTTTATTAAAGCCCATTAATTTTCATTTTTGGTCACCAACAAAATCTCATGCTTAAGATGCTAGGCAGCAACATAAAATATCTGCACTCTGGGTTTTTTCAAAAAATATAACCTTGAAATATTTGCCTTGTAATACTTTTCCAAAACGGAGCTATAAGAAATTGCGTTATGGAATATTGCCTGAGGTCCATGCCATCATCTGTTGCTCTAGGGCTGTTTCCTAAATTGCATACGGTTGAACACTAATAACTATATACTAATACATGGTTCTACTAAGTTATAAAAACAAACAAAATGGTTCAGCAATGAAACAACAAACAGACAAACAAAACTAATAAGATGTATTGAACAGAGTTAAATAGGTTGCTTAAAGAAGGGTAATTCAGAGCCCCAAATAGGTTGTTTACTCTGTAGCCTGAAGAGCGGATTTAAAGGGTCGAGTTTCACACAACAATCTGGTGGAACCATCTTATGACATTAGTGGATTAAGCTCTGGAAAGACTATTTGATGTTCTAAATTATTCCTTTAGATTAGACCAGAATGGCATTCTTGGACCCCATTAATTTGACAGTCATAAAATATATGTTTACTCAATTTTACATCAGTGTTCTTATCACTTAACCTAGAGGATGTTGAAGCTGCATGAAGTTAATATTAATTCAGTGCTAAAAATGTGTCAGGCACTGAACTAAGTACTTCACAAAACTCACCCAATATTTTCCTCCCAAGAGCTTTAAAAAATTGGTACTGCTTTTCCCCATTTTACATATATAAAAAAAAACCCTGTTAGTTAAGCAGCTCCCTAGTTAACCAGGATTCAACCCTAACAATAATTGCAGGCATTCTTTCTTAACCACTGCTGTACAGAGCATGTATTATGGAAAAACACTGGGATACTGCAGAAATAATTCTCTTTATAAAGACCCGTGGGGGAAAATTGATACAGGATTCATTTTGAAGATAAGATGTGTTTTCCTTAAACAACTTGTTTGTTTTTATTTTAGTGATGCTGTGAATCTTATAACCCTTCATTTTTCTTTTGTGCTTTGACCTACACGTATCTCAGAATCAAAATTGGAGATGACTTATTAACCACATAATATCACATAGTATATACCTTCTCATATAATAATCTTGCCTTTATTTAATTCCTCACATATTTTAACTTCAATATTCTTATTATTTATTCTCTTATTTGTTTTATATATTTTGGTATAAGCCTCAGATCTTAATAAAAACTAAACTATAAGCAAATATAGACATGCATATTTATTGAAATGTATGTTTATACTTTTCATATTGTATTTAAACTAAAAATGAAAAGTATAAATGAATTAATTAGTTTATAAAAACAAATCTTCACACAACTTTGAGAATATGAGCATTCAATTCAATTTATATTTGAAAAATATTTAGACTCAAAAGAATGCAGTATGCTATGTACAATTAACATTTATAGCTGTAATCTTATCAAATCAGGTAAGCTACTGAATCACTTGCATAAACAAATGCAAAATCTCAGTGATCTGAGATATAGCCTAAAACATTTTGTGCTAAAATATATTTTTATACTTCTTATAACTGCAAATGATTCACATGCCAGGTAATTGCAAACAATTGCTGCTAACCCTTATGATTTCAATGACAGAGACAAAAATGTCAGGGAACACAACAATCATTTCAAATGAAAATGTCAAGATATCCATTAGAGAGGCAAGAGAGCCACATGATAAATGTGAAAAGGTCAGTGTTCTACAATGCTGCCTTTCCATGGAATGCTGCTCTTCTTTATTTTTTGATGAGGTACATATTATTTTCACAACTTGAAACATGTTTAAAAAGCAGACATTATAAAATATGGTTCATGAGTCATGGTAGATTGAAGAACACACCATATAACAAAGTTCACCTTTTACTCATAACTATGCCTCCAATATGCGAGGTCACAAGCTGAATCACCATGGATAAGAATTTGATGTAAGAAATTAAAGTTTCCCTTTGGGATGACTAGTGCTTGGGGTGTTATCAATGCATAACCAGTTATATCTCCTCATGCTATGTTGCCATAAGTTTCATCACCTACAGCAATGGGAAGCTTGCCTCTCCTTACTCATGTTTGTGTCTTTGAAATGCCAGAAAAATATCAAGTTCTGACACTGTATTTTCAATATTGTTATTTCCAAAATGATATTATAGTCTATCTTCTTGTTTTCTATAATCCAAAAATGCTTTGTAAATTGTGCAACAATGGCTTTAAAAATTATAATGTTGAAAATGACTAATACAGACTCTTCTTACCTACTGGATCCAAATGTAGGAATCTCATTTTCTTAACTGGTAATAACCGAAGGAAAGGAAAGAAAAGAGTGAAAGTTTTTACTTATCACATCATTTTTATAGAAATCAAGTCTTTAGCACATGTTCCTTTTCTGTAGCTAGTTCTACAGATGTACTATTAATGGCCACTTTCAGAATGCCAACATGAAGAATTTTTCACTGGTAATAAAAAGGATACACTGTTCTCTTTTTTCTTTAAACATTGAAAGATGAAAAAGTATATAGCTGCCAAGCATTGTTCTGTCCCTTTCATTTTGGGATAAATGAAAAATAAAAAATATTTTGAACTTAAATCCAATTGGTTTCAATACAAAGTAAAAGAAAATTGGGATACTATTCATGTAGTCTCAAGTGGTAAGTACTTATCAATTTGATTATTATATCCCATATGTGCTTTTATGCTTGTTTATTTAAATATGTATGTAAATATATGTCTTCAATATTAACTGTTAGTATAATACATTAGTTAAATGGATTAATGTAAATTATATTACCTAATTTCTGATATTAAAACATAGAGAATATATTGGTATGCTGGGAATTTTAATATCTGAAACTATCTCTCTTCTCAAAGCCATGTTTTACTTTCCTGTCATTGTAATAAATGTAATTTTTAAGTTCTTTAAACCTTGGTAACATTTTTTAGAGTCTTGCTCAGAGTTTTTATGTGTAAAATGAGGCCATTATGAGTACCTATATCAAAGGATTACACAGAAAAATAATACATGAACTGCATTTAATATTGTGTTGGCACTTAAGTGAGTAATACATGTTAGCTATTATTATTGTTGCTGTTTTTTATATTAAATGAGAAACATGAAAGCTGAGTGAACACAAGGTATGTGGAGTCCCGGTGATTTGCTCCCTGTTATAGCCTATAGTTCATCCCTATATCCACTGAATCACCATGGACCAGGGCTTGGTTCTTAGAATACAGCTCTAAAATCTGGTTTAATTTTTTGGTTTCCAAAATGAGTTCTAGAAGTCAGCATCATTAACCAAACTCAAAAGGGACTAATTTAAAAACCATAATGTCTAAATGACTTAAAATAGCAGGTAAATAGAAAGATCATTAGCATCAGTTATTTGTTGTGGGCACCCATGTATTTTTAATAAAATGATCGGTGAGATCAATGTATTGATCAGAAAGCATCCTAATCAACATAGAAGTGGATCACTTACAGTTTGGACTTTTAAAATTTTTATTTCTATTAAGCTTGGCCATCTAGACAAATTGTTTCTCTTCATCCTCCTCATTGAAGATGATTCTTATAACACAAATATGAAAATGTCATGTCTAGTTCCAATAGACTCTTTTCCCAGCATAGTGTTAGACAATTAGTAAACACTGCCACGTTTTTCCCATCCAATGTTCCAGTTTCCTGCTGCTCTTTAGAAGACATCCAAAGCACCTCTTGGCATACTGTGGTAGGCAGAATAATTGGCCCTCAAAGTTGTCTACATCCTAATCCTCAGAACCTTTAAATATGTTACTTTACATGGCTAAAGAGATGTTGCAGATGTAATTAAGTTAAGAACCTTTAGTTTGGGAGGTTATCTTGGATAACGTGGGTGGGCCCAATGCAATTAAAAGGCTCCTTATAAAAGGAAGGCAGGAAGGCATGAGGGAAATTTAAAGGTACTGGACTGCTGGCTTTGAAAATGGAGGAGGAGGCCATAAACCAAGAAATGCAGGTGTCTCTAGAAGCTTAAAAAGGCAAGGAAACAGATTCTACCCTAGAGCCATCAGAAGGCACACAAGCCCTGCCATTTCCTTGGTTTTAATCAGTGGGATACATTTCAGACTTCTGGCCTCCAGAGTTGTAAGAAAATAAATTGGTGTTAATTTATTAAGTTCGTGGTAACACGTTATAGCAGCAATAGAAAAATAATACACACTGGAAAAAAAAAGTCAACCTTCTGCTCCAAACACTCCTGTGGTTTTCCACTGAGGTCAAAGTAAAAGTGAAAACCCTAATTATAATAGCACACTGGACTCATGTGATCATGCACACTCCCACCACACCATTTACAACTTTTATCTTTCTTGCTTCCTCTTCTGCAGTTCAACTGCCCTCTTCGCACTTTTTTTGCATATGACAGGTGTGCTCCAATCCTGCTTATGCCTCTTTCTAGAACAGATCTTGCTCCTGCAGCCTATATGGTTCATATCCTCAATTATTTCCAGTTGTATCACATTTAGAAAGAGGCATTTCTGACCACCCTATTAAAAGTCCTAATACACCTACCCCTTTCTAACACTCCATATTCTCCCTGTCTGCTTTTCTTTCATCAGTAGCACTTACTATATTCTAGCATAGTAATTTGCGTATTTAATTTGTGTACTAAATTGATGAAAGCTCTAAGAGGGTGAGAAGTCATATCTATTTTATTTAATGTTGTGTCTTCAGTGCTTTACACATAGTAGATACACAGTAAATTTTTTTTAATGAATGAAATAAATGACACATTAGGTTAGAGTTTTCACATGAAAAATTATATTTACTTGTATTTTTCATGACTAAATTGACTCATATATCTCATGGAGATGTTGAAAACAACATAATCTTTATATCATTACATTTATAAACCAGCTTCTCCTTAATAACACAAATTAATGTTTCGTATTGTAAAAAGCCCTTTCTTCTATAAATCCTTTGATCACTCATTAAGACCTAAAAAGTGAGTATTATTTTTATCCTCATTTTATTGATTAGAAAATTGAGTTTCCAAAATAGTTATCTTCCCCAGAATTAAATAGTAGAGTATTATTTTAAACCAGGTCAGCTTTTCCAATGGCCCCTTCTCCTTTTTCATCCAACGTCTTTCAGCATCTGGTTAACCATGTTCATACTACTATACCTTTACTAGCCTCAAGTTTCCTGGTAACCAGAAACATTTTCATGAGTGTCTAACAAATTAGAAGGTGTTCATGGATTATCATCATTAGTGGTAGAGTATATGTCTTAACAGAAACTTAGAGGAAGCTGAAAATGTATACATGACCTACTCTACAGCTGAAATGTCAATAGGGGCTTTGCAGTTCTTGTCTCATAAAATCTTCTCAAACAAAGAAACTGAGATATTAGCACTGTTTTATAGGAATCTGACAATTAGCAAATGCTGGTGAGATTTCAGAGCAAGCAGAGCAACTTTCAGATATTGTTCACTGGGAATGTATAATATGTGGTTCAGCCTCTTTGGAAAACAGTTTGACAGTTTCCTTTGCTGTTAAATTTTTACTTACCATATGACCCAGCCTACATATCTCAGAACCAAACCAAAATCCTACATATTTACCCAGAGAAATGAAAACATCTGTTCATACAAAACACGTACATAGCAACCAAAATGTCCATCAACTGGTAAATGGATAAACATGCTATGATTCATATGTACTCTTCTGGTCCCAAGCATTTTGGGTAAGGGGTACTTAATCTGTATTGTATATTTTCATTTAGATGACATTTTGGAAAAGGTCAGACTATGAGGGTCAAACACAGATCAGTGGTGGTTAGCAGCTGGAGTTGGGAGTGGATACTGGCTGCAAAAATATGAGAGAAAGTTTTGGGATGATGCAAATGTTCTCCATCTTGATTGTGGTAGTAATCATATGACTAATTAAGTTTATAAAAGTCAGAGACTCATACTCCTAAAAAGAATAAATTTTCTGTGTATCTCAATAAACAAAAATACATAAAAATAAAAATTTTAACTAACGTGATAGAAAAATTAATTGTGCAGAGCTGGGACTTGAACAAGCACTGTTTGTCATTAGACATTTCATGCTATGACTCTCTCGTACCACCTAATCATTAATTAACACACTTACTTATTTATAAGTAATTCTATTCCATTTTAAGGTTTTAGTTTGCTTTTATTACATTTGCCATGATTACATTTAGTGTTACTTCTCTAGAAGTTAGTGATTACAGATTAGTTTACAGACTTAGTTTTAGAAATGTTATATGTTAACCTTTGACTAGTCATCATAGGAAAGTTAGCCATACTACAATAGCTCAGCTTGTTAATTGCTAAACTGAGAATACTGAATTCTGTTTCCACGATTTCTCTTGTATTTCAACAATTCTGGTAGAAGCACCTCTTTGTTTGACTCGGAACACTGAATTTATATTTTCCTCTTTGTAATATGTAGAAGTTTTGGTACCTGTTACTAGGATTACAGGTCCTGGTAACCAATATATTTGTGACTGCATTTTTATGCCTCACTGGGCTTAGCACAATTCACGTTTTGAAGAGAATTACCTCTTTATTTTCTTTGTGATTTTCCTACTTTCCTTTCTGTACTAGTTTTTCTTTCTCTAGAGGCCAAAGGCTGTAATGACTGCCACCTGAGAAACTCATCTGTGTCCATTTAGTAGCAAAACGTGCATTAAAAACGATTCTGTGAATGGACAAATTTGTAGAGAAATAAATATCTAATGGTAACATTTTAGATAATGTGGATGGAATCATTTGGGAACAATATATTTTCTTAGTGTCTTTAGAAGTCACCCTTACCTAAGTGACCAGTTTTACCTAAACCATATCAAATAGCCTATGCTGGGAGTCGATGATAATTATGTAGGAGTAAATAAGCATTTCAAAAATGCACCATAAGGAAGTTCTTATTGCCAAAAATTAAAAGTTCAATTTCTGTGGGATTATTCATTTAAAATGAGAGATCCTAAGTGTAAGCTTACTTTTCTACCCTTAATATCTGATCTTCAAGAGGAAGATTATGCCACAAGACACTGAAAATTCAGTGAGCTTCTTGTCACAGTCAGAGATCTTCTACTTCCATCAGCAGCGTTAGAAGTGTTTTCCATCTTCCTTTTATTCTAAAGTATCTCTTTGCCAAGAAGTGGTCCTTTTATTCTTCAAAAACATTAAGAAAGACTTGTTTATTTAGCAGAGAATTCACTTTTCTGCAACTGAAGTGCATCTTCCCTTTCAGGTGTTCTTAAAGATGATTGCATAGCAAAGACTGTAAGGATGTTCTGATTCTTTTAGAAATTCTTTAGGTTTACCCATTGAATCTTGCAGTACTGCCCCAGTGAATGCAGTCTGGAATTTCAGATATGTAAACACAACTCAAAATTGTTTTCTACTATAGCATGATAATTATAGTACATAAAAAATTTCACAGTCTTCTGAATAATTATGTACCTCTAAGGTATAATTTTTAAACTTAGGTATTAATAATTTAGTTACCAGAAACCTATGGAAAATAATTTTTTTTCCTTTAAAAATCTGTATTTTAAGAATCCTAAAGCTTTTAACAGTTCTCCTTAATCACATCTATGATAACAAAGAAATAAAGTATGCTTTGATATTTCCTCTTTCTCCAAACATATTGAACTGCAATTATTGCCTTAATCATTTGTCATTTCTAAACACATACTTGAATAAGATTAAACTGCAGTATGCCTCGTATAGGCTGGCACTGAATCTGCATCTTTTCATGTTTCATTTCATGACTTACATGTGTTTAATGAGTTATAAGTTGTTCTTATGTGTTGATTTATTTATTTATTTTGAGATGGAATCTCATTCTGTAGCCCAGGCAGGAGTGCAGAGGCGCGATCTCGTCTCACTGTAACCTCCACCTCCTGGGTTCAAGCAATTCTCTGCCTCAGCCTCCCGAGTAGCTGGGATTACAGGAACCTGCCACCACGTCTGGCTAAGTTTTGTATTTTAATAGAGACAAGGTTTCACCGTCTTGGCCAGTCTGGTCTTGAACTCTTGACCTCGTGGTCCACTCACCTCTACCTCCCAAAGTGCTGGGATTACAGGTGTGAACCACCATGCCCGGCCTCACATTTATTTTTCATTACAGACCACAATCAACTCTGGATCATTAGAAGATTTTCTAAAGCGAGAAGCAAGTGGGGCAGCAAGGAGTCAAGTAGATATACCCACTTTTCTTTCAGATGACCATGATGTTCAAGAACTCCTGGCCTCACTTCTTGCATTCCAGAGATGAAGTCTGCCATTCTTAGAACTCTCACTATTCTGTTTGACTAATATTTTGGTCTTTTCTTATGCCAGTGATACATTAAATAAATTTCTTAGATATTTGTGGACCCTTTTCCATATAATTTTCTCAGAAAAATTGACGTTTTTGTCATCTCATTTTGTAGATGCATTACAGTTATTTATATCTGGACATTTGAATGACTGGTGGATTTGTTATTATGAAATTGTTGCTGTAGACATACATATTTAGGTCTCTTTATGAACTTATGTTTTCATTTCTCTTCTATAAATACCCAGAAATAAAATTGCTAGATAATATAAGTTAATGTAGATTTAAATTTATATTAGCATACTATTTTCCAAAATGGCTGTATTATTGTGCATTCCCCACAGAAATATATGAGATTTATCATCTTCCCACATCTTCACCAACACTTAGTATTGTTAGTCATCTAAATCTAACTTTTCTGTTGATTGTCCAGTGGTAACATTGTGATTTTAATTGTATTTGTCTGAGACTATGATGTTGAAAATATTTCTATGTGCCCATTGGCTATTTTTATATTTGCTTTTGTGAAGGGTTTGTTCAAGTATTTTGTTCATATTTTTTTTGTTTTCGAGTTGTAAGAGTTCTTTATGTATTGTGGATACATCCCCTTAGACATATTTTACAAAAATTTTCTCCTTCTCTTTATTGCCAACATCTTTTGAAAACCAAATTTTGTAATCTTGATCAATTCCATTTTGTCAACTTTTTTACACATTTTCCACTTTCTCATGCGATGTTTAAATAAAATATTTTCCTTATCTCAATGTCACAAAGACTTTTTCCATGCCTCTTATATGAGTCTAATAATTTTTGATTTTATGTTTAGGTCTATGATCGACTTTGAATTAATTTGTGTATATCCATAGGATAAAGGTCATTTTTTCCATACCCATATCTAGTTGCTCTAGCACCATTTGTTGAAAAGGCTAGTTGCTCTTCATTAAAGTACCTTAGCATCTCAGTTGAAAATCAGTTGGTCATATGAGTCTGTCCTGTTACATTGCTTAATACATCTATCTTTACATCAATACTGCACAGTAATAACTTTTATCTTAATAAGAAATATTGAAATCAGATATTTTAAACCCTCCAAATTTGATTTTTCTTCAATTAATGTTTGGCTAATATATACGCTTTGCCTTTCCATAGTAATTTTAAGATCAACCTGCCAGTTTTGTCAAAAATGCTTGTTAAGATTTTTGTTTGAGAGTGCATTGAATATATGGGTCAACTCTTCAATGGCTGTCATACTGAAAATAATGAGTCCTCTAATTCATGGTGATGATCTGATTCCTAATTTATTTGTGTCTCCTTCAACATTACTTTGTAATGTTTTGTATTTTTCACGTATAAATCTTGGGAAACTTTTGTTACATTTATTCCTAAGATTTCATTTTATGCTATTATAGACAGCGTTGTTTCTTTTTATTTCATTTGGTAAGTGTTCATTTCTTCTATATAAAAATGCAATTGATTTCATAAAAGACTTTCTGTCCTGCAATGTTGCTAAATTCAATTGTCCTAACAGATTGTTTTTTTGTATGTTCCTTAGGGTTTTCTACGTACACAAAGAAGTTGCTTATAGATAATGACTGTTTTGCTTATTATTTTCCAATCCATATAACTTTTTTGTCTTATAATACTTTTTAAGATATGCAGAACAATGTTAAATAGAAGAAGTAAGAGTGGACATCTTTACCCCTTTCTTAATCTTAGGAAATATTGAGTTTTTTATTGTTAAGAATGATGGTAGACGTAAATTTTTTGTAGATATCCTCAACTTTGTAGATATTTCTTTCTTTTCATAATTTTCTCAAAGGTTTTTTTTGGTTTGGTTTTGGAGGTAAAAACTATATGCAATAAAATTACTCATTTTAGGGTACAGTTCTGTGAGTATTGATAAATACATGAAGTTATTTAACTACCAAAAACATGTAAAAAAAATTCCACTTCCACTCCCACTCCCTGCATAATAAATTACCTTATGCCCCATTGTAGTCAATCATTTTCCAACCTGTGTTTATGGTAACTACTGATCTGTTTTCTGTCCTATAGTTTTGCTTTGTAAAATGTCACATAAAGAAACTACAGAGAATTCAGCCTTTTGAGTACAGCTTCTTTCACTTACATCTTTCATCTAAGTATTTTCATGATGTTGCATGTATTAATATTGTACTTTATTCCACATTATTGCTCTGAATATTCTTCCCCTCCTTTTAAAGAAGAGGAAATGGAAAGCCAAAATGTTCAAATAACATTTTCAGGGACACTTAGCTAGCCAGCAGCCAAACTCTGGTATTCATACTCAATATTGCCTCACTCTAAATTCCGTGTTATTTTTCACACAGCCATTCTGCTTTGAATGTGTACATGTATGTGATTTTGTGTGCACAGAGAAATACTTGGAAGTAATATACCATTATTTTAATAAAGGCTATCTCTGGATAGAAGAATTTTAAATGTTTTTATTCTATTCTTTATTCCTTTAAATATGTTTTGTTTTTGTAAGCCTACATTCCTTTATTAACACATATATATGCACATGTATACACACACACTGGATAATATTTAAAGGGAATCCATAGTATTCTCATCATTATGAATCATATATAGACAATAAATACATTATCAAAAACTAAACAAAGTTTTCTATGTCAAGCCCTAAACATCCTAATCAAAGATATTTGAAGTTGCCTCATCAAAGAAAATGCATTCATTCTGAAACGTTTTTGGCATATTAAAAGTAAATATTACTCATCTGATCCCCCATTACTCTCCCAGGTTAGAGACTTCTGTTTTAGACCTTTGAATAAAATGTGATTTCTTTTGCTCATAAAAAAATATGTATTTTAATCATACCTATAATTCTTTTTTTATGATATTTTTGTGGGGGCATAACTATTGTTTATTATGTCAAAAATTGATGATAGCTTAGATGGGTTGTGATAAGTAATCACACAAATTATGTGATAAATAATCACATAATTTACCAATTTCTGACATTTTTTGTCCTCAAAATAATACTTGAATATGTCTATTTCCATTGCCATTATCACTGTAAAGCCACTGTCATCTCTTACATGGATTGATTCCATGATTTCTTAACTGTTATTCCCATTTTTACTTTATCTCTGCTTCAGGCTCTCATTACACAATATCCAGAGTCAATTATTTAAGCTACTACTCTTAGACTTAAAAGCTGGCAGTGGCTCCACATTGAATTAAGAATAAAATCCACACTGTTAAATATACCTTACAAGGACCTGTATGATCCAGCCAGTAGACACATCACCAATATCATTTTAAGGTCTTTTTTCCCCCTCTCTCTTCTCCAGCTGTGTCGGTCTTCTTTGATAATTTCAATGTTGTTAAATTCTTTCCTGCTTCAGTGTTCTCTGAACACATGTTTTTCCTCCTGCCTTTAATACTCAGTCTCCAGGCTCTTCATTTGACTGGTTCTTTCTCAAACTTCAAGTCTCGCTTTCTTAATAAAGTTTTCCCTTGACACTTTCTATAATTCAGTTTCCCTTGACCACTCTCTGATATTATCATCTTTAAAGTATATCACACATACTAATTTTATATTTGTTTCCTTGTTCCTTAGTTTACTATCTCTCTTGAACTTTGATTATTGGGGACTAGCACCAGATTGATTATATTTACCAGTGTTTATAAGGCATCTGGGACAGGGCTTCCATTTCACACAAATCTATAGAATACAGTGTAAATGATTCCACTGTATGACAACTCTGACACAAGTTATATATACACGTGTGCATGTACACAACCATATACGCATATACTTACATTCATATGTACATACATGTGTACATATATGACCATTAATACACACATGTTGAATGAGAGTATGAAAAGCAATATGCTTAATTTTTAATTCAATAGTTATATATAATTAATTCTTGCATTTCTTAGCTTATAAATAGCTATGCATCCTCATTATAAGCTCATATAAACAGAAAGATGGATCACAAACTACAGGGTTATATTCATGATATCTTTTTTTGAGACATAGAAAGACTACCACTTTTTTATCTGCTTATTATAGATATCATTTTGTCCATAGAAAATTAAGGGTCAGAAATTCAAGGTTTATTGATTTCCAGAAACATTCCATCAAAGTGCCTGATGTAACATTTTCCTTATCATCTGGTGTGAAACCATGACTTCAAAACAGTGATTCCTCTCTTATGTGCATCCACCCTGTTTCAGCATCATTGATCATCCTGTTAAGCTAAGGTACAGGGTTATTTAAACTAGAAAATTTGAGGGTCAGTTGTACATATTGAAAATATATGACATAGTTTCAGAACCATTGGACATTGTTACATAATTTTATAGGCATGAATGAGTGTACAAAGTAACTGTTGGTATGGTTGATCAAAAATATGAATAGATCCAAAGAAGAGCCTTTACTGGCACTCATCCTTAGCTATTATGGTCTTATTGAAATATATTGAATGTACTCAATATAACCCAAATGAAAAATCAGCCAGTTATAAAAATATTGCCGCTGGTATTACTAATGTTGTATAAACCTACTCAGTATCAATCCACAATAAAACATAAAAAAAATCAGAGGACATTAATTTCTCTAGTCCTACGGGACTTATTAAAATTGACATGCACACATATATACACACAAACAGCTGTTAAAGCCAAACATAACATAGAAATACATATTTAAATTATCTAGGACTTACAGTTGTTCATTTTCATCACAAGATAATCAATAACAATTGTCATAGGGTCAAAGGAGATCCTTTTATCGCTGCTGCCTGGCCATAGAATATATTCACCATTATATTTCTTTGAATCACTTATTTCTTCTGAAATTACTACCAGTTCAAGCAATTTTCAAGCTTCTCTATGAAATGCTGTCTCTACAAAGAATTTTTATAATAAAAAATATGTGATCAGCAGTTAGCCCTTCATTGCTAATGGCTCTATTGTCTGAGAGATAACAGGTGCAATGATAGATCTAACTCTGAGACACTTTTTCACATTTAAGACACTTGTAATATCCAAAATCTTTAAATGAGTACTGAGTTATTCCACCAAACTCTACACATGCAGGGCATAATGTTTATTATTGTCTGAAAAGAAAGGGAAGGATTATTGCTAAAGGGAATCACTAATAAGTCCTCAGATGATTTTAGAAAAGATTAAATAAAGATGGTGATTTTGTCTGCTTATTTGAAAATAGTTCACATACACTAAGTGTTTTACTTGTGCCCATCTAAGCATGTTTATAGTGTTTTATGTCTTGTTTATACATCTTTTAATCGTCACAACAGTCCTCTTTCACATGTAAAACAACTGAGGCCCAGGAAGTTATTATATTTGTTCAGTACACAAACAGTTAACAAGTAGTATGGTACTCAAACATTGAAAATACGAAACTACACATTGTTCACCTTCAAATAACATAAAAATGTACACGTTCCATGACTCAGACAAAAGAACATGAAAACGATGTCTTCTAACTTAATATTCTTCAAATGTGGAAGTGTGAGTAGAAGTAAAACCTGTAGATGCAGAGAACAAAACTCCTTTCTGATGAATTTCGGTAGTCATCCTTACCTAGGTGCTCAATAATGAAGAGATACTGTGCCATATAACAGGAAGAGAGGGAAGAAGTAAGGAGACAGAGGGTAGAATTACTGGAGGCGTGTGTGCTTTTCCGGCTCCACCCTGTGCATGGCCATTCATGCTGGCCTATGGCCTCTTTTGGAGTTGTTGAAACTGTACTGGTAATTTGACTTTGCCAAATAATTACCAATTTCTTAAAAAAATAAAATACCCTATTGTATTGTGCTCCTAAAATGGAGTTAGATGTATGAGTGAAGAGTAAGAAGAAGCAATGAAAAATGAGGAGTTAAAAAAAAAAGAGGGCAAATAAAGTAGGAGAGCATAGTAAAATAAAAAAATAGGAAATAAAGGACAGGTTAACAATGTTCCACAATAAATCAACTTTTAAGATACGCCAAAAATATAATAAAATAAAACAAATCAAACCAAATCTGTATACATTGAATTTATTACAATGGGTTAACTTTTATTGTCCATATCAGGAATCAACAAACTTTCTGATAAAAGCCCAGATAGCAAATATTTTAAGCTTCACAGCTATAGTTTTCTGTCACAACCACTCCACTTTACTGTTTAGAAAGACAGTAGCCATGGACATTACAAAAACAAATGAGTGTGGCTGTATATCAATGAAATTTTTCCTAAAACAGGGAAAAAAATAAAAAAGGAAAAAGAGTTAGAGATGATGATAGTGTTAGAAGGCTCAGAAAACTCCAAAAACAAAACAAAGCAGGCCACAACCCAGATTTGGACCACAGGCTGTGGTTTGCTGATTGCTGCTTAAAATAAATAGGAGGAACAAATGGATTTACAATCAGGGAATTTTTCACTGACCTACCTCTAGTTCAAGTACATGTAACTGTTTTGTTTTTTACTTGGAGAATGACATTCAAAATGCAAATATGTAAATATACCTACTTTTAAGTTAACACATATATTTGAATTATTTTCTTTCAAATATAAAAGGTTTACTTTTTTGCAAGTGTGGAATAATTAAATGGAAAATCATAAGCCAGGAAACTTCTATGTAAATAAAAAATCAGACATATTTTATAAATATTATTTGTCCTCTATTTGGTAAAAATTCAATCCCTAACATAAGAATTTAAATGCCTATTGTCTGTGATTATGCCTTTTTATAAAATATTATTGGTTTAACTTACAGATTTAAGAAAAATGATCATATGGTAAATGTAGGTTAATTTTCAAGTGTTTTTTTACGTTATATATTTAAAAGTATTTTGAAATATATTTCCACTTGTGAATATTAATTAAATGAGGAAAAAATTGAAGATTATGCCATTAAAAATGAATAAGACAAAATCAGATATATATACATATATAAGGTCACTTATTTTTCTAACCTATGTATATTTAAATTTTTCAATAAGAAATGACATGTTCAGTCAATTTTCAAATATAACAAAAGAAAATGAATTATCGTTAAATTACTAACTACTTTGTTTTAGGCACTGAGCTAAGTAGTTGCTTTTGTTTAAATTCCTTTTATAAGGTCGCACTAGTGTTGGTCTAAAATACTAAGCTTCAAAGACTGAATGGGAATACTATTGAGTACATGCGTCTAGTTCTTAGTATCTTCATCCTTCCTGATCCTTTAGCAGGTCCAGATCAAGCAAGTCTGGTGGGGAGGAGCCTGTTCTAGACCATGGAGAGTCCCTGCATCCAATTCCAATTGGGTACTAAGTTCACTATTAGGGTGACAGGTTCAGTAGAAACCCAAACCTCAGCATCACACAAGATATCCACCTAACAAGCCTGCACATGTGCCCTGGAATCTAAAATTAAATAAATAAATAAATAAATAATAAAGCAGTGGCCCTGGGATAGGCCACGAATATCTGCTATTTTAGATGAAGGATTAGGAGAGTCCAAGGATACAGCGCTTTCTTAAATAGACCCTCAAAATTCTGCGTCTTAAAATCCTAATACTCAGGAGCAATTTGAAGCACTCCATTTGGTACTGTAGTGTTTTTTGAGCTTTCTTTGTATTTAGCATGCTTTTATTTTTTCTCAAATTGCTTCAATGCTACCTGGCCCATGACCTCTTTTGGAGTTCATGAAAAAAAACTGCAAACTGGCAAACAGCTTTGCCAAATGATTATAATTTTCTGTTATTAAAAATCATCTAATTCTTTGCTCCTAAAATGGAGTTAAATATATGATGCTTCATTGTTTTGATATAAGGACATTAAATGACAAGTCCAACAGATTGGTAGAAGTTTTCTGTAGTGTTTTATTTATCTTTTTTTCTGGAGCAATTTTTATTTAATTTATTTTTTAAGGTTTTACCACATTACAAATGTCTCAATGATAAACTTAAATCTCTTGAATTAAATAAGAATACTCACTACATATTTGTCACTGTGACTTCTTTCAGCTTGAGGTTTAAAGTTGATCTTGAGACACTGTCCCCCAAGAAGACCTTTGCCTGCAATCTCTGACATTGGTACTCTATGTAGTATGTTTTTTGTTGTTGTTTTCTTAAAGAATTTTAACAGAAATCCACCAGCCTCATTCACAAACTTTGTCTGTTCTAGCTGGTGATATTTACCAGATAATAGTGCAAGCAAACATACCATATATTTCCTCTCTGATACCTGTGAGTATAATACTAATTGTTATCATTACAAATTATTTTTAACACTTCTGTGAAATGTTTTTGACATTTGTATTAAAGCCTATATTAATGATAATTACATAAACTTAACTCTCTAACAATTTTTATGACTTTCCACTATTCACTTTTAAATAAGTCTTCACCATCACAAAATTATTAATTTACAAAGGTGTTCTAGTTGCCTAGAAAATAATTTTTTTAAGAAAATATGTGGACTGTACATTTGTCTATTTTTTCTAAATTTCAGAATTGCCATTAAATTATTCACAAGAATATAATATTTTAATTTAAAATGTCTTGGCTATACAGTACTTTTCCTCTCAAAACTATAATTTTGTTCCTTTTTTAATAGAAATTTTTCTTTTTTTTTTGTATTTTGCCTTCTTTTTCTTTTCTTTTCTTTTTTTGGAAACAGAGTCTGACTCTGTCACCCAGGTGAGAGTACAATGGCACAATCTCTGCTCACTGCAACCTCTGCTTCCCGAGTTCAAGCAATTCTCATGCCTCTCAAGTTGCTGGGATTACAAGCCCATGGCACTACTCCTGGCTAATTTTGTATTTTTAGTAGAAACTGGGTGTCACCATGTTGGCCAGGCTGGTTTCTAACTCCTGACCTCGACTGATCCCCCTGGCTTGGCCTCCCGAATCGCTGGGATTACAGGTGTAAGCCAAAGTGCCCTGCGAAAATTTTTCTTCTTCTAAGTTTATTCTTTTTTAATTATCATTTTCTTTCAACTTACTTTACATATTATTTTTATAATATGGAAAATATAAAAATAATTTCTAAAAAATGATTGTATGCCTATTCTCCAGAGAGAATTGATGTTAATATATAAGATCACTTGTTAAAATGTATATCTACATGTTTACATATTTAAGTGCTATTATACTAGATGGAGAATTTATGTAGTCATTTTTCTCCCACTATGAGTTCATGATGACTTTCAATTTTTATAAACATTCCTTTAAAAGCATGGTTTTAAATGATTTTCTACTTATCTTATTGTTGTATCATAATTTAACTGAACACTCCCATATACTTAGATATTTAAAAAGTTTTCGTTTGTGATAACAAATCATCTTCTGCTGAACTTTTATGTATATGCATGTGTGGAAGCTTCTTTAATTATTTCCTTAGGACAGATTCCTAGGAAATAATTTATTGATTCAAAAGACATAAACTCTTAAGATGTTTTTATTTGTAGTAAAAAATTGATTTCCTAAAAGGTTATGCTAAATTATAACATTCAGAGCTCATATAACCTTAATTTTAACACTCATAATGAAAAGAATGTATCATTGCCAATTTAATACAGGCAACGCACTTCATATTATTTGAGTAAGTCTTATTTATTTGATTATTAGATAGAGAAGTTGCACACATTTTTCCTGTGTTGAGTGGCTAATTATATTTCCTGTTTTATGAATTACCTTTCCGTATCTTATCTAGTACTGGGGTTAACAACTCTGTCAACTCTCTTTTGAGAATTACCAGAGATATGGTTTGACTTACATATCATCACAATGTATATTTTATTTAAAATTTCAAATGGCTTAAAACAGGACCTGAAAAGTTTTGTATGGTAACCAATTATAACGCAAGAAAATTTTGTGATGTATCGTTCAATGATTTAGCATGATGGAAATTTAAGAAAAATTAGATTGTTGTATTTTGGTAATTAGCATTTTTCTGCCTGAATGTCTGCATTATGTTTTGTCTTGGCTTGAATTTATTAAATTTGTCTAGGACATAAGTAAATGAGTAAGGGTTACTTCTCCTACTCAATCCCACCCCTACCTTACCAAATGCTTTCACTCATTTCTACTTTTCCTCTTGAGATTCAGCGTCATGTATTAGAACTTCTTTATGATGTGTATTTACAGAGAGATTTTGATTATCCATGAGATTACATTTGTAACTTCATAGACCCCCAAAGGGAAATTCTATATCTTGGTGAGTAAAGTTTTAGATGGAAATTATTTACTACACCACACTTGCAGGATTGCTATCCTACAAATAGTCTTATTTATAGTAGGACTATACACTGTGGCACCTGCAATGTGGAATTCTGGACAGAAAATTCTAATTGCTGTAATATTCTGCCTAATTGTCGTCTTTATAACAGGATTAATAATTACAGGAAAGATTTAGCTAAAGTTAACACTAAAGTTACTCTGGCCACCCAATAACATATTCCTCCCAATATTATCGCAAGTTGTAAAAGATGGCCCAGACCTAAAATTATCTCCTAACGGCAAGTCGAGGGGGAATACATGTTTTACTCAAGGAAAAATGTTGCTTCTTGGCTGGTCGCGGTGGCTCACGCCTGTAATCCCAGCACATTGGGAAGCTGAGACAGGCGGATCACGAGGTCAGGAGATCAAGACCACACTGGCTAACACGGTGAAATCAAGTATCTACTGAAAATACAAAAACAAAATTAGCTGGGCGTGGAAGCGGGCGCCTGTTGTCCCAGCTAATCTGGAGGCTAATAAAGAAGCAAAATTTTGCTTTCTTTCTTTTTGGAGACAGAGTCTGCCCAGGCTGGAGTGCAGTGGCGCGATATCGGTTCACTGCAAGATCCGCCTCTGGGGTTCACGCCGTTCTCCTGCCGCAGCCTCCCGAGTAGCTGGTACTACAGGTGCCTGCTGCCATGCCTGGCTAATTTTTTGTATTTTTAGTAGAGACGGGTTTTCACCATATTAGCTAGGATGGCCTCAATCTCCTGACTTCATAATACGCCCGCCTCGGCCTCCCAAAGTGCTGGGATTACAGGTGTGAACCACCGCACCCGGCTTGCTTTACATATATTTTAAAGAAATAAAACACTACAGATATAGCTGAAGTGTTTTTGATCCTCCTGGCCCTTTAACCCCTATTTCTCCATACCCCAAATGTTCCACCATGCTGAAGTTTGTTACTGTTCATTTTTAAAATTATATATGTATGTTGATAATCAATATGTTGTACTATTTTCTACATTTTAAATTATTTGATATAAGTGATGTGATACTTTATATTTCTATAAATTTTAATTTTCATTTAACATTAGTTCTAAAATAATCCATTTAGTTATGTTTCTATATTTTCCTTAATTTTCTTCTACAAATTTTTTTTTTAAATTTATTTATTATTATTATACTTTAAGTTGTAGGGTACATGTGCATAACGTGCAGGTTTGTTACATATGTGTACTTGTGCCATGTTGGTGTGCTGCACCCATCAACTCGTCATTTACATCAGGTATAACTCCCAATGCAATCCCTCCCCCCTCCCCCCTCCCCATGATAGGCCCCGGTGTGTGATGTTCCCCTTCCTGAGTCCAAGTGATCTCATTGTTCAGTTCCCACCTATGAGTGAGAACATGCGGTGTTTGGTTTTCTGTTCTTGTGATAGTTTGCTAAGAATGATGGTTTCCAGCTGCATCCATGTCCCTACAAAGGACACAAACTCATCCTTTTTGATGGCTGCATAGTATTCCATGGTGTATATGTGCCACATTTTCTTAATCCAATCTGTCACTGATGGACATTTGGGTTGATTCCAAGTCTTTGCTATTGTGAATAGTGCTGCAATAAACATACGTGTGCATGTGTCTTTATAGCAGCATAATTTATAATCCTTTGGGTATATACCCAGTAATGGGATGGCTGGGTCGTATGGTACATCTAGTTCTAGATCCTTGAGGAATCGCCATACTGTTTTCCATAATGGTTGAACTAGTTTACAATCCCACCAACAGTGTAAAAGTGTTCCTATTTCTCCACATCCTCTCCAGCACCTGTTGTTTCCTGACTTTTTAATGATCGCCATTCTAACTGGTGTGAGATGGTATCTCATTGTGGTTTTGATTTGCATTTCTCTGATGGCCAGTGATGATGAGCATTTTTTCATGTGTCTGTTGGCTGTCTGAATGTCTTCTTTTGAGAAATGTCTGTTCATATCCTTTGCCCACTTTTTGATGGGGTTGTTTGTTTTTTTTCTTGTAAATTTGTTTGAGTTCTTTGTAGGTTCTGGATATTAGCCCTTTGTCAGATGAGTAGATTGCAAAAATTTTCTCCCATTCTGTAGGTTGCCTGTTCACTCTGATGGTAGTTTCTTTTGCTGTGCAGAAGCTCTTTAGTTTAATGAGATCCCATCTGTCAATTTTGGCTTTTGCTGCCGTTGCTTTTGGTGTTTTAGACATGAAGTCTTTGCCCATGCCTATGTCCTGAATGGTACTACCTAGGTTTTCCTCTAGGATTTTTATGGTATTAGGTCTAACATTTAAGTCTCTAATCCATCTTGAATTAATTTTCGTATAAGGAGTAAGGAAAGGATCCAGTTTCAGCTTTCTACTTATGACTAGCCAATTTTCCCAGCACCATTTATTAAATAGGGAATCCTTTCCCCATTTCTTGTTTCTCTCAGGTTTGTCAAAGATCAGATGGCTGTAGATGTGTGGTATTATTTCTGAGGACTCTGTTCTGTTCCATTGGTCTATATCTCTGTTTTGGTACCAGTACCATGCTGTTTTGTTACTGTAGCCTTGTAGTATAGTTTGAAGTCAGGTAGCGTGATGCCTCCAGCTTTGTTCTTTTGACTTAGGATTGTCTTGGAGATGCGGGCTCTTTTTTGGTTCCATATGAACTTTAAAGCAGTTTTTTCCAATTCTGTGAAGAAACTCATTGGTAGCTTGATGGGGATGGCATTGAATCTATAGATTACCTTGGGCAGTATGGCCATTTTCACGATATTGATTCTTCCTATCCATGAGCATGGTATGTTCTTCCATTTGTTTGTGTCCTCTTTGATTTCACTGAGCAGTGGTTTGTAGTTCTCCTTGAAGAGGTCCTTTACATCCCTTGTAAGTTGGATTCCTAGGTATTTGATTCTCTTTGAAGCAATTGTGAATGGAAGTTCATTCCTGATTTGGCTCTCTGTTTGTCTGTTACTGGTGTATAAGAATGCTTGTGATTTTTGCACATTAATTTTGTATCCTGAGACTTTGCTGAAGTTGCTTATCAGCTTAAGGAGATTTTGGGCTGAGACAATGGGGTTTTCTAAATATACAATCATGTCATCTGCAAACAGGGACAATTTGACTTCTTCTTTTCCTAACTGAATACCCTTGATTTCTTTCTCTTGCCTAATTGCCCTACCCAGAACTTCCAACACTATGTTGAATAGGAGTGGTGAGAGAGGGCATCCCTGTCTTGTGCCAGTTTTCAAAGGGAATGCTTCCAGTTTTTGTCCATTCAGTATGATATTGGCTGTGGGTTTGTCATAAATAGCTCTTATTATTTTGAGGTACGTTCCATCAATACCGAATTTATTGAGTGTTTTTAGCATGAAGGGCTGTTGAATTTTGTCAAAAGCCTTTTCTGCATCTATTGAGATAATCATGTGGTTCTTGTCTTTGGTTCTGTTTATATGCTGGATTATGTTTATTGATTTGCGAATGTTGAACCAGCCTTGCATCCCAGGGATGAAGCCCACTTGATCATGGTGGATAAGCTTTTTGATGTGTTGCTGAATCCGGTTTGCCAGTATTTTATTGAGGATTTTTGCATCCATGTTCATCAGGGATATTGGTCTAAAATTCTCTTTTTTGGTTGTGTCTCTGCCAGGCTTTGGTATCAGGATGATGTTGGCCTCATAAAATGAGTTAGGGAGGATTCCCTCTTTTTCTATTGATTGGAATAGTTTCAGAAGGAATGGTACCAACTCCTCCTTGTACCTCTGGTAGAATTCAGCTGTGAATCCATCTGGTCCTGGACTTTTTTTGGTTGGTAGGCTATTAATTATTGCCTCAATTTCAGAGCCTGCTATTGGTCTATTCAGGGATTCAACTTCTTCCTGGTTTAGTCTTGGAAGAGTGTAAGTGTCCAGGAAATTATCCATTTCTTCTAGATTTTCCAGTTTATTTGCGTAGAGGTGTTTATAATATTCTCTGATGGTAGTCTGTATTTCTGTGGGGTCGGTGGTGATATCCCCTTTATCATTTTTAATTGCGTCGATTTGATTCTTCTCTCTTTTCTTCTTTATTAGTCTTGCTAGTGGTCTGTCCATTTTGTTGATCTTTTCAAAAAACGAACTCCTGGATTCATTGATATTTTGGAGAGTTTTTTGTGTCTCTATCTCCTTCAGTTCTGCTCTGATCTTAGTTATTTCTTGCCTTCTGCTAGCTTTCGAATGTGTTTGCTCTTGCTTCTCTAGTTCTTTTAATTGCGATGTTAGAGTGTCAATTTTAGATCTTTCCTGCTTTCTCTTGTGGGCATTTAGTGCTATAAATTTCCCTCTACACACTGCTTTAAATGTGTCCCAGAGATTCTGGTATGTTGTATCTTTGTTTTCATTGGTTTCAAAGAACATCTTTATTTCTGCCTTCATTTCGTTATGTACCCAGTAGTCATTCAGGAGCAGGTTGTTCAGTTTCCATGTAGTTGAGCGGTTTGGATTGAGTTTCTTAGTCCTGAGTTCTAGTTTGATTGCACTGTGGTCTGAGAGACAGTTTGTTATAATTTCTGTTCTTGTACATTTGCTGAGGAGTGCTTTACTTCCAATTACGTGGTCGATTTTGGAGTAAGTACGATGTGGTGCTGAGAAGAATGTATATTCTGTTGATTTGGGGTGGAGAGTTCTATAGATGTCTATGAGGTCTGCTTGCTGCAGAGATGAGTTCAATTCCTGGATATCCTTGTTAACTTTCTGTCTCGTTGATCTGTCTAATGTTCACAGTGGAGTGTTGAAGTCTCCCATTATTACTGTATGGGAGTCTAAGTCTCTTTGTAAGTCTCTAAGGACTTGCTTTATGAATCTGGGTGCTCCTGTATTGGGTGCATATATATTTAGGATAGTTAGCTCTTCCTGTTGAATTGATCCCTTTACCATTATGTAATGGCCTTCTTTGTCTCTTTTGATCTTTGATGGTTTAAAGCCTGTTTTATCAGAGACTAGTATTGCAACCCCCCCCTTTTTTTGTTCTCCATTTGCTTGGTAAATCTTCCTCCATCCCTTTATTTTGAGCCTATGTATGTCTCTGCGTGTGAGATGGGTCTCCTGAATACAGCAGACTGATGGGTCTTGACTCTTTATCCAGTTTGCCAGTCTGTGTCTTTTAATTGGAGCACTTAGTCCATTTACATTTAAGGTTAAGATTGTTATGTGTGAACTTGATCCTGCCATTATGATATTAACTGGTTATTTTGCTCGTTAGTTGATGCAGTTTCTTCCTAGCCTCGATGGTCTTTACATTTTGGCATGTTTTTGCAATGGCTGGTACCGGTTGTTCCTTTCCATGTTTAGTGCTTCCTTCAGGGTCTCTTGTAAGGCAGGCCTAGTGATGACAAAATCTCTAAGCATTTGCTTATCTGTAAAGGATTTTATTTCTCCTTCACTTATGAAACTTAGTTTGGCTGGATATGAAATTCTGGGTTTAAAATTCTTTTCTTTAAGAATGTTGAATATTGGCCCCCACTCTCTTCTGGCTTGGAGAGTTTCTGCCGAGAGATCTGCTGTGAGTCTGATGGGCTTCCCTTTGTGGGTAACCTGACCTTTCTCTCTGGCTGCCCTTAAGATTTTTTCCTTCATTTCAACTTTGGTGAATCTGGCAATTATGTGTCTTGGAGTTGCTCTTCTCGAGGAGTATCTTTGTGGCGTTCTCGTATTTCCTGGATTTGAATGTTGGCCTGCCCCACTAGGTTGGGGAAGTTCTCCTGGATGATATCCTGAAGAGTGTTTTCCAACTTGGTTCCATTTTCCCCCTCACTTTCAGGCACCCCAATCAGACGTAGATTTGGTCTTTTTACATAATCCCATACTTCTTGCAGGCTTTGTTCATTTCTTTTTCTTCTTTTTTCTTTTGGTTTCTCTTCTCGCTTCATTTCATTCATTTGATCCTCAATCGCAGATACTCTTTCTTCCAGTTGATCGAGTCGGTTACTGAAGCTTGTGCATTTGTCACGTATTTCTTGTGTCATGGTTTTCATCTCTTTCATTTCGTTTATGACCTTCTCTGCATTAATTACTCTAGCCATCAATTCTTCCACTTTTTTTTCAAGATTTTTAGTTTCTTTGCGCTGGGTACGTAATTCCTCCTTTAGCTCTGAGAAATTTGATGGACTGAAGCCTTCTTCTCTCATCTCGTCAAAGTCATTCTCCGTCCAGCTTTGATCCGTTGCTGGCGATGAGCTGCGCTTCTTTGCCGGGGGAGATGCGCTCTTATTTTTTGAATTTCCAGCTTTTCTGCCCTGCTTTTTCCCCATCTTTGTGGTTTTATCTGCCTCTGGTCTTTGATGATGGTGATGTACTGATGGGGTTTTGGTGTAGGTGTCCTTCCTGTTTGATAGTTTTCCTTCTAACAGTCAGGACCCTCAGCTGTAGGTCTGTTGGAGATTGCTTGAGGTCCACTCCAGACCCTGTTTGCCTGGGTATCAGCAGCAGAGGCTGCAGAAGATAGAATATTTCTGAACAGCAAGTGTACCTGTCTGATTCTTGCTTTGGAAGCTTCCCCTCAGGGGTGTACTCCACCCTGTGAGGTGTGGGGTGTCAGACTGCCCCTAGTGGGGGATGTCTCCCAGTTAGGCTACTTCAGGGGTCAGGGGCCCACTTGAGCAGGGAGACTGTCCCTTCTCAGATCTCAACCTCCGTGTTGGGAGATCCACTGCTCTCTTCAAAGCTGTCAGACAGAGTCCTTTGCGTCTGCTGAGGTTTCGGCTGCGTTTGTTATTGCCCTGTCCCCAGAGGTGGAGTCTACAGAGACAGGCAGGTTTCCTTGAGCTGCTGTGAGCTCCACCCAGTTCGAGCTTCCCAGCAGCTTTGTTTACCTACTTAAGCCTCAGCAATGGCGGGCGCCCCTCCCCCAGCCTCGCTGCTGCCTTGCCGGTAGATCACAGACTGCTGTGCTAGCAATGAGGGAGGCTCCGTGGGTATGGGACCCTCCCGGCCAGGTGTGGGATATGATCTCCTGGTGTGCCTGTTTGCTTAAAGCGCAGTATTGGGGTGGGAGTTACCCGATTTTCCAGGTGTTGTGTGTCTCAGTTCCCCTGGCTAGGAAAAGGGATTCCCTTCCCCCTTGCGCTTCCCAGGTGAGGCAATGCCTCGCCCTGCTTCAGCTCTCGCTGGTGGGGCTGCAGCAGCTGACCAGCACCGATCGTCCGGCACTCCCCAGTGAGATGAACCCAGTACCTCAGTTGAAAATGCAGAAATCACTGGTCTTCTGTGTCGCTCACACTGGGAGTTGGAGACTGGAGCTGTTCCTCTTCGGCCATCTTCGAAATTAGGTTTCCTCTTCTACAAATTTTTAAGTCTTCTTTTTCTTCTTTTTTTTTAGAGATAGGGTCTTGCTATGTCACCCAGGATGGAGGGCTGTGGGACCATCTTGGCTCATTGCAAACTCCATCTGCACCTCAAGTGATCCTCCTATCTCAGTCTCCCAAGTAAGTGGGACCACAGGTCCGTGCGACCATGCCTGGTTAATTTTTGTATTTTTTGTAGAGACGGGGTTGTCCAGGCTGTTCTCATACTCCTGGGCTCGAGTGTTCCACCTGTCTCAGACTCCCAAAGTGCTGGGATTACAGGCGTGAGCCACCATGTCTGGCTTAAAGTTCTCTTATTCATATATGTGACTTAGTTCATCTAGAATTTATTTGCATTTATGTAACCTGATATTAAAAAAATGTGAATAGTTAGCTGTGTCTGGATTAATTACTGGCTGTCTTGTCTTTCTCTATTGCTTATGATGTCAGTTTCTTCATTCAATTTAAACATCCCTGTAGTCATATTACATGCCTTAGTACCATAGCTTTGTAATCAGTCTTTACATCATTAACAAAAAAAGTCTCCTTACCTTCATCTTTGAATTTTTCTTGGATTTTTTTAATGTTTACTACTCAAATTGTTTTTTTTTTGTTAGTAAGAGCCAAATAATATAGAAAGTTTGTAAATATCTATAAAAAGTCTTTTAAGATACCGATTGAAACTGAATCAGATGTATAGATTGTAGTAAAATAGACATCTTTATACTATCATTTTTATTTATGAGCAAAGCAAATCTCTCCATATATTATTTTTTATACACTTCAACAGAGTTTTGCATTATTTTCCGTTAAATTTTTGTGCTGCTTTGGTTAAATTTAATCTCAGATACATTTAAATATGGCTGGAATTATAAATAAAATATTAGTTTATTATATTTAGTAAAGATTTATGATGTATAAGAAAGCATATGTATACACAAACATATACATAGTGATTTTATATATAGATTTAGATGTCAACACAGTCATAGACATAAGTATAGACAGATAGGTACAGATACATCTATGGATATAGTGTATGTGCATACACATATGCATGTGTGTGTCCAGCAATCATGAGTTCTTTATACATATATCGCATGTCACAATTTTTCATCGCATGTCACAATTCACTTGAAAAATGGTTTATTGTTATTGCATAGAATAAGAGAAGACAACACTTCAAAACAATGATTTTTAAAAATTTTTGCTCAGCTCATGAGGCACCCACTTATTAAGCTTTTTTACCTTTCCAATTTGCTTCACATGCCAAAAGACCATTGTGTGTGTCCAGCAATCTTATTGAATTCTATAAATATACACAATTTTGTGTGTGTATATAAAATTTACAATGAAAACTGGCGTGGACTTGGATCATAGTAACATGGATCAAATCTATATTACTAATGGAGCTCAGCAAAAGCTAATGTTTAGTTTCATCTGGGTTACAGTGGTTGACATTGAGTTATTTGGCAACTTCTCATGTAGTTGTAAGAGCATTAGCTTTGATGATTGCTCTCAATTGGCAGTTATCAACTTCCAATGGCAGCCCATTAGCACCTCATCTTGAAGGCTCTCCTCTCCTTTGGGACACTTCTTGAACCACCATGGAACTGTTAGCAGTTCCTGGGACAAATTCCTTGATGTTGTGAGTTGTTTCCACTGCTTTATGATCCATTTTAAAATCGAATAAGAAAATCGTTCGAATTTGCTTTTTTGTCTAACATCATTTCCATAGTCTAAAGTAAATATAAAATAAATAGCAACTAGTAAGTCATTAACAAAAAAACATAAAGCAAGAAATGCACATTAAGATAACCACATTTATTTAAGATGCATTTCAAAATCAAACAGCAAATTTCAACAATACAAAAACCATAATTATGTTTGCACCAATTTTATCCTCTGCACATGATAACCAGCTTTTATGCTTTTTCCCCCATTCTTATTCCTCTAATTTATTTATTTATTTATCTATTTTTGATATTACTGAACTGGCTAGGATTCCCAATAGGATGCTAAATACTAAAATAGTTAATAGCAGGCAGCCTTGTGTGTGAATGATTTTAATGGTTTTGTTCTAGAGCCTCATATATTAACATTTTCTGTAGGTTTTTTAATGTAAGATGTACTTTTTGCTCATAAGGGAGTTCCAGCCTATTTCTAGTTTGCTAAGATAGTTTTAGGAATAAAAAAATTGTTAATTCTTGTGCTTTCTCTACATCTCTTATTTATTTATTTTTTCATTTAATTCATTATTTGGGTGAATTATATTAACAGGTGAACTTATATTAATCACATTCATGAGATCAACTTTTACTATGATGCATTTGTTGCTTTTATTATGATGCATTATGATGAGCTTTCGTACACATTGTTGGAAGATAATCTGTGTTTTATTTGTTTAGATATTGATCATTTTTTGCAAAAGTGGGGTTGGCCTAAAATTTTTATTTTGTTGTATTATTCTTATCTAGTTTTGATATTGATTGTGTACTATCATCATCAAATGAACATGGCAGTTTTCACTACTTATTTTATGTTTTTAACACAGTCTTGTATAAGATATAGAATACCTCGATTGTATAGTGAGATTTAACTCATTTAAAATGATACCTAGGCCTTAAATAAAAGATCTTATCTTGAATGGATGACTAGTGGATAGAGGACAACATAATTCATAGTGAGTTAGGTTCTGTAATCTAAAGAAAAGTAACAAAACCATCAAGTCTGGGAAGGACCACCATCAGAACTGAAGCTTATACACATCCACAATTGATAGATTTCCAGAAATAACCCATCCATAATATATTTTGTTTTTTTTTTTGTTTTTGTCTTTTTTGAGACAGAGACTCTCTCTGTTACATAGGCTGGAGTGCAGTGGTACAATACCGGCTCACTGCAACCTCCGCCTCCAGAGTTCAAGCGATTCTCCTGCCTCAGCCTCCTGAGTAGCTGAGACTACAGGTGCATGCCACCATGCCTGGCTAATTTTTGTATTTTTGGTAGAGACAAAGTTTCACCATGTTGGCCAGGCTAGTCTGGAACTCCTGACCTCAAGTGATATCCCTGCCTTGGTCTCCCAAAGTGCAGGGATTACAGGCATGAGCCACTGCGCCCAGCCATATATTTTGAAAGAGCTTATTTATTATATGAATGTTTCTCTATATATTTTTGAAAGAATCCAAACTGATACTTACATAATAAAAATGTCCATAAACATGGAAAATATAATGAATAATAAAAACTGATGAAACAATGCCTGTCAATGGCATAAGAAAGGTATAAACAGGAAAGGTATGGTGTAGTTAAATTTTGGAAAGTAACTGGAGCCTAATGCAGTTTCAATTCCACATACACAAAGATAAAAATTGATTTAGTGTCCTTAAATATATTTACCCTTTGAAGAATATAAAATATTCAAAATGGAGAATTCCTTGGGATACACCATAGATATTTCAAAACTGTCTCATTGTCTTTGTTACATGTCCAAACTTGTAAAATGGAATCTGACTATACATTTGATTTTCCTGGGACCTAACATTTGAGAAGCCTGGGATGACAAACATTGGCATTTCATACATACTAGAAAAACACCCAAGTGTAAATGAACAAGTTGGTTTTCTGATTAAAAAGCTGAAACTGGAGTGGACTTGGATCATAGCAACATAGATCAAATCTACATTACTAATGGTGCTTGAAAAAGCTAACGTTTAGTTTCATTTAGATTACCAGTTCTGGTTTATTAGTAATGACTACCTGAGTTGATGGGTATTTTGAGGTCAAGTTAATCTCATCATGTATTAATAAGTGCAGTGATTTGCAGCGAGATAGGAAAGAAGCCTTAGCAGCACACATATCGCACATTTATCATCACTACTGAATGTGTTGCAGGGCCAAAGAAAAAGGGGTAGCCATCAGGGACACATGTACTCAGTCAGCCAGTGGGTAACAAGACACAGAGAGAGAGAGAGACCTGTGAGCCAAAGCCTTTATTGAAGTACATGGTGTCATCCTTGCAGGTTCCATAGGGCAGTTCTAATTGGTGGGTTTGGAGCAAACAGGCATGAGTCCCAGGAAGTCATGTTATCCATGTTTGGGTTGGTGGGGGGAATCAAGTGGGTTGTATCTAGGTGTCCCATAGGGAGGTGGCCATCAGGAGGTGGGTGTTTAGGGAAGATATCTGGATGGACACACTGAGGAACTAGGAGGAGGCAGAAAGCTGGAAACTATGTCAAGGATGACTAAGGCTTGTTTCTGGCATGAGAAAGTCCAACTTACATTCAAAATAGATGCTGAGGCAACATAAAATTATAGAAATTCACTACAGTAAAATTCTAACATGCAAAGATATATCTAAATATTTTATTGACATATTTTATATAAAAGAAATGAGTTAACATATGTTTAGAGATTATTAATATAACTAAAAAGACTATTGTCATAACATAGAGTTTTCAAGGAATGGAGAAATATGTCAAATATATTAACATGGTAGCTTACACTGTAATCCTTAGCATCCTGGAAGGCCAAAGCAGGAGGATCACTTGAGGCCAGTAGTTTGAGAAGACCCTGGGCAACATAGTGAGACCTCATCTCTACAGAAAATGAGAAAACCAAAAGATAGACAGGTGTGGTGTGCCACACCTGTAGCCCCAGCTACTTGGGAGGCTGAGGTGGAAGGATCACGTGAGCCCAAGAGTTCAAGGCTGCACTGAGCTATGATTGTACCACTGTACTCCAGTCTGGGTGACAAAGCAAGACTCTGTCTCTAGAAATATAAAAATTTAAATTATAAAAATATAGCTATAGATTTCGATTTAATTATTTATTTTAGGGTCATTGAAAATGACAACATGAAAAATTAGTAGACAATATAATCCCTCTACTTTTCTTCAGATCACTTTTAAACTGACAGCCACTCAACAATAAGAACTGTCTTATTCGTAAATTTTCCAGTACCTAGAGGGTAGTAGGTACTCAAAAAAATAGTTTTGAAAACCAAGGAACACTAACGGTTATCTATAAATGAAAAGTAATGAGACCTACTTTGCAAGAATATTGAGAATTTTAAAAGAGTAATCGTTACTAAAACAGCTACATAGTGCCTGGAATGTGCATTTTCAGGATCAACTCCTTGTTGAACAAAAGCTACTGGGAACTTTAAGCTCTAAAAGATTTTCCACACTTTATGTGCTTAAGGGCCACGTGAAAAGATTGCTTTCAATGAATATCCTCAAATACTCCAATTTCAGAAAGTAGAATAGGAATCTATCTTTTAAATATCATCTAGATCCATGAAGAGCATGACTACACTTTGGAAAATACAACTCTAGAAAATATTCATAACTAGGATGAATTATTTACTGCTCAAGCAGTTGAAGCTTGATGTAATTTACAAAGCAATAATATTTAGAAATTAAAAACATAATGTATAAACTGCATACTGCAATATGTGTCCATAAGTAGATTTAGAAAATTCGTAAGACGAGACTTGTCCTCTTCTCAGATCTACCATTTACACCGAAGAGTTTGCAAAGTTGTAGAATATGTGGGCTTCATGCAGAGCACAATCTGAAGCTCAGTGTTCACTTTCTGAAGTTCAATAATGCTGTTCCTTCAAAGAGCTCCAGGCACTGAACAATTTACTTTTAAATTGTACAAATCATTTTTCCAATGAAGATTTCTAAATGCCCTTTGAGTATATGAGAAGGAGCATGGGGAAGTAAAGAAGAGTGAAAATGGGAGGAAAAGGGAAAAGGTATTCAGGGAAAGAAAGCAATTACAATGTCAAATGACTAAAGGCATCATGAATTGCCTAATGACTTTATTGTCGGGGTCAGGGCTGCTGATAGTGGTGCTGAAAGGAGAAGATATCTGAAACCAGGAGACTTTTTAGAACCCTGGCTTACACTCAGCTGTGCTACTGTCCTTAACACCACTATGGAGGTTTTTTTTTTTTTTTTTTTTTTTTTCTTTCTGGTCTTCTCCCAGTATTATAATATCAAATTTCTCACATCTGGCCCAAAACTAGGAATCTTTGTTTGCAAAGCCTTCTACTCAGATAAAACTTACAATTCCAATGAAATAATAAATAAATAGCAGTATCAGTTCTGCATATGGCATAAGCCTGACAGTTGAATTGCATCATATGCAGTAGTTCAGAGTGGGCTTTTCAAGTAAATTCAAGTCACTCCCTTAATTTTTGAGGTCATTTAAATCTTAGAAGCTATGCTTTACTTTAGGAATCACAGGTATTGGTGAGGTATATAGAAATTAACTCTGATGAGATTAGGAAAATAGTATTCATTTTTATATTACCATTCTTTACTATAATTTTCACCCTCTGACTTAAAACATATGCTCCTTTTGAAAATATTCATTAACCTTTCACATGATGTATAACTAGCTTTATCACAGTGGATTTAAAAAAAAATCCCACTTAGAGTTTTGAAAGAGAGACCCAGTGGGAAATACACAAATGGTAAACTCTACCGAAGGACACAAAAAGGCCCATAAAACATCAGAAAGGTTATAGAGGTCTATGGATTTTAATTGCTGTGTGCCATTGGGCCTTTACAAAGCAATCAAGCAGGCAATCTCCGAAGACAGTCCTGCCATAATACATTTAACAATAGAGTTCTCACCCCCTCGGCAGACTAGGGTTTATGAAGGTCCCAATAGCAATTAATGACCTTCTATACTGAGAGAGGGAGAGGGAGCAAGTGGGAGTGGGAGTGAGCGAGAGTAAAAGCAAGAGCAAAACAGAGAAAAAGGGAGTGAGAGGAAGAGGTAGCGAGAGGAGAAGGGAGAAGAAGAAGGTGGGGAGAGAGGAAGGGAAGGAGGAGAGGGAGGCTCAGACTTAAATTGGCTCACTTGTTGATGCTTAACATAAGTATAGGAATGATCATTTCGAGAAGAGGAAAGTAAAAGTTGACAAGGGATGCAATCACATCCTTAAGTATTCTTTTTATATTTTCTTTTACCTTCCTCCAAGGTAGAGAGAATTAACACCCAACCCCGCCCCCCGCAAAAAAAAAAAAAAAAGAAAAGAAAAAAAAATGGCTGCCACCAAAATGAATTATTACTTAAAAGATGGTTTAATTTGTGTATTTTCTGGACTGGGGAGAGTGAAATTTATAGATTTATTGTTGACATTAATATAATGTTTCAATGATTTGAATATGAAAGTTGATAGTTATGAACATTAAGATGTTCTGAATATCCAGTTTTCATTGATTGCCCACTCACTGAGACTAACATTTACACTTAAGCTACATTGAATGCCTGCTATATATCATATACTGCATATTATTTTATTTCATCCCATTATATAGGTATTGCTCTCTTTGATGAAATACAGCAGGCAGAGAGATGGCACGAGGTCACACTTCTAATAAGTGACTTCACTGGAATTCAGATCTATTTAAGACTCTGAATGTGATGTCTTTCTATGATCCATATATACCAGGAGCCAGTAATGTAGAGACATGTTGTGAGAAGTCTCCCGTTCTGCAACAACTTTCTCTCAACTCTGGCCTAGCTTCTTGGAAAATTGCTTGAATAAGATAGATATCCATTCCTATCCTATCTACCTTGAAATGACATCAAGCACATACTTGGGTACTATATTTGGAGCAGCATCTTCTCTACAAGTCAGCAGCGACTGTAAATATTATGGTTGGAAAGCCATGGTTGTCTTCTACCCAATATTCCAGTGCCTCATATTGACTAGACCTATTGGCCTCCAGAGAACATTATTCAGTAGCTTCCACATTTAATTCTGATTATCTGTAGCCATTTTGCCAAGCTGGTGCTTTGGCTTAGTTCCCCAAGGCTGAGTTTCTCTCTGTTGCCTCATATAGTGAAAGCTGGAAGAAGGAAAGTCAGAATCAAAGTTTCCAAGCAAAAAAGAAAAGAAAGACATTTTTGTCAATTACATTTACAGCCCTTCAGACTATTAACATTTCAAACTTTCTCCTGTCCTTTGCTTTTCCGGTTTAGACTTGGGTTATCCTTCTGAACTTCCAACATTAAATTCTGAGTACAGTGTTTTACTCCCTCACCACAAATCCTAGTTTAATGGAAAATGCAATCTATTTCAGTTTGTCCTAGACATTACTTTTAATAGTTTCCATTTAATTTTTGTTTTTGCCCTCCAGCATGCTGTATGTCTGCTAAAGAGCAATTTATGATAGAAGGGAGATATTATTGCAACAGTGCAAATGCTTCCTTTAAAACTCACCAAGAAAAAGTATTTCATAAAGGAAATTATCATCACATAAAACATCATTCATCTTATATTTTTGTGTAACTGATACCTTAGTACTATGAGTCAGCTCCCACATCAAGAGAAACTTTGATGATAGCAATAATAGGTATCGTTTATTTTGAACCTGCTAAGAACCAAGCTGTCTTTATGAAGTGTCCTAGATATTTATTTTTATTTAACTATTGCTTTAA
This sequence comes from Macaca fascicularis, assembly GCF_037993035.2. NCBI lineage: Eukaryota > Metazoa > Chordata > Mammalia > Primates > Cercopithecidae > Macaca > Macaca fascicularis. The sequence continues at coordinate 104,340,821 of NC_088389.1, read as the reverse complement.
TAGCATTTTATAGTTTCTGAAGGTAATTTCCCAGAAACAATATCATATCTGTGTTTTTTAATGAAATGACTCTATCCTTCAAACTTCAATTTACACCTGAAATTGAAAATATTTTGGAATCTAACATTTAAGTTGGTGGCCCCACTGAGAACAATGAACAGCATCTTGATGTAAATAAAACAATATTTCTTTGGCCCTTTCACATGCAAACACCCAACATTCCAAAGTCTTATCTCATTCTTAGCAAAAGCTGACCTTCTCAATGACCCTAGAGAGGACGTGGAAGACCTGGACCCTGTTGCTGCTTTAATCTCTCTTTTGAATTCCCTCCCATCTCACTTAACCCATCCACATAGACCTTTGTTCTTCCTGGAACAGGAAAGGGTTCTAACTAATTCAAGACCTTCACCTTGTACCTTCTCCCTGGAAGGTTCTTACGACTCCCTATCTGTCTTTTCTGATTTACCTTTCTTTTTAGCCAATTTATCACTTTCTACCATATGCTTTCCTAATTTGTTTGTTTAATTAATGTTTTCCTACCCAAAAGCTCCTTGAAAACCAGGCTGTTTCATTTACTACCATATTCCTTGAACCAAAGAAAATGCTTGGCATATAGTAGGAGCTCAATAAAAAATTGTTGAGTGAATAAATGATTGAAAAAATAAATAGCTGAGTTCAGTTTTCTTTAAAGAGGCAATGTCCAAACAGTTCAAAACAAACTCCCTTTTTCACTTGTACTTCTAAAAGTCTAGAAAGGAGATCCAATTCCTGACATTTAGTCATTCTTCTTTCCTCTCACCGTTTTTATTCACACCTGCTGATTACTCTTCTGTTATCAATTCCCCTCCAACCACACCAATTCTTGTCCTTAGGCTTTGTACACCTTTCCTTCGACCCTTTCACTTTGCTCTTCTACCCTTCCCTCTTTATGACTTAGCATCACAAAAACCCTCAAATTAAGCTGGCAATAGCTGGTTTATCCCATATGAATGGGGTCAGAGAAAAGGAAACCAAAGACAACCGGAACCCATTTTAGCAATGAGAGGAGAGAGATGATGGGGCAATATTCAAACAATCAAAATTTTTTTTCAATGTTCCTGAAATTGGGGTTTGTTTTAAAATCAACGTCAAAAGAAAACTTACACCTTGCTGGGAAGGAGTACACCCTTGACACAATTGTCACCATCTGTCTGTGTGTGCTTACCCACGTTAAAGATGCTCATCTGTTCATCAGCGATCACCTTAGGAGGGTTATTTTCATTAGTATTATCACAGACAGTTAATTTCTTAATAGGAATTTGGATTCATATGTGTAAATTCAATTGTCTTCAAAAAGATCAAATTATGACAGCCTTGAAATCAACTTTCTTGCATAGGAAGGACAGCTGTAGAACAGTTTCAAAACATACATTAATAAATGAAGCTGATACCTGTCACTGATGGAAATATGGCATTTTCACATTTGTTGTAAAGCTTTTCACAACCTAACAAGGGAAGGTGGCCACAGGGGCAGCTATATCTTGTCATCAATCCACATGGAACCAGCATTTTTGCCTATCATGTATCACACAATAAGATTATATTAGCCAAGTGTGCACATTGCTCAGTGTATATTATAGAGTTTAAATAGGGTGTGTTCGTGTGTGTGTGTGTGTGTGGCCAATTTGTCTTTCTTCAGGCTATCACCTGGGCAACAAATACCTATTGCTCCAAATGATTCAGTTTATGTAAAACTGAAGTCCAGAGATATATAATTAAATTAAGGAAATCAAAATGACCCTGCAATGAGTAAAACAAGAAATTCAGTTAAAAACCTGGCATATGCTATTAAATTTTACTGGACTATGATATACTAGACTATGCTACGTACTAAAATTTGCCATAAAGTTTTACCACAACTTCAAATATATTGAAGAAATGATGAAGTTAAGCAGATTTTATGACTTAGGGTTCATCTTGTGGGTAAGTCAGCCTCAGTAGTCAAAATTGTTTTAGAATAATCTGTATAAACTGGAAGTAAGTAGGACTTACACTCGACTTATTTTGGTACAGAAATAGATACTCTTTTAGTTATACAGACAAATTCATGCTATAAATGTTTCTACTTGGTATTCAAAGAAGTGTTCTCTTCTCCTGTCACGGGAAAAGTGCTTTTATTAAATTGTTGCCAATTTTGAAACAAAAAATAAATAATAACAGTAATAATGGTGTTTTAGAAAATAAATAAGAAACTCAAAATCTGTCCCTTTGCCTAATCTTCATCCTCTTCATTTTCTGATTAGTGAGTGTCAGAGTATCCCATGGCTAAATCCTTGGAATTCATCTTTCTTCTTTCCATATTCACTCCTCGGGTGATCTCACTCAGTCCTACGACTTTATTTATTTCTGTATTTTTCAGGATGGGCTAGGCCATGATGCAATAACAAATAACTCCCATATTTCAGGAAACCAAGATGGCAAGGTCGATTTCTCACTCATGCTATATCATTGTGAGTCAGTTGGGAGTTATGCTATAAGTTGTCCTTAATCTGGGACCCAGACAGATGGAGCAGCCACCATCTGGAGAACTGTCAGGAGACAACCACAGGAACAACAACAAAAAGATTTCTTGAAGTTCTCATGCTGAAGTTACATGGTCCAGACTAAAATAGCTTCCTCTCATAGCTATTTTCAAGGCCCCACATAACCACAGAGAGCTAAGAAATGCCATGTTACCAAATACCTGAAAAGCAGAGGACTGAAAAATATGACACCAGATTATCTATTTCTTTCTGATGACCCCATACTTTTAATCCTGAGAATGTACCCTCTACTGAACCCCACACTTATGCATCCAACTTCTAAATCCACATTCTAATTTGAAAGCTTAAGCGCATCTCAAACTCAGCATGTCTAAAGAAGAATACTTGATTCCCCAAGTGTACAAGCATTTCTCCTCAAAGCTTCCCTGTCTCAGCAAATTAATTCGTAATTTCTAATTTGCTCAGGCACCAAACATAAAGTTGTTTTTACTCTCCCCTTTCTTACTTTTTTTCTTGAGTCGGAGTCTCTTTCTGTCACCCAGGCTGGAGTGCAGTGGCGCGATCTCGGCTCACTGCAATCGCCACCTCCCAGGTTCAAGCAATTCTCTTGCCTCAGCCTTCTGAGTAGCTGGGACTGCAGCCACAAACCACCACACCTGGTTAATGTTTGTATTTTTAGTAGAGACAGGGTTTCTAAATGTTGGCAAGGCTGTTCTGAAACTCTAGACCTCAGGTGTTCCACCCACCTCGGCCTCCCAAAGTGCTGGGATTACAGGCATGAGCCACCGCGCTTGGCCGTCTCCCATTTCTTATAAATAACATATTCAATCTAACATCAAGTTCCTTTATCTGAACCTTTACAATATCCAAAACCAACTACTTTTACCATTTCCTACCAACTATTTCGTCCAAATCACTACTGCGTTTTACTTGGACCACTAAAATGGTCTCCTAATTATCTTCCTGGTTCTCCTAAAAATTATTATCCATACAGCAACTAAAATCATGCCTGAAAGTCATACACTTGATCATTTCATGCTTTATTTATATCACTCGAATGGCTTTCAGTCACATTTATATTAAATGTCAAACTCCTTACCAGGGTCTTTCGGGTCCTCAATTATCCAATACCTACTAAAAATCTGTTCACCGTCCAGTGGCTAGAATGATCCTTTTAAAATGTATTTCTTATCATGAAACATCCCTTCTCGATGCACTCGGATGGCTTCCCATCCTACTCAGATGAAATCCAAAGTTCTCACCATGGCGTTAAATTTCTCTGTAATCTTGTCCCTAGTGTTCTTCACGGCATCATTTTACTATTGTCTTCTTCATTGACCGTAATGCATTTCATTAACTTTTTTACTGCTTTTCAAACTTCCCATAAATTTTCTGACATTAATTCCATTGCCTTTGCTGGAACTAATCTGAAGTGCTCTTATTTTATTTTATTTTTATTTTTATTTATCTTTATTATTTTTTTGAGATGAAGTCTCACTGTGTTGCCCAGGCTAGAGCAAGGTGTCACGATCTTGGCTCACTGCACCCTCTGTCTCTCGGGTTCAAGAGATTATCTGGCCTCAGTCTCTCGAGTAGCTGGGATTACAGGCATGCACCACCATGCTCAGCTAATTTTTGTAATTTTAGTAGAGACAGGGTTTCAGCATATTGGCCAGGCTGGCCTTGAACTCCTGACCTCAGGTGATCAGACTGCCTTGCCTTCCCAAAGTGCTGGGATTACAGGCTTAAGCTACTGTGCCCAGAGGTGGAGTGCTCTTATTAATCATCTGCATGTCTTGTTCCCTCATTTCATTATGATTACCGTTGAAGTATATTCCCTCACACAAGCTTTTTCTGACTGCTATCTAAAATAACATTTCTCCCCCTTTCATCCATAACTCCTTACCCTGCTTCTTTTTCTTTAAATGAAAAAAACCATGGATTTTTAAGGAAGCTTGAAGGCAAAACAAGAGATCACGAAGTAAAACAAGAACAGCTCTCTTGCAAAGATGATGTACAGGCCAAGTCAACTCCACAGTGGATGCTAATTCGCCATATTGACTTCTGATTAATTCCTGCTGTGGGAAGTCCGCTAAGATTTTCAGTTCATCTATTGTTTCTTACGTAAGAGCAGGTGCTTACCATAAATCCTGCCCTTAGCTCAAATTAACCTTGATATTATTGTACTGCAATTGTCCTACACATTATTTCTGAGTCACCCCTTCCCTATGTTATATAAGCTCTGGGTCTGAGTGACAATGGCGTGGGGATCCATGATCTTATCTCAATACTGCTTGACACACAGACATGGCTTCTGTTCCTAAGTCCCTGCGAAATGTTTGATTCTAGAAAATTGGATTTGTCAGCCTCTTTCTTAGGCCTCTCAGCTTCCCCGGACTTTGCGGGTAGGTTTGCATAGACCTGCTCACTGAGAAACAGGTGAATATTAAATGCCCTTTTCCTCAAAAGGCAGAAGATGCCCCATTCCTTGCTTTGATGCTTCATTAAAACCTCTCTTCACCCACTGAGGCTGTCAGGGATTCTTCAGCTCATGATTCAGGTTCTCCTTTTCTTTACTAGAAATCTTGTATAAAGAGCTGTCCACCCTCATTGTCTCTGTGATCTCCCTCTCATTTGACCCACTGATTATTTTATGTATTTGCTACACTTGGAATTCTGCTAATATTGCCCTAGTGAAAGGCAATGCCTCTTGAATGAATAATTAAATGGGATTGGACGTGTTGTAAAGTTCCTTCATAACAAATCCCTTTTGAAAAAGAGAGGGACTTTTATTTCTAATCAAATATGAGAAAATAAGAGAATAAGTTTTAATCACAGCTGCAGTGACTTCCTCACAGACTTAGAACATTTCCAGAAAAAAAAATCCAATTTGATTTGCATTCAAATTTCTTTTCCCTCAAGCCTATACTGCATATACTTCAGTTTGGATTAATGTGATCTCCTTTACATAAAAGGCTTCTTCTTTTACATAACACTTCAAAATTATCATGCTATTAATAACCTCAAAATATGTTGATGAGGATATGATGAGCACAAGAAACATTATATACAATTTGCAATAGATCTACATAGAGATTTCTGCAAATGAGACAGTGTGAACTTTGAAGACAACCATAAAAGCGGTGAGGCATCAAGGAGAGTACTTCAAAGTCTTGAAATTAAAGTTATCATCAAGTTCAGTAATTTCCAAGATTAGTTAACCATTCTGAATAATCACAGCATCACAGAATCAAATAGAAGAGATTTCAAACAACTTAGGAGTAATGGGCTTAGGTCACACCCTAAAAGAGCTTAAATTCCTTCTTTAGTCTGTTAACCAACAGGATTATTATCAAGTTGGGAGGTTTGTTCTGGTCGCACTTATGGATTTATTTAAAAACATACTAATTATGGATCTGTCGGGTAGAAAGAATTAGGGAAGCATTTGAAGCACACAAATTAAAACATAGTCTCCAACTTCACTGAATACACACACATGCACATTCACCCACATAAAACATAATATGTTCATGAAGCACAATTACTAAAACTTTGGAATTTCTTAGAAAATGTATAGTGCATGGTATCTATAAGCCAAGTGAGCACCTTATTTTAGCTGAGAAACTTATCAGCCAGAAAGTTAATAGTAAGTGATGATGATGGTAAAACTAACATCACCCCATCCCCATGGGTGTCTCTGTAGAGCGTTTTGACACACAAAAAATTAGCTGATATAATTGAGAAAGTACTATATTATAAGCTAACCTAGATCAAAATTCTTCAAATAAAAACCTAACTTTAATGCAATATCTCTTGTGGCGTTGAGTTTTTGTTTTCATGGCATTTTACTGCCTGTATGCCTCTATTGTCATTCTACATAGTGATTTATAGCAAGGGCTTTGGAGCCAGACTATTTGAGTTTTTTGTACCAGTTTTACCATTTACTAACTGTTTGACATGCGATAAATTAGTTAGAGACTATTTTGCTTATTTTACTTTTGTATATAGGAGATCATATTTATCTCAAGGGTTTTTTTTTGCAAGGAGTAAATGAATTGACAGTTTATAAAGCACTTGGAAAAATCCTTGGCACCTAATAAATATCTAATAAATGTTAGTTATGATTATTACTTTGTTAATAATTTCAAGCAGTTAGATGCCATAAACCTTTATTTGATGTCTTGTTAATTACTGTACTGTTAGAAAGATGCCTGGTGTATAATAGCTAGTCAATAGATACTTGTATGAGGCATGTGATGATTTAAATGGTTTTATTTTGTATTGTATATTAGTTGTGCTTCCACCTTGCCAGTTCCAAACTTCAAATTACAAACTATTCATCTAACCTAAAGGTGCAAATTAGAGTCAACTGCAGGAGATATAATCCCTCAAGTATAAAAATATAGCACGCAACTGAGATGGGAAGAGTAACCTAACAGTAGATCCAGCAGAAGGATTTATTTTAGGTAGCCTTGAGTGGAAGATGTTTTTGGAAGAACTAAACGGAAGAGGCTGACTCAGAAAAGGAAAAAAGAATCATGTCTGGTTGCTCAGTAATCCAGGAGGAAGATGCTCAAGTAGGTTAAAATACAATGCCTTTTAAGAACTTCATAAGTTATTGTACCTTTTAGGGGAAAATCTAACTATAATTCACTGAACATTTACTATGCTCCATACTTGGTGGTAAGTCAGTACTTTACCCTCATTATTTCATGTTGGTCCTATCTACTTTTTAGCTATTACCATTTCAATGTTAAAAATAATAAAACTGAAGATTTAGAGAATTTAAGCAATTTACACCATGTCACACAGTAGACATTAATGCAGTATTTGAATCTAGTGAATCTATACTTTTACTCATGATGACATTTACCTCCATTACTCAGGTACTACCATTATTCCCTGGAGATTTTGCTCAAGTAGATAAAGTTAAATGTATTAGCTATGAATTCAGTCACATGCCAGGGAGCTGTGGAATAGGTAGATGTTGAACGAAACGTCATTATTGCCTTTGAGGAGTCTACACTATAGTACGAAAGTAGGGGATCTGGACAAAGTCATTTTACATAGGAAGAAAGTAGAGTAAATCATAGACTCCTGTCCTATTCTGGGTAGAAGAGATTTCACAGCTGACTAGCATCTTCTTAGCAATTCTGGCCAATTTACTCCTTCTTTATAAAATGGAGTGATCAGATTAGAAGCTCTCCATGATGTCTTTCAAATCTAAAATGCAATGATTGTACCTTCACATTACCTGCTCATCAGTTTTTATGTTCTGCCTTCTAAAGCCAGGAAGGTAAGTTAAAATTGGGAGTTGAATGTAAGCTGCAGAAGGAAGGGGATCTGGATACCTGCAATGGGGAGTTCACATGGTCGTGAGAACCATGTGAACCATACCCTTTATGGTTCCCCTAAAGGGTATCAGCATATACTTTATAATTATGCTGTGGCAATGCTTAGAAACTTATAAAACTGAGGGAGCATATCATTGTGTTCCCTCCCTCTAGTGCGTGACAGCCAGGCAGAGGAGAGTGCATACATTAAATCCATGGAGCCACTGCCAAGCCTCACGCTCGAAAATACTGTTACATGGAAACCTGATAACAATAAACACAAAAATAACAAATAGAACCTTAAGGATAAATAATAAACATTTCTTTTTTTTCTCCTTTGGTTTTCAACCTTTGCTCTTGAGGGAAGCATTATCTTTATTATGATAGTGGAGAGAATGTTTAAATAAAAGTGTAGTAAGTACTACACAAATATTCTCAAAAACGTGGTTTAGAACAAAGGATATCAATGCCTTTCTATTCAGGAAGAATCACCTCCCAACAAATCTAAAACCAATACTCTTAACATTTTTATTTCTATTTCTTTTCAAATACTCAAACACCATGAATAACTGAAGAAGCTTTTTCACTGATACTTTAGTTTTTCGGTTTTGAGATTACAGACACTGATGTAAAGTGGTGTCTAATCTATAGGCTTCCCATCCTCATCCCCATCCACAGCATAAGAAATAGGTCTTCAAACAAATAAGGCAAAATTTTAGCAAACTTTCTTTTTGAGGTACTGATTCTCAGCTCCCCCTACCTCTCTTGCTCTGACTATTGTCATTTGCTGCAGAGACACTGTTTTGTTATCTAATCTGCATCATAATGTGTGCTGGGAAAAACTGATCTACAAATGAGAAGTATTATTTTCCAAGACAGATGTCATAGCTAGCAGATATTAATAATAACTCTTATGTTGATAATCATTATACTTAAAGACAATTAGTATAGAGCACACTCCCCAAAATTGGTAAAATATATCAGGAAAATATATTTCTGGAATTGAAATTTAAAGAGAACATTCAATACATCAGATTAACCTTTTACATAAAAGAATTACCTAGGTGTGTGGTTTGTGTGTTCCCTGTAGGAATAAGACTTCTTCTGATAAAAGCAATAGCAGCTTCTATTCCAAGGAGAAGATTATAAACAGTACAAAAGAAGTTCTACATCAATCAGTTGTATTGTACCTAACTGAAATAATAATATAAACTGGAGCAAACATACAAAAAAGGTGAAAAATTAGACAATAATGTATCGTTTTCTCACAGATGTTTGGAGATATGTTTTTACTTTCAATTAGTTATGTGAATTCTGAAAAACTACTGTAACACCAGCACAGTCAATTAATAGAGACAACTGGTTTAATTGACATCTTCTCACTTACAATCCTATGTTCACAAACCCCTCTCTTAAATAATAAATTTAATCCTAGTAATTAATTCACCACAAGGAAACCTCTTGCTTAAAGTATCAAGATTTGCTTTATATATCGATCTCTTAGTTAACAAAAACATATTTCATTAGAAACTAATAAATCAGCATCTTATAAGTTTGTTCATGGATGTTTTGTTGGTGCCTCTGTGCTTGAACCTGCACAAATGAAAGACATTTGTGTCTAGAGCCATGATGGCCTTATAAAATACTGTATCTTCTTTATAAATTGTCCAGCTGGTCACTCTCTTTTGACATCACTTCAGGAGCAAGTGCTTCCCTCTATAATTCCAGATTACAAATATGTTAGAAACCTACATGATTCCAATATGAACCTTATTTACTGAAATGAACACTGGAATGTCTTGTCAGACAATTAACTAAATATTTAAAAAAGAACTATCTAAAATCATTGAAGACGGATGTTTACCACAATGATAATTTACAACCAAATGGACATCACAAAGTTCTTCTTTGAGATCTGAGTCAAAATACATGATCAGTGCTTAGAACTATAAGCCCCAATATGTTAATTCATCTCTCTCTCTCTCTCTCACACACACACACACACACACGAAGCGTGATATCAGTTTGCAAAGTTACTATGTGGCATAAATATTTCACTTACAACTAAATAATCTGAGTGACAAATTGGTAATGTATATACTTTTTTGTGACTGAGAAAAGGTATACTTTTAATATAATCATCATTTTTTACTACTTTAATAAATATTTTAAAAAATCAGTATATGAGACATTCTTGAGCTTTCTATGAGCTTTAAATAACTGAAATATCTAGATAAATTCATATTATCACAGATACAATGACTATTTTTACCTCCAGACTGGAATTTTTTACCTCAATGCAAGTCAATTACTGAGATTCAAATTCTGTTAGGGAATGGTATAGACATCCAGTAATTTGACTCCAGATCATAAGAATATCTTGAAATGAATACATTCCTGTATTTTATATAATAATTATTTGCAAAGATAATATATTCCCCCATTTTGGTGTTTCTGAACAAATTAAAGTGGGAAAAATAATTCTTAACGTATCTACCTAAGTTAGAGAAATTTCCTCTTCTCCCTCTTTATCCTCTCTTTTCTCCTGACTGAAGTCACATGGAACATCCGAATTTTGGAAACACAGTATTTTTTAAGGTTGTTTCTTGTCCTACCCAAGAACATTTCACTATTTCCTTCATTATATCAAGGAAATGTTAACATACATATTGTTCACTTATGATTTTTAAAATTTATCTCTGTAAACAAAGCTATACATCTTTCCATGCATTTTTTAAAGAGAACATGAACCAAAATTTCAAAATTCAGAAACAGATTTAGCTGATTTTAGTATAAATATATGCATATTAAGGAAATCTTACACTTGAGAGCATGGATTTTATCATCACTTATCGCTGTGCTTTCATAATGTTTCTAAAGAGGAAGACAGGGAACTGTCTATATTTCACAGGGGAAAAACAAGTCCAAATAAGTGGAGAAGTTAATCAGCTCATTTAACCATTCGGTCAAAGAAATGAAATTAGAAAGCAAGGCTCCAGCCTCTCAGTTCTCCAGTCTTTTTTTACAGAGAGCAGTCAAATATTACACTTGGAGTCTACTTTTATTTTCTTTTTTTCTTTGAGAAGGGGTTTTGCTCTGTTGCCCAGGCTGGAGGGCAATGTCAAGATCATAGCCACTGCAACCTCAAACTCTTGGGCTCAAGCAGTCTTCTTGCCTCATACCCTGAGTAGCAGGGACTACAGGCAGGCACAGCTGTGCCTGGCTAACTTTTGTTGTTGATGTTGTTGTACAGTTTTTGTGGAGTCTGGGTCTACCTATGTTGACCAGACTGGTGGCCTTAAGCTATCCTCCCGCCTCATCTTCCCAAAGTGCTGGGAATACAAGTGTGAGCCACCACGCACACCATTAAGTCTAGCTCTAATGTTCACATATTTGGTGAAAACTGAGTACCGATTAAATTATTTTGAAATTTCTCTAAAGGATCTACAAAGTGCAGTACAGTATATTTGATTCTGTGCTACAACTTTATATTGAAGCATCAAGGTTTAGTAGATATGAAATTTCAGAGTGAATTATGAGACTGGCTAGCCTATAAGCTGGTAAAAAAAATTAGATAGAGAAATAAACAAAAATATAATATGACACTTCACTGAAGTATTGTATTGAAGTGATCATAGACTCCAGGGTGGAAATTAGAAAAGTCCAAGGAAGACTTCATTGTGGGAGTGGGGAGTGGCCACATTGTGACTCTCAACACTCAAAATGGGGGAGGGTACTCAGTTAGTAAATAATCTTCAATGGGATTACTAAAATAATTTAATCTATACTTTCTGCAATATAAGGGACACTGGCGATTAGTGTTTGTCTCATGTTGAGAAGTCTGAAGAGCTGGAGACAGGTTGGCCAGCAATTAACTTATAAGCCAGAGGAGAGGCAGTTGCAATGGGCTTGGTATGCATTTTCAGATTTTGTTTAGCCAAAGTGTATATTAGTGTTTCCTTTGAACCAGAAGTGGACTATAAGCAATAGAGGATTAGCAAGGGAGTCGCATTACGTTCTGCCCAGTAAAGGTGCTTATCCTCTATCAGAAGTTGGATCCCTAGATTTCTAGTGGCTTCAGAATTATTAATGTAAAATTGTGGAATTATAAATGAGAGGTTCTCAGCAATAGGGAAAGGACATTCTGGATAACTCATGAGATTGGCCATAGCATGTTTTTCAGACCACCAATTTGATAGGATGTTAATTACAAGTTCCTGAAAAAAAGTTCTGTGATCCAATAACATTGGAAAATATAGTTACTAAATCTCCCTTTCTTGAATTTGCAATGCATATTAGTATATTAGAGATTCTGAAAAGACTTGCAGTAAACATAATTTAATTTTGCTTAAACACACTATTTACAAATGATTATTTGAATATGGACTTTTCAATATATCAATTAATATCATTCATACGTGCACACATACACACTCACACACAGACACACACATATATATATAACACCTCTTGGAGCACAAATTGAAAAACCTTGCTCAATATTATCTTCCACATCTCCAAATGTCAATATATTTGCAAAAGAAAACTCCTTTGATAATATATTAGTCACAAACTTACTGACTCCACTTCCGCAACACCTAAATCCTGGAATCTCCAAGGATTTACCTCCAAAAATTTTATTTATCTCTCATATTACAGTCTGCTGATTGAGTGACTCTTTGTTGGTGATCCTCCTAAAAGTGACTCAGGATCTGAGTTGCGTTCTACTTGTCCATATTACACATCCATCATTTCACACTTCTTTTCTTCAATCTCAAAGACAAGAAAGAGGAAAATAGAGACACCATAGCATTCTTACTTGTCTCAAACTAGAAGTAGCACATCACTTCACTACCTCCCACATTCCCATTGGCAAGAACTCAATTACATGGTTCCAAACTAGCAACAAGGGAGGCAATGTAATATTTCTTTATGCTCCAGGAAAAAAAAATAGTATGTTGGACAAATACTATTTTTCTGTGGCACATGTCATATGTATTTCCACAACAACAGAAAAAATAAATGAGGTAATAGGAAGGGGCTCCCATATTTGCATACTAGTTCTCCATTGCTACTTCCAACATTTTCATTCATACCCAAGATGCATTCATTCATGTAGTTGACAAGTATGTATTGAGTGTCTACTATGATAGACAATAATCTAGTATCAGGGGTGCATTAGTAAACATGAAAGACAAAATCTTGCCCTAATAAATTTGAAAACCAGTCCATGAATAAGAAAATATTCTTTTCCTAAATACTCATTATTTTCATCTGCAAAACTGTTTGAGAATAGCTATTAAATAACTGTCATTGTGGTCAAACTATAGCATCTTTATTTTGTTTTAGATCATAGACCTAAAAGAAAGACTGTTAGAATTTAAATGAATATGTAATAAATGGCTAAATTTATCTTAAAAATCCCCTATTACACTTCACAGCATGTTTTCTTTTCTGGAAAATTTCAAAGAAACAGAAAAACCACAGTGCTATGATAAACAAACGTACAGAATGATTTAAATTTTTAATCATTTTACGATATTTTATTTGATAGATATAATACTCTGTGGACCTATCAAAAGCAATAAATTGGTTTATATGTGTCCCATCATTTTAAATATTTTCTTATACATTTATTTGTGTTCACAGAGAGTAAGTAATTTTTTTGTGAATTTTTAAAATATGCATAAATTATATAGTCTATAAAGGCAGGAATTATTGTCTTTATGGTTTATAACATAGGGGCAAGAAGAAATTTTCCCTTTAAATCTGAAGATTCTCTACAAATCAACCATTAAAAAGCAGGTTAAAAGGAGAAAAGCATACACAATTTATTTTAATGTGAATAGCACATGGAAACTGTAGGAGAATAATTACTCAATAACCCCTGGGTACAGATGTTTATATACCCTTCTTCATAGGGGAAGGGAGATGCAGGAAAAGTGGCAATTCGAAAGATAGTAAATGGTTTTTAGGGGAAAATGAATGGACTTGGAGAACATACAATGGCCTGAGACAAAGTTTGTTGGACCTACAGAGCAGACAATGGCTGGTAAATGATTCTCTGAAGTATCGAATAGGCTTCATCTTTACAAAAAATACGAAAATTAGCTGGGTGCCGTGGTGCGTGCCTGTAGTCCTAGCTACTCAGGAGGCTGACGTGGGAGAATTGCTAGAGCCTGAGAGGTTGAGGCTGTAGTGAGCCGTGATTGTGCCATTGCACTCCAGCCTGGGTGGCAGAGTGAGACCTTGTCTCAAAAAAAAAAAAAAAAAAAAAGGAAAAAAGGAAAAAAAAAAAGTAATATTAAATGTGACCAAAATAGAAGACAGTGGTTTATGACAAAAGTCTGTCTAGGTGGGCTGACAGGCTTCTGTCTTTTTTCTTGCAACAGGAGTTAAGAAAACGAAAACTGAGGGAAGGAATCAGTGGTAACTGTTTTCTATTCTGGGTGGTCTGGACTTCCGGCGGATGAGAACTTTAGAGAAGGGTTTCATCCAGAGCTTTGAGAGAGACTGAGAGACAGGAGGGTGGCGAAGTCACAGACAACTGGAAGCTGCTGCTTTAGTCTAGCATGTCAAAGCGCCATATTCAGGGGTATTAGTTTCCAAGCCCCAACAATAGTAAGCAGTCAATCAATATAAGTTGATTGAATTAAAAATGATATTCTGAAGTATATTTTTACATAATCAAAAACATTTTATTAGATTATAACATATGTTCAGAGAAGCATACAACAATATGCATTTTGATAGGCGGAATTCTAAAGACATTCACCCAAGAATCTTGCCCTCTTGTTTTTCAACCAAATATGAATCTAGATACTGCTTTGAAGGGACTTTGCAGAGCTAATTGATGTTACAGGCCTTAAAGTACAGAGAGTATTTTGGATTATCTAGGTGGGCCCAATCTAAACACGTTAACTTTCTCCAGCTAGAGTCACAGGGCAGATAAATTTCTCCAGCTAGAGTCACAGAGCTGTAGAGAAGAAAGTGAGACAGGAGAAATCAGGTAGAAGAGAAGATGAGTGACATTCAAAATGGGAGAGGTGCTCAACCTCCACTGTTGGCTTTGTACATGAAGGGGGCCAAACACACCAGGGAATGTGGGTAGCTTTCAGAAACTGAGAACAATCCCTGGCTAACTGCAAGGAAATGGAGACGTCAGTCCTACCACCATATGGAATTGAATTTTGTTAACAACCTGAATGAGGCTGGAAACAGATTTTGCCCTAGAGTCTCCAGAAAGAAATGTAGGCTGGCCAACACTTTGATTTCAGCCTTGGGAGACTCTCAGCAGGGAAACAGCTAAGCCTGAACTTCTGACTTTTAGAAACAGTGAGATAATGAACGGATGTCACCTAAAGCCACTAAGTTTATGCTAATTTGTTACTACAGCAATAGAAAAATAATCCAGGTTCAAAGAATTATTACACAATAAATACACTGATATAGCCACTATCCAAACCAAGAAATAAAAACCTGCTCCAATCGCTAGCCACCCTTCACTTCCCAAATGAACCATCACCTTTATTTCTAACAATAGAGATTAGTTTTCTTATTTTTTAACATTATATTAATGGAATCAGAGGTATGCATTAAGTTAGATCTCATTTATTTCACTTAACATTATGTGTATATGATGCACTGACGATTATATATATATATATACCTATAGTTTGTTATTTTCACTGTTGTATATTTCATGGTGTGAATATACTTCACATAGCCTCAAATTTCATTCTGGTCTGCTTTATGCTTTCTTCCAATGTGTTAAGACACTTTCAGTTTGTGTGGCTTATTTTAGATCAAGCATCAATGATCTCAGGGCAAACAGAAATAAAAAACTAAGGTAGTATCTTCATATTAGGGTTGTCATCAATTTTTATACCTTTAAATAAATGAGGAGTCTCCCAGCCTACTTGTTTCTTTGAGAAAAACAACATTGTTTCCCAAACTCGTCCTGCACCCCAAATCCTATCCAGGGCTGTGGGTGGAGAGGAGGGAAAGAAAGTGTTGGAGAAGGTACCTTAGAGATGGGTAATAAAGAAAGGAACATTACAAAAGAAAAAGAAAACTCTAAGAATATTGCTGTTTTATGAAAGATGGGAAACATAGAGATGTTAGGCTCACTTAAAGATTCTTTAAAAACATGTAAAATCATATGGGAAAACCAAACACTTAAATGGAAAAGACATGTAAAATTTAAAAACAAACCATTACTTAAAAGGATAGGAAAAGTTTCTCAGTTGATGTGTTTTACCTCAGGTTTTGAAGGACTGAATATTAAAAAGGATTCTAGACACAGACATGTGTGTCATTGGTACATGGCTAACATGTAATTTGGAATATTTTTTGAGAGTTTTTTTCTAGAAATGTAAAAACAAATTGGTAAAAATGTATGATGAAGTCATGGAGAGAAAGAACCAATGAAAAGAATAACTTTACATATTTTGTATTTATATATGTTACTGTCATATGTAGTAATAAAATTCATTTACAAGTAAGACAACCAAGGTCGATATTACATATCTCATCACTAGTTCTAGAACCTACTGTGGAAACAATTCTTTGACTTTAAACTATTCTTTTTTTTACCTACTTAGGCGGCAATGTTTTATTTCTTTAGCGATGACAAGGTGGTTTCGTTGACGTAGACTTGGATTTCTAAATCTCAGCCCTATTAACATTTTAGGCCAGATAAGTATTTGTTTGGGGGTCTATCTTAGGCATTTCAAAAGTTTTAGCAGCATTCTTGGCCTTTCCCCGACTAGATTTTAATACAGTATCCCTCTCCTCAAGTTACATGTACCCTGAGTGGAGAAAATTGCCCCTGTTTGAGAACCACTGGCCTAAATCGTCAACTTTTAAAAGTGTGGCACTAACAGTAGTGTCTTCAAGTGTATTCTTCAAATGCCTGTTACTACAGTGAATCTATGAGCATACAAGATCTTATAACTCTCCTCTCCTGGATCCACATGTGTGCATGTGTATGTGTCTATTGGGGGACGTGTATGAAGTGACTAATGTGAAAAATTATATTCATGGAAACATTTAGTGCTCACCTTCCAGAAATTAGAACAGAATGGACTGGGTGTGATCTAGTCACTCAGAAACCTTGTGTGTAACTACCAAGCATATTTTACCAGGTGCCAAAGGTTATACTGGCTTTAAAGAGTGTATCTATTCTGAAATTTGAAAAGAAACTAAGCAGCAATTGAGTGCTCAATGCAAGGGCCAGATCACTGCCTACTGTTTCCTCTTGGAGTGATTCCAGGTAATATTTGCACATTTTAACGACTTCGGATTTGACTAGCTTAAATAATTAGAGGCTGGAGCCAACAATGCAAAAATACTTTCCCAAAATGAACAATGTAAGCCTGTCATCTATAAGAAAGAATGCTCACAGTTACGGCATACATCCTCCTTAGTTGTTACATAATAGACTGATTCTTTGAATTGTGCTAAAGATTCAACACCACAGCTTCACACGCATAATATCAGACACCAGGGATTCCTTGTGCCTTCTGAACATGCCTAAGATAATGAAAGTTTACGGAAGAAGATAAGATGTATCTATTGTACTATTTTTTCACTTGCCATTCTTCTCCGACAAGAGTAAACAGAACACTAAATGAATTGCAGCTATTAATTTCTTTATGAAGGAATAACACTGTAATAAGACCTGCCTTGCTTTATCATCTGAGAGTTCTGAGATATTCATATGCATGCAATCAAAATCCCTCGTTTGGAAATGATCATAAAAGAAGTATCAAATCCATCTCTACATCAAGAATGAAATATGTAAAGCCAGCCTAGCTCCTTCTCTTTTTCTCCCCCTCTTATACAGTAATTTAAACATTATTTTTCAGGTATCTAATATACCTCTAAAATTCTGTGCAACTATTCCAATGTTGAAAATACATAAAATGATCATTCTTGTTTAAAAAAAAAATAGTAAAACAAGCTTTAGACCAAATGTGATGCATTATATTGACATAACAAATGTGGACATTAATTAAAGAGCAGCAGAATCCAGCAGAGAAGTTTGCCCTCCATCTGCTTGACCTGAGGTAATAACAATGTTCCATTAACCCAAACTGACAGATTTTCTAGGGTTTGTCTTCATCTCTAAAGTTGCTGCGCCTGGTATGAATAACCATATGTGTGACATCATCCATAACGTGCCATGTGGAATAAAATTAATTGCTTATGCATCCTATTTTGTTTTTGATTTTTATTCTGTCTGCCCCCTGAGCTCTGCATTCCATGGAGCCCTCTACTCTTTTCTTAGCTCACTGCCCAGGACATTTTCCTGTACAAAGTACTTAGGCCCGAGATGGCGTCCCAGGTTCTGATCACTCATATTTGCCAAAAGGAAATTAGATAAAGCCACATGACATTCGCACTGAGAAAAGAGTCAACCCAGAAAAAGTGAAATATGGCATAGTAATCATTAGGATTATTATTCAAGTCAAATATGAAAGCAGAAGTATGTTAAACACATCATGTTCTGTACAAAAAAAAAAAAAAAAAAAAGAAGAAGAACTTACAGAATTTTCTAAATAATAAATTAGTGGGATGGGGGATCTTGTCCCAGAACTGAAACTTAAATCTTTGAATCTGTTCATATCTAGTATGTATTAGTTAACCAAGGGAACTGTTTTCCTCTTCCATCTCATTACAGATCAAACATCAAACGCTTTCCACTAGAAGCAGGCACCCAGGAGGCATTTTGTTTTGTCACAATACAGTATTCACAGCCACCCTGATAGGAGTGCTAACTCTCTTGGTAGCCTTAAAGAACAACAGTGCAGTTATTTGTTGTGCTTCTTCCTCTCCTCCCCTGGAATTGTTGCTTCACTGTAATAAGTAACATTCCTTCCAATTATCCAAGCTCCTCAAGTCCGCAGAGCTGACCTCCATGACTTTAGAAAAGACTCACTGTTTAGAGTCATTAATCCAAGATTATAAACATGGAGGGAGATTCATGAGAAAGGCATGAACTCATGGTTCCTGAAGAAAGACAATGGCATGCAGTGTTTTCCCAGAGGCTTTGTGTGTATATGTGCATATGTGTGTATTTTGATTTTAAATCCTTCCTTTTTCCTGCAAGGATGTTTTTTGCCCCTCATCTTTTCAACTGCCATTATTTTCTGGCTTGCTCTTCATTGTGGGCTGGCGGGAGGGGGGCAGCAACATCTATTACAACTGGTGTGTCGGGATGGCTTAGCTTTTCTCTGAGTCTTTGCCTGGACAGCAGAATCCAGACGGCAACATTCTGATGGAGTAGTGTGAAAGATGGGCAGATCAGATCTGCAAGTTTTGCAACCAGCCAATGCAAGAATTTAATTGCAAATTGCTTACCTCTCCTGTAAACCCATTTAATGTTTGTTTTTAAATTTTGGAAATGATAATGATGCACCCTTCATGACTCTGTGTGAGTCATGTTTGCCTCTTCTTGAGTTCTACAAAGGCTTTTAAAAAAAATTTCTGGAGGAAAAGAAGAAATTGCATAAAATAGACACCTATGGTCTATACTGTTCTATTTATAAGCTAATATGGTAATTAGGAATCTTGAACTCTTTTTTGTGAACTTGATATGTATGCAACTCTTTCATCTTCACCAGAAATCATATTAAATCTTCTGAGATCTTTTTGGAAGCCAAAGAGGAACAGTATCCTGAATCTGCATGGTTTTGTTACTACATTACATAGGAAATTAAAACATTCTTTTTGTTGCTGGAATTGGCCATAGAACAGTCAGCATTCTTTCCCCTTGGTCTGGAACTCTGATGTCAATATGAGCTAAAATATTCTTCCATCTATCCCCAATCTCTGTTGCTTTTGCTGCCTCCTTATGAAGATTACACTTATGCTTAGCAAATGAAGAAAGGAATTAGTGATGCTCTCTCATTTCCTGTCTTCCCACAGATGGTGATAAATTCAAATTCAGACTCCATTAAACCTGAGTAGAGCAACCCAGCAGGTGGCTGTACTAATGGAAAATCCTGGCTTTGGAATAATGGGAATTATAACCGACAGCTCTTCTACACCACAAAAAAGATGATGTATTCTTATTGACAGTGTCGCATTTGAGTCCAGAAGGCTGATCTGATAGTTCAGTCCTGGCACAACGGAAGCTAAAAGCCCCCTGGGTGTTTTCTTGGCCACACCACTGTAATTTTTGTCATCTGAACTTTCTATTACAATTCATTTTACAAATCTCATATAAGTTGAAGAGAGCAAGAGGAATGAAAGGGAGGGGAAAGAAAAAAGGGGGCCTTTATTTTGCCTACAGGCATACTTTTATTCTTTTTTCTTGGCTTAAAGGACAAATAAAGGTTGACACACAACAGTATTTCTAGCCAATTCGGTATTTTTAATGCTGACATACTTGGCCCAAGTTCTTTTAGTGATCCTAGACAAGCTCATCGGAGGGAGTTTCTGTTTAAAAGATACATAGATTGCCCCGGAGGTGTAATGTCTGAGGTTCCACTAGAATTCTTGCAGGAATCCTACATTTGTATGCATTTTTTTTCTTTCTTTTCTCTTAGCTCCACCTTCCTTTCTAAACTCCAACATGTTATTTACAAAAATATGATTTGGTCACACTGATCTGAAATGGCATCTGGATGTTCAAATATTTAGAACTTCATATTTTCACTAAGCCTCCAAGTCTCTGAAAATATAACAAGCAGTTATCAAAATATTTCATTGTATTCACCATCTGTCAGCAGTTTAAAAATATTATATTAAGATTAATAATCATACTTTGCACTTACTCAATATAGCATATTTCCTCTTGAGAACTGTTGGTACTTTACAAAACTGAACTGAGTCATTGTCACTTTTTCCCACAAACAATTCTTCTGGGTTTAAAAAAAAAAAAAAGTTGGGAAAAATTTTAAAGACAGGTAAAAGCTGGAGACGAGCTGGAGAAGTTGACATTTAATTCATTCCACAATTTTTTTCTTCAGCCGATTACTTTCACTTACTTTTCATTCTGTAACTTGTTGAGCACGGATCTTTGTTCTAAACAGTTAAGGAGCTTTGACATTCTGCTTTTATTGCCCCAAAATTCAAAGCTTAGAAATCAGCCTGTTAACTAGAAGCAGACCTACTGCCTAGAAACTTTGTGGCATAAGGAAAGGGATCTCAGGAACTTGAAGAAGAATACAGACCAGAAGAGTCTGTAACACAGAGGGATTTGTGCTATTACCATTTTCTTACCAATGATTCATTAGAAGATATATATATATACACACACACACACAAACACGCACATATATGTATATAGCATATACATGTGTGTGCGTATATATACACACATATATATACAAATATGTATTTAATGGAATATATATATACACACAAACATATATAAAAAATATATATTTAACTGCATATATAGGTGGGTTTCATCTTTTTTAGTTAATTAGCTTGTCTTCATTATGGTATCCTGAATTGAAGAACCGCCCAGGTATATGTGAATGTCTCCACTTGCAAAGTAGACTACAACTCCCCATCGCATTGAGGAAGGAGCAAATCACAGCCAGAGAGAAACTCACAGAGAATGTTAGTTCAGGAACAATTATTTAGGACTGTGTATGCTAAAAAATGTGAATACTAAATCAGAAGAACTATGAAATATTGTTATCTTTGAATGGTTTCATTATGTAAAAGCACTAACCCAAATGCACAGATTGTCAGCAAAATCCTGAAAGACTCAGATGAAGTCACAAGGTAAATGGAAGAGAAATTTAATAGATTTCCCTGTTGATATTTTAAAGTCCACCACTGTTGCCTGCAGGCATAAATTGCTAGGGAACCTTAAATGCCTGATGATACAAAAACTTTAAATGCCTGATAATACACAAATATTACAAATTTTCATTTAGAAGTAGCAGTAACATTTATTGACTCCTTAGTAAGTGCTAGGCTAGGTTGATGATATTAAGACTCTTAATATCCTTATTTTTCAACAGAATCAACAGGGACTCTTATGATTTAGGTCCCTTTATCAAAATCACTTTACTTAAAAGGGGATTGAATTCAGATCTGACTGGCTTCAAAAACATATTGAAATCTCAGTTGTGCAAGGCAGTGATTCTCAAAGTGTGGTTCTTGAACTATAAAATCAACATGCCCTGAAAACTTGTTATAAACACAAATTCTCAGATCCCAACCCAGAGTTATTGAATCAAAAACCCTGGGTTTGGGACCAGCAATCTGATTTTAAAAGCTCTCCAGGGCATTCTGAAGTATACTAATGTTTAAGAATCACAGTTGTAGACTGTTGTTATATTTGTATGTGACGAAAGAGAATGCAATGTTGATGATAATTTGCATGCACCTTCTATAAATTAGCAAAGCAATATGCCAATTAAAAAATATTTAATGAGTAAATTTAGTGAAAACTCCCTAGTATATAGTCAATCATGTAACCAAAAGCAGGAAAGAAAAATAGCACTAACATAATATTAAGGAAGAATGCATCATCCATCTCTACCTAAAGTAATTATCAGTAAAAGGAATGAGGAAGAGCCATTAAGAGATTCAAAGTTAAGAAAAGCATTGATTCAAACTCATATATCTGTATAAATGAACTTTAAAGTGATGATGTATCAATTTGCATAAGAATGGCAATTAAGAAAATATTTAACTAGGCAGAAATATGTGCTAGGGATTTCATGATTTTTATTTCATTATTAAACTTTGTAAGGAAAAATACAGCTCAGAATCCTACTGAGGGATCATCAGTCACGTTTTGTAACTTGTGATCTCTTGGCCACATCTGATATCAAAGCTCAACATCTGATACCAGGGGAGATCTATAATTGTTATGTGGCCCCAAATGATGTTTCTCACATCTGGAATTCTGTTACCAAGAAATTTAAAAAGAATTAATAGAAAAAAAAAAAGTGACATGAAGTAGAGTTAGGGCAAGAGGAATTAAAACAAACTAAAGATCAGGCATGGTGCTTGCACCTGTAATTTAGGCAATATGGGAGGCCAAGACAGGAGAATCACTTGAGCCCAGGAGGTCAAGACCAACTTGGTTAAGATGGAGAGAACCTGTCTCTACAAAAACAAAAACAAAATTAGCCAGACACAGTGGTATGCACCTGTAGTCCCAGCTACTTGGGAGACTGAGGCAAACGGATTCCTTAAACAAAGGGGGTTGAGGCTGCAGTGAGCTGTGATTGTACCACTGTACTCTAGCCTGGACAAGAGAGAAAGACCCTGTCAAATAAACAAAAAAACACCACCACCAAGAATAAACTGAAGTTATAAGGAGGCAAGAATTGTAAACCAGAAAAGTAAATCAACCGAGAAAGAAATAAATGAGCAAATAGGTAACGGGAAGCAGAAGAGTTAGAGAGAGAACTGTCGTGCTGTTCAGGAGAGAAAAGTAAAAGTGGAAATACATTTTGTAGACTGTAGCAGAAAAAAGGGAAAGAAAGGAGAAGGCAGGCTAGTTAGAAAGTTGTATGAATTTAGGAGAGAGATGGTGATGGTCTAGACTTGGTCAGTAGCAGTGGTTATGTAAAAGAACAATGAATTCTAAAGACTTTCTATAAGTGTTGGAGGAAGAGGTATGGGAATCCCAAGTCTTCAGCAGCAGAGATTAGAATAATGAAGAAAGATGTTGTTGAGAGTTTTCAGCAAAAAATTAAAAAGGGTTGAGATCTTAATAGTCAGGATTCTCCAGAGAAACAGAACTAATAGGATGAATGAATGGATAGATAGATAGATAGATAGATAGATAGATAGATAGATAGATAGATAGATACAGAGAGATGATACACAGAAAGACGATAGATCAACTTATTTTACAAAATTGACTCCTATGATTGTGGAGGCTAGCAAGTTCAAAATCTTTAGTGTAGGCTATCAGACTGGAGATCCACAGAAAACTTAATGTTACAACTCAAACCTGAAAACAATCTGGGGGCAGAATTCTATCTTCTTCCACTGACTGGATGACGCCTGCCCGTATTATGAGGGGAGTCTGCTTTACTCAAAGCCTACTGATTTAAATGTTAATCTCATCTAATAAATACATCACAGTGGCATCAGACTGGCATTTGACCAAACACTCGGGTATCATTGCTACCTCCCTAAGTTGACTCATAATATTAACCATCACAAATTAGAAATACTGTGTATTATGAGGCAAGTAGTACTATGCTTCACGTAGAGTAAACAATCAATAAATGTAATTATGACTATTGCTGGGTCAAAGGAGAGGATATCAGGCTCCTCCCTAGTGAAGAGAAGTGGTAAAATATCAAGGATGTTATTGAGAAGTGAGCATCAAGCACAGGCAGATTCTCTCTACCTCCTTCTTCCTGAGCTTCTACTCTCATTGTCAGTACTTATCAGGCTTTATTTTATTCCTCAATAAACTCCCAGAGAGGCAGGGTGCATTGTAAACATTTTTTTTTTCCCTATGCTCAGCCTTTTCTTGCCTTTCAGTAGGATTTAAAATAAAGTCATCACTAGGACAATAACCAATGCGTAATGAGAATTTTGAGACTTGGATGTTCCCACAGTCATACTCTCGTTTTGACTGGATGTCCTCTATTGAGATGTTGGATTGAGAGCAATAGTCTCAATAGGCTCAACATCTGCATGGCCAACTCCTATATCTCTTAATGTGTATAAGTCTAAAGTCAGAAGTGGTTAAATGAGAGACTTCTTGTTCTTGAGAAATACAGAGCCAAATTCACTGAGATTTAAAAAAATGAATGTGTACATATTAAATATTGTCAGAAAATATATAAGAGCAAAGTCTACATTGAATCACCTATATTAAAGAACAGCAATATTTTTATTTTCAGGAGACAAACAGTTTCATGTTCAACAAGAAGAAATGCATCTTTCCTCCATAACAATTGCAAAAGAAATTCTGTTATAGAAAACTTTTTCCAGCATAATAATTCATATGGGCTCTAGAACCAAAAATCCAAGAATCTTACCTCCACCAGTTACTATGACTGTGTTTAAATTATTCAGCTTCTTTGTTTCTCTACCTACAAAATGAGGACAAAATGGTACTGAGAAAGAGGAAAGTGGCATCAGACAGTTAGCAGATAGCCTGGCACTGAGCTAGGCCTTGTTGTTAAACCTGCCTCACAGTTAGGCTGTGGTGTTCTCCCACTGAACACCTAACGTCAGACATCGCCACCATCAGACAGTCGGTCTGTGACTGAGATAAAGTGAAGCAAAATCAACGTTACTTCATGATCATATCTGAGCAGAGACAAAAATATTGTGATTGCACAAACTACAATCCTCTCCCAGCTAACATCAAAAACATAAGCTTATTCATCAATTACATCTTAGCCCCTCTTCATTCATACTATGTTCTACATAAAAATTACTATGTCAAATTCTAGAATTCCCTAGGCTTCCTGGCAATGTCCTATCGAGAGAAAAAGTTTGCTTCCTTGAATTTTCACTAAAATCACCCAAGACTAAATTCCCTAAGTCCCTTCCAACACCTTCTTACTCCACAGGATTTCTTTTTTTTTTTTTTTTTTTTTAGCTTGTTGACTTTTTTTAGGATTTTAGTTTTTTTCGTTGTAATGCATCAATAAGCCCAATTTTTCATGATTTGGGGTGTATTTATCTTAATCTTTGGCTGCAGACTGTGGGACTGTTATAAATATTAAATTGATTAATGCACAGTTTGCATTTAAAACAGCATCTGGCATATAGAAAGTTTAAGCCATCATTACTTTTAAACGCAGTCAAAATGCCTCATGGAATGTCAGTATTCATATTTAGGTATGTTTATTTTATTTATTTAACAAATGTATTTTTATTCAGCATCTTCTACATTTTAAACCCATTGCTATGTACATGGATATAAAGAAATGATAGTTTTCCTGTCTTTAAGTTAAACAGTAGACACCTGTGGATTTCCAGGACTATTTAAATTTTCCAGATAACTCCTTCTTACTGTTCTCTGTACCACTGCACAGAGATAATTACTCAGCCTCCCTTACCTTCATACCTCTACAGTTCCACAGGCACAGATCTCTGTTACATGGAAATCATCATGGAGAGTTGAAGATAATAGGAGGGAATTTCATTGCAAATATAATGTAACCTAAAACAAGACATGAGGGGTCCTTATAAACAAAAATGGCCATCGTCAGAGAGATTACTAACAGATAAGAGCAATTTTCTAGTTTATATAGCTAATTGAGTATATTCCTGCTCATTGGGTATAATTATAAACAGGGACTCTTCCCTGTCAAGCATATCTTGGTTTGGATGGTAAATTTTGCAGTTCCCTTGTTTAGTGGTCATCACTCTTTTTGATACCTCATCTTAAAATTGGGGTCCACTTTTCCATCTCTGCTCTCTCTTTTCCATTACAGGCACCACAAATGACATCGAAAGACCAAGCAAGCAATCACTCTTACAATCTATTATTTAGAACCATTTCATTTCATATTCATCTTAACACGACTTATCCAAAAGATAGGATGGTTGTCCTCCTAGGACGAATATGTTTCAGTACTTCCTGGAATAGTTGGAATAAATGGCAGCTGGATTCTAATACCACAACAATGTTTTATAACACAAGTTTTATTCAATAAAATATTGGTAAATTTTCATCAGTGATATAGTAAGAATACATATAGCATTACTTTCTTGATAATATTGTAGTCCACTATATTACTATAACATAATTTGTTAATATATTAATTTTTTACTGTTCCAAAAATGTTTTAATGATGGCATTTCTACAAATTTCTTTATATTATTTTCTTTTTTTTTCATTATTGCTCCAAAAAAATGAAATACATGTGCAGAACGTGCAGATTTGTTACATAGATATACATATTCCATGGTGGTTTGCTGCACCTATTGATCCATCCTCTAAGTTCCCTCCCATCACCCCCCAACCTATGCAACAGGCCCTGGTGTGTGCCTTTCCCCTGTCTGTGCCCACGTGTTCTCAATGTTCAACTCGCTTTTATGGGTGAGAACATACAGGGTTTGGTTTTCTGTTCCTGTGTTAGTTTGCTGAGGATAATGGCTTCCAGCTCCATCCATGTCCATGCAAAGGACATGATCTCATTCCTTTTTATGGCTGCATAGTATTCCATGATGTATATGTACCACATTTTCTTTTCCAGTCTATCATTGATGAGCATTTGGGTTGGTTCCATTTCTTTGTTATTGTAAAAAGTGCTGCACTAAACATATAAGTGCATGTATCTTTATAGTACAATAATTTATATTCCTTTGGGTATATACCCAGTAATGGGATTGCTGGGTCAAATGGTATTTCTGGTTCTAGATCCTTGAGGAATCGCCACACTGTCTTGTACAATGGTTGAACTAATTTTCATTTCCATCAACAGTGTAAAAGCGTTCCTATTTCTCCACAGCTTCGCCAGCATCTATTCTTTCCTGACTTTTTAATTATTGTCATTCTGACTGGCATGAGATGGTATCTCATTGTGGTTTTGATTTGCATTTCTCTGATGATCAGTGATGTTCAGCTTTTTTTCATATGTTTGTTGGCCACATAAATGTCTTCTTTTGAGAAGTGTCTGTTCGTATCCTTTGCCCACTTTTTGATGGGGTTGTTGTTTTTTTCTTGTAAACATGTTTAAGTTCCTTTTGCATTCTGGATATTAGACCTTTGTCAGAAGGGTAGATTGCAAAAATTTTCTCTCATTCTGTAGGTTGCCTGTTCACATTGATAATAGTTTCTTTTGCTGTGCAGAAGCTCTTTAGTTTAATTAAATCCCATTTGTCAATGTTGGCTGTTGTTGCCATTGCTTTTGGTGTTTTAGTCCTGAAGTCTTTGCCCATGCCTATGTCCTGAATGGTAATCCCTAGGTTTTCTTCTAGGGTATTTATAGTTTTGGGGTTTACATTATTTAATTTGGAGATCAAAGTAAATGCACATTTAAGGCTCCTGATACATATTGCCAAACTGTCCTCCAAAGAGCTTTTATCAATTATAGGCCCTCCAATAGTAAATGTGACTTCCTATCTTGCTTAGATTTAATTGCTACGAATCACTAGTGACATTGATTATAATAAATATTTTAAATATTTTCCAATAATGGGTATATTTAGTTATTTGCATTTCTGATTGTTAGAAGTGTGAACATTGTTTGACATGTTCATTTATTATGTATTTCTTCTTTGGTGATTTACCTAATCTTATTATTTGCACACTTTTATTTCTGTGATTGTTTCGATAATTACTCTTTATATGTAAGAATATTAATGCTTTGTTTTATAGAGAGAACAAACATTTCACCAGTTTATATAATTATTATAATTAAGTCATGCAAGTATACATTTTTAAAATTTTATAATGTCAAATATGTTGATCATTTTTAGCACAGATTCAGGGAGTTCCAGATGTGAATTTATTAGATCTTCATATTATCACCTCTCAGTTTCCATGTTCATGGTCAATCAATTAAGGTTAAATTAGATAATGCCTGCAAGGGATTTGAATTTCAGTGCTTAGAAATTTGTAAAGTCTCAGTCAATAATTACTGAGTTACTTTTTAATAATGCTTCTTCAACAAAGTAATGTATTTATTTAACCTTATTATCTTTCAATGCTTTAGTGGTTCTTGTTTATATTTTAAGTCTTAATTAGAATAGAATTTGCCTTTTATATATGGTAAAACATTATTTATGTACACTTATTTTATTCATAATGCTCAGTACTCCAGAATCATTTTTTAAGTAAATTACATTTTTCCAAATTATTTAAAATGTAATTTCATAATAGACTGCATACAGTTCTCCCTCCCGACACATGCACTTTCATGCACACACATGAACACAACACACTTTGATCTGCTTTGTATTTTTTGTTCTGTAATAGGAACGTGTCTATTCTGGTTTTAGTATGATACTTGACACTTTAATGATTTTATCTTGGTGCAACATCTTTAACACTGTAATTTATTTTCAAGAAATTATTTGCCTTTTAGACAAGTTTATTCTTCAAAATATATTTTGGAATTATTTCATCAAAGATCAGAATAAATATAACAGCACCTGAGTATTTTTGTGATAATTCTTTAAAAATAAACTAGTGTAATTTTTATTTCAGATTTGAGATTTTCTTAAGACTCTTGTTATCCTAAACAGATTTTTAATATAAGATAGATATTTTAATAGTACGTTTTGATGATCTATTAAAAATGTGATTCGTCTGTCACAGTCTTAAAATTTTCAACTATTGCAGAATGATGTCACCTACTGAATAAAGAGTCCCATTTTTTGAAGAACTTAAACTTTCTCCTTAGAGGTGTAAGAGAGATTAATACATCTCTATGTAGTAAGCACATTGAAATATACACCATAGCAGGATTTTAGAGGTTATTAGCTATTGTCTTTAGAATATTAGTATAAAGCTCTGTTACAAAGCACTGTTTAAAAGAAAACAATGAAAAAGAAGAACAAAGTTGACTAACTACACTATATGACTAAGACTTGCAATATGGCTCCAATATCAAGACAGTATATATTGGCATAAATATAGACATAGAGATAAATGCATCATAATTGGAAACCAGGTTATACCTACCAATATTTGGGCAACTGTTTTTGGAAAAGGTGTAAATGTACTTCAATGGGGGAAAGATAGTCTTTTCAACAATTGCAAATAATTGAACCTCTATCTATACCTTGAACCATACTCAAAAATTAACTTAAAATGAATCATAGATATAAATTAAGCTAAACCTACACATTTCTAGAATATAACATAGAAGAAACTTTGTGATCTTGGGCTCAGAAAAAATTTCTTAGAAAAAATAAAAAATGCACAAATTATAAAAGAAAAAATGATAAATTAGACTTCATTAGAATTAAAAGCATTTACTCTTCTTAAAGTAACTATTTTTAAAGGTTTAAACAAGTCACAGACAGGAAGAAAATATTTGCAAAACAGAGTTGACATCGTATTTGTTCCTCCAATGTATTTTAATAAACTTAGAACTCAACAGTAAGAAAACGATCAAATTTTCAAAAAGAGCAAAAGATTCGAAAAGACACTTTACCAAAGAAAAAAGCCAAATGACAGACAGGCAACACAAAACAATGCTCAACATCATTATTGACTGGGGAAATAGAAATTACAATAAAATTCCACTACACAAAGCTTAAAATAGCTCATGAGGATGTAGAGCGACTGGAAATCTCAGACATTGCCTATGGGAATGCAAAAAAAGTAGTCCCTTTGGAAAACAGTCTGGTAGTTTCTGCTTAAGTGAAACATACAAACAAATATATTTATGAACCGCTATGTATTTACCCAGATAAATGAAAATATAGGCCTGTACAAATATATATACATGAATGGTTATAGTGATTTTATTCATAAATGTTAAAAACTGGACACAACACAAATGCCTGTTAACTAGTGAATGAATAAACAAAGTACTTCCATTCAGTGTAATACAATTTATCACTAAAGAGGAATTAACATGCAAAAATGCAGATACATCTTAAAATAGCGCTAGGAAAAGAAGTTTACACAAAAGACCACATACTGTGTGATTACAATTTTATGACATTTTAGTAAAGACAAACATATGACGACAGTAATGTCAGTAGCAGCCAGCCAGGTTGGGAAAGTGGATTGACCATAAACAGCCATGAAAATATTTTTCTGTTGACTGTGGTGGTGGTTACACACTTAGAATATTTGTCAAAACTCATAGAAAATGGTGCCTCTTCATGTAAGTTATACTTCAATAAACTTGACCTTTAAAAGAGTAGAGAATGATGCCTTGACTAAAGGAGATACTGACCTTGTAACTTGGGTGGAGTTTTCTAACTTTGAAATCTCAGTGTACCTATCACACTATTGAAAATAATCGTAGCGCATACAAAATGCTTGACATAGAGCCTCCTTCTGAGTAAGTGTTAGTTATCATAAAAAGGATGTGATGATCATATCCCACTTAGCAAGAGGAGTGAGGAGTGGTAATGAGGTAAGTTAAAGTGCACAAATGTTAACTCTTTTTTTAAGATGAACAGGAAAAACCCATGTACCCAACACTTTTGAAGCTAAGTCTTATCTTGTCAAATAGATTCAAATAGAAGATTCTCACAGCTTACAGAAGGTAATTTAAAAAGTTTCATTGCCAACACAGGAAAAATATAAACTATAAATATATGTGTGTGTATCATATACAGTTTGTTAATTGAAGTGTGAATGCAGTAGAAAGAGGGTATGAGTAATAGGTGGCTTAAGCCAAATTTAGTTTAGTCATATCCTTGCTCTGCCAATATACCTCAAGTTTAAATGGTATCACTGAAGCTGTTTCAGACTTGAATTGCTCCAAAGCATTATTCTTGTGCCAACTGGGCTGAAATCTGGTGGTAGTTTACTTCTGCAGCCAGATAGGCAGTATCTTTTATGTTTTATTTATTTATAGTATCACTTAAGCCATGCATAACTTTATATGCACTTATAAAGCTAAACTCACAATTTGTGAAGCAAACTTATGATGGGATGTAAGCAGTTTACAATGTGAAACACATTATTGGATAAGAAAAGTTATTAGAGAGAGTGTAGTAAATTAAACATTCAGCCCCACACAAGCTATTTGATTGCCACATGGAACAAGTAACGCTAGAGGTCTTAACCAATTTTTGTGACTTTTTCATGGACAAATTTATTTCAAATTTGACTCTGATTCCATAAATTTAGCTCCTCACTGCACCCAAGTAATGATGAGAAAATCCTCTTCTTTTCCTAGAATCTAATAACAGAAAACAAATGCTAGTTATCTGTCACCCATTCAAGAGGCAGATTCGTGGTAAAGACCCAGATTATCTATGACCTCCAAAGCTATAAGGATTTTTTGTTTGTTTTTCCATTACACCTTATGACCTTTCTTTAGAATACTTATCCTGTTAAGGAGATGGATAGTATATGTTTACAGTGTGGCTATACTCATTTTTTAAATACTCAAGGATTTGAATTTTTAAATGGTAGATTTATAATTGGTATTTTTATTTACCATTTAACATTTAATGACAATGAATTATGAGCTCAAGTGCCTAGGAAATGTCTCCTCTTGTCCATAGATCATAAACAACTTGACTTGAGGGATAAGTAATGGTTAGTTTGAAATCTTCCGTTAAGAATAACTGCTCACTGAAAATCAATAAAAAAATGAACTCACATAGTTTTGTGATTCTGATGCAATCTAACAGAAGTTATTCAAGCTATTATAAAATAAGCCATCAATTAATATTATGAGTAGTTGTAATTATGTAAGCAACATAACCACAGTACAGAGGAAATAGTTGCCATAATTTCATTCCCCTAAGACAACTATTGTCGTTTTATAGCCTTTTAAATGTGAATGCAACTTTTGCAGTGTAGTCTTTTACAAAGTAAAACAGACCTGAATTTCTATAAAGCTCCACCAACTATGACCTAATGGCCCCTAACTTTTGACCAGTGAGCTAAGAATGATTTTTATGATGTTAAATACTGAAAATTGAAAACAGAAAAATATTTCATGCCATGTGAAAATAATATGAAATTTAAATTTCAGTGTTATAATTTTTTGAAATACAGGCATGCTGATCTATTTATGTATTGTCTGTGGCTGTTTTTGTGCTACATGGGGCTGAAACTAGGCTAAGGCAATTTAGGTACTCACCTCAGGCACAGAACCTAAGGGTGGGGAGGGGTGCAAAAAGTTCAGTCATGAAGATAAATCATATCTAATGCAATATGTTAAAAATTAAAATTAATTCAAAAGAAGTTATAAGCAAAATATCTAAATATTATTAAGACAGCATAAGTTCTACAACAACAGAACTGAGCAGTTGTGACCAAGACTGTACCACCTGCAAACCTAAAATATTAACTATATTTAGTTTATTTGCTAACTCTTACTCTACAACATTTAGGCCTTAGAGTTATTTTCATATTTCCTCTTAACAGTTTCTACTTTAGAATATAATGTAGATTAGTAAAGTTTTGTTTGACAAAGATATTCCTTGCCAAAGACTCTTTGTCAATCAGAAAAGAAAAAATAAAATAAAATAAAATATATGTGGACAATAATATGGCAAGCATAAACTCTTTTTTATTCTTACTGTGGTTTTCTTAAAAGGAGGAGGAGAAAAAGGAGGAGCAGGAGTGGAGAAGAAGGAAGTCTTAGGCTGCATGACCCGGAAGATATTCTGTGGAAAGGGTTGATTTTATCTAATATGATACCAAATAAGATACAAGTGTGGGAGGCCATAAAGGCTTATAAAGACCATCACTCACCCATATTTACCGAACAATGGTTGTTCTAAAAAAATTACTTTTCCTTTAATGTTCTGTATTGAGTATTCTCCACCATAATCGCACTCTGAATAAGTTAAAGATGTGAGGCACCAAGCCTTAGATATTATCTAAACTCTTAACAACAGAGGAATAGACTCTGCCAAGCCTCAGGCTACACTTCTCCATTATTTTCAAAAACTAGTTACCTAATGACAGTTGCTTGGACATTAAGCCTAATGCTAACTATTGGAGATACTTCATACCCTGTCATATGCTTAAATATCAGAGGGAATATTCTAAAAACCTGATTTCTAAAGATTACTTTAGAAATTCTTACTTGTTTCTCTGAACTCTAATTTTTTCACACATCAGTTTTTATAAATAATTTGCTTCTTACTGCCATTAAGAAGGGGTAAGCTGACAGTTTCTCATATTTGCTCAAAGAAATCTTTGACACCAGTTTGTCAGAAGTCTTTTATTACTGTTGAGAAACTTGAGAAAAATATTTCCTGGAAAACACACTCAGGATTCCCTGTCCCTTGGGAGTCATTCTGCTTTAGGAAGA
Organism: Macaca fascicularis; assembly: GCF_037993035.2. Classification (NCBI taxonomy): domain Eukaryota; kingdom Metazoa; phylum Chordata; class Mammalia; order Primates; family Cercopithecidae; genus Macaca; species Macaca fascicularis. The sequence continues at coordinate 104,307,098 of NC_088389.1, read as the reverse complement.
TTCTGTTCTGTAACAAGGATTCATGTGCTTGTTACCAATGCAAAGTTATGTTTTACCTGCTTTTCTAAAAACAGGAAGATTGCATAGTATTTTATTTTTATTTTTTTCCTAAAATGGAAGTGGTAATTAAGCACAATATTTTAAAATCGTATTCTAGTTTTGTAAACAAAAATGTTTAATTCTACAGATTTGCAACAAATTAAAGAATGAAAATTTTTGTATTGTCATCGTATTACTACATATAACTGACATTTAGCTGGACGCAGTGGCATGCACCTATAGTCCCAGCTACTTGGGAGGCTGAGGCAGGAGGATCACTTGAGCCCAAATTCAAGACTGTATCACACTACACTTGTGCCTGTAACTAGCCACTGCACTCCATCCTGGGCAACATAGTGAGATCCTGTCTCTAAAATAAAGTGACGTTTTATTTTTGCAACTGTGGTAAACACTGAAGGACTTTACACATATTTGTGATTTTAAATTGTTTATTTACCTATCAGAGGTTCAGAGTGGCAAGCTTTATAAACATTCTAAATTACATACTGATCAATCAACTCAATTACGTAGTATGGTTAGAGCATCTAGTATCTTATAAAACTTACCTTTGAGGTCTGTCACCAGCAATTCCACCTTTACTAAAATAAAATATTTAAAGAATTCTAGAATTTAAATATTATGAAAAATTGATATTATGTCAAGTTTAACATTGTAAAATTACTCAAAGGCATAATATGTACCTGAAGAAATGCATGGCATCTTTGCTATGTAGAGTGGTTATTAAGTGCTCAGTGGTTGGCTCAGCATTTTTCTGTGTGTATGCAGTGAATTGCATAGAGTTCTTTTCTGATAAATATTTGCTGAATAAATAAACTTAGTAGATTGAACAAACACTGATAAAGTCATGTTAACACAGGCTATCAATGTGAACCTTGACAAAGCCTCATTAAGCATTTTAAACCAGTCTTCATTAAAACCTGAGTCTATATTAGAAATATGTATACAGATAAACAGATAATTAGGTATATAAAGTACATAATAACTCTGTAAGTAAATTTAGGTTCATGCATAAAAGAATCAGAAAGTTTATTTAAGGCTTTATGTCTAACAGGAAATATAGCAATCTCTATCTTTTCCATTTTGATGATAATTTGGATTCGGAGTAACATTTCAAGTGAAATTTCTTAAGGCACATTAAATATCCATTGTATTCAGGGCTATCACTCTGAGCGGATGCTGGTGGAATGTTGGCTCATTCTGTAATATCAGACTGTCGGATGGCTTTCATGTGTAATGTCTTCTCCCTATCATAACCTCTAGGTGGTCCCATAAGCAATTCTCCAAATCAAAGGACTGACAGACAATTAACATTTTGAAGTAGTTACTAAAGAAAGAACAGCATTAGAAACTTTGAGAATTTTAAATAGATTTTAAATCTACTTATACCATTAGGTATACTTTCTCTCAGGTCAGAAACGTGAAAAACACCTGGAAATACCTGAAGAGTTTGTTTCAAAGAATACAAATGGTATGTTGAACAGAAGCACTCGAAGTGCTAAAGAACAAAAATGAAACACTCATCTGGGCATCAAGAGATGTGTATTTTCTTCTCAGCGGAGCTAATGACTGGTTTTGTGATCCTGGACAAGTCACTGACTTTGTCTTGGCCCTTCAGTTTTTCACCTGTTAAATGAGAGAAGTCACAGATGCGTTTGATTATTGTAAACCCTGAGAGTTTAAGCCCTAATGGATTCTACAGAAAGTAGAATCAAGTCAGGGGAGTATGAAGAAGGCACCTGAGTTCTGTTGGCAAGGGAAGAAGCTAGCCATCAAAAGTTGGGGTGCAAGAAAGGTAGAGGGTCAATGTGCCACACATTGCTTCATGCTCCGAGGAATCTCCCTTCTACTGCATAACTTGCTAGCTCAGTTCTTTTGGTTTTTCTGATTCTTATCCACAGGACACTGCAATCACTTGCTGGATGGTGTGTATGTGCTCAGAGTAATCATTTTACATCCAGCGACTTAGAGTGTGGTCCTAGGAAGTGGCAGCATTTCAGCTGCAGAAAGGAAGAGGATCAGTCTGAGCATTCTTGAAGAAGATTGCAAAACTGCTTTTAGTTCATGTAGTGTATTTCTAGTCCTAGATTTCTTTTAATGGGCAAAAAGAGATTTTTAAAAGAAGGAGAAACTTGGATGTTTCCTAAAGCAACATTCAAAGCAATTAAATGGAGCTTTTTAAGCAACATGATCTTTTTCACTCTCACAATCTCCTCTTTAGCCTTAAGTAAAAACCAAAAGAGATCTTTGAAAAATGATGATTTTTTATATTTAATATATGATCTTTTCATGTTTCTGCTGTTGTATGCTTTTGAGCTGTCTAACAACTATAGCTATGTAGCCAGCAGAAGGGCAGACTTGTCTTATATCCTGTGAAGAGGTGACTACCTGAAGTGTGAGAATGAAAGAAAAAATAAGAATTCTATGAAAGGTTTTACTACAGAGAATATAGGGCCAAGACCTTCATCTAACCCTGGATACACATTATTCTTAATAATGCATACCGGTATCCTTTTTTTTTTTTTTTTTTTGGCCAACTTTAAGTCATGAGCTTACAAAAACTGACAATATTTTACAGAAACAGATATTTTTTTAAAAAGCATAATTCTATTTCCTGTATCTTTCACAGTTCTTTAATTTGAAACATATCACTTTTATCTCGTCTTGCTTTAACACCAGATTTGGTTTAATTAAATTTATGTCAAATGAACACATGAAACGAAAGGAAAATCGGAAAGCCTGCAGTTGCCCATTAGTGAGTCAGTGACTGCAGTGAAAGGCTTTTGAAGCCTGGCTTACTGCCAGGACAAGCTTGCAATGATGCTCGGAGACACCCATGATGCTTTGAAGGAAAGGACTTAGCTGACCTGAGCCTGCTCAATGGAATCAGTCAAAATCCTCATGGGCTGGATATAAAATCTGTAAGTCTTCTGTCTTCAACCATTTACCTGTCAAAGACAATGAGTAGGGGGCGTGAAACCACAATTCACATAGAAAAGTAATTGTACTAGGGCCATTTCTTCTTATTATGATTACAGCATTATTGATTATGTGGGTGATTTTGTTTGTTTTGAAAGCTACATGCCAAGCCTTTGAAAGGCAGTGCCAAACTGTCAATCCTTGGAGCTACTCTATCAAAACAATGTTTAACTTTGGCTCTCTTAACTGAAATACCCGTCAATTAGTCAAATAATACATGCTATTAGCGAATATAAAAAGCATAACCTTCAGAAGCTAATATTTAGAGCTTTGCAAATTTGTCACTGTTAAAACACCTACGTTTAAAAATACATGAAGCCCTAAATGTTTTGACACTGCTGCTAAAATGCAAAGTAAAATCCCATGTCTCATACTGTTTCTGATACCACATGATCTTTGCGTCTTTGTACTTGAACACATTTATACATTCAGCTTCTGCACTGTCATATAAAAATATATCGAATGACTCCATGAATCAAATAATGATGTTTGTTCTGATTTTGTATTCAAACAACATGTCCTTAAAGGATACATATTATTTGCTTTCCTCTTTTTGCTTAGTGGGATCTGATCCACAGGTTCAGTTGTATTTTGTATTTTCATACTTTAGACATTAAAGGCTTTACACAAACTTTCAGCACTAAAATAAATAACTCATTAGGGAGCAGCAGGGTGCGCTGATGTTAGTAAAACACGATATTTAAAAGTAAGCTTGGTTAGCATCTAGGAATATCAAAGGGACTAGGGAAGGCAAGAGAGGGCTATCAGTAGCTATTTTTTCTTTGTCCTGCTTGAAAATAATTCAAAGAAAGGTCTACATGTTCCAAAAGTCAAATGGATATTACTGGAGGTGCTTCAACAATCCATTCATACCAAACATCATCAATGTGCTTGTTCAATTTCTAATTTACTCAGTTCTGCTATTCTCCTACAGGCATACTGTTTTATATTTTCCACCTCTTCTGTATGCTTTGCTTTTTTTCCCCATTATTTCATTTATAACTTAAAATAAAAGTAAAACAAACCAAAAGTAAAAACCCTCTAAGGGTTGCGATTTTTCCATGTGAAAAAGATTCCATTCACAGATCCAATGTGTCTTTCTATGTTCTAAGATAAGTGTCTGCACTGGAAAACCATATTAAGAGTTTCCTTCGGTAGAACATAATTTTGAGAAGAGAAATGATTTCTGCCAACAGTTAAAGATGAGACATCATTTCTTGGCCAATAGAAAAGTCCTTAATTTTGTGGAATCGATGAAATATGTTCATCTGGATTCTGCCACTTGCCTCTAGTTAGATATTAGTAGTCTTTTCATTTTCACGAGATCAAATAAGATATGAAAATATTCAGTGTTTGCAAATTCCACAGGATATAGTACAATCCTAGTAATATAAGAAAAAAGATGGGTTTAATTTGCACTCACATTACCTCTGATGAGGTTGAAAATGTAAGTTTATATTTAAATAATTTACTCCTTAAAATCATTCTATCTTTGTTCTCAATATACATTTAACATGTAAAATATTTTATAACACCAACCACACTTCTTTAAATGTACATACTTATAACTAAAAAGGAAGAACTGCATGTTTATGAAACAGGAATTATTATACTTTAATTCAAAATTCTCAGGGCCATATTTTTCTGTATAAAATTTTGTCAGTTCTTTCAAATATTTTGTCTTGTAAAGTATGAATTATATTATTTGTTACAAATTGCACATGATCATGATAACTGAGAATAATTTTTAAATGCTCTAAGAGGCTAATAATGAAAGTTTTAAGAAATTGATTATATTTGTCAACATGATATGCAATAGTCTTGCTTGCTTTTTATTGTGTTAAGATATTAGATATCTGCTTTACTTTATTCTTGGAGACTTTTTCAAAGGGTTAGAGAAGAAAATAAGCAACCACTCAAAACTATCCTAGAGACTGCGCAGAAATATCTATTTTATCTTGCAAAATATTTGCCAAGTAAGGTCTTTTCCAACCAGAATACATAATGACCACAGTATTCAGGCAAATTTTATCTTTTTTTTTCTTTTCTGAATTATTCTAGCAATTGTGTAGTAGAGCTTTTCCCCCTGGCACTAAGGACCTAGTCTCTTTATTTCACATTTTAAAACCAAATTGCCAGAAGTGTCTGAAAGACTGTACTTCAGGGGGAAAAAAAAAAAAAAGCACTTCAGGGCCAAGCTTTTGCTAACACACTGAGCATTAAGAGATGAATCAAGGGCGTAACAGAATGCTGAGAGCACCTTTGCACTGGAATCAAAGGCACATCACGAGGAGTCAACATTTTGCCTGAAGTTGCTCGCTCTGACTCTCCCATTGCCTGTAATAAAGTAGCTAAAAGGACATTTGGGACAATCCTGGGCCAAGCAGAGCTGTTTCAGATCCACCTAAAAAATCATAGCCAAAAGAAAAAGTGATTCTGAGAAACATCTCAATCCAATTCTTTATACCTGTCCATAGAGAAGAAAACGTATGATGAGGCATGGCCACACTTACTGGGATTGAGGTTCAGTTAGTTGTTGCTGAACAGACTCCAATAACTAGCCACCAGTTTGAACTCTGCCATCATTTTGATTCAGTCAGTGTTAGTTTTGGAGTCTCTGTTTCACTAAGATGCAAATTCCCGAGTTGTATTTTCTGATTTCTTCAGGTACTCAAAGTGGAAATTTTGGGATGAAATGACAAGAGAGAAGAACAAAATAAGTCTTTTAAAAATGATCCATGAAGGTGTTTTTTTACCCCATGTAGCTGTCAACAGTAAGAATATCCATCAGGAAGGGCTAGTTCAAAGTAGAGATTAATACAGAAGCCGTACGGTTCTGATTTTGTTAATGCCTCACAAAGTGTCTTCATATCACTGCCAAAGAAAAGAAAATTGCTCACAAATGCCATTTATTCATTTATACTTGTACAATGAAACAAACAGATCAATAAATGTATATAAAGCAGTTGAAGCGTTGAGAAACCAAACTTCATTGCACCAATTTTTTGGTTGTATAACTAACTGCATTCCTAATTTCAAACAGATGCTAAATTGCAAAGACAGTCCCATAATTTCAGGTACCTTTTCAACACAGAATTCTTTTTAAGAATTAAAAGTAGATAACTCATTTTCATATTATCCCCTAAATAAAATAAATGAATATATAAATATGTTTATTTTCTTAGGTTAAAATGGTGCCATTGAGAACAGATGGTTAGAGGTTAAAAAAACTGTTTCTAATATAATGTTAGAAATATGATTATTCCTCATATAAAATGCAAAATATTTAAATGGAACAAAGATCTTATTTATGCAACTCTAGCTTAAAACTCAAATGAAAGCATTTTTATTCAACTTGAAGATAATATTTTTTTCATAACTGCAGTCATCCACAGGAGAGCCCGTGTCACTTTCGTTTTTTAGAACAATAGCTTGTTTTGTCTCTTGTCAACATTGGCATGTAAAATGCTTGTAGTCATATTTTAGAAATCACACAGGGTTCGTCTTCAAGTTCTGTCATTACAAATCTCCTAATTCTAACAATATAATTACAAAATATTAAAATGTTCACAGCAAAGGGACATACAAGTTTGAAGGTTCCAGTCAAACTGATTATACAAAATGATAACACTAAGGTTGTCCCAACATAAAAGCTGACAAGTCAAAAGTGGGGATAATGTGCATTTTCACTAACAAATAATAAAGATTCTGTGCATCAGGACAGCCATATTCTCATGATCAGAGCCATTACTGGAAGAAAGGGCTTTGATAAAGACCACTAATTTTGCACAGAGGCAAATTTGAAAGAAACAATAAGAGTGAATGTGCCCAATCCACCTCTAAAATATTAATTAGTACACCTCTGGAAAGATGAACCCTTACGTTCCAGTTACAAAGACAGGGTTCATTCACGAACTTAGTTCAACATTCACCCTGCATAGCGACGGGGTGCAAAAAGGAAGGCAGCGATGAAGTCACTTACAGTTTGCAATTCAGCTGTCATGTGGAAGTCTGCAGTAGGTATGAGCAAAATATACTGTGAAGAATATGTGGCTCAATATTATACAGCAAAATCGAACTTTGCAACTGCTTATGCATAATTAACTACCTGGGACTAGCCTGCTCTGGTGCACCACTTTATAGAGTAATAAAAATTTAAACTAAAAATACAGACTCCTAGGTAACTGTGGTCACAGTACAACTCTATCTTCCTTTGCAGGCTTATTATTTCCTGAAGCTGTGGCTGACAGGTTCTATGAGCACACATTTTTGCATATATTTTGTTTATGTGCAAGCCTTGGCATTTCAGCCATCTCCTGCTGAGGCCCCTTCCAACCATATGCTTCTGTTTTTCTTCATTAGGTGATGTGATCCCTTTTGACTGTTGCATGCACGTGAAAGGACAGTGGGCTTTGGGGGGAGAAGAAGCCCTGCTTTAAGAGAGTACACGTCAGTTGGCCTTCAGCTGTTTGGAGTTGATTAGATCTGACAAGTGTTGAAGCTACTCATCGTAATGGATGTCTCTGCTTTAGCAGAGAGGGGGTGAAAAGGATGTAATTCCCAGTGAAAGAAAGCAACATGAACTATTATTTAATTACTGCTTAATATATAACTCCCTAGGAGTCCCTGTTGATTTACAGTTATAGCTTCTTCTTTTCTTTATTAATGGAACAATCTAGCCTTTCAATGCAATGTGGTTGAACCACACCTGTTATTGATAGGGACTTTCCCAAATGAACAAGGCAAATAATCCATTATAATACCCAAGCATGTATGATTCTGAAATGATTAATTTCTTTTCAAATATAGAAGTTACTGTTTTCACCCCATTAAAAAACAAAACAAAAAAACAAAAACCTTGCGCTAGTATTGCCCAGGCTTATTTCTTTCACTGGTTTAGGATATGGTGTGCATATTTCTGAATACTCTGAACACCAACCTTTTTAATTCTCTAGATTCTAGGAATCAATTAGGAGCCTCCACTCTCTCCTTCCCACTTCAGTTTTCACACCAATAGGATGCCGAGTTAAGTAGACATAGCTTCGTATTGTTCTTTGATCACATGCAATTTCTGGATGCCCCAAAGCTGACTATTGTCAACAATCCACCTTCTACACAGAATTTGTTGTCCTACTGGGGAAATGCAACTTTAAAATCTGAAAGTAGTATTGCAAGTCTGTTATTCATTTCCAAATTACAGTACTTTTTGGATACAAGTTCTAAAGTATTGTTTTCATTCCTTTCTTTTACTGGGAAAACAGTCAAGGCAAAAGAGTGATTGGGTTTTGGGTCTGGGTTTGATTCTACTCACATAGTATATTAAAGTTGCATACTCACTGAAAATATTTAAGCAGAAGGGTTCTGTCCACATATTAAATATATAGCAATAAGATTATTTAATTTTTTATTCTCTTCAATATATAATATGTAATAATTACATTGGTAATGTTTCTTCTATTTTCTTTTTTTGGCTACAGTTTATATATTTGCCTTACCCAATTTTGCTGAAGGATTATTCTTAACATATAGTATCTATAACATATAGTAGTTTATGACATTCATGCAAATTTTTCAACTAACATTTCACAAATACACATTAGCTTATATCATTTTTAAAGTATTTTGCTGTATCCACATGTAGGCTGATAAAACTTTGAAACTTGTGGCTTTCTTTTAAAGGTAGCCAATTCACTAATTTGGATATTATCAGAAAACAGTTCATATGATAATACTAGACTGTCTAATGTTTTTATACTCTACATTTTTGTTTTCCTGAGAAATTATCACATCCAGCTGACTTAAGTATATATAAAATAGAAGCAAATACCTCACAAATCACAACAACACAATTTTATTTTGAAAGTTTTCATTTAGGTTTTCCCAAGCTAAATCCTGACCTCTTCCACATATTTTAATGTTTTCCCTTGCAGTCATGTAGGGAAATACATTTTTTATCCGATGACTCTCATTAACGTAGATCTTTGATTTGTATGGAAGGAGGGTTTATCTTCCATTTGTGAGTATGGAGGCTGTTGCCTGTTTGCTTTGGAATATTTTATTACTTTGAAACAGAATGCAAGTGTATAATTTTGTGAATGATCTCTTTCTTTAGTTTACTTGTGTAAATATAGATCAAATATTGGTAATCTTGGAGAAGGAAGGGCTATTTACGTGGCAGTTTCTAAAATGAAATAGTAGCTATGCCAAATTGAACAATTTGAGCTTTTATGCCAATTAAACAGTTTGACTCCTGATATAAAACTTGATGGTTTGAAACCAAATGTTAAAAATAGGGAGCAGAATTCACCATATATTGTGAAGATAAAATTGTATTTTTAAGTTTGCAAAACAATTTTTTTTGTAACTAATATTACTATGTCTAAATTTTCCCTGATAACACACGAATGGTTTCTTTCTTTTGTGGTTTCTTAAGAAAAAATAATTTAATTAAAAATTTAATTCTAGCATTTTGAATGTAAGGTCAATCAAGCTTCATATAATTCCCAATGTTTTTACATTCTTACTTTTTTCTCTGTTCTTTACAGTTTTTTTTTGTTTTCAGGGAGAAAGAAAAAATAAATAAATAAGAAAAGTAACCATTTTATGTCTTATGTAACAAGAAGTCATCGTCATTCATAATGAGAAACTAGGGTATTTCATTCCATAGTGCAGCATAGAGCAAAAACTGCTGATTAAATTCAAAGTGTAAACTCCCTCAGTAATTGAGCTATAACAAAAGAGTATTGAAAGAGTAGGTGGGTCTCTTCCCCCCAAGACAAGTATCTTACTGTTAATTAATCTGGTTGGGGGATTATGAGATAGAATAATTTACAATACTACATTTGCTATACAACAGATCATCTTCTATTTTAAGGATTTTTTTCATGATTTATGGGATTTTACAGGTTTAAAAGAGAATTGAATTTTAAAAAAGTTTCTATGTGGATAAATATAAAGCTACCTAAATCATACAACTTTGCTGATGCAGAAGAAATTTCAGTGCTTAGGTCTGGAGGTAAGAAATTTCCCTCAGATGATCAGAAACATTAATATCCCTTTTGCTTCTACTTTTTTTAAAAATGAAAAACACACATACACACACACACAAACACACACACACACACATACATACATACACACAAACACACACACACATACACACACACACACATACACACACACACACACACATACCCCAGGTTACCACAGCTGCATAACAGGCTCCTGTTGGCCCTAAGGACAAATTCCTGGGTAGTTTTAATGACTAAAAGAATTCTAATAAGAAATTATTACTTAAGGGCATCAAAATCCCTTATAAGGTAAAATATTTTAAAAAGTGTTTCTTGTCTCATACTCCCAGACAACAATAAAATAACCAACACATAAAATTTTAGGGAAGCAGAAAACACTTAAACTAGATTTTGTGTCTAAAGAGAAAATTTTATCCACAGAGCTCATAACAGATTTTGAGTTGCTTTTACTCAAATCAGAAAAAACACTTGCCATTACTTTCATGTTTTCAAAGCAAGTTCAAACATGACTATTGCATAAACGATGTAAAGGTTTAACCTGAATCAAATATATAACACTTGTCTAATTACAAAGAATCTTCATGAAACTCATACAAAGTATCCTTCTATCATTTCTGCAAAGAGATCTGTAGATGAGAATTTTGTACCACACAGATATTCGATGAACATTTAAAAGAATAAAATGATCTTTTTCATACATGTATCAAATGGATTATTAGTAGCGGTTAAAATAAAATCTTAGGTCTCCTACTTTATATTCCTATTTGATAAGTATTTTAATTTTTATTAAAATAAATTCTTAGGTCTTCTAATTCCTATTTTAATTTGATCTAATATCCAGAAAGAATACTGCTGCCCAGAAATTCGTCTAGCAGCAGCAGTTTTCTCCAGTAATACACATGAATTGGATATCCGGTAGAGGAACGGTGGTTAGTTTAAGAGGAGACACATCACCCCAAAATACAGGTACTACGCAAATTAACAATTCAAGTTCTATCTCCTTGTTTTTCAGAGAGCAGCGCTCACTTTACATGGCTCTATAAGCTGTCTGCACTAAAGACTCAATCCTAAATCTAAAGGAAAACAGTGGAGGTTTACAAACTACTTTTCTTAATCATCAAAAGTACAAGGGTGGTATTCTTGCTTCATTTGTGGGTCCACTCCAACTCCAAACTCCAGATCTGAAACCATTACAACACATGGCAGTTGGTCGATAGTGTGGAAAAACCTCATTTACTGACTGGCCAGACAGTTTTAAAACCTTCAGATTTTTCTAAGTCTAGGTTATTAACTGTCTGACTGTAATCACATCTTCACCATAGGGAGCTTCAAAAGCTTTTCATTTGCATTGAATCAGTTGCCTTCCTCTCTGTCTTTCTTTCCCCCTGGAAATAAGCTTAAATAATTCAACAAACTACACACATGGCTAGTGATTATTGAACCATTCTGAAAACACTCGAGGCAAATGGGCCATTATGTGGTGGGAATTAAAACTTTCCTTCCAGTTACTGGGAGGGTACGTATCCATACATAGCACATATATTTATCTGAAGCATTTCTTTGGTACTCTCCTTTCGCCTAAAACAATGTAGAAAAATACCTACAACTGTGCTATAACTTTTATTTGCCGGTGCTGTTTTTGGAGGTTATTAGGTCAGATAAAATGCCTTTTGGTGTGCAAAACACTTCTTTTCCCAAGTGTGGAGACTAAGTTACTTTAAAATAAAATATAGTACTTTTCATAGACATACTACAGATGAATAAAAACAAAGAAATTACATTAGCTTAGTCATTCATTTTCATACTTGGATCATAACAGGATTAAACATGTTTGGCCACTTGATGTAGCCTTCACTACAAAGATTTATATTTGGTAAGGACTGTGTGTAAAAGTGGTTATGGATGTTTTACAATTACAGACACACCAACTTTTGAATTATCCAAAATCTGAAGAATATTTTGTCATTTGTGTTGCCATCTGTTTTTGTAGATTTCATGATTGAAGATAAAACCCCCAAGCAATGTCAGAAATTACAATTTGATGCTAGATTTTAACAATAACAAAACATATAAATTTTAAAAAGAATATTTTTATTGTCATCGTGCTTTTGTTTCTCTAAGCAGACAGCAATAAAAAAATCAAAGAATAAGGGGCAAAAAAACAAATATTTTACGAGAACAATAAATTTTCAATGGGATATTGAATAATTGTCAGTGGCTGCAGAGTGGAAAATTTATTAAGAATAGGTATTTTTTTCTTTAAACATTGACTTTGAAGTCTTAAAAATGAATACTACTACGTTGCAGAAGGCTAATTCATATTTTTATTAAAGCACCAGCTATTAGATATTGTGTGTGCCCTGACACTCACCAAAGTTAAGAATTTGGCTGCTAACAATTTTATAGTAATGATAATTTCCATTTTTGTTTTATATTTTAGTATTTATATAGCTCTGTAGCTGACTTCTAGCAGTGTACAACCTTTGTCAAACAAGATACATTTGTCTACATTATGATCTATAGAAACCATATATGTAAATGAACTCAAAAACCTTGTGTTCAATTAACATACCATGTATACTATGTGGAATTAAACTGGCCTCTATTATAGATGCAAATAAATAAATAAAAATGTTTCCACTGATTGAAAAAATAAAAGATTTTTGGGGAATGAGTATTTTATTGCAGATCTTATTGAGAATTGCCAGTTCATGGTGATAATGAAAAGTAAATCAACTTAAAAAAATGCATATGGATTCGACAGAAAAGAATCGTGTGTGTAATGAGTGATCAGTGACAACACGTGTTGTTTCAGTTCATGTATCTTTGATTTTCTGTATACCATTTTTCTAATTCTTTATCACAGAATGGATCCTGGCTCATAACCAGCTCTTACTATTTCCTGTTGAATGCACCTACTTGCTTTACTGTTTCTAGGTAGATATTACCATCAAAAGCAGTCACAGGGCACAGCGTGGTGGCTTTTGTTTGTAATTCCAGGACTTTGGGAGGCCAAGGTAAGCGGATCACTGGAGGGCAAAAGTTTGAGACCACCTTAGGCAACGCAGGGAAAACCTGTCTCTACTAAAAACATAAAAAATTGCCAGGCATACTGGTGCATGCCTATAATCCCAGCTACTTACGAGGCTGAGGCAGGAGAATCACTTGAACCCGGGAGGTGGAGGTTACAGTGAGCCTAGATGGGGACACTGCACTCCAGCCTGGGTGACAGAGTGAGATTCTGTCTCAAAAAAATAAAATAAAATAAAATCGAAAAAAAAAGGAAAAGAAAAATCAGTCAGAGCCATCCAGAATTTTATTTTAATATGTGTTTTTATGATTTGTTTAATTTAATATAGGTTTTGTTGATTATATTTTTATTACATGTGTCTTTACTGCTATTTCCCTGTGTTTGCTAATTACTCCTGACAAATGCTCCAACAGCTTGGGTGTCTTAACTACTCTTACTTTACTATAGCCCCAAGACACAGGTTCATCCACTTCTTTGAGGGTGAGGGTAAGAAGTGGGTTATTGGCTGCTTTGAGAATCTGATTTCAATTATGTGTCCTCTTCTTCAAAAATATACATGCCCAAAACATTTTACATGGAAACTTCAGGGTTCACAGACCCAGTGAAATCTATCTACAATTAATGGAACTCAGATTAAGAGCACTTAACCTAAAGAGGGTTATTCACCTTATTGCATTGATTTTTAATACAAGTAGTGCAGTTCTTGTCTGACTCTGTTGGACAAAATAAGAGGTGTGCAGACTATTGTCCTCAAGTCATGCCTTGCTGCCATCTATTTTTATAAATAAAGTTTTATTGAGACACAATCCAGCCTGTCCATTTATATATTATCTCTGGCTGTTTTTGTGCTACAACTGCATTGTTAGTAGCTGCAACAAAGACCATATGTCCAAAGCCTGCAATAATTACCATGTGACCTTTTACAGAAAGCAGTTTGCCACCCACTGGCCTAAATGTGTGGTATGAATACAGAGAATAGTTCATATTCTTCAAGAAGCTAAAACTGTATGTTTAACATGAACTAATATAATCAAGTGTCTACAGAACAAGTGATTTTTATTTTATATAAGTAAAAAAATAAGAATAATAGTATGATGGTACCTGTCTACAATGGACATCCAAAGTACATTAGACAGTTCTGAATATCACATTTCAATAGAGTTATTAACATATTAGTGCTTTCTTTTGTTTTGTTTTCCTGTAAGACTAACTTGATGAAAATACACAAAACAATATGTTTAGAAAAAAGCAGTTGAACAAGGAGGTTTAACATGGAAAATAAGAGATAGGAAGGTAGTGGCGTGGGTAGAGGGAAACAGTAGCCATTCTAAAATATTTTAGTAACTTATTGTGAAATGTGGAGTTTAATGTATGTTACCCCAGAGGCAGTGAGATGTTGGTAAACTAATTTTTTGAAGTAAAAATTCTGATTTGTGGTATTTGCTGATTTTTGTAGTGTAAATATTTCCACCACAGTTAATTTCAGGCTACCAATGTGAAGCCATTGAACGCAGAGCTGAGAGGAGATACACAGGATTGCTTTTCAAAGCCATCAAGCTCAGCTCCAGCACACCACTGCAGCCAGAGGGCAGAAGTGACACATTCAGCTTGAAGCTATCTCTAGAGAGAAAACATGGCTTACTGTAAGAAACCTTATGATTTCAACTGATTTCCTCAGACTGTGGTAAATTCCTTTTCTGAGAACATGTTTACCAGAAACTGTGTATGCACTTGATGAGCACACTAAGTAACTAAACGGAAAGTAAGAAGAAAGTTGTATTTTAATCTCATGCAATGGTTTATGATTCTACGATGTTTAAATATGAGTTAAGACACGTAAACTAAACATAGTAAATAACTAGAGATGACATCTTTTACTTCTTTTCCTGTGGCTTCTTGAGGGAAGGAATCTCAGAAAACCTCCCCCGATGTATGTAAGACATTGTGTGCGAGTGCCTAAACACATCATTGATATGTAGAAGAATTAACTTCCTTAAATGGCTGAAGGGAAAAAATGGCTTAATGTCAATTTCCCCTCATAATTCTCATTTTATGAAATGAAAAACCAATGCATTTGACAAAATCTATTTCTTACCAAGTTGAAATAATAAAAGTGAGAGCAGGTCTAGGCTAACTCTCTTGGTTGTCTACCCAACAGCCAATTCCTACTCTTACAGAACTGCAATCGCATCGGAGCAGTCTTCCATGTTAGGAGGATCTGGGCCTCTGTACAACTTTCAGGGAAAATGTCAGTAGCAATCTCCTTGTTAAAGAGTATTTTAAAAGTAGGTAGGTAAAGTTATTCAAACCAATGGGCAATGAGGAAAACGTGCTCTTTGTGTTCTGAGAGAAGAACAAAGAGGCATTCTCTTTTCAGGCATTCATGCACCAAACTATAAGATTCTTTGGACTGATCCAGCCATACTATGATTATGAAGGTTAAGACAAGAGCCAACATTCCTAGGGTGGCAGAGAATAAATAGTTTTAAAAACTGAATGCTGAATGGAGCTGTTGAATCACTGGTTTAACCATCCCTGGAACCATGCTGCTTCTGAACTTCTTTTAATATAAAGATAAAATGAAGGTAACATAAATATTTTTATAGACAAACAAAAGTTGAGATAATTCATTAACAGCAGATCTGCATTACAAAAAAAATATCAAAGAAAGTCTTGCAGGCTCAAGTATGATACCAGCAAGAAATTTTGATCTACACAAGAAATGAAGAATTTAGTCTTTGCAAACTAAGAGTAAATATATGATGCATTTTGTTTTTAATTTCTGTGAAGTATAATTATCTCCAGAGCAAAATACTAACAATATATCATTTGCTTTATAATATATATAAGAATAAAATCTGCAAAAACAATAGCCAAGTATGAGAGGGAAGAGATTAATACTACACTGTGAAGTAGAATAATACTATTTGAAGATACGGTTTGGTAGCTTAATAATGTATATATATTTTCAATTTATTCTAAAATAATTATTCTATGTACAGGTTTGTTACATAGGTATACGTGTTCCATGGTGGTTTGCTGCACCTATTGATCTGTCCTCTAAGTTCCCTCCCCTCATCCCCTGACCCCCACAACAGGCCCTGGTGTGTGATGTTCCCCTATCTGTGTCCATGTGTTTTCAATGTTCCACTCCCATTTATGGTGAGAACATGCAGTGTTTGGTTTTCTGTTCCTGTGTTAGTTTGCTGAGGATGATGGCTTCTGGCTTCATCCATGTTCCTGCAAAGGACATGATCTCATTCCTTTTTATGGCTGCATAGTATTCCATGATGTATATGTACCACATTTTCTTTATCCAGTCTATCATTGATGGGGAATTGGTTGGTTCCATGTCTTTGCTATTGTAAATAGAGCTGCAATAGACACACATGTGCATGTGTCTTTATAGTAGACTGATTTATATTCCTTTGGGTATATACCCAGTAATGGGATTACTGGGTCAAATAGTATTTCTGGTTCTAGATGCTTAAGGAATCACCACTCTGTCTTGCACAATGGTTGAACTAATTTACATTCCCACCAACAGGGTAAAAGCATTCCTATTTCTCCACAGCTTCACCAGCATCTATTGTTTCCTGACTTTTTAGTAATTGTCATTCTGATTGGCATGAGATGGTATCTCATTGTGGTTTTGATTTGCATTTCTCTGATGATCAGTGATGTTGAGCTTTTTAACATATGTTTCTTGGCCACATAAATGTCTTCTTTTGAGAAGTAGCTGTTCCTATCCTTTGCCTACTTTTTGATGGGTTGTTTGCTTTTTTCTTGTAAACATGTTTAAGTTCCTTGTGCATTCTGGATATTAGACCTTTGTCAGAAGGGTAGATTGCAAATCTCTTCTCCTATTCTGCAGGTTGACTGTTAACTCTGATGATAGCTTCTTTGGCTGTGCAGAAACTCTTTAGTTTAATTAGATCCCATTTGTCTGTTTTGGCTTCTGTTGCCATTGCTTTGATGTTTTAGTTATGAAGTATTTGCCCATGCCTATGTCCTGAATGGTATCGCCTAGGTTTTCTTCTAGGGTTTTTATGGTTTTGGGTTTTACATTTAAGTCTTTGATCTATCTTAATTTTTGTAAAAGATGTAAGTAAACATCCAGTTTCAGTTTTCTGCATATAGCTAACCAGTTCTCCCAGCACATTTACTGAATAGGAGATCCTTTCTCCATCGTTTGTTTTTGTCAAGTTTGTTGAAGATCAAATGGTTGAGATGTGTGGTGTTATTTCTGAGGTCTCCATTCTGCTCCATTAGTCTATATGCTTGTTTGGTACCAGTATCATGCTCTTTCGTTTTGGTTACAGTAGGCTTGTAGCACAGTTTGAAGTCAGGTAGTGTGAGGCCTACTACTTTTTTTTTTTTTTCTTAAAATTGTCTTGGCTATACCGGGTCTTTGATTCCATATGAAAATTAAAATAGTTTTTTTCCAATTCTGTGAAGAATGTCAATGGTGGTTTGATGGTAATATTATTAAATCTATAAATTACTTTGGGCAGTATGGCCATTTTCACGATATTGATTCTTCCTATCCATGAGGATGGAATGTTTTTCCATTTGTTTGCATCCCTCTTATTTCCTTGAGCAGTGGTTTGTAGTTCTCCTTGAATAAGTCTTTTGGCATACCTTGTTAGCTGTATTCTTAGGTATTTTATTCTCTTTATAGCAATTTTGAATGGGGATTCATTCATGATTTGGCTCCCTGCTTGCCTACTGCTTGTGTAAAGAAACGCTTGTGATTTTTGCACATTGATTTCGTATCCTAAGACTTTGCTAAAGTTGCTTATCAGTTCAAGGAGTTTTGGGGCCGAGATGATGGGGTTTTCTAAATGTAAAATCATGTCGTCTGCAAACAGAGACAATCTGACTTCCTCTCTTCCTATTTGAATACTCTTTATTTCTTTCTCTTACCTGATTGCCCTGGTCAGAACTTCCAATACTATGTTGAATAGGAGTGGTGAGAGAGGGCATACTTGTGCCGGTTTTCAAAGGCAATTCTTCCAGCTTTTCCTCATTCAATTTGATATTGGCTGTAGGTTTGTCACAAATAACTCTTACTATTCTGAGAAACGTTTCATCAATACCTATTTCATTGAGAGTTTTTAACAGGAACGGATGTTGAATTTAATCAAAGGCCTTTTCTGCATCTATTGAGATAATCATGTGTTTTTTGTCTTTGGTAAAAATCCACGTAAAAAAAAAAGTGTATATTGTAAACCCTTGAGTGACAATTTAAAAATTAAAATGAGGTACAAAAAATAAGCTGATCAGGAAGATAAAATAAAGTCACTTTCAAATGCTCAAGTATCCCAAAAGAAGAAAAAGAAACAAAAAAACATTAGACAGTAGAAAAGTAGCAAGATGGCAGATGTAAATTGGATGATATGAAAAATTGTCTAAAACATTCATGGTGTAAACACCTTAATTAAAAGGCAAACATTGATAGATTTGATAGAACAGAAGAACTCACTTCTGTATTGTCTATAATAAATCCACTTTAAATATAAGGATATAGATAGGTTAAAAGTAAAAAGACAGAAATCAGATATACTATGCAAATTCTAATCAAAAGAAAGTTGGATTGGCTGTGTTAATATCAGACAAAGTAGACATTAGAACAAGTCATATTGGCAGGAATAATGAGAAACATTATATAATGATAAAGGATCAGTTCATCAAAACTGTATAACAATCCTAAATGAGTATGCATCTAACAATAGGCTTCCAAATTTGACCTTGATATGTACTAAGAATGATCCTGTTTGAGAGATCGTTCTTATACACACTTGTTTTTTAAAAGACTGTTTATTCTTCAACTAATAGTCATATCATGTCATACGTCCACTTGCAGAGGTAATTTTCTTAGTTTATAATTAGTAGCATACATCTCTAAGATATATTAATAAATAATATGAGCCGGGTGTGGTGGCTCATCCCTGTAATCCCAGCACTTGAGAGGCCGAGGTTGGTGGATCACTTGAGGTCAGTCGTTTGAGACCAGCATGGACAACATGGTGAAACCCTGTCTCTACAAAAAATACAAAAATTAGCCAGGCATGGTGACATGTGCAAGTAATCCCACCTACTTGGGAGGCTGAGAATCACTTGAACTCGGGAGGTGAAGGTTGCAGTGAGTCCAGATTGCACCATTGCACTGCATCCCTGGGCAACAGAGCAAGACACCATCTGAAAAAAAGAAAAGAAAAAAGAAAAGAAAAGATAAGAAAAGAAATGGATAAAGAAATATGAATAACCACTGAGAATTCCTTCTCCTCCACTGGTTTGGCAATTTGACAACTTTGAGATCAGAAAATGTTCAGGGTCATATCTTTTAGAATACCTGGATACAGAGATGAGTCTTGATCTTTTTTTTAGAATATTGAATATGAAAACCTAGGCAGACATAAGAAAATGCACTCTGCAAAATATGACAATTTAGTGGATCAGTCTTTTTCAACAATACACATCTCTGTTTGGTAGGCATTAGGTTGGGCAGGATTTATTTCTCCTACACATTCCTTCTCTTATTCAAAGTAATATCCTAATTTTAGCATGGGAGATTGCATATGCAGAGTTAATCAGATTAAAAATATAATCAACTTGGTTACTTTTTTAAAGTAAGATTTCTACAGATCTAAGTGTCTGCAGTTTTATATTTTGCTATTATATGTTCAATTAGATTCTGTTATGTCTACAATTTTAATACTAAAATGTCTTTCAAATGTTCACGTCAGAATATAGTTCTTCTTTTAAAAAATCTTACAATTAAAACATTTCTTGGCAAATACCTTAATGTTCCTTTAAATGATGGCGTTCCCTATGACTGTAAGAGATTAATCGATTTGTTCTAAATTGTTCAAAATCTGAGCCTTTTCATAGAAAAGCAATTTTCAAATATGTCACTTTCATATTAGGCCCATACACACTCTATTAAAGGGTTAACACCGTTAATTACTGCTTCAGAAACATAAATTATAATCAAACATGCACAAATATAATTAATTTCTTTAGAAAGAAGACTACATTTCTTTTAAAAAAATTTTAGTTCATTTAGTCAGTCATAATATATATTTTGATTGAATTTACTATTCTTAATGCTGGGAACACACAAGGGTATAAAAATTCAAACTGGTTTCTGCCCTAAGCAGCTTAGTAGAGGAGACAGAAATATTTACTTCATAAGACAGAGAAATTTCACCTTGGAAAGTTGAAAAAACTACACAGTGCAAAGAATGCCCCTAAAAGGAGGAGTTAGTCTATGGAAATGATGCTTAATCTGAGATCTAGAGAATGCATTAAAATTACTGGATGAAAAGAGAGGGAAGAAAGGTCGAGGGATAGACATCAGGGGGTACAAAGTCCCTGTGGCAAGAAGAAGCATGGTAAATAAAAGGAATTTTTTTAAATCATTTAACTTAAATGTAGAGACTGAAGAGAATCTGGTAGAAGATACAGCTAGAGAGGTAGATAGGACCAGGCCGTGCTACTTACTGTATTCTTTGTAAAAATGTATTTTATTTGTTTCCTATCAAGATCAATGGGAAACAAAAATAGAGTTTAATTTAGGGAATAAAATGATCAAATTTGTGTTTGAGAAAATTCTTCCAGCATTAGAGAAGGGAACAAAGATGGATCAGAATTCGTTTTGGTACTGCCTGGCAACTGTGACGTATAGAATTCTATGATAGTTCCCAAAGTCCTTACTTTCTATGTATATACCCTATATAATCCATTCTCCTTGAATATGAGTAAGACATATGAATAGGGTGATATTTCACATTCATGATAAGGCTATATTATATGGCAAAGGTGAAGGAATTTTGAAAATGTCATTAAAGACTTTGAGATCAACAAAGGCAAATTATCCTGGACATGAGCTAATCAAGTGAGTCCTTCAAAAAAAATTCAGTCCTTTCCTAAAAGAAGAGATTCAAAACAGGAGAGCTTCTGCTGCTGGCCTTCAAAAAACATAAACAAACATATTGTGAACTGCCTATGGAGACATCCACATGGAAGGACTTAAAAGTAGACTGTAGGGGCTGAGAACATTCCCTGGCCAACAGTTAGCAAGAAAACAGTCCTCATTTTTATATCCACAAGTAACTGAGTTCTGCCAACACTCTGAATAAGCTAGGAAGAAGGCCCTGAACTCCAGACGAGAAAGCAGCCTAATCAACACCTGGATTTAAACCTTGAGCCACCAAGCAGGGGACCCTCTCTGAACTTCTGTTCTACAGAAATTGTAAGATAATAAATGCAACATGTTTAAGCTGCTAATTCTGTGGTAATTGGTTATACAACATGGAGACTATTACAGCAGTTCTTATAATAGACCTGATGGAAGATGATGGTAGCCTGGCTAAGCATGGTGGCAGCGTTGGAGAGAGATGCTTGAGAAAAATTCGGAAGATAGAATCATCAGCACTTGGCAGTGTATTGGATGTTAAGTATGAAGGAGGGGTGTTAGGTTTTCTCCAAAATTCCTAGTTAGCTGAATTAAATCCAGGATCTACCAATTACTGAGATAAAGAATATCCTAAGAGGACCAATTGTTTAGTGGCTGATGGTGAGTTTGGATTTCAGCAGTTTAAGAGTTAAGTAGCTCTGAAACATTTCAGAGTAAATGTTTCAAAGTTATTATGAGAGTTAAATGATATATCAGAGTGTCTGCCCTAGAGTGAGCATGAATAAGGTTTTGCTTTTTAAAAAAAAAAAAAAAAAAAGAGGCAAGATATTTAAGAACACAGAGAATTTGAAATTGTTGGGAAAATTTGGAATGTGTGTTGATCAGAGAAAGGTAGTAGAATTGATGGCAATTACAGCATATTTGAGATTAGTGACTAGGAATACATGCCTAATGTATTTTGAGACTCCCCACAGACAATTCTAGGTGTTTTATGCAAGCTGGGAAAGTGGACAGTAAGGCCCACTTTCCAATTAAGTTTTGCCAGATCCGTAAGATTAAAGGACAGTTAAAAAAACAAAAAGGTGTTCAGGGCATTGCTGTTACTGTAATGACCCTATTCACATAGGCTCTATTATGAATAGAGAGAAGAAGTAAAGAAACCAGATAAAAAGAAAAGAAATAACCTGTTGGAGAAGGGAAGCTGAATTTAAAGGAAAACAAGCAACATAACTCAATATAATTAAATAGCTAAGTAAATACTCTGAAATGAATTTGATACGTAGGTCATTTGGTTTTGAGTTTTGTTATCCATAGTGATTATCTTCTTAGGAAATTTATGGAAAAGAACTACATTTAAAGAAAAAAATTATAAGATTATTTTATTTTATCCCTTTTCTCTCATAAAATTTTAAGGGTAAAAAAGTCATATAGTAGATAAGATGGCAGATTAAAAAGCCTTTTGTGTAAATACTGTATTTGTTTATATATAAAAAGTAAATGAACTTGACATCTGGATCATATGTAAAATCATGGTTAACAGATTATTCTTTGAAGTATGGTTCAGTTTGAATATGCATACTAGTAATGTGACATTAGGCAAGTTACTTAATGAATTCCATCTCATTATCTCTAAAGTGGGCATAATAATAGTAGATAACTAATGAGATTTTCATGATAAGTAAAAGATAGAATGCACTTAGCACAAAATTTGGCAGTAACTCTGAGACAAAATTACATATTGTTAAATTTTACCTTGGTTTAACTCTACAAGCCTCATGTGTTTAGAAGGTGAATACTGAAATGATAGTATGGGATGCTAGGGAAAAAATGGTAAGTTATATGGAGAATATATTATATAAAATGACTGGCCTAAAATACTGTAAACATTTCCAAATGGCTGGGATCCTAACTAGCACAGTCATACTAGGCAGGGATACACGTAGTAGGTATTCAATAAATCTTTAGTAACTGAATAAAGAGGACAATACTATGCTGATTATTATTATCTAAATAATAGTCAGTTAACTTTTAAGCAATTGTCATACTGCATTTAATTATTTGGTACCATTAAAAATACATGATTCAGGTATTCTTTTAGCCTGAAGATGTCCTCCATTATAGAGGGAAACTAAAACAACATTAACAAAAAACAAATAAAAATAGAACCACTTATTTTCTATAATAATTGGCCAGTAAGAAATTGCTGTCCTTTCATACTGCATACAGAAAATTAGAGTGTTAAGCAATTTGAGTTTGCTAGACAGTGTGATTGGGTAAATCAGAATGATAATTCAGAGGGCACAAGGGCTACCAAATTAGTTATTCAGCAAATGCTCCTTTTATAGCACCCATGAGGCCCAATTTTTCAATTTTTTATTTATTTTCCATGTACACCTGTTTAGCTGTTAGATTTCTTCTCTCCCCTGTTACAGTCTCTTGCACCATTTCTTAAGAACTGCACATACAGCGATATTGTAAATTAAATAAGGACAGGTGAGAAGTGGGAAAAAAAAGAGCTCTCAAGAGAGGGAAAGGTGAAAGGACACGAGAGCTCAAGTACATTAAGTGATTTTTACCCCACATTACTGTAAAAGGCAATCCCTTCAGAAAATATGCCATTAAATAGGTTCAATTTTATTTTGCCATAATATTTTATTTATTTTTTAAATAAAGAGTTAAACATGTTCTTGTTTTTGAGGGAGATGTGTAACATTAATCTATTTTAGTGTCCTCCAAATCTCTTGCAATAACATTCCCTGTACTATAACCAGTTCACTGCAACACCTGACACTTGTAGTGTAACTTTAGATTATGGTGTACAATTAGCTCAAATGTTTCCCCCTGTGACATCAACACAGTATTTGGATGGAAAGTTATCTTGATCTGTTTCATCTAGAACAAACGTGGTACAGATAGTTTACCCTGCTATTGACTTAGAATAATCCCAAACCAAGAAATCTGGACAACAGAAAGCGAAATCAGAGTATTCATCAACCAGAGACTAATTGGACTTTTGGTGGGAAATACAGGTTTTAAAGTACTGACATGGCGGATGCCAGAGATTCAAATTGTTCTTAAGGGGAAAAAGTTAGAAGTCAGATGGTAACTCTCTTGATTTGGATGCTGTGCTGGTTTTATTGCAAGAATACAAGTAGCATTGCAGTAGTCTCCTTTGGCAACGCTTTTTCCTCATTCTTGATGTGGTATAATTTAAGGATATGAAACACTTTGTTAATCTTTTGTCACATTTATCCAATTTTGGCTATTCTCGTTATGACAGCTATTGCAAATTAGCAACCCATGGCAAATATATATATATATATATGTATTTAGGTATGTATATATGTATATATACATATATATGTATATGTATATATTTGTATGTATGTGTATATATATGTATGTATATATGGCCAGGTTGAACCTCCTGGAGTTCCTTCAATTTTTCATTTATCTGAAACCACATTCTGCAGTTAATTCATTACTCAGAAGTTATATCCATTCTCTATTTTTCCCTATTGGCACAATAGAAATTAACCTTTAATTAACAGTTTATTTGGAGGTCTGAGAGTCTTGACCAGATCAAAAACAAATAATCAAGCAAATAACATCACACATAAAAGTCTTCCTTTATTCACATCTGGCATTAAGGCATTTAAAACTGAATAAAATATAATTGGCAAATAACCATTTCTATGACTATATAAAATCATGTTAATAATTCCCTTCTTAGTTTTAAGTTGATTTGACACCATGTTTATCCAGCATCGAATTTGTGTTTACACTTTACACTTAACTTGAATTTTTTAATGCCATTGAATTTTATGCTTAAATTGTATCAGAAGTAAATTGTCCTAACAAAGCAGAGTTTTTTCATTAGTTGGTTCCTTTTTAAAATTGTGTTTTATATTCTGCCACCCATTTTTTGTGTTATTTTTATTAGAGGGAGCAGGTAACGTGGTGTCTAGAAAACAAAGTACACGCTTCGTTTGGTCCAAATTTGCAATTTCCTTTTAGTGATTTTCTGGTTGCATATCTTTTGAACAAAGTATGTATCATATTTTATATTAAAACAGGTGATCTTTATTCATTTCATTTTTTATTTACAAAATACTTGAGCAAATAAGCACCACTATTCTGGTTAATAAAGTAAATGTTGAAGTAAAACTGCAGAATTTTCTGAGACTTTAGCAACTCTCTGGAAAAACCAAGGCTCTTAGCAGGTGGTGATTGCATTTTCTTCATCTAATAATAGCAAAACTTCTCTGACCAAAAGATTTTAAAGAATTGACTCAGCACATTTCTTAGCACATATGAAGTACTAACTTAATATTTGTGGTACTTCATAGATTTTAATTGATGTGGGCTTATGTACTGTGAGCATAATTTTAAAGTTATTCTTAAAAAATAAAGATGTCCAATATCCACTAGGAATGGATATTGAAACAGCTATCTAAATTTTGAACCATAACTCTTCATGTGGAAACTATAGTAATGTATTTATCTCGTATATTTAAGAAATTAATATGGAAAATCAAATAAAACACTTAATTTTTAAGTGCCTGGTGCATGTAGGCACTCAAATATTGGTTACAATTATTACCATTTTTTTACATTACATTGCTAAGTAATGCTCCAATCATTCTTAATATTTGTCCATTCATTGACTTTTGGAAGCTTTTTCTTACTTTCTTTTTTCACTAGTTGAAAGTGAAATGCTACTTGTCAATCTGACCTCAAAGACAAGTGGAGTAGTTTCCTCACCATATCCCACACAATGACCTGAAACAACTCAGTGGTATTTTCTTCCTGGTGCCTACATCTTTAGGGAGAATGGTATTTCCAAGATAAACAGTTTCATGTGTTCGATGAAAACTCTTTTCCTAAATACACTTGTTGCCCCGTAGGTGAGCCTAAAGAGACAGCAAGTGAGCATAACAGGCAGCCATTTTGCCAAGCAATCAGCTTAAATAAGGCAGTATGTGTGGTGGTTAAGGGGTCTGATTGCAGGGATTAGGTTTATATCTTCCCTTCTAATTACTTGTGCCAATATTTTTAGGAAAATAGGGTTCTGGGATTTAAAAAATAATACTTTGGAAGCAAAATAAGGTAAGTATGTTAGTGAAGTTGTGTTTTCTAATTACAAACAATAAAAAACTGTGATATATATCACAATGAGCTGCTTCAGAAATGCAAACAATGCATTGAAAAACAGCTTTTAGAAATATTCAATTTATCCAGAATATCAGATACTGAAACCAATAGACCCTGATAAGCAACAACTATATTAAACCTTTCTATTGTCAAAAGTGTTTTGCACATCTTTTGTAAATGATAGCGTATTAGCTGACGACTTCAAGTTTGAAGCCATAGAATGGGCTTTTAAAAATATGACCTTAAAAAATAAAGTGCAACATAGGTAAATTTACCTTCTTCCAGCCTCTCCAAAATTTGATTCATTACTTTTACAATACAGTAAGATTTAATACTCTCCTTTTGCTTAACTACCAGTCAAGGTATTGTGTTTCTATTTGTAGTGGTAGTCATTAATAATAATATATAATATCGTTGCACGATCAATAGATTGAAAAATTATTTGAAAGCCATCTTTTCTAACTTTTTTAAGTTAGTGTAGAAATGTGGAAAGCAAACTGAATCCTGAATTTGCTTTTTATTTTTGCTGTATCATTATCACATCAGTACCATAGCTACCTAAGCCAGGCAACAGTACTATGCATCACGTCACTTATGAATTTTGATCCTATACTATATATATCAAAAAGAATAAAGATGCATGCAACTATAATATAATCTTTTTAATAATGGGAGATGGAAGTTTATTGCTGCAAACTAAAATTTCCACTTATTTTGTAGCCAAAATGAAAATGTTCCGTATGACAAAATGTCAGCGCATTTAAGAACAAATGGATCACCATTCTGTAAAGGTAAGAGAGAAATTATTGATTAATGTTACTAGTTTGACTTTAAGTTCTGTAGTATATGCGTAGAGCTGAACATTTTCCAAAGGCACACAATGATATTAAAATACAGCAATTTCTTTAGAGTCTGAGAGACTAGAAGAATTGGACTTACATGAAAGGACAGTTTATGATCTATGCCAACTGTCAGTACTACATAAATTGATCTTTAAAAGATAATCTCTGTGCTCTGAAAAATAAATAAAACAGAACAAACAACTGCAATCACCAAAGCAAAGCAAACAAAAATACAGAACAAAACATGTTAGGTAGATTGAGTACTCACCCCAGAATCAGAAGATTCAGGTTCTAGTTTCAGTTCCAATAAAAAATTTCACTTACTACCCGAAGCGGGGAATTGGATTGGATCATCACTCTAGATTTTCCAGTAATAATTGTCTTTGACTTGATGGACGGATGGATGGAAGAAGGAAGGAAGGAAGCAAGGAAAGAAGGAAGGAAGGAAAGAAGGAGGGAGGGGGGAAGAAAGGAAGCAGGGAGGGAGGGAGGTAGGGAGAGAAGGGAGACAGGGAAGATGAGAAGCAAGAGCAAAGGAAAGGGGAGAGAGAAAAAAATATATTGAAGGCCAAATTACCAGAGTATTTTGTTACAGGCCAGAGCATTGTGAGTCTTTGGACTACCAAAAGTAGACAAACAAAAGTAGAAAAATAAAAAATAAAAAGAGCAAAATAACACAACAACCTCAGTTTCTAATGAAAGCGACATAAACTAAATTCCCCCAAACAATGACATATATGAAATAAATGAGTTAATGTGCATAATTTCTTAAAAGTGTGATAAACAGGCTGGGTGCAGTGGCTCACACCATAATCCCAGAACTTTAGGAGGCCAAGGTGGGAGAATAGCTTGAGGTCCTCAGCAACATAGCAAGATCCCTGTCTTTAAAAAGAAGTAAGGAAATTAGCTGGACATGATGTTGTGTACCTGTAATCCTAGCTACTCAGGAGGCTGAGGCACATGGATCACTTGAGCCCAGGAGTTTACGGCTGTAGTGAGCTGTGATCATGTCACTGCACTCCAGCCTGGGCCACAGGGTGAGACTCTATCTCTAAAATAAATAAATAAACAAATACAGTGTGATAAACAATGATAAATTATAAATTTAAAACTTTTGTTGCATTTATTAGCAACAGTAGTTGGTTCAGGATGGATCTTTGGCTTGACTTTTGGGGAAACATATTTTAACAATGTGTTTTATGTAAACAACATGGTGCCAGAGAGAGTCCATGAAGTTCTATATGCCCAGATTAAAACACTGTATATCCAATTTCAGTGGATCTTGGATGTCTCAGGTATAAAATATGTATGGTATTGTCTACCATTGGAAGTAGTGGATTAACCAATTGAGGAAACTGATAAGGAAAAGCTTAGCACAAAACATGGCGAAAGCAAGCATTTAAACATTAACACTCCAATGGTATCACTGTCATTTTTAAAAGCTAACAACAAAACAATCTGGAAATTAAATACTCCAAACAATGTTCTGAGATAAATTATGTATAAATTTAAATTTCATTTAAGTTATGTGATTTTGAAACATTGTTTAATGTGAAATAGAACTAATGAAAATGTTCATTAATTTCAAGAGAAGTGAATTAAGGAAACCCATGGAACTCCAGAAATGCATAATTTCCAGATATACAGAGTATGACCAAAGAGAAAAGATACCTTGTACAACTAAGAAAAAAAATCTGCATTACTTAATAGAGCAGGGAACCAATTAAGAACAGTCCCCTATCCGGTTTAATTAGGCTAACTACAGGTAAGGGAATCCTATGGTACAGGGAGGAGCATTAGGTGGTGAATTCTCACTGTATCTCTCTCATCTATGACCCCTCCACTGTGACAATGTTAAAGATATGTAGTGCTTGACTTTCACCTAAGATCGCCCTTTTAATGTGGAATTTAAATGAATTAACACTTTCACATTACTAGAAAGTGAGCTCCAGGAGTACCTCAATGCTGTACAAGAAGTAACAAATTACTTGCTCCTTTAATGATTTTTCCAGATTATCACTAGATTGTGCACATTTATGTCTCACATCAGCTTTAGTACATTGGTATCTTTCAAAAATCTGTGTGCTACCTGTGATAATAAAAAGAAAGATGTTCTACACATTAATCATGCAGTGTCAAGAGCTAAGCTTCAATATACTGCTGAAAATGAAATCACACGGTAGAAAGAAGACTTTATTTTTCCATTCTATGTGGTTGTATAGCTGCAACCCTGACTTATTAATTTGCTCCACTTACAGAGTCTTAATAAGGCATGTTTGATCAAAACTGGATCTTCTTTGTTTCTTTCTCCCCTAACATATTGATTTTAGTAATTAAGCAATGAGAAAACTCCAAAAAGGGTCAGACAACTAAAAAATTTAAAAACAAAAAAAACCTTCTAGCCCAGCCAATACATATATATGTAAAATTTCTCTTAATTTTATTTTCTCATTCATGAATATATACACACAAATATACATGTATATACAAATATACATACATATATGTATATTTGTGTATGTTCATGAATGCAAAATATACATACATATATGTATGTATATTTGTGCATAAATGTTTATGAATGCAAAATATGAAAGAACTAACTGCAAATGAAGTCAGAGTTAGATTAGAATATGGGTTATTTTTACCTGAAATAAGTTGAGATGCTAGTGTTAAGCAAATACAAAAACCTTAAGATTTGGGGAAAATGTATTATTTCTCTTTAGCAGTTTCTGTTTACATTAAAGTTTTTAATTCATGTATTTTTTTAAAAAAGAATTGATCTGCCCATCACTAATGTGACACATTTTAATAGGTGCACATTCTTTTGTAGATCTGAGTGTTGACATTACTGAGAATCCAGGGACAGAAAAACAAGACACTGAAGGAAGTGAGGAAATTTTGCTGAGGGAAATCATTATAAAATCAACGTGAAAGGCGAAAAACTCTCAGGTCATGTTTTTGAGGATACTCTGCTCTTTAAGCAACAATTTGATTTCTTTCTTCAGTATATACAGCTGAAAAACAGGAATAGTAAACGGTATTTCAAGATTATTAGGGTAAATAATTACTACAAATTAATGTTAAACCATATTCCAAATTTATTTTACATATATATATGTATGTGTGTTTGTGCATGTTTGTATGTGTGTATATGCATGTGTGTATATATTCTTAAAATGTATCTCTAATTATTTATAGCAGTCTACCTGCCTGTCTTCTATCTACTTCTCTCCTTAAAACATTTCTCTAGTTTTTGTGACTATGCAGAAAGGAAAAGGTTATGGTAATGCTAGCAAAGACAGAAAAAGAACATATTTTAGAGTTAAGGATCACATAAATTAAAGCAGAGTAGAGCAAAAGGTATTAAACCTGCTCATTAGTTTCTGAATGTTCATTTCCATCTGACCATAGAAATTAATGTTTTCTTGGGTATTTGTTTTCTTTTATCTACACCACTTCAGTGAGCCTTACTCTCCACAGCAGTTAGTATTTCATGGGGTAAGTAATTTCTTTCACAGATTTCAGAAAAGAAAACACATTTAGAATTAAATTTCCTCATTCCTGCTTAAATATAAATGCACAGCTGCAACATCAAAGCAATAGGGATTATGATTTTATAATCTCTCAAGTATTCTCTAATCTCTGCATCTGAAATGACTTTGTATTTGATAGTACAACAATAAATTATATGCCATTACTATCAGATCTGTATCTGAGAGTACAACAATAAAGGATATGCCATATGATGAAATTAAGCATCATATAATAATATGGTTATAACTTCATGTGAATATGTTTCAAAGACTTTCATTTAAAGGATATTTAACTTTTCATATTAGTTTGCATGAAGAAAGCAGCATTGCTCAAATAACATTATTTGAGCACCCACTCTGGGCACTCAAAATATAACAGGCATTTTGGAAGGATGCAAACAACTTAAGACATATTTAATTTTCTTAAGATGAGACAGAAATTTTGCGTAATTTTACACATCATTACAGGGTGATCTTGGGCAAATTCAAGACCAGGATTTGTGTGATCTGACTGAGTCAAATTTGACTAGTTAGAAGATCTCTGGGTTTGACAATAGTGAAAACCAAGTCAGAAATTTGAGCTATATTTTAGATTAGATTAAATTGTCCAATTTATTCATGTAATGCAGATGTCAGAAGATCTCCTGCAGTAAACTATATTTTATAGCATTTTAAGTACTTATACAAACAAATTATCAGCAACATGGGTGGGAAATTTATACTGGAACAAAACACTAATAAAACATAAGCTAAATCTTGCAAAGTAATTAACAGATTTTCTTACAGTATTGTCACTATTGATAACGAAATTGTTTTAATGGCATAGTGTGAAATTTAGAAGGGCAGTCATGCATCAAAAACACACAAAACAAAAGATAAAAGTTAATTTATAAAATAAAAAGAGAAGGGAAAATGTATTACTAGGTAAGTCTACTGCTCTACTGCAGGGAAACATCACAAACATATCATCATCTATATTGAGTCATAATAGTAGGTCTTTCGAATTTTAATAAAAAGGACTCAGAGGCATACAAACAACATTCAACATTTAAAGAGTGTGGTAAATCAGATTGTGTTCCTTTTGAAAAGGCTTTATGACGCAGTTGTTTATTCAGCAAAACAAAACTGTTTCCTGTGTCCGTTAACAAGCCTGGCTTTGTGCTACACAGACTTCTGTGGGGCTGACTCCTGTTTGGAACCATTTCACACTAATTAGAAATAAGAGAAAAGGCAGTGTTCATAAGCGCTACAGCTCTGGGCCTCTTTGAACAGCTCTCTTCCAAAATTAACTCGGTTGTAGCCCTGCGTGAATAATAGCTTTGCAGCAACAGTTTAGAGAAATATATTGTTAATAATTGCCATCTTGCTGAGCAAAATGCTGGAGCAAATTTTACATAACAGTACAAGACAAAATAGAAAGGTGAGTTTGTGAAGCTCTGAAATACACAGTTTGCAGTTCACTTTTGTTTCTAAGACTCCTCTCATGATTTTGGAGAACACAAACAGGTAAGAAGAAAACAAATCAGTGGCCAATGAAAAATGGTTGCTTAGTTTGTAAAATATTAATTGCTTGTGTTGATATTAATCCTATAGATACAGATAACTATAGAAGTGCAGTTTCTTTTTCAAATAACACATATGAAGCAAAATAATTACATTTTAGTTTGATGTAATTAAATAGCTAAAAGTAGGTAGAATTATATTTAATAAGTAACAGAAAATTTGCAAAGTTTCTAAAGTAAAATATGCCTTAGAATGCACATAAGTTCATGCATAGAACAGAGATAGAAAGAAAAGGAGACAATGAGGAACAATTTTTTGAGATAGGAAAATGTAGCAGTAGAATCTAGGGCTTCGCCTAGTATCTAGAAAATGTAAGATAAAACCAAAAAAAAAAAAAAAAAAAAGAAAAGAAAAAGAAAAGAAAAGAAAAAAAACATTCCAAGAGGAATGCCACTCTTTGAAACAAATAGTTTATCCCATATGCATGTTGTTTTCTCTCATTAAACCAGGTTCCTAAAGATTACCTGTTCGGACTATGCGTTGGACTATATGATTTTTTTCTATGTCCAAATATCTCCTTTCCAATAAAGCAAAATTGATTTAAAAAATGAAAATTGGCCGGGCACAGTGGCTCATGCCTGTAATCCCAGCACTTTGGGAAGCCGAGGCGAGTGGATCGCCTGAGGTCAGGAGTTTGAGACCAGCCTGGTAAATATGGTGAAATCTCTTCTCTACTACAAATACAAGAAATTAGCTGGGCATGGTGGCGGACATGTACAAACCCAGCTAACTGGGAGACTGAGGCAGGAGAATCTCTTGAACCTGGAAGGTGGAGGTTGCAGTAAGCCAAAATCATGCCACTGCACTCCAGACTGGGAAATAAAGAGTGAAAATCTGTCTCGAAAAAAAAAAAAGAAAGAAAAAGCAAAGATAATTGGCCATAAGATTAGAAACCCTGCATGGCGGCCTTAAATTAGTTCTATTTGGCTATGGGTTTATGCTCTAATCCAAGGCATGGCAGAGGGAAAAGTTAGGTTCTAATTGGTAAATAAGCAATGAAATTGAATGAGATCAACAGCCTAGACAGACTGTTTGCCACAGAATCTTCCATTCATTTGCTCAAATAATTCATTTTTAAATGGCAATCAGACTTCAGGTTTTTGGTATACAAAGGTGAATAAGCATACTCACCCTTGCCCTCAAGCAGCATACACTCTTTGTTTAAAAGGGGGGAAAAAAAAGTCAATGACTAATTTGTACAATGTGCTCCAGAAGCACAAAGGAGTCGATTTTCTTGGAAATGAAGGGAAGGCAGAGAGGGGTGAGGAAAATTTTCATAGAGAACATAAACTTGAGGTGGGAATTAAGATACACAAAGAGAGGTATTCTCCATCAAAAGAAAAATATGTAAAAATCTAAAGACGTTAAAAAATAGACCTATTCTCGATTAAAAAATGTGGCACATATACACCATGGAATACTATGCAGCCATAAAAAAGGATGAGTTCGTGTCCTTTGTAGGGACATGGATGCAGCTGGAAACCATCATTCTCAGCAAACTATCGCAAGAACAGAAAACCAAATACCACATGTTCTCACTCACAGGTGGGAATTGAACAATGAAATCACTTGGAGACAGAAAGGGGAACATCACACACCAGGACCTATTGTGGGGAGTGGGGAGGGAGCAGGGATAGCATTAGGAGATATTCCTAATGTAAATGACGAGTTAATGGGTGTAGCACACCAACATGGCACATGTATACATATGTAACAAACCTGCACCTTGTGCACATGTACCCTAGTACTTAAAGTATAAAAGAAAAAAATAGACTTATTACCCAATGAATTTCAACAAAGGAATAATGTGAGTAAAATATGCTAAGTGAATCAAAGACAAAAGAATGCCTTGAAAATTGAATCTGCTTTTCTCCATAGTGTATTTCATAGTGTATTCATTTGTAAATTCTAAATTCAATTCAGTCAAGCAGATAGTTGTTAAAGACCTCGTCAATGCTTTATATGCTAGAAAAGGTATATACAAATGAATTGGAAATCACACCTAAAAAGCCTACAATTAAATAGCAGAGAGACAACAAACTGCATGTTAAATAAAGATATCAAAGACTAGAGAAGTGCAAATGAAGGAAAAATATTTTGACTAGAGATGAAGGTATTAATTATTAAGAAAAGGGGTCGAGCGCGGTGGCTCACGCCTGTAATCCCAGCACTTTGGGAGGTGGAGGCGGGCAGATCACGAGGTCAGGAGATGGAGACCATCCTGGCTAACACTGTGAAACCCCGTCTCTACTGAAAATACAAAAAATTAGCCGGGCGTGGCGGTGGGCGCCTGTAGTCCCAGCTACTCGGGAGGCTGAGGCAGGAGAATGGCGTGAGCCCGGGAGGCGGAGCTTGCAGTGAGCCGAGATCACGCCACTGCACTCCAGCCTGGGCGACAGAGCGAGACTCCGTCTCAAAAATAAATAAATAAATAAAGGCTGCATAGGGGTGGGTATCTGGAAATATTCTTACAGGCCTAGAAAGACATCACAGTTTGATGTCAGTAGTGAGAAAAGAGAAGAAGGCATGAATTATAAAACTAATCTGGTGGGGAGGGGAAGATGCATAAAACCTTAGCATTGACTCAGTTCTAGCTTGGAGATTGATTTATTTTCCTAGGTTGGGATTACAACGTGTGTGTGTGTGTGTGTGTGTGTGTGTGTGTGTGTGTGTTTTATATCCTCCCTGTGATGCTAATGAGTAACCAAGATTAAAGATTGAGAACAAGTTGACTGTAATTGTTTATGTCTAATTCTAAAAATTTTAAGAGAAAATCTATTTCCCTAAAACAATACAGCTGTAAATATTTAGATACATCTACAAGGAATTTATTGAATATAAACACACTAAAAATTGCAAACATCATTATTTCCTTTGTACTACCCCATTAAGTTAAAAAATGTTGTATATAAGATATTAAGACTGTGAAAGCATCCTTTTTTGGACGTAATCTCTTCATTTCTTTTTTCTATGAAATTAATACTACAAATAGTGTGTTTACAGTAAACACTGCCTAGAACTTAACAGTATTCAAAGTAACTTTAACAAACAACTTGTTTTAAGGAACAATGTTTTTCATTACCACATTTGACTCTAATTTTCATTTGAAATTGCAATTATGCTGGCAAGTTACTTGGATTGATGGATTTCAACCCAATTAAATGCTCCTGTTATAAAGCAGGGAATTGGGCCAAATTACGAAAGACTGCTCCAATTCTAAATTTTTCGGTACTGAGAGTTTCCTTCAAGCTCTGATATATATGGAGAAGCAACCAAGTTAAGGCCATAGTTGAGGTTCATTAACAGAGATTTGCAAATTTAAGGCAAAGAAACCCTTATCTTAACCTTAAACCTTAACAGCACATTGCACACTTACAAAACTAGGTCACAGCTCTTTAAAAGTGTCCTATAGGTTTTCCTGCCATTTTAACAAGTCCATAATAATCCCATTCTTAGACTAACGAAAAAGAAAAGTATAGAAAATGCCGAAAGGCAGGTCAGTACATTTTAACACATTAAAACTGTCAAAAAAGTGTCGTCCGAACTTAGTGCCAGGTTAGTGAAGGGATGGTCTACATTAGTTAGTATCCAAAAAATGTAAAGCCGTATTTAGATGTTTGCTAAGGAAGGCAGAGTCGCCTAGTTGCAGGTGTACAAACTTTGAAGGCAGACTGATTGGGTTCAAATCTTGCCCTCTCCCTTACTGACATCTTAGGCAGGGTAGTTAGTAATCATCTCCGTTCTTTCACCTTTAAATTGAGATCCATATAAGCACCAACACATTCAACAGCATCACGTTCAACAGTTGTGTAAAAAGTAATATGTAGTACCCAGCACAAAGCAAGTGATATGTATTAGCTGTGCTCTCATAACCCAGAAGAAAAAAAAAAGATCTATGTTAACTTGTTTTAGGAAATTTTTCATAAGCTATAGTTAAGTATATATGGTGTAATATATAATTAAAATAATATATATAATTATAATATATATATAATTAAAATAATAAATATATATATATAATATATATAATTATATATATAATATATAATTAAAATAATAAAAATATTGATGAAAAATCTATTAATAGTGCAATTTATCTCAACTCCAAGAAGAAAACTGTATTTTAACCTTAAACAATGCAGTGAAAATACAGAATATTGAGATAAAATTTTGAGAAACATGTTTTATTTAAAATATAGCTTTAGGATCAAATTCATACCAAATCTTACGGTCTTTGTGTGTGTGTGTGTGTGCACGTGCTATATTGAAAAATTTATTTAATAATGAATATTAACTCTAGCAATTTCCAATTTCCAGATTATTAACTACATTATAAATAGGTATTTCTTTTAAAAAGCTATAAAAATAAAATATAAATTAGAAATCTACTTCTACATACAAACATAGAATCAAAGTGTCTGCAAAATAAAATTTTTAGGTGAGAAATTTGTGGTCCAAGAGTGCGTAATACTCTGAATGTTTTACTGCTAGTTAATGACAAGGCTCAGAAGAGAACCTAAATTTCTTAACTTTGAACCTTTCTGTTTATAATTCTTGTTACAGTTTGTAACCATGTATTTATTTTAAGTTATATTTTAACTACTATTTCTATTTATCTCCCCACTATATTCTAAGCTTCAGCAAGTCTGTTATATCACGATTCTATTTTAGCAGAATACTGAGGACATAGTTGGAACTCAAAAATAAATGAATCAAAGCTTTAGTGTTATACATCACTTTACAGTACAGTGTAAATATGAAAATTTTATTTTTTCAAAAGATATTACTAAATTAAAATACTTACAGACAGTAATTACATTAATGATTTACCAGTTTTTGTTTTTATTTTTTAATAGAAAAATACAAGAAATGTTTTCATGAAATATAGGTAACTCTAGCTAGAATATAAGGGATTATAATATAAAGTTTGGTAATACCTAGAACAGTGCCTTACAAAAACTAAGTGTATAATAAATGATAAACAAGATTGATGATGATTACAATAAATGATGATAAAAAAGAAAATAAAGGAATGCCTTTTAGCCCCCATGATTTCATTCCTACTGTATTAATATTTCTAAACTTCTTAATGTTGTTATATGGCGGTCCATAAATATTTGTTCAGCAAGAAACATAATTTCACTATTTATCCCAAATTCAAACAATTCAAAATATATTTTCAGTGTTTTTGATGGTTCTTCATGATCTTCTCCCACTATTGGAAGCTCTCTTTTGTTTTGCCTTCCTGTTTTATTTTCTCATTTCTTCTCTATATATTGTTATGTTAATTGTGATAGACAAAGTATCCACTGTTCTAGAATTAGCTCCTGCATGGATAAATGTGGCCACCATTACAGAATTAATTGCATTGAAATTAATGAATGACATTTGAATTAGTGAAGATTTAGAAAGAACAATGTGTCTGATTTCAAAAAGAAAATACCATAAGAGTGAGTAGACACATTTTTATTAATTTTTTAAAATGTTTAATTTTTTATGTTTAATAGTTTAAGACTCATGAGTTGCTAAAATTATAGTTTCCTTGTGGCCCTCACCCTATTTCTTCTACTAATGTTATCATACATAACCAAAATACACTGGAAATGACTTCAATAAATGGACTTACTTTTCAATTTAATTTTATTTGAATTTAGTATATTGATATTCAAAAGATTTTTTTAAGTATAAATGAAATCATTTTATTGCTCACTAGTTGAGTGTTGCTCCCCACAAACATGTTTGAAAAGGTCAGAAATCGTTTTGAACATGATGTCCTTATGTCTCTGTGAGCAGCCAGTGAAGGAACTTATCAAATCCAGCCCTAGAACGTGCTCTTGACCATTTCTGGGGAGCTGAAGGAGGGTGTCTAAGAATAACCAACACCGTCAATTGCTAATTCGTTTAGCCCCTATGCCTATAACCTTGCAAATATCCTAACTATGATGGTAATATTATAGCAAAGGTAACTCCAGCATTTCCCAAATCTAAGAAGTAAACAAATTGTCTTTAGAGAGATATCCAAATTACTTCCTGCAGTACTTAAAGTTTGTAGATGACTGTGTTCTTTTATACCCTCTCCCCGTAATATCTAATGTTTTAAGAAAATGTGTGAAATATAGGAAATATTCACAAGAAAGACTTAGCATAGGCCAACAGCTCCACCACTTAAATACTAAATCACTACATACTGTATACAATTTTTAAAAAATCAATGCAAAGTCAAGGTATGACAAAAGCATGTGGTTTGGAGTCAAATCTGAAGTAAAAACTTCATCTTATGACTTGCTGGTTGAATGATCTGGGGCAGCTGGCTAAACTTTTCTGAGCCTTAGGAACCACTCTCTGTAAAATGAGCACAATCATAACTATCTTGCATTGCTATTGAGAGGATTACATAGAGAATTATGCTTTAACGTGCCAGCTATTAGGATGCTGCTGTGGAGAGTTGCTCAGGCTGTGCACTAAACAGCTCCAGGAGGTTGTGCCTAATGACTCAGTCCCTGTTGACATAGTCCTGGCCCATAACTGAAGCTATAATAATAGTAATAATAACTGTTATCATTATAGATAATAATAAGGATAATAATAATATGGATCTTAATATACAGGATACATTACTGAGTGCTTTAAAAAATCCATGTAAACATTTTATAATATCAGGACTTAGAGGAATAACCTGGTTGAAAATCGGAAACAGTACACGTAGGCCAAGTTGAGGAGAGCAAAGGATACATTTCTGTAGTGAGAATTAGTGTGCATAGGTGGTTATTCTTTCCATCTCTGAAATTCAGGATAGTAAGTAGTTACACATCAGGGTAGGGGGATATCAGAACAAAAGCAGGAACTAAGATTACGTAGAGACTGAGAGAGATAAACCATAAAGTCCCAAACAAGCTACACGTAGAACCCAGACAAATGAATACCAAAGTTGGGACAAAGCTTCAGGCAGGAGAGAATTTAAAACTGCCAGTGTTCAGGGTACTAAAGTCAATCAATAATTTAAGAGCTGTAAAGTAATTGAATTAAAAAATACATTCCATTTGGAGCAGAAGTTGTAGCTCACAAATCCTGGCCATACCACTACGACAAGAAGGACCCTCATCATAGAAATTAGCCTGAGATTGGCCAAGGGTGGTGGCTCATGCCAGTAATCCCAGCATTCTAGGAGGCCGAGGTGAGCAGATCACTTGAGTCTAGCAGTTCAAGACCAGCCTGGGCAACATGGCAACGCCACATCTCTACAAAATTAGGAGAATTAGCAGAGTATGTTGGTACATGCCTGTAGATACAGTGATTCGGGAAGCTGAGGTGAGAGGTTCACTTGAGCTCAGGAGGTCGAGAGTGCAGTGAGCCATGATGATGCCACTGCACTCCAGCCTGGGCAATACAGTGAGACCCTGTCTCAATAAATAAATAAGAAAATAAATGAAGTAGTCTGAGATGAAACAATAGTGGTAAACTGTGTGGTTTCCTAGGCAATTGATATTTATCTTCTGTAAGAAATTCACCTGGATGCT
This sequence comes from Macaca fascicularis, assembly GCF_037993035.2. Lineage (NCBI taxonomy): Eukaryota > Metazoa > Chordata > Mammalia > Primates > Cercopithecidae > Macaca > Macaca fascicularis. Next base: position 104,267,467 of record NC_088389.1, on the reverse strand, counting down.
AAGGCAATTCAAAATTTCATAACCATTAACTCTAGTCCTCAAAGTATGGGCAGATCAACACAATTTCATACCACAGCTAAATAAATGACCTGATGTGTGTAAACTGAGTATCCAAAGAATAGTTCCAGCTTTTTGACAAAGCAGGTAAACATTGCTTCATGTTTTCCAGTTTTATTCTCATTTAAATCTTGTTTTAATGTTTTATGCATGTTAAAATTTCATTTTATCTATATCCTGTAAATTTTGTCAACATCTTGATGAAATCTTAAGACTTATAAATAACCAATAGATAAGCAAGATCTGTGTAGTAAAATCACAAATCTAAAAGGAAAATGGAAATTTCCATCATGAAAAAGAATATAGTTATGGACTCATAAAGAGAACAAATATCTGAATTGTAATCCAGCCTATATGACATTTCACAAAATGTAATGCCAATATTTATTGTGAATCTATATTTTTGAATATACCTATGAAAGACTACTAATTTTCCCATAGAGTTCATTTTTATAAGAATCACATAAAACGTGGATCAATTATTTTTCTACTAACTCTATCAAATGCCTTGTCTGAGCTAATTATTTCCATCTCTTTACTGCACATTAGTTCATTATATCATTTGAAATCCAGTTTCTGCCACGGAAATTATTTTAAGACCACTATTTCCCATTCTTTCTTGGCTGAATACATTTTGCTCAGAATAAAAGTCATAGAAAAAAGTCCTTGGCTGCATAAAAGTCCTTTGTTGGTGCTTTTGAACTCCCTGGTCGTGGACTACAAAGAGTCCGGCGCTCTGCCTCTCACCCCTGTAGAACAGAAACGTCGCCTTTTGTGGATCTTGATATACAGGATACATTACTGAGTGCCTTTAAAAGCTTTGTGAACCTTGATGGAAATCAGAGGTGAAAATGACAGTTCAAATGTCTGGTCTGGGTTTAAAAGATCCATGGTAATATATTTTTCTTCATAACAGATGCAGATAAAATAGTGAGAGTTGTTCTACCAGTAAAAGCAGGCTCAGACTTACGGTCACCACTCTTTGTACTTGCCAAAGCCCTAGCCCAGTAGACTAGGGAAGCAGACTCACTGCTGGGGGGGTGGGGGTGGGGGAGCAGTGTGCAAATAAACGTTATTGTGCCTACCAGGATTGGAAAAGATTTGTATCATCAATGTCTTTAAATTCTGAGATGAAATTGGGATTGAAGTCATCTCTTTAATTGTACAAATTATATTTAATCATGATGAAATTATTCATAGTAATCTTAAAGAGATTTGAATTATCAGTGCTAGGTCAAAATAGGGGCCCAACAAATGTCTGTTTCATTGAAAATGGAATTAGTTTGGAAATACATAAGTCAGGGTTCATTCAGGGAAGTGGAGGCACAATAAATGTTATGAGAATGAAGAATTTATTGATTAGACCTTCTACAAAATGTGGGAGAGTATGAGAAGATGAAGCTATGGAAGGAGGATGTCAGAAGATCAGAGAAGAAATCAATAACTATTCCTACTGAAGCCCCACTATGAGTCAACAAGTCAGATCTTACAGGAAATTCTGAGAGCCCAGCACATCCGGCCTTCAAAATGGCTCTGCTCATTGATGAGCGATGAGCAAAATGGGATGCTCATTGAAAGGTCTCTAGAAAGCCATTGCCTCTGATTGGTTGCCACCTCTGTGGCTCTGCAGGCAAGCATCTGTGGGTGGTAGTCAGCAGGACCATCAGTCAGGAAGATGAACTGGAGGTAGAACAGAGAGTAAGAAGGCAAGCTGGGACTCCTGGGGACTTCTGTGTCTGCCCATCACTCAAGATGACCCATTAACCCCTGGTAGTAATGGTCTTTACTTCCCTCCACCTTCCATATTTCATATAAGTTTCTCCTTTGACCAACTCTAATCCTAACTCTTATAGGAAAGATAATTCTAGAAAACACAGTTTCCAGTTTAACTAAGTTGACAATAATTCAGTTCAGCCCAAGAGTTTTCTTTCCAATAGATATGAAAATAATTGTACTGTTAAAACAATACATTAAAATAATCAGAAAAGGAAAACAAAAGAGTTTTCTGTATGCCTCCCAGATGAACTCATGGATCATTTACCTGACAAAACAAACAAAAGACTTATAATGCCATATCTCATGAAATAGAGCTATGTATGCTGATATAATGTTATTTTGGTAGCACACCTTTGTCTAGAACACTAAAACATTTGCTTTAGAAATGCACCATTTGGTTTGGATTTACAGCTTTAGTGGGTTGAAAATTTATATTACCAGAAGGTTGACAAACGCCTGTGCAGAAGTTAAAACAATAGTTATCTATCTGAAACAATTTTTCTCTTGAAGAATAATTTCCACTGATTATGGAATTATGTTTTACAAATATATAGTAACTAATTCAGTACAGGGTTTAAGTCTCTGTCTTGTTTGGTAAAATGTGAGTAGAAAAAACAGTATTGCTCCATCCAGTTTGCAGTCCCTTTTGGGAGTGATATAAAATCTTATGTGTGGATTTGGAACACACATGTAGAGTAACATCTGCTCTGTATGCTCTTCTATGTTCTCTCTGATCATTTTTCAAGAATAACATCTCTTTTTTGATCTTTGCTTTGTGCTGCATATAGTCATAATTGTAAGAGCTTAGTCATGATTTTCAGTCATCAAGTTCACAGAGTTATTATATTCTGTTCCCAACCTTCACACTTCTGCTAGCCTTCTTAGTCATTCAGTACTCCTTGAGAGGCTCAAAACTCCTGACTACCAGCCTTCTCAATCTTAGGAAACTCAGGATGTCCACTCCATTCTGAACTCCATAAGCAAGGCCTCATGTTCATTTACCTAAGCACCCACTTGAGACTTTGATATTTGACTTAGCTTGTGTCTAGAAAGGAGAGACTGATCAAAGGTTTAAGTGCAAGTACTTTATTTGGGAGGGCAATCCAGACAGTAGGAATCTGGCACAGAAGGAGCAAGATAGTACATGATAAAAAGTCATTATAAAGAAGCATATTAGCCTCTTCTATAGAGGCTGAATGTTTAATGCTATGGACTTCCTAAAATGAGGCTTCAGAGACATCTGCCTAGAGAGATACTATTTATCCATCAGCTCCCTCACTCATGGATCAAAAATACCCCACAGGGTATTCACTCTTCTGTACTTCTAGATTACACATATGTGAGTATCTAGTCTTGGAACAGGAAATGAGAGGTACGTAGCCCAAGCCTGCACTAAAGCACTGTCACAATTCATCATGTGAAGCTGACTGGACAAAACAGAACAGATCACCACAGTAGCATCTGTAATAGGATTAGGACAGTAATCAAAGTAAAGTCCAAGATGTATCTTTCTAATACCGTCCACTCTTTGCACCACTTGGATCCCATGTGCCCTCTAATAAGTCTAATTCATCTAAATCTCCTTCAAAGTGAACAGCAGGAATCCCTCTACAAATATTTAATACAAGAGGGTTAATAAAATATAATCTCAGTTACTGTAACTTAATTGATCCAAAGCATTAATTGGTATGTATTTCCTTTTCCTTGACCAACCATATTATATAGACTTTACCTCCAACAAGCACTTTGGTATATTTGGGGCCCATGAACAATGGAGTGACTAAGACTCATCCATAAGGAGTCAGCTTTTACTTAATTTGGCCTTCACGGCACAATTACCCATACACCATCATCACTAGACAAGGAAATATCTAGGAGATCAATCAGACAATCCCCTAGTTGTCAGATACATTTTCCTTTGCCCATAGTGTATAGTATAATCCCTACCTTTATTTGATAATCAATCTATTACCTCTACAGTACAGTAACTGCTATCTTTTCCTGCTATTTAGCAGGCACTAATTGCCAAAGGTAGTTGCCAATGGTAGTTGGAGCTTAAAGTTCAGTGGAAACTTTATTGTATCCTCTGGTAGACATGTTTCTCATTCCCACTACCCCCCCTTTCTTCATCAAACAAAACAAAACAAGATATGTGTATATATATAGCATACTCTAAAGTGGACAGATGGAGAGCACAGGTTTCACAAGTGCTTCCTTGAAAGTAATGGTAACAGGGTGAGAAAGACCAGGCCTATAGCTACCTTACTGTTTCTAGGTCCAAGCATTTTAGTTATTAGAGAAAGAACTACAAACCTTATTTGTGGTTAGCCCCTAGATGGCACACAATTTCTACACACAATTTTAATACCAAGTAGCCCAGTTTTATGACAATGCTGTCCATGGTTAATTTCCGCCTATGGGAGAGAAACATGCCTGAGCTTCTGAAAGATGCTGGTAGATCCTTCATCAGTAGTTTCATTATTGCCTTAGTGAATCAAATGTTATCTGGGCTTCCTCATGCAACACTGTCAGTTGATGGGGCCTCAGACTCATATAATAAATATAATATTCACACTCCTTTGTTCTTTCGACCTCTTATACTATCATGCACAATCCAGAGTCTCCATTTTATTATAATTATTCCTCATGTCCATACTTCAAAGAGGTACTACAACTGAGTCTTAGAACCACCAGTGCTGATACTGAGTGCTCATTATCAACTTGCTGGCAATGAGTTATGTGAGGAGTACATCCTGAGGAGCACCTTTTTGCAGTGAAGTGAGAGGTCTTATGATCCCGAGGCAAGAGAAAGCTTTCATCTCAGGCAATTGGGAAGGAGCTGCTTCTGCCAGCCTGGAAGGTTCAGGGGAGTCTGGTTTTCAAGATTCTAAGAGTTGTTCACACGAAACCTCCAAGTCAGGTCTCAGTTTTATTCTTTTCTAACAAGACACTGACTTTAACATAGAAAATCTGTGCATGTCTAATTTCTACAATTACGCCACCTGGATATTACAATGTGTGTCTAATTTTCAGTGTAGTGTAACCTATCACTGCAGTTGATTGAGTTCTCTCTAATTGCTTGCATACATAACTTCTTGCTTTCACATGACTTGAACTAATCTTTAGCTGAACTGAGCTTAACACTTTATTATTTTTCTTATTAAAACCTAACATGATAGTAATACACAATAAGTATAAAGCTTATAATTTGTGTTTTTGCAATCTAAATACACCTGTATGAATTATACAGCAAGATCAAAACCCAGGATATTACCAGCAACTCAGAAGTCCCCTCAAGTAGTCAGTTCTCCCACTGCTATAAAGAAATGCCTGAAGCTGGGTAATTTACACAGAAAAGAGGTCAACTGGCTCACAGTTCTGCAGGCTGTACAGGAAGCATTTTGGCATCAGCTTCTGGAAAGGCCTCAGGAAAATTACAATCATGGCAGAAGGCAAAGGGGAAGCATGCACTTATTACATGGCAGGAGAAGGAGGAAGAGATACAGATGGGAGGTGCCACACACTTTTAAACAACACGATCTCCTGAGAAATCTGTCATGAGAACAGCACCAAAGGGATGGTGCTAAACCATCAATGAAGGATCCATTCCCATGATCCAGTCACCTCCCACCAGGCCCCACTTCCAACACTGGGGATTACAATTAAACATAAGATTTGGGTGGGGACACTAATCCAAACAATATCACCCCCCGCTAAACTCTCTTCAACTTTATAATCCCCACAAAGGATATCATTGTCTTGATACCCAGCACGAATATTACTTTTGTTTATTTTTGAACGTTACCTAAATTGAATGTTACAGTATAGATTCTTTGTTGTGCTTGAGTAGTTTGATATTTATTCATGTTAATATTGTCATTGTTTGTTGGTCCCACTTTGTGGATACCCTACAATTTATTAATCCATTTTGGCATTGATGGGTGTTTGAGTAGTTTTTATTTTTAGTCAATTAGAGCTAGTACTGCCATGAATATTTTTGTATATGTATTTTGACAAACATGTATATATTTCCACTGGACACATACCTAGAAATAAAATTATTTGGTTATCACATATTGATGGATTTAGCTTTAGAAGATATTAAAAAGCATTTTTTGAGATAATTGTGCCAATTTATACCTCTACAGCAATGAAAATAAGAATTTTGATTGCTCAGCATTCTTACCAATATTTGACGTTTTGTCTCCCTCTCATTTAAAAATTTTAGCCATTCTCTTAGTTTTGTAAGCTATTTCACTGTGGTTTTAATGTCCAATTCCTTGATGATATTCTGCACATAAGCACAGAATCAAACTTTGAGTCAAAGGTTGCTGTGTGAGTGATGTGTTGAGGAAGGGTTCCCAAGAGAAATAAGTGAGTGGGAAGAGCTGGATGAGGAAGGAGAAGAAAAAACCAAGGGGGCAATTCCGAGTGAAGTTCCAGATTTTGCCTGATTCTGCAACTCAAAAGTCTTAATATACTCCAATTTATCATTTTTCTCTCTTGACGATTACTATGTTGTAATCATCAAGAGAATATAATATTCAATAAATAATCCTGCTTAATAAATCTTTGCATGCAAACTGAATATCACAAAGATACTCTCCTGTTTTCTTCTGAAAACAGTATTGTTTCCCTTTTTTTTTTTGCATTTAATTATCCAATATATCTGGAATTAACTGCAGTGTGTGGTGTGAGGTAGAAATCAATATGCATTAGTTTTTCCACCTTGATCTGATTGACCCAGCATCATATATGGAAAAATAGCTTCTTTTCCTTTTTGTCATTTTTATTTTTAAAGTTTGTAACAGTTAGTTATTCTCATAATAATGTTTTCCCTATATAATTCAGGTTTCATAGTTATTACATAACAAAATGCTTTTTTTTTTTTTTTTTTTTTTTTTACACCTAACTACAGATAAGCATTTTAGGAACTGTGAAACCATTGTATGGCGGGGTGCTTGAGAGTGCAGGTACTTTATTAGGCAGTGTGATCCAAGGAATAAACTATAAGATGGCAATCCAATAAAAGATGCATTAATGATTTGGCATCTTCTATGTTTTTATTAATTGCTTAATCCTAAGGACCTAGTTGACCTTCCACACAGGAGAAAAAGAGGCAAAACAGCTATCCATTGAATTCCATTTTCCTCTTGGTCAAACGTTACTTCACAGAGCATTAATACACCTGTGCTACCAAGTTGCACATTTGGAAACTCTAAACTGTCCCAAAGCATCTCAAAGGACAGCAGTAGAGTATCTCTGGGGCAGGAGGTGGGAGTGACAACATGAGCCTGTGGAAGGAGCTGCCAGTTTACACTATCTTTAGCTGGTTGAGACCTGTAGTTATTGTAGCAGCTCTGGATAGGAAGTAAGACAAAGAAAGTTTGACGAGGTTCCTAAGAGGTTTTCATTACCTTACCCAAACACTGAGAATCTCATTGAAAGAGGGACTTTCCTGAGAGTGCTGAAAAGCAAGGCCAAGATCTCTAAATGCCCCACATCTACCCCAAATTTGTTTCAAGGCTTGTGCAAAAGGGGAAGAGAAATGACTCTGAGGACATCTTAGAGAGACAGTATATTTAAGCCCTTGCAGTGTCTACTCACTTGCTTTGCGTTCTTTTGTTAAACATTTGGGGGAAGTAGTGGTTAAAAAATAAATATGTTTGGCCATACAATCTTCCCATCAGAATGACTCATGGTAGAGATATCAGGCTCGCTCTTTTGCTATGTGAAGGTAAGTTTGTTGAAAAATAAAAAATAGTTACAACTTTTAAAAAAATTATTTTTATTTTTATTTTTATTTGAGACAGAGTCTCGCTCTGTCACCCAGGCTGGAGTAAAACATTTTTAAACACTATTCTCTCCCAAGTGTCTGGAAATTGATTTCAGGGCTTCCAGGGTATTGTTTCTGCTTGGATTGCAAAAGTCAGCTTCAAAGTTTAGAATTTCATTCTTTGTTCTTTACTTATCCTCCCTACCCTGAAGGCAGTTCACATAGAAAGTCTTTGCTGGTGGATTGAGGAGGCTAGGAATAAGATGAATTAAAAACAAATGTTTAATTTGAAAATGTTGCTCCACTACACAGTGGCGGTAGGCTACAGATAGGCATGATGTCGTCCTAACGACACATCAAAAATAGGAGACAGGCATCTATAATGTGGGCGAAGTACCGGGGCTGAATCTTGAATGTGATGTAGCCCCTCCTCTAAGTTACTTTTATGGAAGGGATCAGTCCAGAGTATTTGGTTTCTCTAACCTAGGGAGTTTCTTACCACATTGGAAGTTCACTACCAAAAATGAGTCTAAGCTGCCTCTGAACAGACAACTGCCCTTTCTCATACATTCCCCTCTTTAATGTTTGTTTGCTGATTGAATAATGAACTCAAGTGAGAGAAATCATCAACTGAGTATTAACATTTTCACTATTTATTAAATCTTAATCACACTATTTTGAACTGGCTTATTTCATTTGTCATGGTTCCTTATGGTTACAACCTTATTTAAGTGAAGAGTTGCATCTCATAGGAGGCCTGGGTCTTTGTTTTTGCTAACAGGTTACTAGTCACATTTCATTGTTGATCTACTTAAATATGAAAAGAATACTTGGTTTGGGAATGGAGGCCTAACTTTATCAGTAAAACAAAAAAAGATGGAAGCCTAAGAAATGTAAGCAGTTAGAATAAGGAAAAGTCGGAGTCCCTAACCTCTACAAGTAAACTCCTAAATATCTCCAGAGTTTTAGATCAACGGCTTAGCCCCAAAAAGGCCTTCCCAAGAGATCACACAAGGAAATGCTAATAAATACTGCCTGGAAGGCAGGTAGATTACGAAGGCCTTAAATAGTGCTACTTGAGCACTTCACTTTAGCATCTGTATTAAGTGTGCCCTCCACCCACTATAAAGAAATACCTGAGACTGGGTGATTTTTAAAGAAAAGAGGTTTAACTGGCTCGTGATTCTGCAGGCTTAACAGGAAAGCATGATGCTGGCCTCTGCTTGGCTTCTGGGGAGGCCTCAGGAAATTTTCAATCATAGCAGAAGGCAAAGGGCTACCGAGCATGTCTTACATGGCCAGAGAAGGAGCAAGAGAGAGAGGAGGGAGATGCCACACACATTTTTAAACAACCAGAACTCTATCCTAAGTACACCACCAAATGAGGATGGTGTTAAACCACGAGAAACTGCTCCCAAGATCCATTCACCTCTCAACACCAGGCCCCAACTCCAGCCTTGGGGACTGAATTTCAACATGAGATCTGAGTAGGGATATAGATTCAAACTATATTTGCATCCATCCCGAAAGGATGCTCCTTGTTGATCTAGGTCCTGAGAGCCCTTATGGCCTAGCTTTTCCCAGCTCTAAGTAAAGTTTTCTGATACTTCAGGAGCCTTCATGGAAGGGCAGAAAGCCTGCAAAAATGTCAGGGCTACCACACCTACTTTGGCAGATAGTGCCTGTAATATGACAAAAATGCGGGGTAGAGCCAAGCTATCCACAGATCGCAGTGATGCTGTAGATGCTGGTTAATGATGCAACCTTCTGTGTTTGACTGTGCCTCCATGGAATATATGCATGAGAAAAGTGCTTGTAGGCTGCCTATATTCACAAAGTTCAATTTAGAAGTGATGGATCAACCACCTCATCGTTCCTGAGGAATAATGGATGACATCAATGGTTTCAAGGTGACGTAAACATGAGAAATTGAGCCAATCAACAGCCAGCTGGATATAGTCCTTTCTATGTCCTGACAGTGCTTATTGCCTTATCCTCACCACAATCCCAGATAATCTCCCTTGGTATTCTCTGGTTTTTCATGTCCTTTTCATCTGTATGTGTCACTTGATAAAAAATGGTCCATTCACCATCTGTAAAACATCTCCACTCCTTTTTCTGTACATATAGATATATCAATAAATAGACATATGGTTATGTGCTGCATAATGATGTTTGGGTCAGCAATGAACCACATATATGACAATGGTTCCGTATGACTAGACTATATTTTACTGTGCCTGTTCTGGGTTTAGATATGTTTAGGTGCACGAATACTTCCCGTAGTGTTACTATGCTGCGCTATATAGGTGTATAGCCTAGGAGGAATATGCTATACCATGTAGCCTAGGCTATATCATCTAGGTTTGTGTAAAAACCCTGATGTTCCCACAAGAATGAAATCACCTAATGACTTAAGCAATACATGACTCTATAGATATCTATCTATGTTTACCCACCTACCTAACTATACATATGTGGGTGGGTGTAGGAGGGGTGTTTTGAATTATATCAATATTTTGGAAACTGTTGACAATTGTTTAATTATTTTGTAAATAATGTGTACTAAAAATAACATTCTCCAATTAGGTATAATGTACTATGTATTTCCATTAACTTAATATTATTCGCACTATTCAAATTTTTATGGATTTTCTCAGTCTGCCTTGCTTTGTCTGTCAGTTACTGAGAATTATGCTGAAATCTCAAACGATCATGGATTAGTCTAGATCTTTTTGTTGATCTAAAAATGTTTGTTTTTATATTGTAAGAATTTGCTATTGATGACATAGAAGGTTCTTATATATTCCTGAGTAAAGATTTTATCAATATGTAGAGACTCTTGATCTCAAATTAATGACTTTAAAACAATTTCTTTAACTGATGTTGACATAGACAACATATTCCTTTTCCTTGTATTTGCTCTTTTACTTTCCACCTTTCTGTGTCATTATGTTTTAGGAGGTATGTCTCTTGTAAACACAATTTATCTGATTTGTAAAGATCTGACCTGATAATCTTTGTTTATTAACTGGTATAACAGAAGCTGATGGTGCTTCACCCTTGTCAGCCCAGAATTGACTATGTCTGGTAATGTTGATACTTCCTAAATAGAAAAAAATGGTGACTCTATCTGACGATTTCCTCTGGTGGCAGGAAGATGTTGGGGGACAGACAGAAAGTACTACAGAACTAATGGCCCCAACAGCAGTCCTGAGACAATGAGGAATAAAAGTTGTTGAATAGACATGATAGCTCCCTCACCCTGGAGCAATTCTTCCAGTGACTCTACTAACTATCCTAGAGAGCCCCACTTGGATGGAACCTCAATTGCCCAGTGTTTCAGCTCTCACTCCATTCCTTTCTGGAATCAGCTCTCAAATTACTGCCCACAAATCCTCGTCTGGGGGGTCTGCTTCTGAGAAAACCATCTAAAACAACCAAAAATTTAAACTATTTATATAAATTGTGATTACTAAAAAGTTTAGATTTATTTTTGCCATTGTAATCCCCAAACAGACTGCATAGACTAAACCAATTCACTGAGATTGCTATATTGCAGTAAAGAAAGATTTAATTAATTCTAGACTAGGCACATGGTAAACAGGGTTATTACTGAAATCAGTCTCCTTGAAGGCTCAGCGGTGAGGGATTTCCAAGGATAGTTTGGTGGGCAGGAGACTAGGGAATGGGTGCTGCTGATTGTTTCAGAATGCAATCATAGAGGTATGAAAAATGATCCTCATGCACTGAGTCTGCCTGTGGGTGGGGCACCACAAGACCAGCTGACTCTTGGCTCCTGAGTCTGGGTGGAATCAGTTGGTTGCCAGAGTGTGAAAGTCAGGTCCAGGCACGGTGGCTCATACCTGTAATCCCAGCACTTTGAAAGGCTGAGGCATGTGGATTACTGGAGCTCAGGAGTTCAAGACTAGACGAGGCAACATGGCAAAACCCCTGTCTCTACAGAAAGTACCAAAATTAGTCAAGCATTGTGTCACACTCTTGTAGTCCCAGCTACTTGGGGGGCTGAGGTGGGAGAATCGCCTGAGCCCAGGGAGACTAAGGCTGCAGTAAGCCATTATCACAACACTGCACTCCAGCCTGGGGAACAGAGTGAGACTCTGTCTGGAAAAAAAAAAGTCTGAAAAACATCTCAAAAGGGCAATCTTAGTTGCTACAGTAGTGATATTTTCTATGGAGCAGTTGGGGAAGTCATAAATCTTGTGACTTCTGGCCACATGACTCCTGAATAGTAAGAGATTATAGAAACTATGCCTATATCTTAGCAGAATTCAGGCCCCTACCATGATTCTAATCTTGTGGCCTTTCATTAGCTTTGCAAAGGAGATTTCAGCACCTGAACAAAGAGGGAATCAGTTTTAGGGAGTGACTATTATCATTCTTGCTTCAAAAGCTTAAGCTATAAACTAAATTCCCCTTATGGTTAGCTTGGCTTATGCCCAGTAATGAGTGAAGACAGCCAACCTGTGAGGCTGGAAGCAAGATGGAGTCAGCCATGCTAGACTTCTCTCACTATAATAACTTTTGCAAAGGTGGTTTGGTGAAATTTTTTTTCCATATTATAAATGTGTTACACTTATAAGCTTTTTTAAAACTATCTCTTCATTTATTCTTTCATCTCTTGCCTTATTTAAAGTGTTTCAGAAGCTTGTTTCTTCTCATTTCATCTTTTCTTTTTTTTCTTTCTACTATTTGGGAATAATCTTCTCTATGTCTATTCTTTTCCTGGCTACTGCGATATTTTTTCTGAGAATAGCAAAAAGTAAACACTTTAAGCCTGGAGAACTGAATTGTGGGCAGGCAGTAATCAACATGACATGTTTTCACAGAACGTCAATTTTATCCAATCATTTGTTATTTAGATAATTATTTTTATGTAAAATATAAAACAAATACAGAGCAACAAATTGGTAAAATTCTAATGATTAACAACACAGAACTTCAGAAAGATTGCATTTTCCTAAGAGCAACTTCAGCTAAGTCTCAAATCCTTTCAAGTTTCACTATTGTCTGGCAATCAGGTTTTTCAGATGAAATAACTTGAGATATTTCACAAATTTTTAAAATCAATCTGTTGAGGTGAAAGTTATGCTAAAGTAATTAGCATAATTACTATTTCAGTGACATGGCACAATTAAATTTATTTCATTTTAAAAGAAAATCCGTTGAGGCCCAGGAACTTCTTTCAGGCACGTGTCCTCTGTGTGCTCAGAGGCAGGCTGCTTTGCTGTGGTGTCACTTCCATCTCAACCTAGGCTTTCCTAATTGCTGCAACAGAAACAAGCAAGTCTGGAATCAAAAAATACATGTTCCAGTTCTGCAGCACACACATCACTCCCTATCACATCCCATTGCCCTGACATACTTAGATGATCCTGCTTCACTGCAAAAGGGAAAAAGAGTACTACTGTCATGCGGAAGAAGAGAGATAATAGCAGATAAGCACTACAAGTTTACCAGTTTTCAAAGAAAATTGCTTCTCCCAGTAATAATAGCAAATATTGCTAGTGTAAGTATTTACTTTAAACCTGTGAAAGACATCTAAGTAGACAGCGCAGTAGTGAGAAGTATTCCTCCGCTTGGTGATGATTTTTTATTAAATGACTTCCTTAGTGATAAATGCACAACTTTTGATGAGTAATTGGTGAGCCCCTTAGATGATTATTCAACTATTTGTTGTATCATCTGACCTTTTAAAATGTCCCAATTAAACTAAAATCATATGATTTTAATTTTGCTTACTGTTTAGAGACATTACTCACTTATTTTTCAATCATACTCTTCATCTTCACAATATTTTCTCAGTAATCACTTTGTAATATTTCTATTATGAGGCACCCAGCATTAATAATCGCATATGTAAGTGTGAGTGTTAGACTTTTACACTGGGGGGGGGAAGTATATTTCTGTAAATCTTTCATGGCATGCTATATTCCGGTGATATTTTGTCTGATTCAGCATTTTATTTGAAAATTCTGCTTATTCTTTTTTCTATTACTTCTTTCTTGCATTATTTTAATTCAGGGAAGTAATACATAAACATAATATTTGAAATCATGAATGAAATAATATACATCTTCTAATGAGCATTACATGGAGAGTATATTAATATCCAAAAAGATTGTCACTCATAAATATTAAAAACATTTTCACTCTTCTAATATCATATGTCAAATGGTATTAGAAGTCTAAACAGACTTCCCAAGAAGGGGAAACAAATCACCCACGCTATCATTTACTTGTATTTAAACTCACATGTGAACTTGTAAACACGTGTTCTGTTAAAAGGTTTATCTAAAAGAGACTTAGTACAGAATTTTAAAGCCAAAGTAATTAAGTTTTAATGACAATGCATTTTAAGATTCACAATGCATATTTTATTTGTCAATAGTTTTATGTATTTCAGGATAAATTATTGAATCATGTGTTTTGACTCCTGCCTATCTGCAGAATCACCTCCCAGGGTAGCCTGCATATATTTTAAAATATAAAATATTTTATATACAGGCTGAAAAGTTGACTTATTGATCCTAACTTTCTAAATTTTGAGTACTATCAAGCTGTAGTATATATTGTAGAGAAATAAACTGAAGAACCATGAATTCTGATACAAGGAATTTTAGAAAAGACTAAACATATAGAACCATATATACCATGGCTCATCCCTGTAATCCCAGAACTTTGGGAGGACAAGGCAGGAGGATTGCTTGAGGCCAGGAGTTCAAGAGCAGGGCAGCCGGGGCAATACAGTAAGACCTGGCCTCTAATGAAAAAATAAATAAATACAACATTTATGCCCCAATTTTTCTTATTATGTGGAAAATAAACATTGAATAAATGAAAACTCTACTTACAGAGTTATAGTTACATATTCCAGGTTGCAAGCTGAAATATTACACATAATAAAATATCTTATCAATAAATAATATGTACAAAGTTTATATAATTGAAAAATTTCTGGCACAATTGTTTATAATGACAATTTTATATGAACTGCAAAGTGAAATACTGCTATGTAAAAAGTAGAATGGCATAAAATAACTAGAAATAGATATATCATAATATTAATAGTAAAAGACTAATGATGATTTTTCACCTTTTATACTTTTCTACTCGTTGCTATTTTCAATGACCTCTAAGGGCCTACATTAATGAAATAATGGATTTCTTTTATTTTTGAGACGGAGTCTTGCTGTGTCGCCCAGGCTGGAGTGCAGTGGCATGATCTCCGCTCACTGCAACCTCAGCCTGCCAGGTTCAAGCAATTATCCTGCCTCAGCCTCCCAAGTAGCTGGGACTACAGTTGTACACCACCATGCCCAGCTAATTTTTTGTATTTTTAGTAGAAACAGCGTTTTACCATGCTGGTCAGGTTGGTCTCAAACTCCTGACCTTGTGATCTGCCTCCGCCTCCCAAAGTGCTGGGATTACAGGCATGAGCCAACGTGCCTGGCCAGTAATGGAAAATTTAAAATATTTTTGATTTCTTTTTGTAACAGAGTCTTGCTGTGTCGCCCAGGGTGGAGTACAGTGGCGTGATCTCAGCTTACTGCAACCTCCACCTCCCAGGTTCAAGCGATTCTCCTTCCTCAGCCTCCTGAGTAGCTGAGCTTACAGGCTCCTGCCACTACACCCTGCTAATTATTGTATTTTTAGTAGAAACAGAGTTTTACCATGTGGGCCAGGCTGGTCCTGAACTCCTGACATCAAGTGATCCGCCCATCTTGGCCTCCCAACATAATATTCTTGAATTTTATAGGCCATTTTTATTTGTATTTTTGCCCTGTCAATCAATAGGCTCCAGTAACTATTCAAGTACATGAAAATATAAGTTCACTATGATTATCTCTTTTGATTGAATCTACTCTTGTTAATGGAAGAAAGTGGTGCAATTTGTCAGTTAAAAGTCACGTGACTATTAAACATAAATCAAAAGGAAGATTATCAGGCAGCAGCCACAGACAAAAGGAACTTTAAAACAAAAATGTTACTAGAAACAAAGAGAGATATATATAAGGAAAGTATCAATTCATTAGGAAGACGTAACTATAAACAGAAATGTACCAGAGCCCTTAAAAATATACAAAGCACAAACTGACAGTATTAAGGGAAGAAATAGATAATTTCCACAATAATACCTGAAGATAATACTTCACTTTCTTTTTTTAAATTTTTTAAATTATACTTCAAGTTCTGGGATACATGTGTAGAACGTGCAGATTTGTTACATAGGCATACATGTGCCATGGTGGTTAGCTGTACCCATCAATCTGTCATCTACATTAGGGATTTCTCCTAATGTTATCCCTCCCCTAACCCCTCACCCCCTGACAGGCCCCAGTGTGTGATGTTCCCCTCCTTGTGTCCATGTGTTTTCATTGTTCAACCCCCACTTATGAGTGAGAACATGCAGTGTTTGGTTTTCTGTTCTTGTGTTACTTTGCTGAGAATGATGGTTTCCAGCTTCATCCATGTACCTGCGAAGGACATGAACTCATCTTTTTTTATGGCTGCATAGTATTCCATGGTGTATATGTGCCACGTTTTCTTTATCGTCTATCACTGATGGGCATTTGGCTTGGTTCCAAGTCTTTGCTATTGTGAACATGCTGCAGTAAACATACATGTGCATGTGTCTCCATAGCAGAATGATTTATAATCCTTTGGGTGTATACCCAGTAATGGGATTGCTGGGTCAAATGGGATGATATCTCACTTTCAATAATAGCTTCACTATAAAAATATGTAGCAGACTCAATACTGTCAGCCATGTTGAGCTAATGACATTTTTAGAATATTCCACTCAACAGTAAGAGAATACTCATTTCTTAAGAACACATGAGATATTCTCCAGGATAAACAACGCTTACATCATAAAACGAGTTTCAATAAATATAAAAGAATTGAAATAATACAAAGTGAGTTTCTCTGACCACAACTGAAGTAAATTAAAAATCAGTGGCAGAAAGAAAATTAGGACATTTGTGAATAGTTATTAAACAACACATTTCTAAATGACGTATGAGTCAAAACAAAATTTATAAATGAAAATCAGAAATATTTTAACTGACTGAAGAGGGAAACACAAACCAAAACTTTTGCAAACTTATGCTAAAGCAGCTTATTTAAAAAAATAAATAAATACTTTTAAATGCCTATATTAGAAAAGAAAATCTCTAAGCAATAACATGTTTTTTATCTTAAAACATTAGATAAACAAGAGCAAACTAAACACAAAGCAAGCCAAAAATAATAATAAATTAGTTTCCTCAAAATTAAAAACTATTTCGTTTTAAAGGCACCATTAAGAAGGTGAAAAGCTACAGACTGAGACAAAAAAGGTTTGCAAATCAGGCTAATAAAATCTTTGCAAATTATGTGACTGATAAAGCACTTGCATCCAGAATGCATCAAGAATACTCATTCTAGTAAAGGAAATATATGAATGTCCATAAGCACATGAAAAGGTGCTCAATATAATTAGTCATTAGGTAAATGCAACTACAACCACATTGAGATATCACTTTGCACACATTAGAATGGCTGAAATTTAAAAGATAGATAATAACAAATACTGGTAAGAATGTGGACAAATTGAAACATTCATAGCTTGTTGGTAGAGATGTAAGATGATGTAGGCACTTTGGAAGAGTTTGTAGCTCTTAAAATGCTAAATACAAATTTACCACATAACGTCACAATTCAACTCTTAAGTTTCTACACAAGACTGATGAAAACACATGTCCACACAAAAACATGCATTTGAATGTTCAGAGCAGCATTATTCATAATAGGCATAAAAGTAGAAATAAATCTGAGTGGCCTTCAACTGGTGAATAAACAAACACAATATGGTATATCCATATAATAAAATATCACTCAAAAATATTTTTAAAAATGCATGCTACAATATGAATGAATCCCTGACATTATATTAAGTAAATGAAGCCAGATACAAAAGACCATATATTTAATTATTCCGTTTATATTAAAAGCCTAGAGAAAGCAAATAAATAGATACAAAAACTGGATTAGCAATTGTCTGTGGCTGGTAGTAGAAAAATGGAATGAGTGTAAATGTGCACAAGATATATTTTTGGAGTAATAAAATATTCAAAACTAGACAGTGCTTATAGTTGCACAACCTGGTACATTTACCACATCTTTATGAATGTTGCATTAAAAATGAGAAATTTTATGGTATAAAGTTTTGGGATTTTTTTTTTTAACAGGTTCTCAGGGCTGGATGTGGTGGCTCACACCTGTAATCCCAGCACTTTAGGAGGCTGAGGTGGGTGGATCACGAGGTCAGGAGTTTGACACCGGCCTGACCAACATGGTGAAACAGCGTCTCTACTAAAAATACAAGAAAAAAAAAAAATTAGCTAGGCCTGGGGGTGCGCGCCTGTAATCCCAGCTTCTTGGGAGGCTGAAGCACAAGAATTGCTTGAACCTGGGAAGCAGAGGCTGCAGTGAGCCGAGATTGTGCCACTGTACTCCAGCCTGGGTGACAGAGTGAAAAAAAAAAAAAAAAAAAGAGGTTCTCCAACCAGTATAGCTTCTCTCTGGCATGACTTTTCATTTAGCATAGTTATAGTAAAGCTAGGCTGCAGTGATAAAGACACCTTCTGATGTGGGAATTGTTTCAGGCAAGTGAGTGGCTTTGCGCCACCGGAACATTCTGAGGTCGTTTCTTTCTATGTTCTTTATCTGTGTCTCCCATAGCCTATGTTCCAACTGATAAAGGTAAACATGACAAAGAATATTGCCAACTGACATCAGATACCCCCTGATAGGATATGCTAAGAAGGACATCACGTCACGGAAGGAGCATTCTTGCCAAAAATAGATAATTTGAACTCCTCATGAGGAAAAATCAAAATTGAGGAACGTGAAAAAAATTGCCTGTACTTTTCAAAAATGTTGATGTTATAAACTGTTCCAGATGGAAGAAGAATAAAGAGACACAAAAAGTAATTGCAAAGTATGATTCTAGATTAGATCCCAGCTCAGCGCAAAGTGTGGCAGTCATGATAGACAGCACTGAGAAAATTAATAAAACTTTAACATGTATGGCATATTAAATAATAGTATTTTATAAATGTAAAATATCCTCAATTTCATATATTTACAAATAAATATTAGTTTCATAGTTGACATTGTAGTATGCAGAGACAGTAATCAAATTGAATCTAAAGCTATTTAGATTAAAGCAAACATTGTCCTGCTTAAAAAGTAGAGAAATAACTTGTATGGACTATCAACAACTATTTTAAATAATGACAAGCAAATTATTTGGGGATCATAGTTTTCCAAAGAATTCTTTATTTTGTATCATATTAAATAGATTTTTAATGCATTCAGTTAAATAGAGTTACAATAAATGCTATCATTTATAATGCAGGAAAAACTGTCCATAGCAGTGTATAAGTATTTAAATGTTGTGACAGTGGAAGATAATTTTAAGTGGATTTTGAAATGACTAGAAATTATTATTTCATTAGGGAAATAACTTCATTTCATCACAAATTTTAGATAATTTTAATTATTGTTCTGATTGTAAAGAAATAAAGTTGCTTATTTAATTGTTAATTTTTCCTTTAGTCTGTTTTTTGGGGGCATGTACCTTAGTGAATAATTATGTGTGTACAAATCCTTTTATACTATTGATGTCTTTGACCTTTCTCTGATTACAGCTTTAGTACAATGAAGATACAAATGAGATATACCTTTGTTAAACTTCCAAAACTCGTGATTCATTATGGAAGGGTATGTCATGATCATCTAATTTAGCACCTTTATTCTGAAGAAATTCTAGTATAGATCATCAGATTACAAGTCAGAATATCCTAGCAGTAAATACTATGAGGTTTTCTAAAATCTTAGTCTACAAAATATTCTCCAAGTGACCATAATCAATGATGACAAATGACCATTTATTTGATCCTATTTACTCTTCTCTTTAATTTTACAATTGAAGACAATTACAGCAATTGCTTCACATATTACTGTGAGAATTTAATGAGATAAAGCATCTTAAACAGTTATGACAATTTCTGGATGATAGTAAATGCTCACTAAGCATTAGTAAAAGTACTAAGGATAATTACCAAAACAATTATATTATTCCAAGGCCTTAGAACAAGTTGTTTGTCTGCCAATTATAGTTGGTTGATTCTACTTACCCTGCAGAGGGCATTCTACTAAAGCAACTTCACTGTAAAAGAAAAAAAATTGTTATTATAATTGGTGGTGTGTATATATTAAGGGTTTAACTCAGAAAAATGTGGTGTGGGTCAAAATTATATAATTTGTTAATGAGCTGGCACTAAAGAAACAAAAGGTGGTGTTAAATTAAAATGCTAAAATTTGTTCAAAGTATGGCATTACTCACTACAAAAAAATATGAGAAGAGTTTAGGGAATAGCAGACTATAGAAGTTATTCATTATGCATTCCATTACCACGTCTATATAAAACATCCAACTGGAAATGCAGTCTAAGAAAAGCTTTCTGCTTTAAGAAAAGAAACAATGTGTTCCATTGGAATAAGTTATCAGACATCAATCTGGAATTTAAGTATTGGTCATTCTTTATAATAAATAAGTGCATAAATACCTGTGTGTAAGTGTGTGTGTATACTAATATTAGCATTTTCATGTATATTTAAAAATTATCATTGATAGTTATTAATGGAAGCTAAAAGTGATATTTATTTCCATCCTAACCTTTAGTCTAATGTATAAAGCATAATTCTACTAGATAGTTCCATTTGTTATGTGGCTAAAAATATGAATGATTTTATTTACTTCATTCACTTGTAGTTTTAATTTTTAAGAAAACGAAGCTGAATTTAGCCGTTCAGCATTTAATGCTATTGTATTTTTCTAAATTACTTTTCTTACATGATGAACAATCATTTAAAAAATGTCATTTTCTGTTTTTATTAAAATGAGTTCCAGGATTACAATAATCTTGCATTGTAGTAAATAAGTAGAATTTTGGAAATGCAATTAAGATGCTCTGACATAAAATTATTTATGGTTTGTATCAAAACATCAAACATTGCCAGAAGTAAAACTAATTTATTTTAAAGTCTATGTACGTAAACTGAGTAATCAGAAATGTAAAAGAAAAAGTCTTTGTAGGCCTAAATGGATAGTTTCTATAATAACACATCAAATAAGCTAATGAGCAAGTAATTTCATGAGGCCTTAAGAGAGCCATTATGGCAAGAGAACACTGGAAGTTTCCTAAAACGATCTGATCTCTGTAATTAAAAAATTGATCAAGTGCCTTTATGCTATTAGTTGTTAATTAAATGAAACCAAAGTAGGTAAGTCCTAGATCGTGATAGTAAAATACTAAAAATCTGGAGAAATCTACAAAAGGCATAAACAATAGTTTCAGGATATTTGGGGCTAAGACTGTTAAATCTATTAATATATAGGTTAAATATGAGAAAAATCTATTTTGTATCCTCCATAGCTCCTAACATAAGAAAATAAATCAAAATTATAAGTTGTCCATTTGTAATAATATGTTTAAAAAGAAAACAAATCATCTATTTCCTTTATTTTTACTAAAACTAGTTGTGTTTTTTTGAAAAGTGAATACACTCCTGCAGATATACTTATGATATGATACAGTGAAGATTGCAATGAAAGCACAATGTAAGTATTTAACTGTTGTATTTCAAAAATGATTACCACATGCAGATTAGGAGTTGTAATATTTCTATTTCCTATGCCTATGCCATTATTCTAGAAACAGTAAAGTTCCTGCTGACATTCTTATAAGAGATGTGGACAAACGGCAGGAATTAATGATCAAGATGCCTTTTGCTAAAAACAGGATGAACATCTCTCACTTTATAGTAAATGCACAGCACGGTTTTGTATCTCTTGATAAAGAAAGGATGATAAAGTACAAAGAACTTTTGATCTCCAGACCCAAATTTTTAATTTACCTATAGGTAATGTGTTCTGCACATTTAAATGTACTGCCTTTATACCAGTCATTACAATATCTCACCTTTGAAAGATAAATCAACTTGTATAAAATAAAATAGGTTAGGTAGGCATTCTCTGTATTAACAGAAAACTAATTTAAACTTTAAGCTTATGTTTGGTTTGGAACACTGAAAAATTTTAAATATCTTACTTTTATTTTTAATCTTCATAGCTTACAACATTAAGAAAGAATGCTTTGATATATTTGGCCATAAACTCTTTAATTTCAGAAATACTCATGTATTTTAAGTAGCAAGCATGGAAACACTGTTGTGTACTTAGGGGAAAAAAATGAGGTCCATGATTTGGAGGAAATTTAGAATTTGTTATGGTAGTTCAAAAGGACAATCAGTTTTCATATTTTTTAAAATTATAAAGTTATTGTTCCCAGTAAGTAAATTCAGAACACTAAAAGTACGTGTCTGCATGTTGTTGCATGCCATCAAATGGTCTTACATAATGGACTCTTAGTACATCTGTAGTTCCATTCTAGCCTTTAAGTCTGGTTTAAAAATAACCATGAGAGAGCGGTTTCTATGACTAGCTTCCTTGACTAACCTAATGCATGATCCTTGTTGACTTCCTCTTTTTTCTTTTTTTACATGTCTACATCCAATCGTTTACATTCATACTTTTACATTGATTGATTTATAAAATTTTACCCATTAAAATAATACAGTAATAAAGTAATATAGCCTTTGAAAATTTCAGAGAAATATAAAAATAAACAAAAAATGCCCAGTAATTATTCACAACTACCTGGAGGTAACCAGTTTTATTTTATTTTATTTATTTTTTTAATTTATTTATTATTATTATACTTTAAGTTGTAGGGTACATGTGCATAACGTGCAGGTTTGTTACATATGTATACTTGTGCCATGTTGCTGTGCTGCACCCATCAACTCCTCATTTACATCAGGTATAACTCCCAATGCAATCCCTCCCCCCTTCCCCCTCCCCATGATAGGCCCCTGTGTGTGATGTTCCCCTTCCTGAGTCCAAGTGATCTTATTGTTCAGTTCCCACCTATGAGTGAGAACATGCGGTGTTTGGTTTTCTGTTCTGGTGATAGTTTGCTAAGAATGATGGTTTCCAGCTGCATCCATGTCCCTACAAAGGACGCAAACTCATCCTTTTTGATGGCTGCATAGTATTCCATGGTGTATATGTGCCACATTTTCTTAATCCAATCTGTCTGGTATGTTGTATCTTTGTTCTCATTGGTTTCAAAGAACATCTTTATTTCTGCCTTCATTTCGTTATGTACCCAGTAGTCATTCAGGAGCAGGTTGTTCAGTTTCCATGTAGTTGAGCGGTTTGGATTGAGTTTCTTAGTCCTGAGTTCTAGTTTGATTGCACTGTGGTCTGAGAGACAGTTTGTTATAATTTCTGTTCTTGTACATTTGCTGAGGAGTGCTTTACTTCCAATTACGTGGTCAATTTTGGAGTAAGTACGATGTGGTGCTGAGAAGAATGTATATTCTGTTGATTTGGGGTGGAGAGTTCTATAGATGTCTATAAGGTCTGCTTGCTGCAGAGATGAGTTCAATTCCTGGATATCCTTGTTAACTTTCTGTCTCGTTGATCTGTCTAATGTTGACAGTGGAGTGTTGAAGTCTCCCATTATTACTGTATGGGAGTCTAAGTCTCTTTGTAAGTCTCTAAGGACTTGCTTTATGAATCTGGGTGCTCCTGTATTGGGTGCATATATATTTAGGATAGTTAGCTCTTCCTGTTGAATTGATCCCTTAACCATTATGTAATGGCCTTCTTTGTCTCTTTTGATCTTTGATGGTTTAAAGTCTGTTTTATCAGAGACTAGTATTGCAACCCCCACTTTTTTTTGTTCTCCATTTGCTTGGTAAACCTTCCTCCATCCCTTTATTTTGAGCCTATGTATGTCTCTGCATGTGAGATGGGTCTCCTGAATACAGCAGACTGATGGGTCTTGACTCTTTATCCAGTTTTCCAGTCTGTGTCTTTTAATTGGAGCATTTAGTCCATTTACATTTAAGGTTAAGATTGTTATGTGTGAACTTGATCCTGCCATTATGATATTAACTGGTTATTTTGCTCGTTAGTTGATGCAGTTTCTTCCTAGCCTCGATGGTCTTTACATGTTGGCATGTTTTTGCAATGGCTGGTACCAGTTGTTCCTTTCCATGTTTAGTGCTTCCTTCAGGGTCTCTTGTGAGGCAGGCCTAGTGGTGACAAAATCTCTAAGCATTTGCTTATCTGTAAAGGATTTTATTTCTCCTTCACTTATGAAACTTAGTTTGGCTGGATATGAAATTCTGGGTTTAAAATTCTTTTCTTTAAGAATGTTGAATATTGGCCCCCACTCTCTTCTGGCTTGGAGAGTTTCTGCCCAGAGATCTGCTGTTAGTCTTATGGGCTTCCCTTTGTGGGTAACTCGACCTTTCTCTCTGGCTGCCCTTAAGATTTTTTCCTTCATTTCAACTTTGGTGAATCTGGCAATTATGTGTCTTGGAGTTGCTCTTCTCGAGGAGTATCTTTGTGGCGTTCTCTGTATTTCCTGGATTTGAATGTTGGCCTGCCCTACTAGGTGGGGGAAGTTCTCCTGGATGATATCCTGAAGAGTGTTTTCCAACTTGGTTCCATTTTCCCCCTCACTTTCAGGCACCCCAATCAGACGTAGATTTGGTCTTTTTACATAATCCCATACTTCTTGCAGGCTTTGTTCATTTCTTTTTCTTCTTTTTTCTTTTGGTTTCTCTTCTCGCTTCCTTTCATTCATTTCATCCTCAATCACTGATACTCTTTCTTCCAGTTGATCGAGTCGGTTACTGAAGCTTGTGCATTTGTCACGTATTTCTCGTGTCATGGTTTTCATCTCTTTCATTTCGTTTATGACCTTCTCTGCATTAATTACTCTAGCCATCAATTCTTCCACTTTTTTTTCAAGATTTTTAGTTTCTTTGCACTGGGTACGTAATTCCTCCTTTAGCTCTGAGAAATTTGATGGACTGGAGCCTTCTTCTCTCATCTTGTCAAAGTCATTCTCCGTCCAGCTTTGATCCGTTGCTGGCGATGAGCTGCGCTCCTTTGCCGGGGGAGATGCGCTCTTATTTTTTGAATTTCCAGCTTTTCTGCCCTGCTTTTTCCCCATCTTTGTGGTTTTATCTGCCTCTGGTCTTTGATGATGGTGATGTACTGATGGGGTTTTGGTGTAGGTGTCCTTCCTGTTTGATAGTTTTCCTTCTAACAGTCAGGACCCTCAGCTGTAGGTCTGTTGGAGATTGCTTGAGGTCCACTCCAGACCCTGTTTGCCTGGGTATCAGCAGCAGAGGCTGCAGAAGATAGAATATTTCTGAACAGCGAGTGTATCTGTCTGATTCTTGCTTTGGAAGCTTCTTCTCAGGGGTGTACTCCACCCTGTGAGGTGTGGGGTGTCAGACTGCCCCTAGTGGGGGATGTCTCCCAGTTAGGCTACTCAGGGGTCAGGGACCCACTTGAGCAGGGAGTCTGTCCCTTCTCAGATCTCAACCTCCTTGTTGGGAGATCCACTGCTCTCTTCAAAGCTGTCAGACAGAGTCGTTTGTGTCTGCAGAGGTTTCGGCTGTGTTTGTTATTGCCCTGTCCCCAGAGGTGGAGTCTACAGAGACAGGCAGGTTTCCTTGAGCTGCTGTGAGCTCCACCCAGTTCGAGCTTCCCAGCAGCTTTGTTTACCTACTTAAGCCTCAGCAATGGCGGGCGCCACTCCCCCAGCCTCGCTGCTGCCTTGCAGGTAGATCACAGACTGCTGTGCTAGCAATGAGGGAGGCTCCGTGGGTGTGGGACCCTCCCGGCCAGGTGTGGGATATGATCTCCTGGTGTGCCTGTTTGCTTAAAGCGCAGTATTGGGGTGGGAGTTACCCGATTTTCCAGGTGTTGTGTGTCTCAGTTCCCCTGGCTAGGAAAAGGGATTCCCTTCCCACTTGCGCTTCCCAGGTGAGGCAATGCCTCGCCCTGCTTCAGCTCTCGCTGGTCGGGCTGCAGCAGCTGACCAGCACCGATCGTCCAGCACTCCCCAGTGAGATGAACCCAGTACCTCAGTTGAAAATGCAGAAATCACCGGTCTTCTGTGTCGCTCGCGCTGGGAGTTGGAGACTGGACCTGTTCCTATTCGGCCATCTTGCTCCGCCCCAGGTAACCAGTTTTTTAAAACCTTGGTGAATCTCCCTTTATGTTTTTTTACATACTGTTACAAAATGAGGAATATACCATATGTACAATTTTGCATCCTATTTATTGGTGTCTTTATTTTCATTCAATGTTGTAGAAATGCTTTGAAAATATTACCTATGTTTGCAAAATTATTCTTTCTATTGTTGCAATGTCATTTATTTTTATATTATTTCTATTTTTTTGCAATTATAAGTAATAATTTCATTTATCCACTTCAGTCATAGATCTCTTAATATTTGCTTAAAGGGTATTACTACACATGAAATTCATCAATTGGAAAATAATGAAGTTTTATCAACAAATGAAGCTTATTTCAAAAGACATGTCATGTTAAATAAACCATCCTAATGGGGATTTTCATGCCTAACCCTTTATCAATATCTTTGTACTGTTTTCTCGAACACTTTTATTTTTCATTAACCTTTTCCTAGAAATGAGATGCCCAAAACAAATCTCTGTATTCATACTAAACATTATTTTAAGCATAACAATATAAGTGATTTAGATAATGCATTTTCACACCAGCTGGGGTTTGTGCTATCTAGGCTAAAAGGACAAGGCCTCTGAAATTTGGTCACTTCTTAAATAGGTATCATTTCGTACTACCCTTTTGGGGGACATCTTTCTCTTGAGATCATATGTAGCCTAGGATGTTTTCCTCAGTGGATTTTCAATTTGGATGAGTCAAAATGAGGTTTTGAACATACACTGAA
Organism: Macaca fascicularis; assembly: GCF_037993035.2. Taxonomy (NCBI): domain Eukaryota; kingdom Metazoa; phylum Chordata; class Mammalia; order Primates; family Cercopithecidae; genus Macaca; species Macaca fascicularis. The sequence continues at coordinate 104,240,922 of NC_088389.1, read as the reverse complement.
CCTCCTCAGGGCTTATTATTGCTTCTCCACCTTGGGTATGTATGCAATATTTCCCAACTTAGCAAGGACTGTGAATTTAACTAGCATGCTGTTTACTTCCTCAATGCCATCATTAACGAGACTGTTTAAAATAACTGGACCTACCACTAGCCCTTATAGTGGTCCTCTAGGTACCCCCTCCGTTCTAGAATAATTGTCATTTATTATGAGCCCTTTTACTTGATACTTCAGCCAATTTTTAGTCTATGTAAAAGTGTTCATATCCAAGCTAATTTAAACTTATACTTTGAGTAAAATTTTATAAGACATGCTATCCTTTTGCTTTGCTGAAATCAAGATATACCACATCTATTGCTGCTTTCATCTATTAATCTCATAACTTGATCCACAAGGAAAAAAAACGCAATTAAATTTGCCTGGCATGATTTTTTCTTTGTAAAATCCTACTGCTTGCTTTTCATAATTCATTTATCCTCTAGATGTCTTCCAGTGTTTATCTTAGGATTTGTCTTCGTATTTTACTAAGAGTTGAGATGACTAGTGCTCTCCTTTTAAGAAAACAGAGCCTTGTTTGCTCATAGCTTTTCTCTTTTATAGTCTCAAGTTACCTGTGAAAATAAACAAAGCTGCATTTGTCATTGGGAAGCAACCTCACTGAATAGATTATGTCTCCCTATTCTGTCTTAAAATTGTGGCACAAAATCAATGTATACGTTTTTATTCCTTAGCATTCTGAATTGCATGGTAGAAAAGCAAAATGCTGGATTTTTAAAACGATCCTCTCCTCCATGTGTTTAACAAGATCTTTATTACGTGGTAATTGCTTCAGCTCCAACTTCCTACCTTGTCTTTTGTTTGTTTGTTTGTTTGTTTTTGCTTGTTGTTAAAGAAGATTTTAGAAAGCAGGTCAATATTCTAGTCATTTCAAAGTCTTTGTGGATTTCATTATCTTCTCATTAATTAGTATACACATAATCCTTATTTATTGCTTTGAAAACCCCTTTGGATATTATTAACATTTTCTTTTCTTTTTTATATATTTTTCCTGAGATTTCCTTTTTACTAAAAGGCCTATCTCATTATTTGTATTGTTATAACTTGGATTTCATTAATCTTTCCTACAGCTGCTATAATTTTCCTTCATTTCTATACTTCATCCCTGAAATAACATGTTTATTTTTATCATGAATATATGTCATTTATAGCATTCAGAAACACTAGGTCTCTTCTTGATCAATTAATTTTTATTTTTCCCTTAACAATAATTGACACATTTCAAGCCTCTAAAATTTTTTAAAGTAAATCAAATACAATCCCCCTTTACACATTCCCTATTGCTAGACAGGCTAAGTTAAAATTGGTTGATTTTTAAATCCAAGAGGTGGGAAAGATGGAAAAGCATGACCAGTTAAGAAAGTATTGCAAGATTTCTGGCAAAAATGAGTATAGGCTGTCTTGTAAAGAAGAACTGAAATGGAGAGGACAGTCAATGTGAAAGGTAAATAACAGGCCTTGGCAACCGAGAACACTCAGAAGTTAGGTTTTCTCCTTTCTGTCATTTTCTTTCTACCCTGGTGAACTAAATCTGTGCTTTTCAAAATTATTGTACATTACTTACCTGGATTTTTTTTTAAATTGGATTTTTATTCATTAAGTCAGGACTGAGACCTGAGCTTCTGCTCCTAAGTGATGCCAGTGCTGACGGGCTAAGTGACTAAACATCTGTCTGGAATCCCTGAAGAAGGGCATCCTATCTTGCACCCATCCAAAGAGTTCTTTCTAAACCATTGACAATAAAAACATAGCTTTTTATGTTTTATTTCTAAAAAGTCTAAGATAATAACTCACATGGATATGTGATAATATTTTAAAGTACTAACAAGTGATACATTTGCACGCAAAGTGCAATATTTTTACCAGAAAGAATCCTTTTATTTTAGAAACTTCTGACTCCAAGCCAGAATTTAAAAATCATTTCAAGGAAGCTGTCACCTGATTGTAGCATCCACCATGTTGGAGGTTCAATTCTATAAGTTCCATGAAAAAATTTAGACTTCACAAGAAATAATGATAGATGATTTGTTGGGGTTGTGATGTTGGATGTGAGAAGAGGAGAATTTTGGTGCAAGGAATAGTTGAGAGCCACCTTTTTTTTCCCCTTGGACTAGGTGAATTTTTATTATATAAATATTTAAATAAAGTGTGTATTAATATATATTCTAATTATACTTTTTGTATCAATTTTATTGAAGTATAATTTTATACAATAAACTGCATCAGCGTAAACAGTATCAGTGCAATGCTAACCTCACAAATTGAGTAAGGAAGTGTTTTCTCCTCATCTGTTTTCAAAAATACTTTGCCTAGTATTTCTGTTATTTCTTTTTAAAATATCTAGTAAAATTCACCAGCTCTAGAATTCTCTTTAATTAAGGAAATTTTTAACTATAAACCAAACACATTTAACAGCTACAGGGCAATTCAGGGTATCTATTTCTTCTAAAGTTTTATAGTTTTGTGTCTTTGAAGGAATTTCCTTTGCTCTAAATTCTCAGATTTGCAGATATAAAATTGTCTATGATATTCTCTTATTAACATTTTAATGTTTGCAGTATGAGTATTTATTAACCTTCTTTCTTTCCTAATATTCATAAACTGTATTCTCTTTATTTTCTTGGTCTATTTAGCAAAGGTTTATCCATTCTAAAAACATCTTTTTAAAAAACCACTTTTTGGCTTTGTGAATTTTCTCCATTATTTGACTCCATTCACTTTTTTACTGGTATTTTTTCTAATCTGAATTTTTTTCTTCTACTTAACAGTTGGTTTACTTTATTTTTTTCCTAGCTTTTTGACATGAACTCTCAGGTCATTTATATTCATTTTTCTTATGTTGTAAGTATTTAAAATTACAAATATCTTTCTAAGAACAGTTTTAGCTGTATCCCACAAGTTCTGTTTTGTTTCATAGTCTTATCATTCCCCAGAAAATATTGTCTAATTTCATTGTGGTTTCTTCTTGTCCTATTTAGAATGATGTTATAATAACCTCTAAGTATCTGGGGTTTCTTTGATGGGTTATGGTATCAGTTTCAACTTAATTGGGTTGTCATTAGAAAACATATTCTGTATAATTTCAATTCTTGTAAACTTACTGAAATTTGATCAATGAGGAAGGCATTTGTCAATTTTATTGATATTTTTCAAAAAAGGGAGTTTTAACATTATTTTCCTTATTGCTATGGCTCAGCACATACTATGTGCAATTGAAAAAAAATACATGTGTATGTATATACTCTTGAGTATTTTTTCAATTATCTAATGTTTTACCAATTTTTGTGACTCTTAAACATGCTTGTGGAATTAGTCCAAGCTTGTCCAACCCATAGCCCATGGGCCACATGTGGCCTAGGACAGATTTGAATGTGGCCCAATACAAATTTATAAACTCTCTTAAAACATTATGAGATTTCTTTTTGCAATTCTTTTTATTATTTTTTAACGCATCAGCTATTGTTCGCGTTAGTATATTTTATGTGTTGCCTGAGACAATTCTTCTTCCAATGTGGCCCAGGGAAGCCAAAAGACTAAACACCCTTAATTAGTAGGATTATTTGTAGGATTTTTATTTGTAGGATTTTTTTTTTAGTCAATGTTTTATTCTTGTTTGTATTTTATTTTTTTAATTATGTGTCTTGTGTTTTCCCATGTAATTTTGTTTGTAGGTAACTGAATTTATCAATATTAATTCCATGTACATTTTTTATCATAGTTAGAAAGACTTTCTCAAAACTACAGGTATAAGTTATTTCATCCATAGTTTTTCCAGTACTTGTATATATACATATTTTTAATTTTTAAAATTTGGGCCATGGAAAGATGTCCATCTAGACAGAGCTAGGAGGAACATCTGCCAGTGAGGGACTAAGACACCAGAAGATTGGCGCACTCCAAGCAGATCTTCAGAAGAAAAGCATTGTGAATAGATGGAAGGAAGATATAGACACCAGGCTAAAGGGGAGGAAGCTGGGAAACATGCACAGGGCTACTGCACACTGAGACTCATTCTTGGCCCCCAGTGACTCCTTAGGAAGGAGTGAATTGAGCAGGTAAGGAGCAACTCGTGCTCACCACAGACCTCTAGAATCCTGGCAGCAAGAGAACACATGACCTCCATGGACAATTGAGCTGGTAGGGAAAACTGCTTGGAGAGGTCACAGGGGCAGGACTTCTTCCTGTGCAGAGTCTAGAGGGTTTGGTGCAGAAACATCTACAGGAGAGTATGGCCAGGGATGTCCATTTTCCAAGGCTCACCTTGCTCCCCTGTGAGACTCTAGCCTTAAGGGAACTGTTGGACCAGAAACCCAGCAGAGAGATCTTACCCATGAGATGGGGCCAGTCCAACCTGAGCACCCTTCTGTCTGCTGGCCTTTTCCAGGACCCCAGCCTGGCTGTCACTGCCTGCAGTGAAACCTCGGATGCCCAATCAGGGTGCCCCCTGGGAGCCCACATCATAGTTCTTGTGCTGGCAGACCATGCTTGACCATAGGAGAACTCCAGCAGAATGACCACCATTGACACACACCAGCCCACCTGCACTCTCCTCACAATGTGGCCTCCTCTGTGCCTCTTTGCTGGCACATACCCAAGGTCAACCCCCCACTACTTTGCTGGCACGTGTGTTCGTAGGCAGACCTAACCACCCCTCCCCTGCTGGCATGTGGGTGCATGTGCAACCAACTGTGCCATTGTGACCAGCATGAGCACACCCACAGCCTTCTACTACAGTTCCACCATTGCCAGCATGAACGTGCACATGGACAACAGTGGCCACACCTCCCACCCTGCACTGCTATTGCTTTCAGCATGAATGCAGGCATGGAGGTAGCCAGCCACATGCCCATCAGTGCACTGCCCCAGCGTCAACAGAGCCACGGTGTGAATATGCACACCAGCCCAGTGGAACTCTCTCCCCCACACTGCCACTACAACTGCTTCCAATGCCCATACAGAGGCCAGCAGCTCCAGGCCCACCAGCTCCCTCCCCTAGAAGACAAGCATACACTGCCCTGCTGCAGCTGCTGCTGACACAATCAAATGAGCATGGATACCACAGCCACTGCCTGAATAAACACTTCAGCTATCACCACCTTTCAGGCTTGTGGTCAGGGAAACACCTTTGCCTCTCCAGTGCAGTTTCCCAACCTCAGGGGGCCAGAGGATAAAGCTAGGGTCTGATACCAGCCCCTCAGAGTTAGATTACACAGCCCAGGAATGCTGAGATGAGTCTTTCCCCCTGCCACCAATAAATCTATGAGAAACAAAGCCAGTCAACTGAACCCACCATATACTGCAATCAAACCCCCAAGGACATAAAATATAAAATAAAAATGAAAACAATAAAGCCATCCAAAGTACAACAACTTCAGAGACTGAAAGAACATCAGCCCACACAGGTGGGAAAGAACTCGTACAAGAACTCTGGCAACTCAAAAAGCCAGAGTGTCTTATTCCTTCTAAATGACTACACTAATCCCCAAGCCATGGTTCTTAATGAGGCTGACACGGCTGAAATGACAGAAATGGAATTCAGAATATGAAAAACAACAAAGATCATCAACATTCAGGAGAAAGTCAAAATCCAATCCAAGGATTCTAAGGAACACAGTAAAATAATAAAAGACATAAAAGACAAAATGATCATTTTAAGAAAGAACAAAACTAGGCTGATAGAGCTGAAAAACTCACTCTAAAAATTTAAGAATACAATCACAAGTATTAACAGCAGAATCAACCAAGCTGGGGAATGTTAGTACTCAAAGACCTGCTCTTCAAAAAAACTTAGTCAGACAAAAATAGAGGAAAAAAATTACGAGGAGTGAACAAAACTTCCAAGTAATATAAGATTAAGTAAAGAGACAAAATGTATAACTCATTGGCATCCCTGAAAGGCAGGGAGAGAAAGCAAGCAAAATAGAAAACTTATTTCAGGCTATTTTTCATCAATATTTCCCCATCCTCACTGGAGAGTCCAACATTCAAATTAAGGAAATGCAGAGAACCCTGGTGAAATACTACACAAAGAAGGCCATTCCCAAGACACATAGTTATCAGATTCTCCAACGTTGAAATAAAAGAAAAATATTAAAGGCAGCTGGAGAGAAGGGGCAGGTCACATACAAAAGGAACTCCATCAATCTAACATCATACCATTCACCAGAAACCCTAGAAGCAAGAAGAGAATAGGGGGCTATATTCAGCATTCTTTGAGAAAATAATTTCCAGATCACAAATTTATATGCCACCATATTACGCTTCATAAGTGAATGAGAAAATAAGACCATTTTCAGATAAGCAAATATTAAGGGACTTCCTTACCACCAGGCCTGCCTTACAAAAGGTCCTGAAGGAAGGGAATGCTAAACTTAGAAGTGACAGACCTTTACTGGCCACTACAAAACACACTGAAGTACACAGTGACACTCTAAAGCAATCACACAAACAAGTCTGCATAATAACAAGCTGGGAATATGATGACAGGAACAAATCCACACATATTGATACTAACCTTGAATGTAAGTGAGGTAAACAACTCCATTAAAAGTCACAGAGTAGCAAGATGGATAAAGAAGCAAGACCCAACGATATGCTGCCTTCAAGAGACCCATCTTACAAGCAATGACACTCATAGGCTAAAAGTAAAGGCATGAATAAAAATTTACCAAGCATGTGGAAAACAGTAAAAAGTAGGGGTTGCTCTTCTAATTTAAGATAAAACACACTTTAAAGCAGCAAAGATCAAAAAACGCCAAAAAGGGCATTAAATAATGATAAAAGGCTTTATTCAACAGGAAGACATAACTGTTGTAAATATATATGAACCCAATCCAGAAGCACACAGATTCATAAAGCAAATTCTTAGAGACTCATGAAGACACTTATAACCATTCAATAATAGTGGAAGACTTCAACACCCCACTGATAGTATTAGATAGATGATTAAGGCAGAAAACTAACACAGATATTCAGGACTTGAACTTGACACTTGACCAAATCGACCTAATAGATATCTACAGAACACATCACCCAAAAACAACAGAATATACATTCTTCTCATCTGCATATGCCATATACTCTAAAGTTGTCCACACAATTGGACATAAAGAATCCTAAGCAATTTCAAAAAAACTGAAATTATACCAACCACGCTCTTGAACCATGGCATAGCAAAACTAGAAATCAAGAATAAGAAAATGACTCTAAACTATATAATTACATGGAAATTAAACAACCTACTCCTGAATGACTTTTGGGTAAATAATTAAATTAAGGCAGAAATCAAGAAATTCTTTGAAATTAATGAGGACAAAGATATAGCATACCAGAAGCTCTGGGAACAGTTAAGGAGTGCAAAGAGGATAGCTTATAGCACTAAACATCCACATGAAAAATTTAGAAAGATCTCATATTAACAACCTAATATCACGACTAGAGGAATTAGAGAAACAAGAGCAAATCAATCCCAAAACTAGCTAAAGACAAGAAATAACCAAAATTGGAGCTGAACTGAAGGAAATTGAAACACAAAAATCCATACAAAAAATCAACAAATTCAGAAGATGGCTTTTTGAAAATAAAAATTGTTAGATAGACCATTAGCTAGACTAATAAAGAAAAAAGAGAATATCCCAATAAACACAAACAGAAATGACCAAGGGAACATTAACACCAATCCCACAGAGATACAAAAATCCCTCAGAGACTATTATTAACACCACTATGCACACAATAGAAAACACAGAAGAAATGGATAAATTTCTGGACAGATACCACCTGGCAAGACTGAGCAAAAAAGAAACTGAATCCTTGAACAGGCCTATGATGAGTTCTGAAATTGAACCAGTAATAAAAGCCTGACAGTAAAAAAAAAAAAAAAAAAAAAAATAGGAATAGACAGCTTCACAGCTAAATTCTACCACATGTATAAAGAAGGGTTGGTACCACTTGTACTGAAATTTTGCCACAAAATTGAAGAGGAAGGAATCCTCCCTAAATCATTTTATAAGGCCAGCATCATTCTGATACCAAAACCTGGCAGACACACACACACACAAAAACTTCAGACCAATATCCTTGATAAACATGGATATAAAACTCCCCAAAAAAATACTTGTAAACTAAATCCAGCAGCACATCAAAAAGCTAATCCACCACAATCAAGTAGTCTTTTTCCCTGGGATGCAAGGATGGTTCAATATGTACAAATGAAAAATACAGCTAACTGGAGAGCTGAAAGATCTCTGGAAGGAGAATTATGAAACACTGATTAAAGAAATCAGAGATGACACAAACAAATGGAAAAACATTCCATGCTCATTGGTATGAAGAATCAATATTGTTAAAATTGCCTACCTCTCAAAGCAATTTACAGATTCAATACTATTCCTATCAAACTACCAATGACATTCTTCACAGAATTAGAAAAAAACTATTTAAAATTCATAAGGAACAAGAAAAGAGCTCAAATAGCCAAGGCAATTCTAAGCAAAAAGAACAAAACTAGAAGCATCACATTACCTGATATCAAACTATACTATAGGGCCACAACAACCAAAACAGCATAGTACTGGTACAAAAACAGACATATAAACCAAAGGAACAGAATAGAGAACCCAGAAATAATGTCATACACTTACAGGCATCTAATCATTTATTAAGTCAACAAAAATAAGCAATAGGAAAAGCACTCTCTGTTCAATAAGTGGTGCTGGAATGACTGGCTAGCCATATGCAAAAGATTGAAACTGGACCCCTTCCTTTCACCGTATACAAAAATCAACTCAAGGTGAATTAAAGACTTAAATATAACTCCTAAAACTATAAAACCCTAGAAGATAACCTAGGAAATACCATTTTGGACATAGGACCAGGCAAAGATTTCATGACAAAGTGGCCAAAAGCAATTGCAACAAAACCAAAAATTGATAAGTAGGACCTAACTAAATGAAAGAACTTCTGCATGGAAAAAGAAATTATCAACAGAGTAGACTGTCAACCTATAGAATGAGAGAAAACATTTACAAATTATGCATCTGATGAAGGTCTAATATCCAGAATCTATAAGATTTAATTTAGTTATAAAGAAACTAAACAAATTTATAAGCAAAAACAAACTATCCCATTAAAAATTGGGCAAAGAACAATAACAGACACTTTTCAAAAGAAGACAAATGCATGGGCAACAAGCATATAAAAATGCTCAATATCACAAATCATCAAAGAAATGCAAATCAAAACCACAATGTGATATTATGTCACACCAGTCAGAATGGCTATTGTGTATAATCTGTTAGAAACAACAAGTCAAAAAACAACAAATGCTAGTGTGGTTGTAGAGAAAAGGGAATGCTTATATACTGTTGGTGGGAGTGTAAGTTAGTTCAACCATTGTGAAAACAGTTTAACAATTTCTGCAAGAATTTAAAACAGAATTACCATTTGACCCAGCAATCCCAAAGGAATATAAATTATTCCACCATAAATACATGTGCATGCATATATTCATTGTGACAATATTCACAATAGCAAATACATGGAATCAACCTAAATGCCCATCAACTGTAGACTGGATAAAGAAAATGTGGTACATATACACTATGGAATATTATGCAGCCATAAAAAGAATGAGATCATGTCCTTTGCATCAATGTGTATGGAGCTAGAGGCCATTATCCTATGCAAACTAATGCAATAACAGAAAACCAAATACTGCATGTTCTCACCTACATGTGGGAACTAAACATCAAGTACATATGAACACAAGAGAGTAACAGATACCAGGGCCTACTGAGGATGAAGGGTAGGAGGAGGATGAGGATCAAAAAACTACCGATGAAGTACTATGTTTATTATCTAGGTGATGAAATAATCTATATATAAACCCTCCAACACACAATCTACCTATATAACAAAGGTGCACCTGTACCCTAAACTTAAAGTTAAAAATAGATAAATAAATAAAATGCAGATATTAATTTAGAGTTCATTTTAGTGTACTCTGGGTTGACATGTGTATTTCTCCAAGCAGATTTTGCTATTCAAATGCTATATATTATTTAAATCATTTTTTATACAATGATTTTACTTGTGTCTCATATCATGCAGCAAATATTTTCATGTACTCAAATCTATTGCTAGAACTACTATCCTGTTTTGCTGATTGGTATATATGTTTATGCACCAGTGTGACACTATTGTAACTAAAGGTTATTACTATGATTAAACATCTAGTAGAACTAATCCCACCTCATGAGTTTTTTTTATCCCCCCGCGAGGGTTGTTATACTAATTCTGAAATGTTTATTTTTCCATATCTACTTAATAGTAAGTCATCTATCTCACCACTCTTAAAAATGATTACAATATTTCTTGAGCTTACATAAAATGTATAACTTAACTCAGAATAAAACAGAAACTTAATGATTGAAGCAGCCTATCTAAGAGCAAGACTATTTCCATTAATTCAAAAAATTCCAAAAATAGAATTTGCATATACTGGTTAATTAATTTTATCTATTTTCAATACTATTACAAATCAGATTTTCTCTGCCATTATGTTTCCTAAAAGTTCTTTTGAATATGAAGGGTATTTAAAATTTACTTCGTGCTAACATCATTTTAATGAATTATAATTTCATAGCAAAAAGTTGCACAAAGTATTCACCTTTGTAAATTTTGGCAAATGTATAGTCCTGTGTAATGATCTCCGAAGCAGAATAAAAGATTGATATCATGCCAAGGAGAGACTTCCTTCTTGCCCGTTTGACCTTCTACAGTTTATTTTGATGGTAAGTATTAAATTTTAATGAAATCCAATTTATCAATTTTTTTTTTCTTTTTCAAATACTTGTGTGTGTGTGTTACCTAAGAAAACGTTACCTACACAGGGTTCTCCTATGAACCTGGAAGATGAAGATGTTCTCCTATCTTCTATATGCCATAAATATTTAACTTATTTCACATTTTCTCTTAACATTGTGAATTATATCAATTTATTTTACAAGGTTAAACTGAGATGATCACAATCATTCAATATATATTCTTTTATATATTGCTGGATTTATTTTTTAAAAGTTACAATTTATGAGCTTTGCATCTACCTTCATCACTGACATTGATTTAACATTTTCTTTCTTCAATCTTTTTCATGTTGCATTATCTGTGATATATTTGCATCATAACGCAATTCAAGAAGCATTTAATCTCTATGTAAGAGTTACTTTTGTTCTTCCTCAGGCATTTAATAGAATATATTATTTAAATCATCTGAGAATAAAATTTTGTACATGAGATTTTAAAATGGTGATTAAATTTTTTAACAGATAAAAGGCTGTTAAGATATTTTATGATATTTTGTTCAGTCTAAGAAAGTTACGCATTTCAAGGAATTTATGCATTTTCTCTAATTCATTAAATTTTTGGCATAAATTTGTTTATTATGTTGACTTATTTTTCTCTTAATATATGCATGAACTGTAATCGTGTTTCTTTTTTCACTTCTGTCATCAAATTCCACTTTCATGTGTTTAGTTTTGGTAGACATTTATCAATTTTATTATTTTTTTTTTAGAAAAGCAAATTGTTATTGTTCACTTTTTCTATTACTTATTAGCTTTTTATTTCATTGATTTCTAGTAATATTTTATTACTTTTTTATATTTTTTAGCTTTAAGTTGTTCTTCTGATGTGAAAGCTGTTTATTGATTTTAAATGTGTTCTCTTTTGTGATATATGTATCTAGAGTATACACTTCTTTCTGTACTATTTTAGATGCAGCCAACATAAATTTATGTTGTGTTTTTATTAATGTTTGGTTATATGTATTTTCTATATTAATTGTATGTTTTTCTTTTATCCTTGGCTAATGCAGAGCTATATTGTTTAGTTTCCAAATACAGGCATACCTCAGAATTATTGTGGGTTTTGTTCCAGACCACTGCAATAAAGTAAATAAATATCACAACAAAGTGAGTCACAGAAATTTTTTGGCTTCCCAGTGCATATAAGAGTTACGTTTACATTATACTGTAGTCTGTTAGGTGTGCAATAGCATCATGTCTACAAAAACAATTCACATACCCTAATTTAAACAACATTGTTTTAAAAGAATCTTATAATCTGAGCCTTCAGCAAGTTGTAATCTTCGTGCTGGTAGAGGGTCTTGCTTTGATGTTGATGGCTGCTGCCTTATCAGGGTGGTGATTGCTGAAGGTTGAAGCGACTGTGGCAGTTTCTTAAGACAACAAAGAAGTTTGTTGCATTGATTGACTTTTTGTAAGATTTCTCTGTAGTGTGTAATGCCGTTTGATAGCATTTTACTCACCCACCATAGAATTTCCTTGAAATTTAGAATCACTTTGCTCAAATCTTGTACTGCCTTATCAACTAAATTTATGTAATTTTTTTTTTTTTTTTTTTTTTTTTTTTGAGATGGAGTCTTACTCTGTCACCTAGGCTGGAGTTCAGTGGCACAATCTTTTCCCACTGCAATTTCCACTTCCTGGGTTCAAGGTATTCTCCTGCCTCAGCCTCCCAAGTAGTTGGGACTACAGGTGTGCACCACCATGTCCAGCTAATTTTTGTATTTTTAGTAGTGATGGGATTTCACCAGGTTGCCAGGCTGGTCTCAAACTCCAGACCTCAGGTGATCCACCTGCCTAGGCCTCCTAGTTGCTGGGATTACAGGCGTAAGCTACTGCACCCAGTCAATTTATGTAATATTCTAAGTCCTTTGTTGTCATTACAACAATGTTTATAGCATCTTCACCAGGAGTAGATTCCATTTCAATAATACAACCACTTTTTGGCTCATTAATAAAAAGCACCTCCTCATTTATTTAAGTTTTATCAAGCGATTAGAACAATTCAATAACATCTTCAGGGTCACTTCAAGTTATCTTGCTGTTTCCACTATACCTGCAACTGCTTTTTCCACTGAAGTTTTTGAATGCCTAAAATCATCCATGAAGGTTGAAATCAATTTCTCCCAAACTCCTATTAATGTTGATATTTTGACCTCCCATGAATCACAAATGTTCTTAATGGCATATAGAATGCTGAATACTTTCGAGAGATTTTAACTTTCTTTTCCCAGATCCAGTAGAGGAATTACTATGACAGCTATAGCCTTATAACACATATTTCTTAAGTAATGAGACTTGACGGTCAAAATTAGCTGACCCATGAGCTGCAGATTGTTAGAAGCCATTAAGAATACATTGATCTCCTTGTATATCTCCATCAGAGCTACTGGGTGACCAGGTGCATTGTCTATGAGCAGTAATATTTTGAAAGAAACTTTTTTTCTGAACAGTAGGTCTCAACAGTAGGCTTCAAATAGTCAGTAAACAATGCTGTAACATATTATATCATCTAGGCTTCCTTGTCCCATTTATAGAGCATATACAGAGTAGATTTAGCATAAATTTTAAGGGCTCTAGGACTTTTGGAATGGTAAATGAGCACTAGCTTCCACTTATAGTCACCATCTGCATTAGTCCGTAATAAGAGTCAACCAGTCCTTTGAAGCTTTGAAGCCAGCCATTGACTTCTCTTTAGCTATGAAAGTCTTAGATAGCATCTTCTTCCAAAGTAAGGCTCTTTTGTTTACAACTAAAGTCTATTGTTTAGTATAGCCAGCTTCATCAATCATCTTAGCTAGATTTGGATAACTCTGCAGCTTCTACATCAGCACTTGCTGCTTCATGTTGCACTTTTTTGTTATGGAGATAGCTTCTTTCCCTGAACCTTATGAGTTAACCTCTGCTAGATGCAAACTTTTCTTCTGCAGCTTCCTTACATCTCTGAGCCTTCACAGAATTGAAGAGAGTTAGCACCTTGCTCTGACTTAGGCTTTGGTTTAAGGAAATGTGGTGCCTGGTTTGATCTTCTCTCTTGACCACTAGAACTTTCTTGCTGTCAGCAATAGGCTGTTTTTCTTTCCCATCATTCATGTCTTTACTGGAGTAGCACTTTCAATTTCCTTCAAGAACTTCTTCTTGCATTCACAACTAGGCTAGCTACTTTTCAATTTATGTCAGCTTTAGATGTGCCCTCTTAACTAAGCTTAATCACTTTTAGCTTTTGATTTAAAGTGAGAGATGTATGACTCTTTCTTTCACTTGAACACTTAAAGGACATTGTAGGGTTATTAATTGATCTAATTTCAATATTATTGTGTCTCAAGGAATAGGAATGCCTGAGAAGTCAGAAAGAGATGGGGAATGGTCAGTAAGTGAAGCAGGCAGAACACATATAACATTTATTGATTAAATTCAGCATCTTACATGGGTTCAGTTTGTGGTGCCCCAGACAATTACAATAGCAACACCAAAGATCACTGACCACAGATCACCATAACAAATATGAGCAATTAAAATGTTTGCAATATTGAGATCATTAGCAAACTTTGACACAGACACATAATAGGAGCACATGTGATCTGTAAAATGGTGGCAACAGACTTGCTTGATGCAGAATTGCCACAAGTGCTCAATTTCTAAAAAATGCATTATCTGTGATGCACAATAAAGTGAAGTGTAATAACATGAGGTACGCCTATAGTTGGAGATGGCTTAAGTTATTTTTTTGTCATTAAATACTAGTTAAAATGTATCATTATCATAGAATATACTTTAAAATCATTTTCAATTTATTGAGATTCATTTTATGACAAAACATATCTACTTTGATAAAAATACTATGTGAACATTAAAATAATATATACTTTGAAGTTATTTGCTATAGTATTTTATATATCTGAAGTTGGTTAATTTAGTTAATAGTCTTTTCTCATATATTTTATATGATAAAATAAATTATATAATTCATTATATATAATAACATATATGTATTATTGGGGCTTGGAACACAGCACCCTAAAATATCACACTTTGGCATACTGAACTATAGAAGCTGCCTCAAGGTTTTCTGATACTCTGTCTCTCCCAAAGCACAGAATAACGCTGTTCTTTAGAAACTAGATATGCCCCACAGCAACACAATTGCCTTCAATCACTTCCATGAAATTTTATTAACCAGAGAATATTAAAACTAATATCAGAGAGGAAGGAAGAAACTGAAAATTAAACTCTACACCTAGAGCACAAAGAAACTTTGTCCAAAGGTACTATTTGTCCTCCAGTCCCATTCAGTTTACAAAGATAATTATTAATATTTACAAGCAAATTTCTGTCTCTAAGGTGCATATATCTCTTTTAAAATCAGTTATTGCCCCTCCAAAATTGCTTACTTCCCCTTTCTTCTCTCCTTCTTATTAAGAGGGTATTTAAGCTTCAATCATCTGGCCCTTCTTTGAGTCTTATACATTGTATATGACTCCCATGTTTATGCACATTAGTAAATTTGTATGCTATTTTGTTCCGGTTAATCTGTCTATTGTCAGTTTGTTTTAGAGACTTAAATTATTAAGCTTTCAGAAGGGAAAGGGAAAGAGATCCTTTTCATTTCTACAACTTCATGATAATATTGTTAATATTTCTCTTACTTTGATTTGTATCTTCTGTCATCAAAAAGTTTAAAATTCCAAGGGATAAAAGTCATTTTTTAATTTTCTTAATATCTAGCTTGATTATATTATGAAATATAGCTTTGTTTGCATAACTACATAATTTTTACTAGATGGTAATTAATATTTTTTCTTTGTGACTAATATGTAGGTGACTTTTGTGAATGTCATCACGCATTTTAAAAAGGTATATTTTCTATCAAATGGTTAGAGTTCAAAATATTATAAGTCTACATTACTGTGTAACTTTTGTTTGGTTTTTTATTTACTCACCTATTTTTGGTCCTGTGCCTTTCCAGATCTGTCTTGTTTTGTTGTTACTGAAAAACCAGGGGTTTGGTGTAGGTCCTGCTGCGCACTGCACAGAAAGCCAATCACTGAGACAATGAGTATTGCCAAGAAAGAAGGTTTTAATCGAGAAGGCTTTAATTGGGTGCTGCAGTTGAGGAGATGGGAGTTCAATCTCAAATTCATCTCCCTGATGGACTAAAATTCAGGGTTTATATAGCAGGGAAGAACTGTAACAGTGTGTAAGAAGACAGGAACTAAGAAGGGGCAAGGAAGCAGTCAGGATGAAAGAGGACCCTGACATCTCATTGTCTGGATGTGGCGATCTGGTGAGTTTGTTCTTTGATAGTTTCTTTGAGAGTCCTGAAGGTCGATTTTTTGAGGAAAAAACTCAGATAAAACAAAAGTAAGGTTCAAGATTTAAGACTAGAAAGGTCATTTCTATGTTTTTCAAAAAAAAAGAAAAACTATATATGGGACTGTTGGGTCGGTCTCAGTGTTAGAATTTACTATTATTAGTATACTCCTTGTAATTTTTTCTTGTATCTCCTACCCTGCTGCTCACTTCACAGAAAGCCAATCACTGAGACAATGAATATTGCCAAGAAAGAAGGTTTTAATCGAGAAGGCTTTAATTGGGTGCTGCAGCTAAGGAGATGGGAGTTCAGTCTCAAATTCATCTCCCTGACTGACTAAAACTCCGAATTTATATAGCAGGGAAGAACTGTAACAGTGTGTAAGAAGACAGGAATGAAGAAAGGGCGAGGAAGCAGTCATGATGAATGAGGAATCTAGCATCTCATTGTCTGGATGTGGCAATCTTGTGAGTTTCAGTTCTTTGACACTTTTTTTGAGAGTCCTGAAGGTTGATTTTTTGAGGAAGAAACTCAGATAAAACAAAAGTAAAGTTTAAGATTTAAGACAAGAAAGGTCAACTTCTATGTTTTTCCAAAATAAACAAATAAATAAAACTATCTATAGGATTACTGGGTTGGTTACAGTGTCAGAATTTAATATTGTTAGTACACTTCTTTTAATTGCTTCTTGTATCTCCTGCAGGTGTGTGCTGTGTACTCACTTTTCCTAGCATAATGAACTGCAGTTTCTTTAATCTACAATGCTATTTTTCATGAATTAAAGATTATAGTATCTTCTGATTATTTGACAGTCTTTTATTTCTGTAGCATCATTAACTTTCACTTTTTGCTCCTCACCCACATCCTATCCCCTGCTTTACCAACAAGTGTCCAAGAAGTACATCTGCTTTCTACAAAAACATTTGTCTCTCAATACCATGCCTCTCCAGGAGCTATTTCTGTCCCATGCACTATCAAGCTTGTTTATTTCAATTCACAAGTAGCTAGTGATCTCCTATGAATATTTTGTCACTAGAGTCCCATTCTCCCCTTCTTGAAACATTTGCCTACTTATTTCATCATGCATAACCCCTCTGCTTTCCTGACTTCTTTGCTGCATCATCTTCCAACTCTATATGTCAATGTGGGTTGTGAAGTTAGTTCTACTGGAATGAGTGCTTATTTTTCTACTTAGATAAAATTTGGCATTTGTGCTATTTCTTGATTCTTAGTTACAAACATAGGTTATGCATGGTCTTATTTCATCTCTTTGTTAATCTGTATGTTGGGTTTTCTTTTTTCTTCCTTTGAGAATGTATGAACAAATTTTACTTTAGGGGTCACTGTTATCTTATGGGTACTCAGAATTCCTGAATTAATTATTGCATTAAAGTATAAAAAATTACTATATTTTTCTGTAGTGTGTATGTAATCCAAGTGCTACTTGATAACTCTGACTTAAGGTATCTCCCAACATTATAGTAAAGTTATCAGCCAGAACTGCAATCTTATCTAAAGGTTTGACTATGAGAGAATCTGCCTCAAAGCTCACCCTTGTGCCTCATCACAGGCTATTATCCTGAAGTACTCAGTTACTCACTGGTAGTTGGCTGAAGTTCTGTCTTCCTTCCTTGTCATGTGAGCCTTTCCATGAAATAGTTCACAATGTGGCAGCTAGTTTACTTCAGTGTGAGCAAGGTAAGAGTAAGAGAGAGCACCCAAGACAGAAGCCATGGTCTTTTCCTAACCTGCTCTCTTAGAAGTGGCATAGCATCACCTTTGCCATGCTCTATTTCCTAGAAGTGAATCACTAAATCAAGCTCATACTCAAGAGGAAAGGTTTAAACAAAGGTATAAATATCAATGGGCAGAGAGTATTGGAAGCCATCTTAAAAGACATTCACCCCAAATAATTTATTTTTCAAAATTCCTGCTCTTCCCACCTAAAGGGTTAAGAAGTAGTGATACACAAATACAATGTATTTGTTTCTAAATATCACTTTTTTACTTTTTATTATACTTTAAGTTCTAGGGCACATGTGCATAACATGCAGGTTTGTTAAATATGTATACATGTGCCATGTTGGTGTGCTGCACCAGAAACTCCTCATTTATATTAGGTATATCTCCTAATGCTATACCTCCTCCCTCCCCCTCCCCACAATAGACCCTGGTGTGTGATGTTCCCCTTCCTGTGTCCAAGTGTTCTCATTGTTCAATTCCCACCTATGAGTGAGAACATGCAGTGTCTGGTTTTCTGTTCTTGTGATAGTTTGCTGAGAATGATGGTTTCCAGCTACATCCATGTCCCTGCAAAGGACATGAACTCATCCTTTTTTATGGCTGCACAGTATTCCATGGTGCGTATGTGCTACATTATCCAGTCTGTCATTGATGGACGTTTGGGTTGGTTCCAAGTCTTTGCTATTGTGAATAGTGCCACAATAAACATACGGGTGCATATGTCTTTATAGCAGCATGGTTCATAATCCTTTGGGTATATACCCAATAATGGGATGGCTGGGTCAAATGGTATTTCTAGTTCTAGATCCTTGAGGAATTGCCACACTGTCTTCCACAATGGTTGAACTAGTTTGTATTCCCACCAACAGTGTAAAAGTGTTCCTATTTCTCTACATCCTCTCCAGCACCTGTTGTTCCCTGACTTTTTGATGATCACCATTCTAACTGGTATGAGATGGTATCTCATTGCGGTTTTGATTTGCATTTCTCTGATGGTGAGTGATGATGAGCATTTTTTCATGTGTCTGTTGGCTGCATAAATGTCTTCTTTTGAGAAGTGTCTGTTCATATCCTTTGCCCATTTTTTGATGGGTTTTTTTTTTTTTTTTTTTTCTTGTAAATTTGTTTGAGTTCTTTGTAGGTTCTGGATATTAACCCTTCGTCAGATAAGTAGATTGCAAACATTTTCTCCCATTCTGTAGGTTGCCTGTTCACTCTGATGGTAGTTTCTTTTGCTGTGCAGAAGCTCTTTAGTTTACTTAGATCCCATTTGTCAATTTTGGCTTTTGTTCCCATTGCTTTTGGTGTTTTAGACATGAAGTCCTTGCCCATGCCTATGTCCTAAATGGTATTGCCTAGGTCTTCTTCTAGGGTTTTTATGGTTTTAGGTCTAACATTTAAGTCTCTAATCCATCTTGAATTAATTTTTGTATAAGGTGTAAGGAAGGGATCCAGTTTCAGCTTTCTACATATGGCTAGCCAGTTTTCCCAGCACCGTTTATTAAACATGGAATCCTTTCCCCATTTCTTGTTTTTGTCAGGTTTGTCAAAGATCAGATGGCTGTAGATGTGTGGTATTATTTCTGAGGGCTCTGTTCTGTTCCATTGGTCTATATCTCTGTTTTGGTACCAGTAGCATGTTGTTTTGGTTACTGTAGCCTTGTAGTATAGTTCGAAGTCAGGTAGTGTGATGCCTCTAGCTTTGTTCTTTTGGCTTAGGATTGTCTTCGCAATGTGGGCTCTTTTATGGTTCCATATGAACTTTAAAGTAGTTTTTCCAATTCTGTGAAGAAAGTCATTGGTAGTTTAATGGGAATGTCATTGAATCTATAAATTACCTTGGGTAGGATGGTCATTTTCACGATATTGATTTTTCCTATCCATGAGCATGGAATGTTCTTCCATTTGTTTGTGTCCTCTTTTATTTCATTAAGCAGTAGTTTGTAGTTCTCCTTGAAGAGGTCCTTCACATCCCTTGTAAGTTGGATTCCTAGGTATTTTATTCTCTTTGAAGCAATTGTGAATGGGAGTTCACTCATGATTTGGCTCTCTGTGTGTCTTTTATTGGTGTATAAAATACTTGTGATTTTTGCACATTAATTTTGTATCCTGAGACTTTGCTGAAGTTGCTTATCAGCTTAAGGAGATTTTGGGCTGAGACAATGGGGTTTTCTAAATATACAATCATGTCATCTGCAAACAGGGACAATTTGACTTCCTCTTTTCCTAATTGAATACCCTTTATTTCTTTCTCCTGCCTGATTGCCCTGGCCAGAACTTCCAACACTATGTTGAATAGGAGTGGTGAGAGAGGGCATCCCTGTCTTGTGCCAGTTTTCAAAGGGAATGCTTCCAGTTTTTGCCCATTTGGTATGATATTGACTGTGGGTTTGTCATAAATAGCTCTTATTATTTTGAGATACGTCCCATCAATACCTAGTTTATTGAGAGTTGTTAGCATGAAGGGCTGTTGAATTGTGTCAAAATAATTAATAGCCTACCAAGCAAAAAAAGTCCACGACCAGATGGATTCACAGCCAAATTCTACCAGAGGTACAAGGAAGAACTGGTACCATTCCTTCTGAAACTATTCCAATCAATAGAAAAAGAGAGAATCCTCCCTAACTCATTTCATGAGGCCAACATCATCCTGATACCAAAGCCTGGCAGAAACACAACAAAAAAAAGAGAATTTTAGACCAATATGCCTGATGAACATCGATACAAAAATCCTCAATAAAATCCTGGCAAACCGAATCCAGCGGCACATCAAAAAAACGTATCCACCATGATCAAGTGGGCTCCGTCTTTGGGATGCAAGGCTGGTTCAACATATGAAAATCAATAAACGTAATCCAGCATATAGACAGAACCAAAGACAAAAACTAAATACCACTTTTTATAATGTTTGTTACAGAAATGTTTTGTTCCAAACATGAGGCAAGAGAAATGCAAAGTGAGCCTCATATACCTTCTTTTGGTGTGTGACCAAAAAAGCAAGACTAATAGTAGCATGTCAAAAGGACACTGAAGCCAGTTTCAAAGGTCTGCCACTAGCCAAATTTGGAACAATTTTGACTGACAAAAGGGATGATGGTTCTAATGTATTATGCAATATTAATTTTTTTAAATAAATGAGTTTGCTGTGATATTACACAAAGTGGGGAGAGGAAGAGGAATGGAAAACTCTTCCTTGAAGAAAATGGCCAATTAATAAATAGCAAATAAATAATAGAATGAGAAAGCATCATTTTTTTGAAACCAGTGTAATTGTTGGTTTAGGTAAAGTGTCATTGATGAATGTCTAAACCATTTGATGAAGTGTTGTTGGCTACAAGATTTATACAGTTTAAAATTATTACTTTAAGCTTATTTATTAATTCAAATAATTAATTTAACTTTATTATTAATTTCTTAAGTGTGAAAGATACAGTGTAGAGACTGAACAGACACCAACTTCGTCAGATGATAAAGCTGAGTATCTCCAGTGAGGAGACAACACCTGCCTCTGGATAGGATCTAACAGAAAATTTAATCAGAGGCACTTGACTTGTGGTACATGACATAAGAAAATCTGGAGTCTTTAAAAATGTCCGTGAATGGAGGACAAGAAATATTTTTTGTCGTTATTCCACACCAGGTGTCAACAAGTTACAGCAAAACTTATTTGTAAGTAAAGTATTTTTGGGGTTTCTTCTTTGGTATAAATTTTAGGAGTAAGTCAAGAGTCTATGGATGGTACCTGTAATGTTTACTGAGATATTTTTATAGACATATATATTTCAAAAATAAAAACTCAAGGGAGAAGAAAATAAAACTTTAAAACTCTTAGAATAAAATATAAGATTATAGGATTACAAAGAAAATACTAAACGTAAAATAAAAGATGCATTAATTTGACTAACTTGAAGAACCTTTGTTGATCAAAATATATTAAAGTTATGCTAAAAGGGACAGATTGGGAGAAGATGTTTACAACACGTATACCTAAAAAAGGATAATTATTCCAAATATAGAGAGAACTGGTAGACACCAAGTAGGAAAACCAATTGATTAATTAAATAAAATAAAAGTGGGTCATGCCTGGGCCTTTTTCCTACTGGAATGTGTTTTGGTTTAGGAGTAACAAAGAAGAGTTTACAAAGTATGTGTTCAATGTCATCTCAGAGGGCACACTTTAAGTTTGAAGTATATTGATTTTTACACTCCATTTGTTATGTAGAGAATTTATATTACCAACTTCTACTGTCCAGCCAGCTGTATTTTATATGCTACACATTTCTAGTTATTCATAATAAACACCCTAATCACAACAAGTATATTTTGGAAAAAAAACAAGTTTAAATAAGAACTCCCCTGGTTATCTTCTTATCAGTAATTGCCAATGACATTTCACAAAGATGTCTACTAGAGGTCTGTAAGAGCTCAAGTGCCCAGAGAAAGGGAGAATGTGTTACAAACCCACTGCTAACTTTTTTTCCCAGAGTAAAATGGAAGAGAAAGTCCTTTTGATGAGATAATCATATTCTAGGAAAACTGATGCCTGCTATAGCAAAGATGAAAAAAACAAAAATATTTTAGAAAAATTGTTGAATCCTTAAGGACCATAATAATCTTCCATTTCCTTATATTCTCAGCTCCTATCCAGTTCTTGGCAGACTTAGGAGTGCCCTCAAGGCTTATTAACAAGATAAATAATTGAAAGGATAAACCATATGAGTGAACCATATGAATCTTTCCAGACAATGAAGGCAGTGCTATCTTACTCTGAGGTATCTAAAAACAGCTTCCTCTAGTCTCCTATACAGGGACTCAAAACAAAGCTTCTTATAGGAATACCAAAAGTTCAAAGAGATTGTAGCACCTCTGCTTTAAAGTAGTTGTATAATTTGCTTCAGGCAAGGTTATTTATATTTGATTTTTAAATTAGTCTAAAAAGGTTTTATATGTAAGTTCCTATTTTGCCTACTAAATCTCCAGTCAAATATTCCTACTTTTGTACACAAAGGTATTAATCAGATTGAAAGTCATTTTTAAAAATATGATTTAAAATATCGATGTTAAAACTAATGTATGTTAGGCCAAAATAGGAGTTAAGTTAAACTTTTGATTTACAAACATCCTCTATAGAATTAGACCTATTTTCTTAAATTTTCCCAGGGAAAATTAGACAATTTTAATAATACCTTATTTATCCAGCCTGCTACTATCTATATTTCTCCTTTGGAACTTAGTTTTAAATTCTCCTCAAACAAAATCCTATTTTACAAAATTCAAATAGAGGTTGAGCCACTTTTCTAGCAATCGCCTTGGTGAGTTAAGAATATCACATCTTTCTCTAAGATTTGGAGATATAATGGATTCCTCTCATCTTTTCTGAAACCTGTAGAATTCATAGATTTTAATCAGTTGAAGACTGTGCACACCATTTTTCCTTCAAATATTCTGCATGATACTTTGTTCTATTCTATTCTATTCTACTCTATTCTATGCTATTCTATTCTGAGACAGGGTCTTGCTCTGTCACACCTGCTGGAGTACAGTGGTGCAATCACAGCTCAGTGCAGCCTCAACCTCCCAAGCTCAAGTGGTCCACCTGCTTCAATTTCTCAAGTAGCTGGGACCACAAGTGTGCACCATCATGCCTGGCTAAATGTTTTCTTTTTTGTGGAGACAGGGTCTTGCTATGTTGTCCAGGCTGGTCTCTAACTCCTAGGCTCAACTGATCATTCTTTCGTTGCCTTTTAAATTTCTAGGATAAATTTCTAGACATGAGTCACCATCCCTGGCCTGGTATTTTGTATTCCTTAAGAAAAATATTCACACAGGTATGCATGATATTTCTTCTTTTTTTCCCTATAGAATTTAAACATGTCAGATGAGAAAATGGTGGCCTACAAAGCACTTTGTTTTGTTTCATGAGTTAGGTGAAACTTGTTTGTGTAAATGGCATGGTAATAAACACTTTAGGCTTTGCAGGCTATGTGGTCCTCCTTGCAACTACTGGACTCTGTCAATGCAGTGTTAAGCAGCCATAGACAACATGTAAATGCATGAGCCTGGCTATGGCTCAGCAAAACTTTGTTTACAAACATTGAAATTGAATTGCATATAATTTTGTAGGTCACAAAATAGTCTTCTGATTTTTTAACCATTTAAAAATGTAAAAACCATTCTTGGCTCTTCCAGGTTGGACCAAAAAGGCAGGTGGACAGGTTTGGCTCACAGGTCCTAGTTTTCCAAATGCTTTTCTATAAATAAAAATATAGTGATTGTTTATTTTTTCCTTGTAAAGGATGAGGTTGAGAATTTGGGGGCTAATTAAGGAAAAAGACAGGACCAAGTCGTGGCAGGAGCACACACAAACTTTATTTGGGTGATAGGTTTATTTGCTTTGATAGATTTGAATGAATGTAAAGGATGTCCCTCACAGCATGGGGGCCTCCATCCAGAAGGGAGGAGGGCAAGAGAACTGCCAAGAAAAAGGGGATTGGAGAGTGGAGTTACCTGTGTAGGTAATGTCACTCAGCAGCATAGTGGGGAAACTCTGGGTCAGAAAGCTCTGAAAGGCGGCAGCAGCTTGGTGACTATATTAGTCTGTCCTCACACCGCTATGAAGAAATAGCCGAGACTGGGTAATTTAGAGAGAAAAGAAGTTTAATGGACTCACAGTTCCGCATGGCTGGGAAGGCCTCAGGAAACTTACAATCATGGCTTAAGGCGAAGGGGAAGAAAGGTACTTTCTTCACAGAGTAGCAGGAAGGAGAAGTGGCAAGCAAAGGGGGAACAGCCCCTTAGAAAACCATCATATCTTATGAGAACTCACTATCATGAGAACAGCATGGGTGTAACTGCCCCGATGATTCAATTACCTCCCACCAGGTCCCTCCCATAACATGTGGGGATTATGGGAACTACCATTCAAGTTGAGATTTGGTTGGGGACACAGTCAAACCATATCAGTGGCTTTCATCGTTGTTGTTGCTGCTGCTGTTAATAGTTCCAGAGTTTTATCTACAGCTAGCAGATGTTGGACATAGTTTCCAGAGGTATACAAAACAGGAAGATTATAAATGCCTAAAAGTCTGTATGTTTGGCTGTATTTTAAACATTTGGATGTGTAGAAAATTGAGTTTGACTATGGCAGGTCTCAGTGTCTCAGACTGCTTTGAAGAAATAAACAACATAACGGCCAACACAGAAGCCATCTTTGGCTCATTTTTATAGCATCGTTTCAATAATGTTAAGATATGAGAAAGAAGGAGTGAGATTCCTCACATGTTCTAATTATTAACACAGAAAAGTATAATCAATTCACCTTTGTCTTGCATCTGCTTCCAGGCCTATTCTTACTATTGGCAGGAACTAGGGTGTAGAAATGGTGGTTTCTGGCCTGTCCCTTGCTTCTCTTTTCTTTCCCTTTTGGTCTCCATCCCTCATCATTCTGCCTGCATGTGGGGACTGTGGACAGCTCAGCATGCATGTCCAAGCTTTTCCATGGCACCTACCCCTTACAAATAGCTGGACTTGGCCACCTCTCAGGCCTAAAGATAGGCCGACTGCTGCTGCCCTGTCAGATCTCAGAAGGGCAAAGCCAACTATTCAGGCCCTGGAAGTAGGCTCAGAGTGTTTGGGCAGGGATTTAGGCTTCTGTGTACCCATATTATGATCTAGGAGGGGAAGACACATCTCCTTTGCCCCATGGACACCTTGCCTCTTAATGTACTAGGAACAGGAGCCCCTTCTTTCTGGGTCTAGGGAGAGGACTACTATTAGATCACATGCCAAGCAAACACCCCAACATATAATTATTGAATGAACCTGCCACACAAAGACCCTAACACATAATTATTTAATGAACAAGTGTGTTGTTGATCAAGGGGATAAAGAAATACATAAACAAAAAGTCTGGGGGGAAATGGTAGAAAGTAGTATCTTGGTTTCATAAAGCATCGTAAAAAAATGCAACTTAATAATTGTTGGGCATGGAGTGTGGTAGGAAGATATAAACAACATGGCTTTCTTTTCCCCTGCAGCAAGAGTGCTGAACATTTTCTAGTGATGAAAGTCACATTAGACAAATCAATGATCCATCATCCTATTTTAAATTACAAGTTCCAGAGTGCTATATTAAGAAATCGATCCATCCACCCTGGTATCTCTCCCTAGTAGGTATAGATCATCATTTCATTGTCCATTTCATAGTCTTCTAACATTATGTATACGTTTACAGGTTATTGTTATTCAGTAACTCTGTCTTCAGCATACAGGTCTAAAATATTAAACATCTTGACAGATGAGCACTAAAGATCAATTTTAACACAATTGATTTTTCACTTTGCAAACTTTTTGGTGGAAAAGAGTAAACATTCTACTGGGGAAGAAGCTAGACATTCTTTTTTTGTTTGTTTGGGCATTCTTGATCTGAGAACATTCTTCCACTAAAACGGTCTGTAGCCTGAAAGAACTTTGAAAAAAGAGGAAGACATTTAACTTTCAGTCAACAATTTAATAACAAATGAAATCTTGGATTTTGTGCCTGGGAGGATATTGTTGCATAGGAAGTTTTCTAATTCATCTTTAAATTGGAGTTTAAATTTTCTGGGGAAGACCGGGTACGGTAGCTAACACTTATAATCCCAGCACTTTGGGAGGCCGAGGTGGGCAGATATCATGAGATCAGGAGTTCAATACCAGCCTGGACAACATGGTGAAACCCTGTCTCTACCAAAAATGCAAAAATTAGCTGGGCATGCTGGTGTGTTCCTGTAATCCCAGCTACTTGGGAGGCTGAGGCAGGAGAATTGCTTGAACCAGGACCCAGGAGGCGGAGACTGCAGTGAGCCAAGATCGCACCATTGCACTCCAGCCTGGGCTACAGAGAGAGACTCCATCTTAAAAAAAAAAAAAAAAAACAATATGGGGAAATGATATTTTGCAAATACTGGGTTGTAAGCTTCATTGACTAAGGTTAAACATCCTTCCCTCTTTCACTAGTAAATAGAGTTTAAGTTTCAGGAGTTGAGATATGTGGAAAATGTATTAACAGAAGATTCATTAAGAAGAGAGAGAAGTAACATATGCAGGATTCTACAAGAATAAAAAAAATAGAAGAAAGATGACGGAAAAAGGGTGAAAGGAGAGAGAAACCAGGAGAATAGTAATAGGTCTTTTATTTCCCCCCAATAGATGACAACACTAGTAAGTAATGGGTCTTTGTGACAGGGAAAACACAAAATTGACAATATTTGCTATGGTGGAAACATGCTAGGAGCTAAGCATATTGTTTAGTTCTCCATCAGTTCTGTAAGTGTGGACACTAGATTTATTTAAAAGTTGAGAGGATGGATACTAAATAAGATTGTATAATTTG
Organism: Macaca fascicularis; assembly: GCF_037993035.2. Lineage (NCBI taxonomy): Eukaryota > Metazoa > Chordata > Mammalia > Primates > Cercopithecidae > Macaca > Macaca fascicularis. The sequence continues at coordinate 104,213,576 of NC_088389.1, read as the reverse complement.
ACCAAGATTTTTCAACCAGATCTGACTAAAATTTTTTATATTTTCAATTGTGCCAAAAGAGGGAATTTGGATATATTCAACAGTGGTACACCTGGTCTTATTTTTATTTTTGGTCACTGTTACTTTTTCCTGTTCTTAAGCCATATTTCTGGGGCTGCTGTAACTCACAGTTTCATCTAATGATTTCAGGAGCCTACAAATCTCTAAGACTGTTTCTCACATTTCAATGTGATAGACTCCAGTGGTCACTGTCCAGGCAACCAAGGATCTAAGGCAAACCAAGAGATGAACCAGCTCTCACATTAAAGACTTTGACATTTTCATTCTACCATTTGTCAAATTAAACATCTATCATTTTTCCCGCTCTCATTGTTTCCCACTTCCTTTAGTTTTTTCTCTTTGTTCCTATGTCAGTTTTATTATTATTATTTTTTTACTTTTTCATTGCAATGACAATAATTAGCCTTAAGTGTGTGTATTCCATTCGCACCAGCAAAAGCATTTAATAGATGTGGTACTTGATCTTGGATAGAGCAATTATTTTACACTCATCTTGCAAAGAAAAAAGCAGAAGCTAAGAAATGTAAGTGATTTGCCAAAGACACATAAGTAGGAAAATGCAAAACCAGGATTGATTATGGTTCTCCCGATTCCAGCTCTGCACCACTGCCTTTTCATGTACCTAAGGATTAAACAAGACCCTTCAGAGTTCCTTAATCCCACTGAAAACTTTCAAAATGATACAGGTGACTGAAACATACTCAAGCATCTGAGCCACCTTCATATACCTGGTGGGATTAAAAGCAAAACAAACAACAAGCCTATACCTCTTTTTAGTTGTGTATAATCTTTCCAGATGGAACTCTCAAATGTATTCAGGCAAACTTAACCCATTTATGCCACAAGCTGCAAATATTTTGTGTGAAAAATCAGACCTTGGTGATGACCTTGAGCAGTAGGATATAAATAACTCCCACAAGCTTAGTGTTCCAATAATGGAGCACTAGGGATAAATGGGTTAAACAGTACTGTTGGCCAGGGACAATTCTAACTTCCCCCAATAGACATTGGATAGTCATACCTGGTTACAGTGGTGGGCAGAAGTTTTGTGGGAAAAAAATTCTTTTTAAAAAAATGTTAAAAGATTTCTTTCAGGAGGCCGAAGAATTTGGGAAATTAATTAATGTGCATTTAACATTACACCAGAGGAAGAATCTTTCAGTATATCTCAGGTTCAAACTGATTTACAAGTGAATGTTAACAATAAAATCAGAAACCTACCATTCTAGACCCTAGCCAAAAGGCCACCATAGCAATATAGATTGGCAAGTTTGCCAAAAGGCAATAAAATCAATTGAATAAGTTTTGATTCATGAACATTACAGGTTTGAACTATGCAGATCCACTTATAAGTGGATTTTTTTCAGTAAATATATTTCAAATTGTTTGAGGCTTTGTGACAATTTGAAAAACTTGCACACAAACCATGTAACCTAGAAATATTTTTAAAAAGAAAAATTGAGGTATGACTGCATAAAATACATGTAAACACTAGTCTATTTTATAATTTACTACCATAAATTATACACAAATTTATTCTAATAGTTTAAAATTTACCAAAACTTATGCACACATCCAGGTACTATAGAGGTGCCATTCTCCATCAAGAGAAATGTAAACAAAGTAAAGATGTAATATTAAATCATAGCTGTATAAAATTAACTATAGAACACACTATACTGCTGTAATAATTTCATAGCCACATCTGATTGCCATTGCAATGAGTTCAAGTGTTGCGGGTATCTGCTTAAAATGCCATGTGGTAGAAATCATCTCCACATGAGCAGTTTGTCTCTTTGGTAAGTTACTTATCACAGCAAAATGTGATCTCTCAGCCAAGCGTGGTGGCTCATGCCTGTAATCCCAGCCCTTTGGGAGGCTGAGGCAGGAGAATCACTTGAGTCCAGGAGTTCTAGACCAGCCTGAGCAACGTAGAGAGATTCAGTCTCTACCAAAAGTAAAACAAAATTAGCCAGGCCTGATGGCTCATGACTGTAGTCTCAACTACTTGGGAGGCTAATGTAGGAGGATTACTTGAGCCCAAGAGTTCAAGGCTGCAGTGAGCCATGATCATGTCACTGCACTCTGAAGTCATGTCACTTGCTCTGTGTGACATGAGCAAGATCCTGCCTCAAAAAAAAAAAAGTGATCTCTCTTGGCTCTTGTGTATTTTTCATTGTGTTTAGTGCAATACCATATATCTTGAATAACACCATGGGACCTATAGTGAGTGCCACTAGTTATGATGGAAGTACTCCCAAAACAGCAGAGAAAAGTCATGACCTTGCAAGAAAAAGTTGAGTTGCTTGATATGTACCACAGATTGAGGTCTGCAGCTGTGGTTGCCTGCCTTTTCAAGATAAATGAATCCAGCACAAGGACCATTGTAAAACAAGAACATTCATAAAGCTGTCACTGTAGCTAGGCTGGCAGGCCCAAAACCTTGCATTTTTTACAAAGTACCCTTTTATTATTGAAAATGCAGTTTTTTTTGGGGGGGGGGGAGCGGGCATGGGATTGCTATAAGAGAGGCATTCCCATAAACTCTAATATGGTTTAAGAAAAAGTGAACTCATTGTATAACAATTTAGAGCATAAAGAAGGCAAAAGATCTAAAGCTGGAGAATTTAATGCCAGCAAAGGATGGTTTGATAATTTTAGAAAGAAGTTTGGCTTTAAAAAGTCAAGATAAAAGGAGAAGCAGCCTCTGTTGACCAAGAGGCAGTGGATGAGTTTCCTGATTTAGAAAAACATGGAGGAGAAAGGATGTCTGCCTGAATAAGTTTTTAACGCAGATGAAAGTGCCGTATTCTGAAAAAAAAAAAAAAAAAAAGACACAAAAGACACATTTATTATTAAGGAAGAGAAGCTAGCACCAGGATTTAAGGCAGGAAGGGATAGGCTAACTCTACTGTTTTGTGAAGATGCAGTTGGGTTTGTAATCAGGACTGCCCTTATCTATAAATCTGCTAAGCTCTAAGCCTTGAAGGGCAATGATAAACACAAGCTGCCAGTCTTTTGGTTGTACAAGTAGGTCTGGACAATGAGAACCTTTTTCTGGATTGGTTCCATTGATGCCTTTTCTCTGAAATCAGGAAGTATCTTGTTAGCAAGGGACTGACCTTTAAAGTTGTTTTGATATTGGACAATGTCCCTGGCCACCCAGAACCAATGAGTTCAACACCAAACAAGTTGAAGTTGTCATACCCCCAAACACAACATCTCTACTTCAGGCCCTTGATTAGATGATCATAAGGATCTCTAAAGCTCACTGCACATGGTACTTTATAAAAAGGATTGTCAATGCTATGAAAGAAAAGCTTGATATTCTACCATTGAAGATACCATCGTTGTTACTGAAAAAACTGTGAATGCCATCAATTCCAAAACAATAAATTCCTACTGGAGAAATTGTGTCCAGATGTTGTGCATGACACTACAGGATTATGACAGAGCCAATCAGGGGAATCATGAAAGAGATTATGAACATGGCAATAAAGTTGGGAGGTAAAGGACTTCAGGATATGGATCCTGCAGAAATTCAAGAACTAAAGACACCATCACATCATAGGAATTAACAGAAGTGGTACTGATGAAGATGAGTGTACTTGAACCAGTGCCAGATGATGAGAAAGAAGATGTATAAGAAGCAGTGCCAGAAAACAAACCGACGTTAGACAGTCTGTCTGAAGGCTTCCTGATATTCAAGGCTGCTTTTGAGTTCTTTTACACCGTGGACTCTTCTATGATACAGGCATTGAAACTAAAACAAATGGTAAAACAAGGATTGGTACCATATAGAAACATTTTTAGAGAAATGGAAAAGCAAAGAGTCACACAGAAATTACAACATATGTCTGTTAAAATTACACCAAATGTGTCTGCCTCTCCTGCCTCCCTTTCCACCTTCTCCACCTCTTTCAGCTCTGCCACACCTGAGACAAGACCAGCGCCTCCTCTTCCTCAGCCTATTCAATGTGAAGATGATGAAGATAAAAATCTTTATAGTCATCCACTTCCACTTCGTGACTTCAAAATATATTTTCTCTTCCTTATGATTTTTTAAATAACATACAAAATATATATGTTAATCAGCTAGTTATGTTATTGGTAAGGCTTCTGGTGAACAGTAGGATATTAGTAGTTAAGTTTGGGGGGAATCAAAAGTTATAAGGAGATATTTTACTGTGAGCAGAGCAAGGACTTAGCACCCCTACCTCCCACATTATTCAAGGGTGAACTGTACTTTCAACATTTTTATGCTATTTTACAAATTCTAAAATGCAACATTAGATACACATTATATTAGGTTAATTATTCCCTTCTCTAAGGATCCTCCAAATCTTTATAACCAATTATTTTTTCCAATTTCTACTAAAAAATAAATTAATACTACAATCAAATCTTATCATTCCATTTTGCGGCTGTAAACATGTTTTATACTTAATTAAAAATCTTATAATATTGTACATATTTATCTTATGTGTAAATTTGATTCATCTCAACTAATTCTTTATGTCTATAAATCCTTGAGTTATAATAAACATCTAAGCTGTTGTTGAAGGGAGTTATCTGAACCAACTAGACCCAACTGTGGACTGCAGTCAGGAGATATCCAAAATCACACTAGTAGGAAACAGCAGAACCAGGATTGATTCCATTTCTCCTGATCTCAATTCTACATCACTGCTTTTTCATGTACCTAAGGCTTGAACCAGACCCTTCAGAGGTCCTTAATCCCAATGAAGGCTTTCAAGACTTTCAAAGCCCTCTCATCCACCATTGCCCAAAATGGTCCTTGAGCAAGGATATGTGCATATTTGAATGCCTCACCACTTATATATGTGCTCACAAACTGCAAAATGTACACAAATATAAAATATTTATTGTCATTATCACCTGTGTTTTTCTAGGTCCAAACCTGGAATTTTAAATCATGTTATATTCATAGTATTCCTTTTCATTTCCCAGTATCTGAACCCTAACTATTTATGGCAGACCAACTAATGACATTCCACGTGTGCTAACAAACGTGTGGTTTTGGCTATTCATTTGGAGTTGGAGAAGGGAAGCAGTGACTAACATTTGCACCATACCTACAATAAACTGGGCATTTTATCAAGCAAAAAAGATACAAGGATCAAGTCTATGTCATCTTGGAAACTTGAGTTTAATAAGGAAATAGAAAAATAGATATACAATAAAAGAGTGTTATAAGCAATATGGCAGGGAAGAACAGGGTACAGTGAGATTCCATAGGAGGAACAGTTAGCCTAGATAATGAATCAGAAGAGTTATCAAAAGTGACATGTAAACTGGGAACAGAAGGATGACTTGTGGAAATGAAAGGGGACATATTCCAGGCAGAGAGAGAAACGCATGGCACACTTAAGTCTCCCAGTCCTCAAATGGTACAGCTTTCAATATATCCACTATTTTGTTCTCTTGTCTCTTTAGGTGATATAGTCTTTAAGTTCTGACTGGCCTGTGAAACTGCAATAAAGGCAAATTGCTTCTCCTTTCAAAGTTTATAGTTCACCACCACCATCACACCACTACACCAATGGGCAATACCAACCTCTACGCTACTCTAAATATGCTAAACCCCTTCAGACATCACACTGTGGTGGCAGAAATGACAAGTGTAGCAAGAAAATCAAACTAACTCACGATGTTGTCAGGACCAACTGGTTTCACTCTGACAAAGACTACATTCTGAGACTGATGGCAATGTAAAACTCAGTAAAGGTTGAGTAATTACCTAGATTTTGATTTCCTCTGGCTCTCTGAAAACAGTACACCCAATGTTTTTCACCCGTGTCTCTTTTTCGTATGTAACATATCTGGAGGCAGCAAAACTAATAAACCAACATTAACATATTTGAGGTTCTTACAATGGGAAGTTAGGCAAAGTTTTGCTTTGAAACAACATGAACTTATATTCTGATATTATTCCTTTAAACATATGTATGGGTACTGTGTTTCAGCATCACTAATACGGCTCAGAAAGTTATTGTTACATATGAGTGCATGATTATCTATTTAAAGTATACATTTATATTTTTGACATATCCTGTATACTATGCTTGATTCTTGAAATAAGTAAACACTTTGTGTTTTTTCTATAATAAGACATTTTGAAAATGATGCTTCTAGACTAACAAGTTCTATCAATACCAAACAATATAGCAGGACACCCACCAAGAATCTGATGCTTGTGTTTCTAAAAGACATTGTTCAGTTAATGACATGTTCTGCATGAAGGCTGGGATCCAAGCAGCCCACTTAAAAAAGAGTCTCTAAGATTTGAAGCCCGTATTATTTCTCACAGGCTTGGTTTGCCTGCCATTTATAATTTCCAGTTATTGCTTCCTTAATTGCCTGGGCATAACCTTATATTTGGTAACATTTTCCTTTTTCTCTTTAGGGCTTTAAATGATTTGCACATATCATCTTTAATTGACACCTCAGTGTGACATCAGCAAAATAGAAAAGATGGATAGCACAATCCACAGAACATTTTCCTTACAACTACATTTCTAATACTTTGTAAAACAGATTAGCCGGACATACTTGGTTTTCAGCTTTCCTCGGCAGTATTTTCCAAGAAGCTGATTCTAGTGTTCAAATTGGCTGGTGCACTAAATCAATAAACAGATTCTTAACTTCAATCTAAAAATCAGCAAATGAGGTTCACACAGGGAACACTTTTCTTTATGTGAATTTTGATAGTAAGTGGCAGAAGTTGAGAAAGTATAACCCATCTCACGTTTTGGAGATAATTGAGATAGAGAGCCGATATTAGCATCATGTAGTTTTAGAGCTTCTAGCAAACTTAGATATCAAAAGACTAGTACTCTCCTACTTAGTACAGAATACCCTGAAGCCTGATAGCTTTCTCAGAATCATAGTATTTCTAATGGTATAGCTGAGGCAACAATTCAGGTATTTCAATTGCTGATCCTGTGGGTTTTTCACCACATCAAGCTCTTTTGTTTCAGACCTCAATCTAATATAATTAAGGCAGATGTTATAAATATATGATTGCCAGATAAACACATCACACCATTTTCTTATGAGAGAAGGATACTGAATGATTAAGCTGTTTTACAGAATAAAAGAAGGGAGAAAAGACAGTTCAGGTTATCAAACAGGTAAGAGAGACTATAAAGGTAACTTAAATCACTAATCTCCCCCTTTCCTTGTTCCCCACTCATCTTATGTTTGCATCCCTTCTACTATAAAATGAATATGTGGTCATGGAAGTTATACTTGAATACCTCTGGTGATGGAGAACTTAATATTTTGCAGACATGTATTTCCATCTGACAACCCAAATCAATTTCCTTGAAATTTCTTTCCTTGCAGCAACAAACTTGTAGGTTATGTAATGTGAAATGGAGATAACCACTTAATGTTTAGTTTTTTTACTCCTTCTGTAATAGAAAAATATGTCAAAATCAGATATAAGGACAAATAATTTATTGTCCTTTATGATAAAACATGCAAACCCAAAAAGCAAATTAAAATTTGTTTTAACTTTTAAGTATAGCAATTGCATTAGACATTCTATTAGCCTTACATGATAGCCTTGAAACATATATACTTGTGGAGATATATGTATATGTATGCAATCAAATTAAATAAGCATCTCACAGCATCAGTAGAATTTAGAGCCAAAGCTGAAGTTCTTTTCTAACCGTACAATGTCACTTACCTTTAATAGTTTTGGACCAAATAATAATTACTTCAGTGTAAGAAAAATTCAAGAGTCTTATTTACCTCCCAGTAAAGCATCATTTATCTTGATCTGTTCAATGGTAAAATAAGGCATTCTATAGAAGTTACAGACAGATGAGCGATAAGTGTTAGCGTGAATGAAAACCATCTCAAGGCAAAAATGCGGAAGCCATACATAATAGAACAGGTTGTTTATGGAACACAATCAATGACCTTGTCTTGAATTCTGTGTTTGAAAGAGAAATGTTTTTAGCAGAAGCTTCAACCAAAGACCATTATTTGTCTATTGCCACCACTAAACTTTCCATGGATGCAGAGTTGGATTTAACTTCGAGTGAATCAGATTTCACCCTTTAGTTAGCACTGATACATACAGTATCATAAATACAAAGTCTTCAAGTACTTTCTAATATTACCTTTTATGGCAATACTTTTTAAAATTTAACTTATTCTCCTAAATTTATTTTTTCTATATCTAAATATAAATACACACATGTAGATCAATTGGTAGAAATGCTCTTTTCATATATATGTGAGTGCATGGGTATATGTAATGATACATAACACTTCAGTATTATAAATTCACTTCATTATCGTATGTACAACAATGGGCTATGGTTCTGACTTTAAAAATGAGCAAAGTAATCCACCATATCTCAAAACAAGCAAACAAACAAAAGCTATCTTCTCTTCTTCAAAATGATAAACCAATATGCAATATGATGTGCAAGGGTTTTCCTTCCTTCCTTCCTTCCTTCCTTCCTTCCTTCCTTCCTTCCTTCCTTCCTTCCTTTCCTTCCTTCTTTCTTTTTTTTGACAGGGTCTTACTCTGTCTCCCAGGCTAGAGTGCAATTGCAATGGCTCAATCAGCTCACTGCAGCCTGGGCTCAAGCAATCATCATTCCTCAGCCTCCTGAGTAGCTGGGACCACAGGCACTTGCCACCACACCTGGTTAACATTTTTATTTATTGTAGAGACAGGGGTCTTGTTATGTTGCCCAGACCGGTCTCGAACTCCTGGCCTCAAACAAGCCTCCCAACTTGGCCTCCCTCCCAAAGGGCATGGATTGCAGACATGAACCACCGCACTTGGCCTACTCTGCAGGTATTTTAATAAGCAAAACCAATTTATAGCTATGAATATTTTTTGTATCCCCAAACTACAGGTAGAGCAAAAACACTCATGACTAACTCCTCTAGTGTACTAAAGCCAACTCATACCAGATTATACGAGGTGATTGTCACATTTTGAGAACTTTGGGGAGCCTGTTTCTAAACAGAGATATTATTAAAAATTAAATTATAGAAACTTACAACTAAATAACATTAAAAACATAGGAAAGAAATGCTCAGAACTCATAATTTCTAATTATTTTCCTACCATTTACTGTTGCTTAGTGCTTGTGGTTATTAATGTCTATTTTATCTGCATAGTGGAAACCCTATATAATGGTGTGCTTCGGCCCAATCTTCCTAATATCTCTTTCATGGACATCAATTGATGTCTTAAAATAAACCACAGTGGGTATATCTACAGCACAAAAATCAACTACAATTTATGTCTCCTGTCCCCAGTTCTAGCTGTCTCTTGCTAAACATTTATCAACACATCACTGATAACTCTGAATGTAAGGAAATGTAGCTTAATGGCTCACAATGCAGGCCTCCAAATTTGTGTGCTCTTGTTCATTTTTCTTTAAACTTGTAGTGGCATCAGTTTCTTCATCTGTAAAACGGTTTACAAGTCTCTTGGCAGCACTTAACACTGTGTCTCTACTGGAACATAAAGTGACCGATGAATGCTAATTGTAATCACTATCAACCATGAGAGGCAGAAATTAATTATAGAATGGACTGTGTTGGAGTTAGTTTTATGTTCAAGAGATTCAGCAAAATAGACAAATTAGATTTTTTCAAATTTTGATTTTTTTACATATAATTATCTCTCAGCATCCAAATTAGAGGCAGAACCTAGTTGCATGCTGAGAAAATTATGGAAAGTAGTGTTTTCATATTTATAGAAGGCTAACATTTGCTTTCCTAATATTGAATTCTTTATTTCTTTCATAGTTATTTTTTACTTTGATAAATACTTTGTGTAAATATAATTTGATCAAATATTCAGCATGATCCAGTGGAAACATTTTGTCATTGGGAAGAACTAAAATTTGATATCGATTCTGTCCCAGCTTACTGCATCCACCAAGTCAAACCGTTTAAGTAATCTGGCCTCCAATTTCCTTATATTTTCATTGAATAAGTTTGGATTAGCAGCCGAATAATTTTTTTTGAATAAAATCTTCTGTAGAAACTTACTACATTCAGTTTGGATAGTGCTTAAGATGATGGACCAGATACATGTACCTACTTTCTCTCTCTCAAAATCCCAGAAAAGAATATAAAAACATAAGTATACATGAAAAGTAATGGAAAATATCAAAGCAACATCAGCACATTAGAAATTTAGAGAAATCTTATAAAGTAGAAAACATAGAGGGACAATAATCCGATCAGAGAGTAACATAGCCAAAAACATGCAGAAGCCAACTGTACAGATAGGAACACAAAACTCATGGTAAATAAGTACAATGAACAGAATGTTCCACAACAAATTTTGCAAAAATTCACTGGAAACCCCATTTTAAACAAATGTATCCTTCTGAGAGTGCTTGCAGCTTAATGGTTAAGGCTTAAGCTCTGAGCATTATTCATTCATTCATTCATTTATTCTGGTCTTTTTTGAGAGTTTTTTTTTTTTTTCTTTTTAAGAGGAAGTCTAAGTTTAGTAATTGTTTCAGGCATCTTCCCTGTCTCTGGCATACATCCTGTAATGATTCTAAAAGGGAAGGTCTGTGGGCAGCGAATATTCCGTGTCCTTGCATGTCTGACACTATCTTATTTCTCATTCAGATTTGGATAACACTTTTGTTATATCCAGACTCAAAGTCATTTTTCCTCAAAACACCGAGGACATTATTCCCTTGTCTTTGTGCATCTGGGCTGTCAGTAAGAAATATGATATATCAATCTGATTCTTATCCACTTGTAGCTACCTTTTTTTCCCTCTTTCTGGAAGATTATAGGATTTTCTACTTTTCTTGATTTTAGGTTTTACTATTATTTTTCTATCAGTGGGACTTTTTATCCCGTTGAGCTCTCAGCACTAGTTTCAGTATGAGGGCTCAGTTTGCTTTCTTCCATCTGTCATACTACCATATTATCTACTATTTCCTTAAATATTGTTTCTCCTCCATTTGTTTTATTCTTTCCTTGTAGAATGTCTCTTCAGTACGTGTCAGAATTCCCTTATATAATTTCCATATCTCTTAACTTTAATTTTAGACGATTTTATTGTTAAATATAACATATAAGAAAAAGTAAGAAGAACTCATGTCCTTGCTTTTTTTTAGTTCTGCCACCCATGTGTGCATTCCTAAACGGGATAGCTTAAGTTTTCCTCTTTCTGCACTTTATATAAATAGAAACAAATGGAATATATCGTTTTGTTTTCTCCTTTATTTACTTAATAATATGTTGTAAGATTCATCCATATTATTGTGTGTTCACCTTCATTTATTTGCATTGCTTTATAGCCTACCATTGTTGGCTACAATTTACTGTTGACTGGCTTCTGCATGGTTTTTAGTTTGGGATGACAAGCAATGCTGCTTGTATCATGCACAAGAGTATTCACACCTCTAGATCAGTAATTCTCAAACTCTAGCATATAAGAATCACCAGGAGGACTTAGCTTATTGCTAGTCCCCCACCCTCACAATTTCTGTTTAAGTAGCTCTGGAGTGAGACCCCAAAAATCTGTATTTCTAAGAAGTTTGCTAGTAATGCTGATTCTGTGTGAACTGTCTCATACAATGAGGCTTCATTTATTTAGCTTATCTTTAATGTAGCACAAAAACTCTGTAATTGGACACATGTTGTTGAGTTTATTTTTAGATAGTTGACACTTTTAATGCAATTGTAGATGGTGGCAGCTTTGAAGTTTAATATTCTGTTTTCTAAGCGTATATAGAAAAATAATTGCTTTATTTATACATTGATTTTGTATCCATCAACCTTGTTACACTGTTACTAATTTTAATTCATTTATCATAGATTTTTAAATATTTCCAACATGCCAACTATATCATGTGTGGATAATGGCATTTGGATATTTTTTCATCATTTACACATTTTTTTCTCTTTGTTGAACTAACTTCAATATTCAATAAAACGTTAAATAGAAATGATTATTGCAGACATTCTAGTCTTGTTGCTGTGTTGTTGTGTTTCCATTCGTTTATTTGTAGTGCTTTATACCAATGTCATATAATGAAACAATATGCATGTTTCACCAGTAAGTATGATGATTACAATAGTGTGTTTGTTTGTTTATAGATACCTTTTGTTTTAGGCTAAGAAAGTAAATTTTACTTCTGATTTTTAAACAATTATTTTTTAAACTATGAATTGATAGTTGATTTTTTTCTAACTATTTTTCACCTATTAATACAGTGATTTTTATCTGGTAATCTATTAAAGCAGTGGAAAACGTTTGTTGATCTTTTAATGTTGAACTCGTCTTCATAATTAAATTTGTACACACACGTGCACAAATACACAATTTAGATTTAGCTGACTATTGTATTGCTCAACGAAATGCATAGAAACTCATGAATAAAAAAAAATTGGCCAACAGTTACTTCTTCAAATGTTATCTTTGACAGGTTTTTGTATCAAGGATATGCAGGTAAAAGAAATATTAGTTGAGGAAAGTGCTCTGTGTTTCTATTCTTAGGAAAACTATGATACTCTTGAGTAAGATTGGAAGTATGCTTTCCTTAATGCTTGGTTGATTTCACTAAAGAGCGACTTTAGGGTGTGTGTGTGCACATCTGTGTATATGCTTATGTACAAAAATTGTATGCTGACATTTTAATTATTATAACTTTCAAGCATACAAAGTTGAAAATTCTTACAGTGACTACCCTTCTACCACTTAAAATATTACTGTACTTGTTGTATTATGTATTTTTAAACGCTTTTGAACTATTTAAGTTTTCTAATTTTCTAGAGTTAGGTTTGGTAAATTATAAGTTTTTGATTTTATTCAAATCTTCAAAAGTTTTGTAAAACCTTTTTTATGACAATGTTTTATTATCTGTTAAATATATACAAAACCTGTAATAGCTACAGTAATATTTGATTTTTAAATTTTTCTTGTGGCTTTTATTTCCACTCTTTCTCTCTTTTTTTCGTTCTGTCTTTCCTTATCTTTCCCAGTCTCTCCAGAATTTTCTTAATTTTGATATTTGTTTAGAAGTACCAGTGTTTGGCATTGTTAATCTTTTTCTACTGTGCATATATTTTATTTCATTGGTTTATTATGTTATCTTTATTATCATCTTTCTTTAGCTCTTTTTTGGACTTATTTTGCACATCTTTTTCTAATGTATTAAGATAAATGCTGAGCTCATTTTTATCAACCATTCTACTTTTCTTTCATATGCATTTAAGTCTATGGGTTATCTTTTATATATTGCTTTTCCTGCACTAAACAATTTTGAATAGTGTTTATTATAATTCACTTCAAATCATTTTCTATTATCTATTATCATCTCTTCCTAGATACATTGTTTCTATGGTTTAAGTTGGACATTTAATCCCTAAATCCATATGTAAATGGCATTTGGAGGTGGAGCCTTTGGATTAGATAAGGTCATAAGGATGAGGTTTCTTTTGTCTGTTTTATTCTATTTCTTTCTTTTTTTTTTTTTTTTTGAGACGGATTCTCGCTCTGTCGCCAGGCTAGAGCACAGTGGCGCAATCTCGGCTCACTGCAACCTCAACCTCCTGAGGTCAAGTGATTCTCCTGCCTCAGCCTCCCAAGTAGCTGGGACTACAGGCGCCCGCCACCACACCCAGCTAATTTTTGTATTTTTAGCAGAGACGGGGTTTCACAACGTTGACCAGGATGGTCTCAATCTCTTGACCTCGTGATCCACCCTCCTTGGCCTCCCAAAGTGCTGGGATTACAGGTGTGAGCCACTGTGCCTGGCCCTTCTTTTGTATTTGTTGCGATAATTTATGTAAAGTTCAGAGTGTAAAGCCACCATGATAACATTGGTAACTCTAGTACCATATGAAAACTAGAAAACTGATGTTGATACAATTCGTAAAATTACTTCTATGCCTTCTTATCCCAGATGTTGATTAGTGTAACCACCCTTACAATCAAGATACAGAAATTGTCCATCATGGAATGAAAAAGCACTTCATTACTGATCCCAGTGTTTATTGATACCACAGTGTGTATGTGTGTAAGAGATGGGGAGCTTCTTAATTCCAGGCTGGGCTGAATATCCTCCCTTCCCTCTTTGCCTTTTGTGATCACCTTGAAGGAAGAAGGTAGGTACCACATAACTGTGAGATAAACATAAAAATCTGAGCTCTCTACTTGGCCTTTACTAGTGGAGTTTGGGATGCAGTCCATGGAATTTGGTTAAAGCAGGGCAATTACTATCTAAAAGTTTTCTGTCTTGTTACGGTTTTTCTTTTCCTGGACCTTTGGCTAGAGAGAACAGACTTTCCTTGGGGCTTTGTTTGCACTCTTTTGTGTTTGCAGGTTTCCATGTGCTACAGCAGGTAATCTGGGATATATTCAACCAAAAAAATAATAGTAATAATAATCTGCATTCTTTTCTTCACCTTTCAGAGTGTTCTCATGTTTGTTTTATATATCATGTCCCTAGTTTTTAGTTGGACTTAATAGAAAGAATAGAGAAAAGTTCATCCACTCTATTTTTTCCTGGAACTGAAAGTCCATATACATTTGTTTATAAAATGTATTTCTTGTATTAACCAGGGAAATAAGCCCAGAAAAAAAAATAATAAAAAGCATGCGTGTTAGGAAAAAATAAAGAAAGAATGAAAACTGCCCATCCACAGACAACATGATTATCTATGTAGAAAATCCCAACGAATCTATAAAGAAATGAATTCCTAGAACTAGTCGGCTTAGCTAGTTTTCAAGTACAAGGTCAATACATGAAAACCAATCTTATCTTTATGCACTACCTATGTAAAATTAGAATCTAAAAATTACTTAAAAATGAAATATCATACAATTTCATATAAATACAATAACCTCCAAAAAATGTGTAGTTATACTTCTCACAAAACATGTATGCTATCTGGATGCTGAAAATTACAAAATGCCTATGAAAAAAACAAATGAATATCTAAATATAAGGAGCATTTTATCATTTTAATTGATTGGAGACCCAATTTGTTAAAGATACTAATTCTTTTCAAAATGTTTTATGGATTTAATGTAATATCTATCAAAATTTAAGCAAATTTTTTTCAGATATAGACAAGCTGATTCTAAATTTATAAAGAAAGGCAAAAGAACTAGAATAGCTAAATGAATTCAGAAAGATAAGAATAAAGTTGAAGGAATCATACTGCCCATTTTAAGACTTACTAAAAATCTGCAGTAATCAAGTCAGTGTTGTGAAAAGAAAATAAATCTTGGGGCCCCAAAATCACTAAGCTAAAGGGCAAAGTCAAGTTCAAGCTGGGAACTGCATAGGGTAAACCTGCCTTTAATTCTATTCCAAGTCACCCCTCTGCTCACTGAGATAAATGCTTATCTGATTGCCTACTTTGGAAAGGCAAATTGGAAACTCAAAAGAACGCAACCGTTTGTCCCTTATCTACCTATGACTTGAAAGCCCCCTCCCCACTTCAAGTTGTCCCGCCTTTCCGGACTGAACCAACGTTCATCTTACACGTATCGATTGATGTCTCATGTCTTAAGGATTACATGTTAAACCTTAAGTCTTGTTATGGTTTTTCGTTTCCTGGACCTTTGGCTAGAGAGTTTAACAAAAAGGTTTAACAAAAAAGTTTAAAACCAAGCTCTACTCAGACTACCTTGGGCACATGTTGTCAGGATCTCCTGAGGCTGTGTCCCAGGTGTGAATCCTTAACTTTGGCAAAATAAACTTCATAAATTGACTGAGATCTCTCTCAGATATTTGGGGTTCACAGTGTGGTGTGGTGAAGGCATAAACACATAGATAAAAGAAAGACAACAGTGATTAAAGAAAGAGCACAAATGTGGCTGATTATCTGACAAAGGTAAAAAAGCCATTCAATGAATAAATAATAAAGTCTTTTCAACAAATGGTATTGGAACAATAGACATCCAAAGGCAAAAGAAATGAATCTCACTCTAAACTTTACACCTTATATAGAAATTATGTCAAAAAATATAAAAGAAATTGATTCAAAAATCTAAAACTAAATTGCAAAAATGTAAAATGTTTGGAAGGGACATGGGAGAGTATCTATGTGACCTTGGGTTTGGTTGATGAGTTCTTAGACATAATATCAAAACCATAATTCATAAAAGATTAAAATGGTCAATTGAACTTCACCAATTTTTCTAAACTATTGCACTGTGAAAGACTCCGATAAAAAATTTAAATGACAAGGCACAGAATGAGAAAATATTTTCATTTTACTTATGCACAAAGAATTGAAATTTACTGTATATAAAGAATATTCAGAACTCAATAATAAGAAAATACACAATCCAATTTAAAAATTAGCAAAAGACATGAGCAACCACTTCAGCAAAGAAGAAATAAGGATGACAAAGAAGAGGTTCAACTTTAATAGCCATTAGATAAATGTAAAATGAAACCATGATGATATTCCATTGTACAACCATTAGAATGGCTTACATTTAAAAAGAAAACGAAAAACTAAAAATATGAAGTGCCGTCAAAGATGCAGAACAATTGTAGCTCTCAAAACATTGCTGACAGGAATGCAAAATGGTGCAATCTTTCTGGAAAGGTTTGGTAGTTTCCTAGACTGGCAAATGTATAATTACCATATGACCCTGCAATCCATCTTCTGGATATCTACCCTAAGAGTTGAAAAATTATGTTTACAAAATAACCTCTACATAAATGTCCACTATTCCTAATTGCCAAAAAGTAGAAACAATCCAAATGTCCTCCAAGGGCAGATAAACAAATTGTGGCTTGTGTATTCATACAATAGAATACTATTCAGCAAGGCAAAGAAATCTGCTTTTGAAATACACAAGACTTTGGATGAATCTTAAAAGCATTATGCTGTGTAAAAGAAGTCAATCTCAAGACGTTACATACTATGTGATTCCATTTATATGTCATTCTTGAAAAGCCAAATCTGTAAGAACTCAGAAGCAGTCAGAGGTTGTCAGGAGTTGTGAGAGATGGAACAGGGAGACTTTGGAGGGAGATTAAACTGTTTTGTATTTCACTATGATGGTGATAACATTAATCCACATATGTACCAAACAAAAAACTGTGATGCCACAGGAGGAAAAAGTCAATTCTATTACAACATGCTCTTTAAAAGTAATAAAATATTTATTTCTTAATTCTCAAATATACTGGGATATTTTTGGTTATCTATTTTTATTAGCTTAATTAAATTGTGATTGGGGACATATTTTATAATGAAATCTGTTCATTAAAATTAATGGAGATATCATTTATGGCCACTATATTATCAATAGTTTTAAATAATCTGTGTATATTGAAAAAATGCCTATTTATAAATGTTAAATACAGGGATCTGGGTCTTTCATTAGACCAATTTGTTACTTAGGTTGATCAATGAATGTCTTTATTGATTTTGTTGTTGTTGCCTCTCCTAACATTTACTGCGAAAGGTGGTATAATTTTGTATAATTATTTTCTTTTGTAAGTATTTTAGGCAATGCTATTAAGTGGCATACACAGGTAAAATTGTATGGCTATGTGACATATGGTACCTTTTATAATTAGAGAGTAATCCTTTTATATCTAGTTTTATAATTTAAAGTTTTTATATTAAAATATTTGCACTAGCATTATTTTATTAGGGTTTACATGGTATATATTTTTCTATGTTTTTACTTTTAGCCATTCTATTTTAAATGACTTACATAAGTAGCATATATTTAGTTTTTTTTTTTCAATCTGCTAATATTGTCATTTAACTGGAGAATTTGGGCCTTTCATATTCAATGTAAGTTTTAATATATTTAGACTTACATCTGCCTCTTTTGGTATTTGTTAATATACATATTCTAGCCTGCTTTTCTCTTGTTTTTTAACTTTTATGGCTGATTATTTTAATCATCTCATTTTCCTTTTCTTGTGCAGAATTTATGTATTTTATTCCTTTTGTTTTAGTGATGATCCTTGAAATTGCAATACACATAATTAAATTATCAAATGTGCATATGCTTTGACCAGGAAATATTATTATCAAGAATTTATTTTCAGGATTAAGAACAGAGGTACAATAAAATCTTCATCACGATACTCTTCAATATGCTAAAAAATTAAAAAAAATTAAATATTCAACTTCAGGTTGTTGGTTGTAAATAAAACTATGCAATAAAGTAATCTGCAGTCATTTAAAGTAATACTTCAAGAGAAAAATTAATGACATAACTACTTTCACAATATAGCATTAAGCAAAAAAGAAAAGGAAAAATCCAATAAAATATCATTGCATGTGTATGGACATGCACATATATATATGTGAATATACTTGAGTATGTACTTATTTGTCACAAAAAGATCATATAAAAATATTGCTAATAGTAATTATAGCATGGTGGTGAGATTATAAGCAAAAGCAAATTTATTTAGTTTATCAGTATTTCATATATTTCAAATGAAATTTTTGTATCAGCAGAAACATAGAACAATATTATGAGGAAATTCAGAACACAGTGTTTACAGTAAGAATTTAAATGAAAAAATTAATTCTAGTATCTCTATGATTATAGCAAACTAGAAATTGCATATACATATGAAAATATCTTCTAAAGAATGCAGAAGAATTAAAACGGTTAATTTGATATAGTTTTCAATTGTGTAACCATTTTTTTCAAAAACAATTGTTTTTTCTTTAAAAGATGAAAGCACAAACTTCACTGAGAGAGACTCTGATGACAGGTCAAGCCATAGAAGAGGAAATTATATAGATCCAGTATAATTTGTGTTCAAATATAGTTTCTCACTGCACATATCCAGTTGTGTCTGTCAGATACAAACTGTTATTGCTATCATTAGCCAACAAGTAAATCCCTGATAAATGAGCATGCCAGAGGGTGCCCCTTCAGTCATCTTTGGCACAGCCCTGCCATTAATCTAAGGAAAACTTTTTCTGTGATCTTGGAGCCTTACTCATATTTTGTGACCTTGAGCTACAGGCTCCGACATTGCACTAAGACCAAGGATTTGAGGGTTTCCTCACTGACTTTGACTTCAGGCTGACACACCGTTGCAAATTATTTCACCTGCCACCATGTAAGTTCCTTTTCCGTTACAAGCACACTCTCCTATACGCACAAATGTAAACACACCCAAATTATTCTCAGAAGTAAAAAAATATATGGAAAGAAAATAGAAAGAAAAAATTCTTTGGGAATAGATGTCACATGAAACAACCTTTTTCAGTTTTGTGCTTTTGCTCATTGGTATGAGAGATGGTGGTGTGGAGGTAGACTACTTCTAACATTCTGATTTGAGATCTGCTTGTTAAAATAATAATAATAATAATAAAGAGCTTACTCATGGATTTCTTGTTTATCCTCAGAATTACCAGTTCATTATTTAAAAGAAGTACATCCTGATTTTTTAGTAGAAATTGACAGAGAAAAAACGTTGTCCATCAGTGGACATTATTATCTATGCATTACTTATCTGATTAAAAAAAAATTAAGCTGGGAGGATGAGGTCCCTGCAGCCCTGACCTCGGCAACTCCTCTTTCCCATGTCCCCTCTCTTCCCCATCAGGGAATCACCACCTATTTCTATGGGAATTGTACCATGGAAGATGGCAAACTGGCCCAAGACTTTCTGCACTCACAGAACCTCAGTGCCTACAACACCTGGCTCTTCAAAGAGGTCCACAGAGAAGTGAAGCCCCACTACGAGGTGCGGCTGTCTTCCGTGCTCGGCACAGAGCCTTCCCTGGACTCCGACGTGACTTCCAAGCTGAAGAGCTACGAATTCCGGAAAGTCCTTTCCAGGTGACCCGGGGGAACTACGTGCCCATCCTCCAGAAGGTGGTGGAGCAGCTGGAGAAAGCCAAGGAGTATGCAGCCAACAGCCACCAGGAGTAGATGCTGGCCCAGTACATAGAGAGCTTCACCCAGGACTCCACAGAGGCCCACAGGAGGGGCTCCCGCTTCTGGATCCAGGACAAAGGCCCCATCGTGGAGAGTTATATCGGGTTCATCCAGAGCTACCGTGACTCCTTTCGTTCCCGAGGAGAATTTGAAGGCTTCGTAGCTGTGGTGAATAAGGCCATGAGTGCCAAGTCTGAGCGGCTGGTGGCGAGGGCAGAGCAGCTGCTGAAGGAGTTGCCCTGGCCCCCAGCCTTGGAGAAAGACAAGTTCCTCACCCCCGACTTCACCTCCCTGGATGTTCTCACCTTGGCTGGCTCTGGCATCCCTGCCGGCATCAACATCTCCAACTACAATGACCTGAGACAGAAGGAAGGCTTTAAGAACGTGTCACTGGGGAAAGTGCTGGCTGTGGCCCGCGCCATGCAGTGGGAGCAGCTCACCGTTCTGGAGGAGAATGACAAGGACCTGTACATCCTCTGGAAGGGGCCCTCCTTCGATGTGCAGTTGGACCTGCATGAGCTGCTGGGCTATGGCAGCGGCAAGCTCTTCGTGCAGGATGAAAAAGGAGCATTCAACTTTGACCAGGAGACAGTGATCAACCCAGAGATGGGAGAGCAGATTCAGAGCTGGTACGAAGCGGGAAGACCTGGGACTGCAAGTTCAGCACCATCGCCTCCAGCTACAAAGAGTGCCGGGCTGAGAGCATGGGCCTCTACCTCTGTCTCCACCCGCAAGTGCTGGAGACCTCTGGCTTTGAGGGGGTTCACGCGGAGGAGGTGATGTGCCTGTACTGGCTCAACATGGCTCAGGCTGGGCTCCTCGCTCTGGAGTTCTACACACATGAGGCCTCCAACTGGCGGCAGGCCCATATGCAGGCCCGCATTGTGATCCTGAGAGTCTTACTAGAGGCTGGCGAGGGACTTGGTACCATCACTCCCACCGCAGGCTCCGACGGGTGCCCGGATGCCCGGGTCTGTCTCGACCACAGCAAAATCCAGTCTGTGGGCCAGCCTGCCCTAGAGCGCTTCCTGGGGAGACTTCAGGTGCTTAAGTCCACAGGGAATGCAGC
Organism: Macaca fascicularis; assembly: GCF_037993035.2. Lineage (NCBI taxonomy): Eukaryota > Metazoa > Chordata > Mammalia > Primates > Cercopithecidae > Macaca > Macaca fascicularis. Next base: position 104,192,517 of record NC_088389.1, on the reverse strand, counting down.
TGGAGGATGCGCCCTGTACGAGAGGTATGCGGCTGTCACTGATGTGCCCACCCGAGGGCTTCTTCACCCTCAGGGACATGGTGCTGCTGCGTAAGGAATCTCGGAAGCTCATCGTTCAGCCCAACATTCGCCTTGAAGGCTCAGATGTGCAGCTTCTGGAATACGAGGCCTCAGCTGCTGACCTCATCCGACCCTTCTCTGAGCGTTTCCCAGAGAATGGACTTGAGTTGGAGGACATCCTCACACAGCTGGCAACAGTCGACGCCCGATTCTGAAAGGGCCCCAGTGAGGCGCCATCTGGCCAGGCTTGTGGAAGATGTGTGTGGCCTCTCCCCCAACTCCATCAAACCAAGGCTGCAAGTGGCCCTCCATTCGCGTGTGTATTTAGGGGCTAGGAGAGGGGGAGGGGCAGGAGCTTGGACCTTGGTACTACCTCAGCTGAGGGTGGTGACATTAACCCCTTCCATTTGTCAGCACCTTCCAGCTTGCCAAGTGCTTCCCCTCTGTGATCTCATTTCATATGCACTGCCATATGTGGAGTGAGCAAGACAGAGCTCACTAGCCTGCCTACCAGATGAAGAAATGGCAGTTCTCAAAAGTCACCGGTCTAGATCCTGCAGATGGCATGTGACAGCTAGGGTTCAAAACATTCTCCCCAAATCCAATGCTCCTCACGTATTACTTTTATAACCAGACAAAGAAATATTAGAGACAACCACCAAAAAAAAATTAAAAATAAATAAAACAACGAAATACCTTCCTTGGTGAAAGGGCTCCAAGGAGATCCCAGTGATTTTCTATGTCCTAGTGTCCACTGATTTTTGTAATTCCCTCCCTGTGATGATTATTATGTGTCTAGGCTATAGTGCCCCACTACTTAACCAAACATCAATCTAGATATTGCTATAAAGGTATTTTGTAGATGTGGTTAACGTTTATAATTAGCTGCCTTTGAGTAAAGGAGATTACTGTGGACAACATGAGTTGGTTTTGTTCAATCAGCTGAATGTGTTGAGAACAAAAAGCTGAGATGTCTCAGAGAAGAAAAAAATTCTACTTCAAGACTGAAGCTTCAACTTCTGCCTGAGTTTCCAGCTCATCAAACTACCTATGGGTTTCAGGTTTAGAAACCCACACGGTTTTTTGAGCTAATCCTTAAGGTAAATCTCATGTATGTTCTATTGTCTCTGGAGAACATTGGCTGATAAACTCCCCTTGAGCATGGGAGAGACTTGTATCTTAATTCTGACTGATAGAGTATGGGAAAGGTGATAGCATGTCACTCCTGTGATTGCATTGTATTTTATAAGATCCTGTCATAGCAGACTAGAAACAAAGTCTTCCCTTGTGGGCTTAATGAATTTATGGTTATGTTGAAGAGGCCTACATAACAAGTAATTTCAGTGGAGTCTATTAATCATGGGCAATTCTGGGACCCGAGGGTGGCCCCCATATGGCAACCAGTAAAGACAGGGCCCTAAATTGCATCATCATACCTTCTACTAATAACCCAAATGAAGGAGGAAGTTCATTCTTCCTCAGCTGAGCCTTCAGATGAGCATACATGTTGGCTCTCATTTTGACTGCAACCTTGTGAGACCCTGAGAAGATGACCAAGCTAAGCTGTGCCTTGCCTCCTGACCCATGGAAACCAGGAGATAATGCTATCAGCTGCTAAGTTTGAGACAATTTGTTATGCAGCAATAAAAAAAAATTAATCCACCTTCCAACACAGAAGAGATATTTTTATGAATAGAATCTATTAGTGTTAATCAGTTTTGATACTTTTTTAACAAAGAAACCCCTTTTTATAATATATAATATTAACATAGGACTTTAACTTAGTTTTCAAATGCCATAAAAATATGTGTGTATGCTGTGCTATAAAAGAGGGTGATAAGAGAGATACGGAGATAGGAAGATGTAGCAAGAAAGATGCAGATGGAGGATGCAGAAAGAGGAAAGGATAATTAGTAAATGTGAAATTAATCATGTCAGACTAAAGAAATGACTTTATATACTACAACTCAGACCAAAATGGCATTTAATTGACATAGATTCTGTAAAATATTCTGTTGAGAAATGTTATTACTTTAGCAAATGAGCCAAAATATGTTGTCCAGAAAAGTAAAATTTTCAAAAATTAACAACAAAAACATGTAAATGTGCTGAGTGCAGTGGCTCACGCCTGTAATCCCAGCACTTAGGGTGGCCAAGAAAGGTGGATTGCTTGAGCCCAGGAGTCTCAGACCAGCCTGGGCAACACGGTGAAATTCCATCTCTAAAAAAAAAAAAACTCCAAAAATTATCAAGGCATCGTGGCACACTTCTGTAATCCCAGATACCAGGAAGGCTGAGGATCACCTGAGCTTGGAACGTCAAGGCTGCAGTGAGCTGTGATCTTGCACTGTTATCTAGCCTGGGTGATGGAGTAAAACACTGTCTCAAAAAAAAAAAAAAAAAAAAAAGTAAGGAAAGAAGGAAAATATACACCTCAGCTTTTTGGAAAAGATTTATATGTACTTTAAAAAAATATTCATTGAATTTTGTTTTTCATTTAGAACTGTATATAATCATAAGTAAGCAAAACAATCCAGTGTCAAATAGACTTATTAAAGAATCTTACTTTATTTTATTTTTAAGAATTTTTTCTTAGGCATGGGGTGATATAGTTTGGATATGTGTTCTCACTCAAATCTCATGCTGAATTTTAATCTCCAGTATTGGAGGTTGGGAGTGGTGGGAAATGATGAAATCATCGGTGTGGATTTCTCATAAATAGTTTACCACCATCCTTTTGGTGCTGTTCTTGCGATAGTGGTAACTTATCATGAGGTCTGACTGTTTAAAAGTCTATGGCATCTTGCTGTCTCTGTTGCTCCCCATGTGACATGCCTACTCCCCCTCTGCCTTCCATGATGATTGGAAGCTTCTTGAAACTTCCCCAGAAGCAGATACCGCTATGCTTCCTGTATAGCATGCAGAACTGCAAGCCAATTAAACCTCTTTTCTTTATAAATTATCTGATACCAGGTATTTCTTTCTAGCAGTGCAAGAATGGCCACTAGAACCTTTTCTGGAAAAATGGTGGATAGGAAGTGGGACTAACTTATAGCTCTCCCTGGGATGGACAGAGCAGCATATGGGGATTCACATCGTGAAGTTTTGTTCCAAGAACTACCACAGGAACATGTCAGAAAAGCCAAGAGAATCACTGAAGGAAGCAGCTTGCCACTGCAGGCTCTGTGAGACCTCTGAAAACCAGTGAGTGTGCAAAGTGTGAGGGGGAATGTTCACCCCCAAGCACACATCCTCACTGGGGAACCTGAATATCCAGATCACAAGAGAGGGATTTGGCCTTGCCTGGAGCTGAGATAAATGTAGAGAGCCAAGTGAAATATGCGGGTAGAGGAAGCACAGGAAGAGCCGTGTGGGTACTCACAATCCCCAGGGAAGCCATTCCTGACTTTGTCTCCCAGTGGTCCTTGGAGAGGGCTTCCAGCCAGTGAAATTGAGGAAAAACCACAGGGAGAAGAAAACTTCCAGCTAAAGTTTGTAACAACTTCGAGCAAACATGAAGTTTTCTAGACAGAATCCAGGGGAGGAGGTGAACAGGGAGTGCAGATACAAGCACAGAAACGGCAGCAGGCAGGGAGGCATGAAACCTGAAAGCCCTGCTTGCTTTCTCAGAGGGGAGGCTTGTATCTTGGGGCAAGTTTTCAGCCCTGCTCATTGGCTGCCTGGAAATAAACTAGGTGCTGCTGGGGGGACATGATGGCAGTGAGACTGGCCTTCTGGGCTGCATGGAAGCTGGGTGACACCTGTAATTGGTGGCTTTTCCCCACTCTCCTGGTGACCTGTATGAAGCAGCAGAAGCAACCAAGAGTCCCCTGAGAACATAACTCCCTTGGCCTCAGAACTACACCCCCATCCCCCACAGCATCCACAGCAAGCCCCACCAAAGGAGAGTCTGAGCTCAAACATGCCTAACCCTGCCCCCATCTGATGGTCTTTCTCTACTCACCCTGGTAGCTGGAAATAAAGGACATAATCTCTTGGGAGCTCTACGGGACTGGCCACTGCCTGAGAAACCAGAATACTTATCCAGGTGATCCTAGGGCAAGCTTGTGTTCTCTCTACATTACCACAGCTGATGCTCTCTTGAAAGCACCACCTCCTGGCTGGAGGCCAACCAACACAAAACTAGCTCACTAAGCAAACATAAAGCCAAGGACCTCCACAGAGTCCATTTCACTCCCCTGCTACCTCAATTGGAGCAGGCACTGGTATCCATGGCTGAGAGACCTGAAGAAATATCACATCACAGGACTCTTTGCAGACACTCCCTAGTACCAACCAGAAGTCCTTTAGCCTGACTGAGTGGCTAGACCCAGAAGAGAAATAACGATCACTGCAGTTCAGATTTTAGGAAACTCCATCCCTAGGGGAAGGGGGAGAGCATTACAAAAAGGGAATACCCCATGTGACAAAAGAATCTGAACAATAGCTCTTGAGCCCCAGATCTTCTCTCTGACATACTCTACCCACCTGAGAAGGAACCAGAAAAGCAATTATAATAATATGACAAAACAAGGTTATATAACACATAGAAAAGATCACACTAGCTCACCAGCAATGGATTCAAACCAAGAACTCCCTGAATTTTCAGAAAAAGAATTCAGAAGATCTATTAAACTACTCAAAAAGCACCAGAGAAAGGTAAATACCAACTTAAAGAAATACAAAAAATACAGGATATGGACAAAAAAAAAAAAAAAAAAAAAACTCCAGAGAAATAGATAGCATAAATAAAAAACAATCACAGCTTCTAGAAATGAAGGACACACATTAGAGAATTGCAAAATACTCTGGAATGTCTCAGCAATGGAAATAAATAACTAGGAGAAAGAACTTCAGAGCTTGAAGACAAAGCTTTTTGATTAACTGAATCCAACAAAGACAAAATAAAAAGAACCCAATCTGACAAAGACAAAGAAAAAATGAACAAAATCTCCAACAAGTTTGGGATTATGTTAAATGACCAAACCTAAGAATAATTGGTGCTCCGGAGGAAAAAGAGAAATCTAAAAGTCTGGAAAACATCCTTGAGGGAATAATTGCGGAAAACTTCCTTGGCCTTGCTAGAGATGTAGATATCCAAATACAAAAAGCTGAAAGTGCCCAGGCAATTCATTGCAAAATAATTATCATCTAGGCACATAATCACCAGGTTATCTAAATGCAAGATGAAGGAAAAAATCGTTAAGAGCTCTGAGGCAAAACCATCAAGTAACCTTTAAAAGAAAACCTATCATATTAACAGTAGATTTTTCAGAAGAAACTCTGCAAGCTAGAAGGGATTGTGGTCCTGTCCTAGCCTCCTTAAAAAAAGAATTATCAGCCAAGAATTTTGTATCCAATCAAATTAAGCTTCATAATGAGGAAAAATACAGTCTTTTTCAAATAAACAAATGCTGAGAAAATTTGCTACTAGCAACACAGCACTACAAAAACTGCTAAAAGGAGCTCTAAATGTTGAAACAAATCCTAAAAGTACACCAAAATAGAATCTCCTTAAGGCATAAATCTCACAGAACTTATAAAACAATAACACAATGAAAAAAAAAATAAGGTATTCAGGCAACAACTAGCACAATGGATAGAATAGTACCTCAATTCTCAATACTAATGCTGAATGTAAATGACCTAAATGCTCCACTTAAAAAATACAGAATGGCAGAATGAATAGTGATTCACTGGCCAAATATCTGCTGCATTTATGAGACTCATCGAACACATAAATACTCACATAAACTTAAAGGGGTGGAAAAAGATATTCCATGCAAATAGACATCAAAAGAGAGCAGGAGTAGTCATTCTTATATCAAACAAAAGATGCTTTAAAGCAAAAACAGTTAAAAAAAGACATTATATAATGAATAAAGAACTAGTCCAACAGCAAAACATCATAATCCTAAATATACATGCACCTAACCCTGTAGCCCCCAAATTTATAAAACAGTTATTACTAGACCTAAGAAATTAGATAGCCAGCAACACAATAATAGCAGGGAATTTGAATACTCCTTTGACGGCACTAGACAGGTTATCAAGACAGAAAGTCAACAAAGAAACAATGGTTTTAAGGTATACACTAGAACAAATGGACTTAACAAATATTTACAGAATATTCTACCCAACAACTGCAGAATATACATTTTATTTACCAACACATGGAACATTATCCAAGCTAGACCATACGGTAAGCCACAGAACAAGTCTCAAGAAATTTAAGAAAATCAAAATTATATCAAGTACTCTCTCAGACCACAGTGGAATAAAATTGTAAAACAACTCCAAAAGGAACCATCAAGCCCAGGCAAATACATGGAAATTAAATAACCTGGTCTTAAATGATTGTTGGGTCAACAATGAAATCAAGGTGGAGATTTAAAAATTCTTTGAACTGGATGATAATAGTGACACAACCCATCAAATCTTCTGGGATACAGCAAAAGCAGTGCTAAGAGAAAAGTTTATAGCATTATACTACCTACATCAAAAAGTCTGAAAGAGCACAAATAGACAATCAAGTTCACACCTCAAGGAACAGAGAAAGAAGAACAAATAAAACCTAAACCCAACAGAAGAAAATAAATAACAAAGATTAGAAAAGAACTAAATGAAATTGAAACAAACAAAAAAATACAGAAGATAAATGAAACAAAAAGCTGGTTCTTTGAAAAGATAACAAAATCGATAGATCATCAGCAAGATTAACCAAGTAAAAAAAGATCCAAACAACCTCAATCAGAAATGAAATGGGAACTATTACAACTGATACCACAGAAATACAGAGGATCTTCAAGGCTACTATGGACACCTTTACACACCCAAGCTAGAAAACCTAGAGGAGATGGCTAAATTCCTGGAACTATACAACCCTCCTGGATTAAACTAGGAAGAAATAGAAACTGAACAGATCAATAACAAGCAGCAAAATTAAAATGGTAATTTTAAAATTGCCAATAAAAAAAAGGCCAGGATCAGACAGATTCACATTTGAATTCTATCAGACATTCAAAGAAGAATTGGTACCAATCCTATAGACACTATTCAAAAGATAGACAAAGAGGAAATCCTCCCTAAACCATTCTATGAAGCTAGTATCACCCTAATATCAAAAACCAGGAGCAGACACAACAAAAAAAAAAAAAAAAAAAGAAAGAAAGAAAGAAAAGAAAACTACAGACCAATATCTCTGATGAACATAGGTGCAAAAATCCTCAACGAAATACTAGTGAACCAAGTTCAACAGCATATCAAAAAGATAATCCACCATGATCAAGTGGGTTTCATACCAGGAATGCAGGGAGGGTTTAACATATGCAAGTCAATAAATGTGATACAGTTCATAAAGAGAATTAAAAACAAAAATCACATGATCATCTCAATAGATGCAGAACAAGCAGCACTTGACAAACTCCAGGATCCTTTTATGATTAAAACGCTCAGAAAAACTGGCATAAAAGAGACATTCCTTAAGGTAATAAAAGCCATCTATGACAAACCCACAGCCAACATTATACTGAACAAGGAAAAGTTGAAAGTGTTCCCCCTGAAAAGTGGAACGATAAAAGGATGCCCACTTCTATTCAACATAGTACTGGAAGTCCTAGCTAGTGCTATCAGACAAGGGAAAGAAATTAAGGGCATCCAAATCAGTAAAGAGGAAATCAAATTGTTGCTGTTTGCTGATGATATGATTGTATACCTAGAAAACAGTAAAGACTACTCCAAAAAGCTCCTAGAACTGATAAATGAATTAAGCAAAGTTTCAGATAAAAAATTAATGTACACAAATCAGTAGCTTTCCTGTAAACCAACAGTGACAAAGCTGAAAGTCAAATCAAGAACTCAATCCCCCTTTATAAAAGCTGCAAAAAAATAAAATACTTATGAATATACCTAACCAAGGAGCTGAAAGACCTCTACAAGTAAAACTACAAAACACTGCTGAAAGAAATCATAGATGACATAAACAAATGAAAACACATCCCATGCTCATGGATGCATAGGATCAATACTGTGAAGATGACCATACTGCCAAAAGCAATCTACAAATTCAATGCAATTCCCATCAAAATGCCACCATCATCCTTCACAGAACTAGAAAAAACAATCCTAAAATTCATCTGGAACCAAAAAATAGCCTGCATAGCCAAAGCAAGAGTAACCAAAAATAACAAATCTGGAGGCATCACATTACCTGATTTCAAAGTATTCTATAAGGTCACAGTCACCAAAACAGCATGGTACTGGTATAAAAATAGGCACATAGAACAATGGAATAGAATAAAGAACTCAGAAATAAACCCAAATGCTTACAGCCAACTGATCTTTGACAAAGCAAACAAAAACATAAAGTGGGGAAAAAAACACCTTATTCAACAAATGGTGATGGAATAATTGGCAAGCCACATACATGTAGGAGAATGAAATTAGATCCTCATCTCTCACCTTATACAAAAATCAACTCAAGATGGATCAGGGACTTAAATCTAAGAAATGAACTATAAAAATTCTAGAAGATAACATCTAGAAAAACCCTTCTAGACATTGGCTTAGGCAAGGATTTTATGGCTAAGAACTCTAAAGCAAATGCAATGAAAACAAAGATAGAGGGGCGGAGCAAGATGGCCGAATACAAACAGCTCCAGTCTCCAACTCCCAGCGTGAGCGACACAGAAGACCGGTGATTTCTGCATTTTCAACTGAGCCTCTGCTGCTGATACCCAGGCAAACAGGGTCTGGAGTGGACCTCAAGCAATCTCCAACAGACCTACAGCTGAGGGTCCTGACTGATAGAAGGAAAACTATCAAACAGGAAGGACACCTACACCAAAACCCCATCAGTACATCACCATCATCAAAGACCAGAGGCAGATAAAACCACAAAGATGGGGAAAAAGCAGGGCAGAAAAGCTGGAAATTCAAAAAATAAGAGCACATCTCCCCCGGCAAAGGAGCGCAGCTCATCGCCAGCAACGGATCAAAGCTGGATGGAGAATGACTTTGACGAGATGAGAGAAGAAGGCTTCAGTCCATCAAATTTCTCAGAGCTAAAGGAGGAATTACGTACCCAGCGCAAAGAAACTAAAAATCTTGAAAAAAAAAGTGGAAGAATTGATGGCTAGAGTAATTAATGCAGAGAAGGTCATAAACGAAATGAAAGAGATGAAAACCATGACACGAGAAATACGTGACAAATGCACAAGCTTCAGTAACCGACTCGATCAACTGGAAGAAAGAGTATCTGCGATTGAGGATCAAATGAATGAAATGAAGCGAGAAGAGAAACCAAAAGAAAAAAGAAGAAAAAGAAATGAACAAAGCCTGCAAGAAGTATGGGATTATGTAAAAAGACCAAATCTACGTCTGATTGGGGTGCCTGAAAGTGAGGGGGAAAATGGAACCAAGTTGGAAAACACTCTTCAGGATATCATCCAGGAGAACTTCCCCAACCTAGTAGGGCAGGCCAACATTCAAATCCAGGAAATACAGAGAACACCACACAGATACTCCTCGAGAAGAGCAACTCCAAGACACATAATTGCCAGATTCACCAAAGTTGAAATGAAGGAAAAAATCTTAAGGGCAGCCAGAGAGAAAGGTCGGGTTACCCACAAAGGGAAGCCCATCAGACTAACAGCAGATCTCTTGGCAGAAACTCTCCAAGCCAGAAGAGAGTGGGGGCCAATATTCAACATTCTTAAAGAAAAGAATTTTAAACCCAGAATTTCATATCCAGCCAAACTAAGTTTCATAAGTGAAGGAGAAATAAAATCCTTTACAGATAAGCAAATGCTTAGAGATTTTGTCACCACTAGGCCTGCCTTACAAGAGACCCTGAAGGAAGCACTAAACATGGAAAGGAACAACCGGTACCAGCCATTGCAAAAACATGCCAAAATGTAAAGACCATCAAGGCTAGGAAGAAACTGCATCAACTAACGAGCAAAATAACCAGTTAATATCATAATGGCAGGATCAAGTTCACACATAACAATCTTAACCTTAAATGTAAATGGACTAAATGCTCCAATTAAAAGACACAGACTGGCAAACTGGATAAAGAGTCAAGACCCATCAGTCTGCTGTATTCAGGAGACCCATCTCACACGCAGAGACATACATAGGCTCAAAATAAAGGGATGGAGGAAGATTTACCAAGCAAATGGAGAACAAAAAAAAAGGGGGGGTTGCAATACTAGTCTCTGATAAAACAGACTTTAAACCATCAAAGATCAAAAGAGACAAAGAAGGCCATTACATAATGGTAAAGGGATCAATTCAACAGGAAGAGCTAACTATCCTAAATATATATGCACCCAATACAGGAGCACCCAGATTCATAAAGCAAGTCCTTAGAGACTTACAAAGAGACTTAGACTCCCATACAGTAATAATGGGAGACTTCAACACTCCACTGTCAACATTAGACAGATCAACGAGACAGAAAGTTAACAAGGATATCCAGGAATTGAACTCATCTCTGCAGCAAGCAGACCTCATAGACATCTATAGAACTCTCCACCCCAAATCAACAGAATATACATTCTTCTCAGCACCACATCGTACTTACTTCAAAATCGACCACGTAATTGGAAGTAAAGCACTCCTCAGCAAATGTACAAGAACAGAAATTATAACAAACTGTCTCTCAGACCACAGTGCAATCAAACTAGAACTCAGGACTAAGAAACTCAATCAAAACTGCTCAACTACATGGAAACTGAACAACCTGCTCCTGAATGACTACTGGGTACATAACGAAATGAAGGCAGAAATAAAGATGTTCTTTGAAACCAATGAGAACAAAGATACAACATACCAGAATCTCTGGGACACATTTAAAGCAGTGTGTAGAGGGAAATTTATAGCACTAAATGCCCACAAGAGAAAGCAGGAGAGATCTAAAATTGACACTCTAACATCGCAATTAAAAGAACTAGAGAAGCAAGAGCAAACACATTCGAAAGCTAGCAGAAGGCAAGAAATAACTAAGATCAGAGCAGAACTGAAGGAGATAGAGACACAAAAAACCCTCCAAAAAATCAATGAATCCAGGAGTTGGTTTTTGAAAAGATCAACAAAATTGACAGACCACTAGCAAGACTAATAAAGAAGAAAAGAGAGAAGAATCAAATTGACGCAATTAAAAATGATAAAGGAGATATCACCACTGACCCCACAGAAATACAAACTATCATCAGAGAATACTATAAACACCTCTACGCAAATAAACTGGAAAATCTAGAAGAAATGGATAATTTTCTGGACACTTACACTCTTCCAAGAGTAAACCAGGAAGAAGTTGAATCCCTGAATAGACCAATAGCAGGCTCTGAAATTGAGGCAATAATTAATAGCCTACCAACCAAAAAAAGTCCAGGACCAGATGGATTCACAGCTGAATTCTACCAGAGGTACAAGGAGGAGTTGGTACCATTCCTTCTGAAACTATTCCAATCAATAGAAAAAGAGGGAATCCTCCCTAACTCATTTTATGAGGCCAACATCATCCTGATACCAAAGCCTGGCAGAGACACAACAAAAAAAGAGAATTTTAGACCAATATCCCTGATGAACATCGATGCAAAAATCCTCAATAAAATACTGGCAAACCGGATTCAGCAACACATCAAAAAGCTTATCCACCATGATCAAGTGGGCTTCATCCCTGGGATGCAAGGCTGGTTCAACATTCGCAAATCAATAAACATAATCCAGCATATAAACAGAACCAAAGACAAGAACCACATGATTATCTCAATAGATGCAGAAAAGGCTTTTGACAAAATTCAACAGCCCTTCATGCTAAAAACGCTCAATAAATTCGGTATTGATGGAACGTACCTCAAAATAATAAGAGCTATTTAAGACAAACCCACAGCCAATATCATATTGAATGGGCAAAAACTGGAAAAATTCCCTTTGAAAACTGGCACAAGACAGGGATGCCCTCTCTCACCACTCCTATTCAACATAGTGTTGGAAGTTCTGGCTAGGGCAATTAGGCAAGAGAAAGAAATCAAGGGTATTCAGTTAGGAAAAGAAGAAGTCAAATTGTCCCTGTTTGCAGATGACATGATTGTATATTTAGAAAACCCCATTGTCTCAGCCCAAAATCTCCTTCAGCTGATAAGCAACTTCAGCAAAGTCTCAGGATACAAAATTAATGTGCAAAAATCACAAGCATTCTTATACACCAGTAACAGACAAACAGAGAGCCAAATCAGGAATGAACTTCCATTCACAATTGCTTCAAAGAGAATAAAATACCTAGGAATCCAACTTACAAGGGATGTAAAGGACCTCTTCAAGGAGAACTACAAACCACTGCTCAGTGAAATCAAAGAGGACACAAACAAATGGAAGAACATACCATGCTCATGGATAGGAAGAATCAATATCGTAAAAATGGCCATACTGCCCAAGGTAATTTATAGATTCAATGCCATCCCCATCAAGCTACCAATGAGTTTCTTCACAGAATTGGAAAGAACTGCTTTAAAGTTCATATGGAACCAAAAAAGAGCCCGCATCTCCAAGACAATCCTAAGTCAAAAGAACAAAGCTGGAGGCATCACGCTACCTGACTTCAAACTATACTACAAGGCTACAGTAACCAAAACAGCATGGTACTGGTACCAAAACAGAGATCTAGACCAATGGAACAGAACAGAGTCCTCAGAAATAATACCACACATCTAGAGCCATCTGATCTTTGACAAACCTGAGAGAAACAAGAAATGGGGAAAGGATTCCCTATTTAATAAATGGTGCTGGGAAAATTGGCTAGCCATAAGTAGAAAGCTGAAACTGGATCCTTTCCTTACTCCTTATACGAAAATTAATTCAAGATGGATTAGAGACTTAAATGTTAGACCTAATACCATAAAAATCCTAGAGGAAAACCTAGGTAGTACCATTCAGGACATAGGCCTGGGCAAAGACTTCATGTTTAAAACACCAAAAGCAACGGCAGCAAAAGCCAAAATTGACAGATGGGATCTCATTAAACTAAAGAGCTTCTGCACAGCAAAAGAAACTACCATCAGAGTGAACAGGCAACCTACAGAATGGGAGAAAATTTTTGCAATCTACTCATCTGACAAAGTGACAAAGGGCTAATATCCAGAACCTACAAAGAACTCAAACAAATTTACAAGAAAAAAACAAACAACCCCATCAAAAAGTGGGCAAAGGATATGAACAGACATTTCTCAAAAGAAGACATTCATACAGCCAACAGACACATGAAAAAATGCTCATCATCACTGGCCATCAGAGAAATGCAAATCAAAACCACAATGAGATACCATCTCACACCAGTTAGAATGGTGATCATTAAAAAGTCATGGAACAACAGGTGCTGGAGAGGTTGTGGAGAAATAGGAACACTTTTACACTGTTGGTGGGATTGTAAACTAGTTCAACCATTATGGAAAACAGTATGGCGATTCCTCAAGGATCTAGAACTAGATATACCATATGACCCAGCCATCCCATTACTGGGTATATACCCAAAGGATTATAAATTATGCTGCTATAAAGACACATGCACACGTATGTTTATTGCGGCACTATTCACAATAGCAAAGACTTGGAATCAACCCAAATGTCCATCAGTGACAGATTGGATTAAGAAAATGTGGCACATATACACCATGGAATACTATGCAGCCATCAAAAAGGATGAGTTTGTGTCCTTTGTAGGGACATGGATGCAGCTGGAAACCATCATTCTTAGCAAACTATCACAAGAACAGAAAACCAAACACCGCATGTTCTCACTCATAGGTGGGAACTGAACAATGAGATCACTTGGACTCAGGAAGGGGAACATCACACACCGGGGCCTATCATGGGGAGGTGGGCGGGGGGAGGGATTGCATTGGGAGTTATACCTGATGTAAATGACGAGTTGATGGGTGCAGCACACCAACATGGCACAAGTATACATATGTAACAAACCTGCACGTTATGCACATGTACCCTACAACTTAAAGTATAATAATAATAAATAAATTTAAAAAAAAAAAAGAAAAAGAAAACAAAGATAAATAGGTGGGACTTAATTAAACTAAAGAGCTTTTGCAGGGCAAAAGGAACAGTCAGCAGAGTAAACAGGCAACCCACAGAGTGGGAGATAACCTTCACAACCTATACATCTGACAAAGACTAATATCCAGAATCTACAACAAACTTAGGCTGAGGCAAAGTCTCCATGCCCAAGAACCTAAAAGCAAATTCAACAAAACAAAGATAAATAGATAGGACTTAATTAAACTAAAAAGCTTCTGTATAACTAAAGAAATAATTAGTAAACAGATAACCCACAAAGTAGGAGAAAATCTTTATGAACTATGCATCTGACAAAGGTCTAACATCCAGAATCTACAGGAAATTCACACAAATTAGCAAGAAAAAAAAATTCCATAAAATATTGGACTAAGGACATGAATAGACAATTCTCAAAAGAAGATGTACAAATTCCCAACAAACATATGAAAAAATGCTCCACATCACTAATTATCAGGGAAATGCAAATCAAAACCATAATGTGATACCACCCTACTCCCTCAAGAATGGCCACAATAAAAAAATAATAGATGTTAGCATGGATGTGGTGAAATGGGAATACTTTTACATTGCTGGTGGGAATGTAAACTAGTACAAACACTATGGAAAACAGTGTGGAAATTCCTTAAAGAATTATCAAATAAAAGTAGATATACCATTTGATACAGCAATCTCACTCTTGGGTATCTACCCAGAGGAAAAGAAGTCATACAAAAAAGACACTTGCATATGCGTGTTTATAGCAGCACAATTCACAGTTACAAAAATATGGAATCAACCCAAAAGCCCATCAATCAATGTGTGGATAGAGAGAAAAAATGTGGCATATATATACCATGGAATACTACTCAGACACTAAAAAAAATGAAATAATGCAACCTGCATGGAATTGGAGACCATTATTCTAAGTGAAATCACTCAGGAATGGAAAACCAAACTTTCTATGTTCTCACTTGTAAGTAGGAGCTAAGCTATGTGGATGCAAAGGCATTAGTATGATACTTTGGACTTTGGGGACTTGTGGTAAAAGGTGGGAAGGGGTTGAGTGATATAAGACTACACATTGGGTACAGTGTACACTGCATGGGTGAGGGGTGCACCAAATTTTCAGAAATTGCCACTAAAGAACCTATCCATGTAACCAAACACCACCTGTTTCCCAAAAGCCTATTGAAATAAAAATGAAAATAAAAAGAGGAATGAGAATTCGAACTAACAAAATAAAAATAGAGAGTGTGAAACTTAAAAAATAAAAAAAAGAATGGTCTAATACAATGGGGTCTCACTATATTGCCCAGGCTGGTCTCGAACTCCTGGTCTTAAGCAATTCTCCTGCAGTGGCCTCCCAAAATGCTAGGATTACAGGGATAAGCCACCACTCCTGGTCAAGAATTCTATTTTAAATCATCATAAAACAGTACATGCACTTGGTAATTTCTGACATGCACTTGGGTAGGAAATTCAAAAATATAAAGAAAGTGACGGAATTGAAAGAAAAGACCTCCTTCTCCCAAAATCTTTCCCAAAGGTCAGGCCAGGGCAATAAACAATCTTTTTTGAACATCTAGATAGTGATCCAGGGTCATAGGGAATAACACCACAGGAGAAAGAAAATATATTCCAGAGTATACCATAGAGCAAATATATGCTTACATATATATCGCCATGATTAATTCCATGTATTAACTCTGTGGATTTTTGACGTGACAGACTCTATAATTGTGACTCAACTTCTTTAAATTCTTTCCCTCACATTCTCTCTCTCTATATATATACACACACACAATTATATAGGATTCTATATGGGTATATATACATATATAATTATATGTATTATATGTAATTGCACATATATATTATATATGTGTTTATATGTACAATATACATATATGTGTAATTATATATAATATACACATATAGAATCCTATATAATTATCCATATATAATCTATCTACCTGTAAAGAGAGAGTGGGAGAGACAGATTTTGTGCATACATCTCTCTCTCTCACACACACACGCACACACACAAACACAAATAATATTGGCTCTGTTCCTTTAGACAGTGTTGACTAATACAATGTGTATAAAATTACATCTATTTACATAAATGGCATTGTAATATGTAACACATTAGCAGTATCGCATGTCTTCTTATTTACTAATGATAGTGTAGACATTTTTATGTTCATAATGTACAAATACCCCTTATTTTCTTGACAGACATTCAATGACTGTCATATATACAAACCATGATTACCCAGGAGCATAAATTAAAATCATTTGTTTGCTTCTGAAGTATATGTAGATTCTATTCATCAGCTATTTCCACCACACTGCTGTTGACAAAATATCTCATAATTCAGTGGGTTATATCAGCATTATTCCCATGTTCATGGAACCAGTGGCTGTGCCTCAGGCTTTGTGTTGTCTAGACTTAAATCCAGATTGTAGGAAGGGTTCAGGTCTCTCTCCATTTAGGTCTGTTTTGGAACCCTGACTGAAACAGCCGAAGTTATGTTTGAGCATGCTCTTCTCATAGAGGATCACAGGCTTAAAGGACACAACGTTTAAGCACATTTAAGACCTCTGTTCTTCACGTATAGTCTACTGATCAATACAAATCAGATGTCTAAGGGCAACATCAAGAGAGCAAAAATATAAGCTCTTCCTATAACAGTATACAGGTTGAGTATCCCTTATCTGAAAGCTCGGGACCAAAAGTGTTTCAAATTTCAGATTTTTTTTTTTTTTTTTTTTTTTTCAGATTTTGAAATCTTTGCATATACACAGTGAAATATCTTGGAGATGGGATTGGACCCAAGTCTAAACAAAAACGTAATTTATGTTTCATATACACCTTATATACATAGCCTAAATATTATTTTATACAATATTTCAAATAATTTTGTGCAAGAAAAAACTTTGTGTACATTGAACCATCAGGAAGCAAAAATGTCACTATTTTAGACACCCCTGTGGATAATCTGGTTGCTTGACATCAATGTCATTCCTGACGCTGAATGTATATGCTACAATAAGCAATCATTTTCTTATACTTAGTTACATATAAGTACTTAACATTAAAAAATACAACATTCCATTGATACAGTGAAAAATTAATGTGTTCAGAGTAACTAAGCAGCACAGTAGCATTATCAGAATACTTGTATCAATTGTTAATTTTAAATGTTTCTTCCAGATTAATCTGCCTCATTAATAATAGTTTTTGTCTTAGAACTCTGTTTGATTTTACAAACTACAATGGTTTCTTTTTCCGTTATGAATACATGCTGTTCTAGTCCTTCAACATGTGCATCACATTTTCACCATGTCGTCTATAGGTGCTTTTTCTGCAGTGTTAACAATGTCATCTTCATCATCATTATTTTCAACATCACCTTGATTCAGAACTAATTTAACTATTTTACCATTGGCCAATGAAAGAACAACTGGAGCATCATTATCGATGTTAAAAAATGTCTTCCATACCCACTTCTTTCAGTTTACAGATGGCCTCTGAAGGTATATATATATTTTTTTCTCACGTGATATACCCAATCTTTCAAAGTCACCACTCTGTGCATCATCACTATTGAACATGCTCGCAGGCCATAGGTTGTGCCAGGCGTGGGCAACTTTAGTCACTGTGTTCCAAGTGTTGACAACAGCATATATACAGCATCCTTCATGCTAAACTCCTTTTGAAAACTTTCCACACCCACGCCTCTGTTCATTCCTGCTAGCATGCTTTTCAACAAAGTGTTTTTATATTTATTCTTCATTAATTTAAGGATACCCTGATCACAAGGCTAAATTAATGAAGTAATATTTGAAAGAAAGTGTGTGGCATAAACATTATTTTTGATGAGAATTTCAGCTGGAGGATGACCAAAACAACTGTTGAAGAATAACAAAATCTTTCAGTTGTGATTTAGTTCAGCTTCTCTGTGATGAGCATGAGCCACCGGTACAAAATACTTGAAAAACAACGACAAAGGATACCCTGGTGATCCATGCCATTTTATTGCATAATAATGGACTGGTAAGAAATCTACTCCTAGAAAACAGTGAGGGTGCAAACTTTTACCTATCACAGCAAGTTTACGTTTATGTCAGCTTGTACCTGCTGTATTAGCACATCCAGCACAGTTATCTTCTCCTTGGCATCTTTAATTCCTGTAGGGGCTGTCTCACCAGCTGTAGTCAAAGTCCTTCTGGGGCAATAACACCAAAACAATCATGTTTTAATCCACATTATAGACTTGTTCTGGTGCCAGATTTTATTGATGATGACCTTGACAAACTTGTTTTCTATTGTTTCCTGATCAGCAATTCTTTATTAACACAAATTTTAAAAATGCAATGCCATGTATTTTCTTAAATTTCTTCCACTAACCTCAAATATTCACAGTTCCCTTCCATTTTCAGTTCATTTTAATATAACTTTGTTTTATAATCAGCATACCCTTAAGTGGGATGTGTTCACTGCAATGTTGATGAATCCTCTCTTTCAATACACAACCAAGACCTTCATTTTTAGATTTATAAAGAGTTTTTATATTTTTGTAAATTTCTGTTCATCACCGTCAGCACAGGACATCAGGAGTTTATCCTTTTGTTTCTTCATGTCATATATGATGGTCATTCTAACACCATACTCTTCGGTAAGATGTTTCACACTTACATTGCTATCCAGTTTCTCCAACAGTTTAACTCTCCATGCTATAGATAAATGTAAATACTTTCTCCTTTTCTTATTATTGTTATCCACAGGAGTATCTGCAGGTCTTTTTGGCATTTTCAAAATCTTTACAACACAGAGCAGAGAATAAATAACAACAACAAAGCACACTGAGTAACATACGTAAGTCTTGGGCATCATGGGGAAACCTGACATTGGCATGTTTGGTTTGCACACAAGCCATTGTATTACCTTTTGTAGGCCTGCTTGTGTGTGGAAATTTGGGCATGTGTGGAAAAGATATATCATAAACGAAGGGGGCTCAAGGGTCCTTCTTCCCTTGGGGGATGCTGAAAAAACTGTTGTGTACCTGCGTTTTGACTGAGACACTTCACATGAGATCAGCTGTAGAATTTTCCACTTGTGGTATCAATATCATTGCTCAAAAAAAGTTTTGGATTTGGAGAACCTAGGATTTCAAATTTGGGGGTTAGGGTTGCTCAGCCTGTACTTCAAGATCTCTTGGAAGAAGGAAGACTTGAAAACTGAGAACAATTAGTTAAGCTCCCACATTTATGGTCACAACTGCTGGAATTAAGAAGAGTCATAGATTAATTTCTACTGAGTAATAGAATATTTGAATATTTTTCAAGTATTTTGTACCAGTGAAATAGATTAATTTCAAACTAGGAAAGAATATTGTATGTTATTTCTTTTTGAATTTTTAAATTATTTTAGGAAAAAATAAAAGTTAATATTTCTATATGAAAGCTAGCTGAAAGTAACACTGGAGTTGAAGCAAAAATAGCTAATTTTAAATGTCATGTGCACCTCATACTCACGCTGACCCTGACCAATTAATGTCCTTAGTCATTTCTTTAATTATTAAAAAAATACACAATACAATGGCTGTTAAAAATAATGCCTATTAGGGCATTTTAATAACTTTTAATGATATAGGGTTATGCTTTGTTATATTAACATTGGTTTTATTCGGCCTGAATTAAATTTTTATTTATCTCCTAATTTCCCAGAAGCAATCAAGCTTTGTGTTCTTTTTCATGTGCTTGATTTTAAATCCAGGAATTGACTTCAGAAATTTATGACCATTTTTTTCCTTGAAAAAGTGGCTAGTGCCAAGAAAAAGCGCAGTATAAACATAAAAAATATTAATCCTTTTAAATTCCTATGCTCTGACAAAATTAAAGGGAGACCACAGTAACTCAGAGTCTGAAATCAGTGCACGACACCTCTAGGGAGATTGAGTTCAGGCACTCGGGGCTCTCAGCCTTAACAAAAACCTCATGGCTAAGTGAGGCACAGAAGCAATGGAATTATTCATCTTCAGAGACCACTAAGGTTTGGACAACAGGCATAATAGTAGAGATCTGAGAGCTTCACCAAATGTTCTACTCTGCTTAAAGCCCTTGGATCTTTGCACAACCAAGGATGTGGGAGTGAATCCTAATAAAGGCTGAGATTAAAATCTTGGTCAGCTCAGTAAGATGTAAACTCAAACGTGGATGCCATTTAATTTTTGGAAGATAACATTTACTTTACAATGGAGTTTAGGTACAAAATTTATACTTGTTTTATGAGGAAATATTGCATATTACAGGAATTTCAAGAATATTTACTCAAAACCCGCATTGCCCAGCTTCACCAGGGTCAACAAGAGATTACCTTGACTATCACCAAGAACATAGTCTTATAGGTACAGAAGGTTGACCTAATCATTGCTCAGAACTGGTATCAGCAATTTTTAAATTTTCAGTGAAACCTATAACGTTTGACATAACCAGTGACTTATCTCTTTAGAGTAGAAAAACTCTAAAGCTAAACAGAACCATAGGCAGAATTTGCTTCATGACTACAGAACGAAGCAGGAAAAGTTACAATAGGAATCTGATGTTTAATGGCATCAGTCTTGTTAGCACAATAACGGATTTGTCTTCCAGTATCTGGATTTTTGTTTCCTATTTAAAGGTATGCTTTACCCTGTGAGGCTCCTGGTGGTACCCTGGCCTTAAGCTCTTTTTTTTTTTCTAATGTCCACTTTTGATCCTCATCCTCTTGTTTACTTCTGACCCTCATCCTTTCAGACATTCTTATTGATTCATATTAATCAATCATTTTACAACTAATACTAATCAGTTTGCAGCCATTCTGTCCCTTCAAAATGATTTTGCACATCTCTGCTCCAAAATACTGGTTTCATGGCTTAATTTTAAGGAGACAACTTTACTTCCTCTATGTCCGGGGTTATCATGAATGCCTCACTGTTGCCACTAAGTTAACAAATACACATGTCATCTCAAAATCAGTTTATAAAATCCTTTTTATCATTTGTGCCTAGTCTCATTTTGCCAAATATGTAATATATTAGGATGGTCAAGGATTATGCATTTAAAAGCCCAAAATGTGGAATTAAACAGCATTATACAATGTCTCTTTCTTTGAATATTAGACAGAGTAACACAATTTCTAATGAGTTTAGTAGGTTTTTCAGCTTTTCATTGTCAGTTTTAAACCTTCGTTATGATTTAACTAATCCAATGAGAGTTGAAAGTTTGGATATGGTACGCTTAAAGTTTCAAAATGGCTAACATGGAATAATTCAATTTCAGTGATGCTCTCTGGGTTTCAACTCTCCCAGAGCAAAGTAGAAGCCAGATGTTTTTCTGGGAGGACTGAAGATTTTACCTCTTTTGTGACCATCTCCCAGGAAATGTCTAGTCCAGAAGATCTTTGCATTGCAAACACTTGCTTTGGTCTGCAAAAAGTTATAGTGTCTTTATCACCAAGATCTGTATTCTTATGCTGTTAAGACTAAGTATAAGGTTTTATGGATATCACTTATGTCATCTCTTTCTCCAAATATTATTGTGTAAAAGATGAAAATAGTTTTCAAAAAACATGATTTTAAAATTAGAGAATTATATTATAGCTAGGATTAAAAAACTAAAATAATCTTAGATAATTAGGAATTGCATAGCTCAAAGAATGCAGTTTAAGATGGTGACATTTCAAAGTAAAATAAAAATTGAGTTAAAAAAATAGAATAAGTTTCAAATTTGTAAATGAACATCTTCCAAGGTATAAATTTACTACATGTTGAAACTAGAACTACCATATCATGGATAAAGTTCTACATGCAGCACTCTTATCACCGTATTATCTTTCATTTCTCTTTTTCTTTGTTTTTGGTTTTGTTTTGTTTTGTTTTTTGAGATGGAGTCTTGCTCTGTCGCCAGACTGGAGTGCAGTGGCACAATCTCGGCTCACTGCAACCCCCCACCTCCTGAGTTCAAGCAATTCTTGTGTTTCAGCCTCCCGAGTAGCTGGGATCACAGGCACACACCACCACATCCAGCTAATTTTTGTATTTTTAGTAGAGATGGGGTTTCACCATGTTGGCCAGGATGGTCTCAATCTCCTGACCTTGTGATCTGCCCACCTCAGCCTCCCAAAGTGCTGGGATTACAGGCATGAGCCACCGCACATAGCCAGTATTATCTTTCTTACCAAGAGATTCCATTTTTATATTTGAATTTCACAGTCAAAAGGACTGTTATGTATGAAATCCAGTTTCTCGAGTGTTCTGAAATCCATTTGTTACAAAAGGCAATACAATACTGAGAATTATAATATAAATGCTATAGTTTCCTTATCTTGGGTATGAGATGGTGCCCTTGAGTTCCCTATGGTACAGCTTTGTGATGACGGCAAAGTGAAGCAGACTAAGTCATCTTCCCCGAAAATCCTAAACCTGGCCACCCCAGGATCCCAGTTCTGTATCTCTCTATAGGCAGTGTCAATGGTACTTGTGTATTCAGAGTAGAGAAGAGGTTTAGTAAGTCTAAGTTTTCAAGTGTAAGGTTAGATGTAGAAGGGATTTTTTTCCAAGTGATTTGGGAGGTGCTGCCTATCAGGTAGAAAACTTAGTCAATAAAAAGTCAAAGTCACAAGTGGGAAAGCAATGATGTGCATCTAATTAGAAAAACAAAGAACAGATTTAAAGGGAATAAATGGTAATAGAGTTTGTGGATAAGACGTGACAGAATAGCCAACTTGCAGAATGGAGTTTGTTTTGATGATTTAGAAATTCGTTGGCAAGGTTTATCTGCTGATCAACAGTGGTGAAAGGTGGACAGTACTGCTTATAAGATCTGTATCAAAAAAAAAAAAAAAAAAAAAAAAAATTCACTCTTTATCCTGTTTCCTCGTTTTTGAGATCTATCTCAAACCTAAATAGCTTTAAAACAATGAAGGCTTTTAAAAATCTATTTCCAAGATACTATCTGTGTCACTCACATGGTGCCTGGGATGTAAGAGTTATCCATTAAATGTTTACTGGGTAAATTTTTACTAAAGTGTTAATGACTCATAACTAAATTCCTGAGAGATTTCTACAATTAAAAGAATACAGAATATGAAAGAGATCTGAAGTTTTCAAATTCTATGAGTATGCATTGTTCTCATGGTAAAATCTCGGACATTCAGAAGCAGATAGTCAGTATATACTTTGAGCTGGAAGATCATGAATTTACCTCTTTAGCTAAACATAAGTGGTAAGTCACTGCACTGACTTCATCCAGCCAATATTACTTTCTGTCAGAAGATAACATATATTGCAAATAGGAACTCTGGATCAATCTGATTGCTTGTGATCTCAGACAGGTATTATAATTTCCATCTATACAGATAGATAAATAATACATTGATACTCAAATTTAAAGGTATGCTCCTTCCACTACACCATGTTACTCTCTTAATCTCAAGGGAAAGAAAGGGGAGGGGATATAGAATATTTTTATCAGAAGCAGCAGATTCTCTTTAACATTCTGAGAGCAGTCTTTGCATTAGATGCCTTTTACATACACCCAAGAGCCAAGTAATGTGCCCTCAAAGGCATAACTCAGGAAAAGAGAGGTGCACATTTAGCTATTCATGCCAAAAAATGATAGAAGACTAGCAGGCAAAGACAGTCAAATGATAAAAGTCTATGCAAGTTCAATATCTCCATGGCTCTGCAAGATGACAAGATAAAGCCACTAGGTTTTATATTATTAGTCATGAATGATCAGCGTAGTTTTAAGAATACATTTCAACACAGCAACTTCACTTTTTTTAAAGGCACTTTTTTGACACTACCTTAACAAGTGGAAGTCTCTGGATATGTACACATATAAGTTGCATCCCTCTCTATATATAGCTTTCCACACAGTACATGTAGATATACATTTGAATGACTCAGGTATGTATTCATTAATGTTGCCTGAACTAGCTTTATCACTCTTTGGACTATGAATCTTAAATGTTAAAGTGCTTATGATTTAGCCAAAATGCATTTTTGAAAACAAATATTACTTATTAAGTCCATTATATTCCACCAAGAAAAATCACCTTTGTTTCCTAAACTATTCATAAAACTGATGAAAAGGCATTTCCCAAATTACAAATAAACAAACAGCTCATTGGAGATAAAACAGAAATTTCTCCAAATTAAGAAACACCAAGAAAAATTCAACTAAAACAATATATAGGTACTGTTTAATTTTAATATGTTGAAATAAAATGGAAACCTCTAGTACCATAGAAAATTGCTACTCCTCCTTCCAGTTGCCCTGTAAAATGTCAGCACTGTACAGCCTCCATTATGCATATTCTTCATATGGGTATTGCCATGAATTTGAAAATTCAGCACTTGGTTTAATTATATCATTTAATTATATCAACTCTTGAAAGACTGTTAGAGTACTTTTTAGCATTAAACTTCTTAATTTTAAAACGTACATTTTTCAAAGAATAAATGCCCATCTTGCTGGAGTCTTAGAACAACCTTGTGAAGATGGCAGATAAGAAGCAATATCAGTATTTTAAAGAGGCAAATAAAAACTCAAGGCACAAATCTGTGAAGTGACTTGAAAAAATGAAGTTAAGAATTTGCTTCATATGTTAGTGGATCTATTTTTTTTCCCAAACAGATTGTGCAAATTTGCTTTCCTCAAAATCTTGGGCATTTGTAGATGTCAAAATAATACCTGAGCAATAAAAATAACCTTCAAGCACAGACAGTAAAACCATACCAATCTTCAAATTAATATAAAGTAACACTAAGCTCATACAGGTGTAGGGGCCAAAATTATAGCAAACTGTCACACTTTCAAAAACAAATGTTAAAGATGTATGCTTTCTCAGTTCATTGAATGTTCTTTACAGAAAGCCTAAGTTTAGGATTTACTTGGCCCTAAACTGGTAATTTATCCACAAAAATATTGATTTATTCTGAGAGTAATAAGAAAATAAAGATCTTAGCTTTCTGCATGTATGCTTGATGCTATAACCATCGGGTTTTTGCCCATCTAATAGTATAAACAATTATTTAAATTATTCATTTACTCTTCTTAATTTGTATCCACCAGGTAACACTGGAGTAGTTATTTATACAGTTTTAATTAATTTGAGACTTTTACTATTTTTGTATTCCCACTTAGGATTCTGGAAAGGTGAGAGAACATTAAAAGTTTATTTCTGTAAATGTCAGATTGATCCCTTGAAAACATACATTCACCAGAGGTCCTAACTAAAATAAATAGGTGGGTGAGTTTAAAAATGAATGTTGATATCTTCAGAGGTACAGAAACCTTGGTAACATATACAATAAAGGGCTTAGAAAATAATAATAAGTCAAATGGTAATAAAATCAATATACGAATGAGTGAAGATATGTGATAAAGATTAGCCTACGTAATACATTATAGGGCTGAAAGAAATTATATTATCTCATGTAAGAATCTCTCAAGCATGCACTTTAACATGAACACCTCCCCATCCGTGCAAACATACCAATATCTAGTGAACAGAATAATTTTTAAAAATAATAAGAAAATAGTAGAATCTGAATACATCAGAAAAATAGGAAAACAACAAAAATATCTGTTTAATTATAATGGACACAAAGAGAACCTCAAGGCTTAACAATAGAAACAGTTAATATGAATTAAGCTATTTATTTAATTGTTTATGTGTTCATGGAGCAGTATTTACTAGCCACTGTATTTCATGCACTCTGCCTACCTGGTGCAAGAATATTAAAATCAATTAGTTATGGCCCTTGACTTGAGAAACCAAGATTCTAGCCAGGGCCCCGTTAAAACAAAACCAAGAACACCTAGTCACAATAAAAGGTGATTTCCTGTTAAAATTACATAGAACCCATAAGGTGGGAGAAAACACGTATGAGATGGACACAGGAACATGGGAACAATTGGCATTAGTAACTTCCTGTAAGAACCACATCAGGGGCTTGCATAAGAAAAAAAAAAAAAAAGAGAGAGGGAGGGAGGGAGGGAGGGAAGGAGGAAGTGATGGAAAGATGAAAGAAAGATAAAGAGAAAGAGAGGAAGCAAGAAAAAGAGAAAGAAAAGAAAGAAAGGGAAGGCAAGGGAGGGAAGGGGAGGGGAAGGAAGGGATGGGGAGGGAAAAAATATCATTTTTCTGGTATTAAAGAAGAATAGGAAGGACTGGATGGACTCACTTTGGACTTTCTGTACTGTACTGTACTTGTACTGTTTAATAGCCCCATTTTGTGTTAACATGAGACTGTATTAGTTTGCTCAGATTATCATTAAAAAAATGCCATAAATTGTATGGCTGAAAAATTAGAAGTTTATTGATTCACAATTTTGAAAGCTAGAAGTCTGAAATCACCGTGTCATCAGGATTGATTTCTTCTGAAGGCCGTGAGTGAAAAATCTATTTCAGGTCTCTTTTATGGGCTTATAGATGGTGGTCTACTTTCTATGTCTGTCTATTCACATCATCTTTCTTCCATGTGCATCTGTATCTATCTAAGTTGCCCCTTTGCATAAGAACAGTAGTTATATTGGATTAGGGACCACTCTAATGATCTCATTTTAATTTGATTACCTCAGTAAAGATGCAGACTCCAAATACTGTCACAATCTGAGGGTACTAGGAAATATAAAATCATATTTTGAGGGATACAATGCAACCCATGATAAAAAGTATAGAATAATTGAATTAGACACTGGCCCCCTCGCCCCCCCCCCCACACACACACAGTGTATGGATATTGACATAAAAAACTGATACTACTCTTGAGTCAGTTGTGCCAATCATTTTCCTCACCCCCAGGCCAAGAATGTAATCTGTATTCAGATTTACAGATAGGCTAGGGAAGTATTTTCCTGATTAACAGTCATTTAAAAATACAAAAATCATATATTAACCAAAATTATTTGATCTTATGCACCCAATGGTTTTGTGCTCAAGATATTAGATGCAGAGTTGGAGGCCCCAGCAGTAGAAGGGTAGAAGATATTCTCAATTAAGATTATTCCTCAACCTTTTAACTTGACAATATTGCTACTGCCTGATTCTGGTGTTATAATTTATGTTCCCAAGGCTTATTCTATCCCTTTTCATAAACTGAAGAAATATAGCCTAGGCCTTCATGGGCAGAAATATATGTGCATAAAAGTATAAAATATAGCTTGGTACCTAGGATGTTTCTTTTTGTGTTTCCCTGATTATTTGATATTTGAATAGATAGCTTTAGAAGCTAAATCTGAAGCAAACTCAATTGCATATATCATTAGAGAGAACTGAAGAGCTTAGCCACTTAACTTCCACCTCCTTTGGACTAAATAAGGAAGTCTTTCTGACACTCCAATATATACCGAAGAGCAATCCTTTTTATGGCAAAGCTTTTGAACTTTGTTTGATGCCTGCTTGCCTTTCACATGCTTAATAAATATTCATCAGTCACATCAGCAGGATAGGGAAGCATGCCCCAAGGAACGGTTGAGAATCACTGTATAATGTAGTGATAGTAATATATCACGTGGATGCAATTATTAACTATCATCTGAATGAGACAAGCACAATAATCAGTATTTCTCTTCTGTTTCTATTTCATTGCTGAAAGTATATGATTATTTAAACCCCATCTGATTCTTAAAAAAATGATTTGAGGTAGCTTATACAATAAATTCAGTCCAGCAATATAAAGGTAGTCTGAAGAAACTGGACTAAAGTAAAGGTAAGATTAGTAAAAGAGTATAAATTTTATAGTGTACTTACTATGTAAAATACATAACAATACATTACACTAAACAAAGATTTAATCCAAACATTCAAGGATGAATTATCATTAGAATATCAAGCAACACATTACTACACTAAACAAAAAATTATCGCTGGGCAAAGAGATCATGTCTGTAATCCCAGCATTTTGGGAGGCCAAGGTGAGTGGATCACTTGAGGTCAGGAGTTTGAGACCAGCCAGTCCAACATGGAAAAACCCTGTCTCTACTAAAAATACAAAAATTATCCAAGAGTGATAGCACATGCCTGTAATCCCAGTTACTTGGGAGGCTGAGGCATGAGAATTTCTTGAACCCAGGAGGTGAAGGTTGCAGTGAGTCAAGATCATGTCACTGCATTCCAACCCGGGTGACAGAGCAAGACTGTCCAAATGAATGAATGAATGAATGAATAAATAAATAAATAAATAAATATTTTTTAGACATGTTAAAAAAGGAAAAAGTCAGTACAGTATGTTGATAGATGTCATAAATGTATTTATGCAGTTCAATACTTTTTATGATTATAAATTTTCAACAATAGGCATAGAAGCAATTTCCTTAACACAATAAAGCCTTCATATTTACAAACATCATATGTGATGGAGAAACTTTAGGACATTCCATCCCTTGCCAGTTGTTCTTTTGTCTTGCTTGTTTCCTGTATTAGTTCATTCTCACATTGTTATAAAGAACTACCTGAGACTGGGTAATTTACTTAAAAAAAAAAAAAAAAACAGGTTTAATTGACTCACAGTTATGCAGGCTGTACAGGAAGCGTGGCTGGGGAGGCCTCAGGGAAACATAATCATGGCAGAAGGCAAAGGGGAAGCAGGCACGTGGTACATAGCTGGAGAAGGAGGAAGCCAGAGGAGGGGGAGGGGCCGCACACTGTTACATGAGAACTCACTCTCTGTCATGAGAACAGTAAGGGAGAAATCAACCCCCATGATCCAGTCACCTCCCACCAGACCCTCCTCCAACACTGGGGATTACAATTCGACATGAGATTTGGTTGGAGACCCAAATCCAAACCATATTGTTTCCCTAGGTTGTCAGGGATTCCAAATCTGGAACATTTTCTCTAGTTCGTTATTCAAGCTTTGAACTCAGGACTCATTGACATCACCCAACTAATAATATTCTGTCTGTTGATAATGTCTTTCTCTTTCTGAGGCTAGCCTTTATATGCCTTATAAGAAGACGATTGGCAGTAAAAGAAACTCCAATTAGTTAATGGATCAACTAAATATTCAGGAAAATTTTAACTTTCAAAGAATTCCAACAATTAAATCCTCATTTATAAACTATGTTTCATAGTTTGTTTCTCAGTTTGCATAAGGATTTTGTTCCTCTTTTTACAAGAATATGAATATTTGATGTATGTGTATGCACTTATTGTGTGCACAAGAAAATATCTAGACATTTCTCAACAATAAATGTATGTGATTCTAAAATTATGCTTATGAGCACTTTGTTTTACTTTTATTGTCAGAACATCACTGGAGGTGTTAAGAATATATATTTTATATTTCCGACATAGAACATTGATCTCTGACCATGATCAGATATATATCTATAGAGTCATTTAGAGAAGAGAAAATGTCATACAAATGGAAAAAAAAAATAGCAGAATTTGGACCCCTTGAGATTACAAAATAACAGTAACAGTTCTTTATGTAGTTTCCCATAACTCAGGTGTGATAAACAGATCAGAGGTTCTCAGCCAGGGCTATGCATCATAGTTACTATTAGGAGCCTTTTTTTATTATTTTGGGTTTTCTTTTAATGGTTTTTGTTTTAAATTTGTTTGTTTTAGTGTTTGAATGCCTTCCTTTGTTTTTTTTTTCTTTTTCTTTTTCTATTGGGTGTTCCTACCACACCCTGTAATAACTGAATCAGAATCTCAAAATCTCAAAATTACTTTTGATCCTAAGTCACGAAAATGGTTAAGAATTTCTAGTATTCTGTTAAGATACATATAACAACAGAAATAGGTGTAAAAATACAAATTGTTAAGCAAAATAAAATCTTAGGCACAGCATGAACTATTTATTCTAAAGTATATATATATACTTTATATATATACATATGCATACATATATACAACAATGTGTGTGTGTGTGTGTATATATATATAAAACAACTTTCAATTTTTAAACAAAATTCATATTAAGATAACACTTAACACTCGGTGAATGTGATGATGAGTTGAGAATGGGCCTGGGAATTAGAGATAACGGAGTGATACAAAATAAAACAGAGTAATTTTGCATGAATTTAAATTTGTGGTAAAGACTGACTAGTTCACCAAAACCATATTCTTTTATTGGACACAAATGAAGACTATAGACTCTGCAAGTATGCTGGAATCATGTGAGTGAGTTTTGGACAATGGAGAGTGGTAGAAGTGAAACACAATACTTTTGGTCCTGATGAGTATACCTTATGTGTGATCACGCTGTCATTCTTTCTTTCTTTTCTTGTGAATTCAGCTGCATCACAAGATGAAAAGATCCTGGATACCTGAGTCATCAGTCAGAGAAAATTCACCAAGTAGAGCCTACTTGGCTTACAATGGTCTGTGACATGGGTGAAAATTAATCATTTAGGTTGTTAAGCTAATGAGATGTTTTGTTAGAGTAGCCCGTGCTAATCACTCTAACAGAGCGATGATGGTGTGACATGAAATAAAGAATATGATTAAATATAATTTCTGTTTCTATGAGAAAAATGTTTTAGAAACAGAGCAAATGAGAAAAATGCTCTGCAGATGAGTCTTGTACAAAGCCACCATGGAAACCAATGTTTCTATGTGTTATTGTAAGGGTAAAAAGCAGAGAAGAAAATTCAGTTTAAAAAGATTTTCAAGTTAAAATTCTGGCTGCATTGGAGAAACTGGTAAGAGAAAGTCTCTCAAGCTATAAACAAATTGAAAACTGGACAACATAAGTGAAACAGTCGTTTTCAGAAATTAGAAAAGAGGCAGCATGGGATGGTGATACCTGAATCCAGAAAACAAGATGTTACAGCTATAGGGATCTCCATCTTCTGTCTGAAAGCACTTTCTGGATTATGGCACTGGGAAGATAAATCGAAGGAGAATAGCGTCGTCTCACTGGATTGAGAAAACCGAAATTGTGCTGGGAATTTCCTAAACCAGCTGGTATATGAACAGCAGAGTACTGCAGAGAATGGAGTCAGGCAGTGAATGAGCAACAGTAATCTGCATAAAGATACCTTTGAATCTTTGGCTACATATTAAACCGTGCACATAAAAGATTTAAAAAAATTCTGGGGCACTCTAAACTGAGTAAATTCAGAGATCACAGGGGAATGGGAGTCATTTGGGTTCCAACCACTCAAAGTGAAAGAATCTTGTCAGATAACTGGGGTATTCAGAAGAGGCACACAAAGGTTTTAGAAGCAGGGATGAACTAACCTACAGTAAAGGCTACTCTACATCTGCCCTAACAAAGCTTAAAAAGAAGTGTCAAATGGATTACAGTATTCAAGGTTAAAATGTACTTTATCCCACAAACTCTACTGATTAAATCAATTTCAATCAAATTCCCAGAAGATATTTGCAGAAACTGAAAAATACATTCTAAATACATGTGGAAATGCAAAGAACTTATAATAGCAAAAATAACTTTGAAAAAAAAGAGTGAATTTGGAGGATTTGAACCACTTAATGTCAAAATGTATTATAAAGGTCAATAATTTTGACAGTGTAGCATTGGCATAAAGGTAGACATATAACTGAATGAAATAGACTAGGGGGTCCAGAAATAGAAACGTATACATATAGCCAATTGACAATTACCAAGGAAATTCAATGATGGTAAAAAGAATCTTTTCAACAAACTGTGCTGGAAATATGGGATAAGCATATACATATAATTTAAAATGAATATCAACCTTTACCTCAGATCATACACAAATCTTACTGAAAATGTATCTTAGATCTAAATACAAAAGCCAAAACTATAAACTTTTAGAATAAAACAAAAGAATCTTATTTGCTTTCTGTTGGGTATTTTGCAAATTGGATTTAAAAACCCACAAATAAAAAAAAAAAAAAAAAAAAAGACAACATCAGAAATCGTTATCCTGAAAAATACACTGATAAAAAAATTAAGTCTGGACAACATAGTGAGACCTCATGTCTACAAAAAACGAACAAAATTAGCCGGTTGTGATGGTGCATGCCTGTAGTTTCCTCAAGATGCTGAGGCAGGAGGATTGTTTGAGCCTGGGAGGTCAAGGCTGCAACGAACCGAGATCGTGCCATGGCATTCCAGGCTGGGCTACAGAGCAAGACCTTATCTTAAAAAAAAAAAAAAAAAATAGAAAAATTAAAAACAATGCATAGTCTGGAGAAAATATTTACAAAACATACAACCCCAAAAGAACATGTATCCAGAACATATAAAGAATCTTTCTAATACAGTATTAAGATATGCAAATTTAAAATAGTCAAAAGATTTTAATGACACATCAACAGAAAGATATGCAGATGATAAATAGGTACATAAAAATATGTTTACCAGCATTAGTCATCAGGGAAATGCAAATTAAAATCACAATGTAATAATATTATATAATCGTTAGAATGACTAAGGTTAAAAAGTCTGATAGTACCAAGTATCTGAGAGAATATGGGTCTACAGGAACTCACAAACAGTGTAGGTAGGAGTGTAAAATGGCTCTACCACTTTGGAAACTATTATGACAGCTTAAGTTATATATAAAACTACAAATTCCAAGAAATATGATAGATCAAGTCCAAGAAATATAAAGGCATGTCTACCTAACACCTTATACCTGAATTTTTAAATAACTTTATTTGAAATAGTCAAAAATTGGAAATAAGCCAAATGTTCCATCAGTTGGTTAATGGATAAACAAATTGTGGCATATCCATACAATGAATAATAATCCATTATTTACTCAGTTAAAAAAAAAAGTAAAGGTATAAAGAAATGCCACATACAATATAGCAAATAAATTTCAAAGCATTATGTTAAGTAAAGAAATCCAAGTACAAAAGACTAGATATTATATTATTCCACTTATATGACAAACTAGGAAAGATAAAATTTTAGTGATGAAAAGAAGATTAATTGTTGCTGGGGCAAGCAGATGGGAAGAGAGTATTGACTACAAAGGAGCACAGAAGAACTTTTTCAGTGACAGGAATATGGTCTATGACATTTGTGGTGGTGGTTATACAACTGTAGACACTTGTCAAAATTCATCAAACTATGCAATTAACATTCAATAAAGCTACCTCCCCCAATAGAAAACACAGATATTTTAAAATAAACAAAAGCTGAGCTAATTCTCTTTTGGAGAACTGCACTACAAGAAATGTTGTGAGAAAATTTTCTGGCAAAATAAAAATGATAATAAATGGACACCTAGGTCTACACAGAAGAATGAAAAGCATTTGATGTTTATCCATGATAAATATACATGCTAAGTATAAATAGTAAACATATAAAAATTATTTTATTCACTTCTTTCAGATACTTACTTGTTTAAAGCAAAAGTAATAGCTATTTACTTGATGATTATAGTACATGAAGAAGTAAAATATATGACAACAGTAACACAATGAATGGAGTAGAATAAAAGTATACTGTAACAAGAGTCTTACATTTTTCATTAAGTTTTATAATATTATTTATAGGTAGACTGTGATGAGTCAAAGATAAATTTTGTAAGCCCTTTCAGTTTCCACTAGTGCCAACAGTGGAGATAACATGGAAAAACTAAAAAAATTCTCAGCCCAAATAAAACTGAGAAAGACAAAAAAAGGAGCACATAGAGATAGGGAAAACAGAAAAACCAACAGCAAAATGAAATGCTTAAATCTAAACTTATTGATAAATTACATGTGAATTATCTAAGTTTGTCCTTTAAAAGGCAGAGATTATCATTAAATAAAAAACAAAACCCAACTACAACCATCCCTTGGTATACATGGGGATTGATTCCAGGAATTTCGCATATACCAAAATCCATTAATACTTAAGTCCCACAGTAGGCCCTGTGGAACCACGTATACAAAAAGTCTGCCCTACCTATGTATGGATTTCTTGTCCCATAAATACTGTATTTTAGACCCACATGTGTTTGAAAAAATATTCACCTAGAAGCGGACCTCCACAGTTCAAACTCATATTGTTTAGGGGTCAACTGTTAATGCCATTTACAGCTATACACTCTCTAGGAAGAAGCAGAGATAAGTTAAAATCTAAAGGATGGAAAAAGATACCATGTAATCAATATTAAAAAAACAAACAAAGAAACAAACGGAGGTGGTTATGATAACGTCAAAGTACTTCAGTACAAAGAATATTATCAGAAATATTTCAAAATAAAAAAGGGAAAAATAATACTAAAATATATGCAATGTATATGAGAGGTTCAAAAGATATTCATTTAAAAAACTGAAGGACTTGAAAAAATAGATAAATTCATAATTATGAGATTTTAACATACTTCTTAATTTTTTGAAATATTAGAAATATTGAAGACTTGAGCAACACTATTAACTAAAATGGTATTTTAGAGTATTACACTTAATAACAACAATTTATGCATTCTATTGACTGAACATAGAATATTTATTAAGAAGGGCCAAACTGCGAGTAAATTTAAATATATTAAAATCAGAGAGGGTTACCTGACCCCAATGAAATTAAATTTGAAAAAAAAAATGAAGATATTTGAAAAATCTCCAAATATTTGAAAATTAAACAAAATACTTCTAAATAACTTACTAAGATGTGTAAAGAAGCAATAACAAGACATATTAGAAAATATTTTGAATGGAATGAATATAAAAACCTGCTAAAACAGAATGTGTGTGAAGTAATTAAAGCTTGAAATTCTCACAGCACAAACTAAGAAACATCTAATATCAATGTTCTTGGATCCCTCATTTGCTAATGGCTGATTAGCTCTTATTGAACCAATTTTTACACAGATAATTGTAAACAACAGTAGATAATCTAAAAAATAGGTTTTTTTTGAGGTTATCAGAGACTGACCAAAATCAGGCAGATGTTAAAGGTGACAACACTTTGTAGAAAGGAACAGTACTGAGTAGGCTCCCTGGTTTCACCACTTTTAGTCTGAGTACAGATACTGATGCAGTTAAAATATGGAAGTGAGGAAATCTTCTTATTGGAGTGATGAACCAGAGGGCAGAGGCAGAATATTTTACAATCACACAGAAGAAGGGTAGGGTTGCGAGGCTATCTCCAAAAAGAAAGATAAGGTAGAAACACTATGTTACACCTAACTATCTGGCTTAAGTCTAACCAAAACACATGGATAAGACTACAAACAGAGAAATATAATAGAATCCAGAATCTCTGCAATATGTAATTCACAATATCTAGAATATAAATCCAAAGTACTCAGATTTCTAAGAAACCAGAAATTTCTAAAAATGCCACATTCAAGAGAAAAACAATCAATAGAGGTAAAACTGAAGGTGTTGAAGATGTTGGAATTACAGCACCAACTTTAAACCAGCTGTTGTAATTATCTTCAAAGACTTTGGAAATATATTGATAATGAATGAAAAGATAGTAAACTTCAGCAAAGGAACAGAAACTATAAAAGAACAAATCAGAATTTAAAAAATACAATATCTGAAATAAAAATTAACAACATATTAGAGATGACCAAAGATACAGTGAATGAAATTAAAAATAGATCAATAGGAATAACCTACACTGAATAATAGAGATAATAAATTGGGTGTAAGAGTTAAAGAAAGAGGAAAGAAACATGAAAAGTCGCTCAACAGTCAAAAACAGGTTTATTTGGGAGAATAAATCAGAGAGGGACTTCTGGCTGATTTCGGTCAGGAGCATTCTCTCTTACAGACTAAGAGTATTTAAAGGTTCAGGACAAGAGAACTTACCACAAGCTTGGAATGTTTCTGTGTGGAGGAGAAGTTTATTGTGGGGTTGGAATGTCTCTGGCCAGAGGGGAGGTTACCTTGGGCTGTCATGTCTCTGGTCAGGGAGGGGTTTATCTTAGGGTTGGAATGTTTCTTGTCAGAGATGTTATTTGTGGTTTACGGTCATGCTGACATTAGCCATTAGGCTGATGCCCTTTGGGGCTATTTTTGATCAAGGGGGGGAACTTTAAGATAGCGGTGCTTGTCCAAGGTGGTAATGCTCCTTCTCTGTCAATGGGGAAAATGAACAGAGGCTCAAGGACTTGTGCAACAATATAAAAGTATTTAATTAAGGATAATTGAAGTCACAACAGAAAAAACATAAAGGGACAAAATATATAAATAAATTTGGCTTAAAATTTATTTAATTTGGTAAAAACATACATTTATAGATTTAAAAGGCTCACTGAAACTCAGGGATGATAAATACAAAAAAAACCACATCTAATCCCAATCAAACTGCTGAAAATCAATAATAAAGAGTCTTGAAAGCAGCCAGAGAAAAACAACACATAACATATAGAAGACTAAAATATGGTTAAGTTCAGTGAAGGTAACTGTTATATCACCACTATGTAACACGGAGCTTAAGCCATATTAGGTACTTAGTAAATATTTACTGAGTATATAAAAGATTTATTGAGATGTCCAAATAAAGCAAAATATATGTTGAGTCAGCATAGGTAGTGTAAACAGCACTAGAGTTGGGGTAAAAGAGCTTCATTTAAAATTCACATCTACCTTCAACTAGCTAAGTGATTCTGAGTAAATTCCTTAGTTTCTGTACGTCTCATCTCCTCATCTTTGAATAATTGAATAATTACTCCATAAAGTTACTGTGAACATCGCATAGGACAGCCCATGTAAAAATGCCTGGGTTTTAACATAAACAAGATATATTGTACAATTTAGTTGATTCTAAATATTTCTTAGTGAGATTTTATGTTGTATTTCTTCATAGAGATATACTATACTGCTTAATTTCTGCGAGAGAAGGCCATATTTGATGTGCTGTTTTGCATGCAAATGTCATATGAACTATACAGAGTTTCCTGTTGTAAAGACAAATAACTTGTTGGCATCTGCAAAATGATGAAACTTTTGTCCATATACCGTCTCAGTCCCTAGAAAGGTGATGAAAATTTTGGTTTAATGCTTCTACTTCTTAAGTTTTTATAACTGACCATCTGCTAGACTTTCTTTAAATGGGCCAACTTATAAAAAATATCTGTTATATTAAGGTTTCTAATAAATGAATTGAAATTAAAAAATTTTTTTCACACACGATAATTTTATTTTGTATTTACCATTTCAACTCTTAAAACATTACTATCTAATATGTACCTTCAAATTCCTACTAGTAGTCCGGGCATGGTGGCTCATGTCTGTAATCTCAGCACTTTGGGAGGCCGAGGTGGGCAGATCACTTGAGGTCAGAAGTTCAAGACCAGCCTGGCCAATATGGAAAAACGCTGTCTCTACTAAATTATCTTAAAAAAAAAAAAAAAAAAAAAAAAACAAAGAAAGAAAGAAAGAAATTATTGCTAGTGTTTTTAACATTTGTACCACAAGAAAATTTGGTGACTTAATAGTTTTAAAGATATGTTACAATGTTTAGCAATGTTTAGCTCTACTACCATTACATATATTAACAGAATTTACTGAAAGCATATCAAAAACACACAAATATGTATTTTTTGTCTAGTCAAATTAAACTTAGTAAAGGTAGACTGATAACTTTTTTTGGTTATATTTTAACATAAAAAATTAAAAACAAACAAAAAAACATGTTTTCTGTATCATTAAAGGCAAATATATGGAAAAATTCTTTTTTTTTTTCCTATGGATTCACATTTCCAAAACAGATTTCTTATTTGACAATGTATCCTTCCACAAAGGTGAGGAGGTGGTCAAAATGACAAAATGTTACTAAATCATTAATAACACTGTGTTTCCCAGAGATTAAAAAAATACACTATACTTTAAGCTATGTTAGGTTGGGATTATTATCCTAATACTGTGAAGACAAATTTTCATTAAGTCACACATTTTTATGTGTGAAGTACAAACAGTGAATTATCTTTATAAAATGGAAGAAAATTGCAACTACTTTTCAAATGTAACCTTGACATTTTGAAAAGTGCAGTAATGGATCTGTCCCCATGGAGACAAATATTTTACCCCTTATTTCTGCAACCAAAATTCAGCACATTATATCCCGATCAGATCCCGTCTTTATACTCTGTCTTGGGGGTTTATACGATTACAAAAATGTGTCCAAGATAATAGTAAAGATTTGCAATGAATGTTTTCATTCTCCACCCTTCCAATTGATACTGTATGTTATCTTTTTTTTTTTTCTTTAACCTCAGGGTTTTCAAGATAAAATTTGTTTTTATTCAATAAAAAATAAGATTCAGTATAAAGGAAAAGTGTGTGAGACCTCAAAAGTGCAAGTCCTGGGACTAGGAATTGTATCTAATGGTTCTCTCTGCCAGCAGGACACATTTCTGGAGATAAAGATCACTTACAAATATTCAGAGTTTGCCTGCATTTTATTATTGACAACCACAAAATGGAAGAAATGTTTAGATTCATAAAAATGCACATTTGTCACTATGTACCATTCTTTTCTCTTTTTTTGTTATTTACATTAACGGAGATAATATATAAAAACATGCTTTACTCAGTGTCTAAAAAAATTAGTTGTTCAATAGGTATTCCTTCAGTTTTGTAAGGTTTTATTTGTTCATTAGTTTATTTTTTCCCTTTACATTTTGAAAAATATATTAACTTAAAAATTCTAATTAATGTTGTTAAAAACCAGACCTCATATTTATCATGTATAGTACTTTGTAAATCTCTGGAAGAAATTTCAATGAATCTAACCACTGGTATGTATATTGTCATTGGTAGCCTTTATACATGTGATTCATCAAAATTTTTTAAAAATGTGTGTGTGTGTGTTGACTTTTTTCATAACCATGACAATATACTTGACGTAAGCACATTTTTTTCTTATGTTTCAATGTCCTCTGTCTTAGGAGCTGGCTTTTTAGGGCACTATAGAACTCTCTGATATATCTCTGCAAACCCTGAGTAATTTCACCTCAACCCCTCATAACAAGACATCTAAACAGCAGAACCACATAGTTAACACAATTTATTTCATGTATCTTTTTTTTAACCTAACTTATTTTTCCTCATTGAAATTTGTGGTATAATAAGAAATGTATTTGGTTTTTGTCTCCAGTTTCAGGCATTAAGGTTCTGAAACCCTTGGAATTTTCTGAGTCATAGGAGTGTCTTTTGTTATTCATCTTGAAGCCCTCTGGATCACACATGAGGTTTTGTTAATGAGGTGGCTTAGGATGGGGCCCCTAGAGAGCCTCAGGTTGGGGTTGCTCACCAGAAAGACAAATGAAGTGATCAGAATCCTGTACTTTTTATCCATATTCACTGCCTTCCCAGAAAGCTGCTGGTGGTAAAGCTACACAACTCTTGAACAAGGAGATTTGATGAGCTTGTGGATTGGTGAAGGTATCCACATTCTTGGAGAGTGGTGCTCCCCCCCTCCACAAGGACTAATGCCCCTGTGCTGGGGACCCCTCCAGATCTTACCCTATGTACCCCTTCATCTAGCTGTTCCTCTGGATTCTTTAAAATAATCTTTATAATAAGCTGACAAACATGAGTAAAGTGTTTTCCTGAGTTCTGTAAGCCATTCTAGTAGAATTATTAAACCCCAAGTATAGTTGTGGGAACTCCCAATTTATAGCCAGTTGGTCAGAAGCATAGGAGACCCTGACTTGTGACTGGCATCTGAAGTGGCTCCAGTCTTGTGGGACTGAGCCCTTTTACCTGTAAGATCTGAGGGTAATTCCAGGAAGACAGTGTCAGAATTGAATTGAATTGTAGGACCGCCAACTGGTTTTAGAGAATCGATTGGTGTGGGGGAAAACATATCACACATTTTGGTGATCTAAGGTGAAGAATAGAAGTGTGTGAGTATAGAACAAAAAACAGCTTGTTTTCTCAGAAAATTATCAGCACTTGGTAAAAATAATTTATGGGAGGCATTTGTTTTAGACTGAGCTCCTGAATTAGACCCTAACAGATCATACCAAACCAAAATGGAGGCACTCATGCTAAGTAACACATAATCAAATTGAAACATTAAATTACCAGGTAGATTTCCAAACTGACCAATTTTTCTTGAAAACAGAAGACTCCCAACAACCCATCAGAGAGTCCACTATACCTGAGTCAGCATAAAAAAGAAGTTCCCTCTGCTTTAATGCTTATAAGTAAGCTAAAGTAAGCTGATGCTAACCAATCAGCTTTTTTTCTATTTTGTTTCCTTGTTACCTCTTACCAAAAAACCACACTTCAGCCATTTCCCAGTGGATGCTCTCATTCTATTTAGCAAAATGGAGGCTACTTCAATTCATGAATTGTGAATAAAAGGCAACTAGATTTTTGACTAAATTTATTGTAATTTTGTTTCTTGACACACCTAAAGTTATATAATGTATTTGCCTGTTTACTTATGTCCCTCTCCACTAGAATATAAGTTTTATGAAATCAGTAACTGTGTCTCTTTGCTGCTATATTCTCTGCACCGAAACTACACCTGATACACAGTAGATGCCCCACAAGTACTTGTTGAATTAATGAGTAAATAAGCTAATAAATAATAAATGTCTTCCTGTATTTTATTAATCTTACAGGTGCTAAAAATGTTTACAATATCAGGGAGGAATACACACATATACATATATAATACTTATACATGAATATACTCATATCCATTTTGTATTTCATTAAAGTCCTACTGTAAAATCTTTGCTTAGCTTCTTACACAGAAAACAAAGACATCCTGTGTAGCTTATCAAACATAGAAAGCCACTAGTAGAAAAAAAGGTATTTGAATGAATATTTTGTGAGTCATACAAGATAAGCTAACGAATACACTGAATTTTCATCAAGTTTTCTGGTACTTTTAACAGGAAAATTACACTGCTATATTATGTGTACACATTTAGCAAATAAATTTACACATATTCCCTTTAAAATCTGTAATAAAAGATGCTGCTTTTACAAATAATTATTAACCTTGTATGAGAGATCTTATTACAGGATAAGAAAATACAAAAACAAGGGTTCTGTGCATCAGTGACTGCTTAAAATGCTTCCAAGTCTCTAAGTAAGAAATAGTTCTTCTCCTTGTCAAGAGTGAACTTAGCACCTGATATTGACCCTTCAGATCTAGTTTAAGATGATGACCATGATGATGATCACTATCATCATCATCACCTTTTTGTTTTTTGAGACGGAGTCTCACTGTGTCATCAGACTGGAGTGCAGTGGCACCATCTCGGCTCACTGCAACCTCCGCCTCCTGGATTCAAGCAATTCTGCCTCAGCCTCCCAAGTAACCAGGACTACAGGCACACGCCACCACACCCGGCTAATTTTTGTATTTTAGTAGAGATGGGGTTTCACCATGTTGGCCAGGATGCTCTCGATCTCTTGACCTCGTGATCTGCCCACCTTGGCCTACCAAAGTGCTGGGATTACAGGTGTGAGACACCGCGCCCAGCCCATCATCATCTTTTATGGACAAATAATCATCATTACCATCATCATCATCATCATCACCCCTTTTATAGACAAATCATGTTTCCAAAAATCTCTGAAAACTGAAATTGTGTGTGTGTATGTGTGTGTGCGTAATTTCAGTTGGTAGTAAAATCCTCTCCTGACCAGATCTTATGTGTCACTAACACCTGAAATGAAACTCAGATGAAGCTATTTATATCCTTTATTCTGTTTTGTATGAAAGTTAATCTAATTTGCCTCATATTCACGTGGGCCTCCCCAGAACTCATGAGAGATATTATGTAACATATCATATATGATTCTATTACCCAAATTGTGAATTCCATGGGACATATTACCCTGAGGGTATCATGTATGTGACCTGTTAACACAAACACTTATTGATAACATGTTTTATCATATAATCTTTACAATGGTACTAGGAGGTAGATACTATTATTATTCTCAATTTTTTGTCCTTACATAGAGACTTTATTTGAATTTTGAATTTTGTCAATTTTTCCTTTGGCATCCTTTCTAGGGGAAAACAAAAGTTTTTTTCTTGTCCAGGGATTCAAACTTTTATTACAAGTTCCATTTATTTGTCATGTCACTTTAGTCACTTTTAATCTGGAACAATTCCTATTCCTCAGTTTTTCCTTGTCCTTGATGACATTTTCGAAGGTATTGGTGTGTTATTTTGTGGAATGTCGCTTGGTTAGGGTTTGCCTGTTGTTTCCTCATCAGTACACTGATGGAGTTTGGCAGGAGCATCACAGAAGGGATTTTGTGTCCTCAGCGCATCACATCATGGGGTCTGTTTATCCCATTGCTGTTGATATCAATTATACTCCCTTGAATGAAGCAGCGTATACCAAGTTTTTCCACTATAATAATTAGTTATGATATCTTGTGGGGGAAGATCTGTGGAACTATCCTCTTTCTCATTACATTTTCACCAATTAGTTTTAGCATCCATTGATGATTCTTCCTGAAACAATTATCACTCATATGGTTGTCAAGTGGCAGTTTTCTAATTCTATCATTTTTCCTACATTTATAAGTTGGAATTCTACCATAAAAAAACTCAGTTTAAAAAAAAAAAGCATTTTCTTTTCTTGTCGTGGTATCTATTAAAAGACTTTTAAACATCTCACTACTTCTGCTTTATGCTTATACATATTTTACACCCTCCAAACACCTGATGCATTATTTCCTTTTGCAAAACCCTTGCAGACTTTCCTTAATTGGCTGATTGCTTAGATGAGTGTTGAGTAGTCCCATCTGGAAGAGTCCTGTTCAGTCTCAGAGGATTGTGGGAGTTCTGGAAAAAACTTTGGAACCAGAGAAGTCTGTCCCCAAATCAATTCAGCCTCTTACTCTCTGATAAACCTTAAACAAATGATAGACCTTCTCAGGGTCTCACTCATTCCTGTCTCTTTGAAGGCAGAAACCATGTCTTTATTCTACTGTGGGTACATAAGTTCACCCACAGAGTCTGTTGAACTCAACCACAGTAGTTCTCCCTTATGATTAGGGAATACAAGCTAAGACTCCCATAGATGCCTGAAGTCACTAGTAGAACCACCCTAATTGCCCTCAATCAGAACATGATTCTGTTTATGTCTTCCACCCACAAATCTAATGACTTTGTTTTTTGTATCTTAACCAAGCACTCATTAAGCACTGTAGTTGCAACTTTTGCAATTTGGGGCACGACTGCAAAACTAGCATGAATTCCCTTTTTCTTCACAATTTCGTAGATAGATTAGTTCTTAGTGTAGATTTTAGGATTTTTTTCCTTATTGAGAACTTTCTCCTTTTCATTTAAAGGAAGCACTTTATGGCTTCTCTTTGGCATAGCCAAACTACTCTTGTGCTTTGGGGTCATTATTGAGTAAAATAAGAGTGACTTGAACTCAAGCACAGAGATACCATGACAGGCAATCTGATAACTGAGTTGGCTACTGCATGACTAAAGGGCAGGAGAGCATCACAGTGTGGCTATGTTGGACAAAAGGATGATTCACAGGACAAAGTGGTTTGCATGGGATTTCATCAGAATACTCAGAATGGCAAGCAATTTAAAATCTATGAATTGTTTACTTCTGGAATTTTCCATTTAGTATTTTTGACCCATGGTTGACAATGGGTAACTAAAACCACCGACACCAACACCATGGACAAGGGAAACTACTATACCTATCTTCTGCACCACTACTAGTCCATTTCCTCTTTTTGATTCATTTAAAGAATTGCTGTTTTTAAATCTTTTTAAAGGATCTTAGAAATTTTGTTGGAGGCCACTTAGTTTTTGGTTTATACTTATCTTTCTACACTTTATGATTTCCTCTTTTTACATAGGTATGCTTCTACTTTAAATCCTACATAGTTCTACTTCGATATTTTTATGATTCCCAAGTAAGAAATGAGAAGACTGAATGACAAAGAAGTTTAATAACCTAACCCTAAGATCACACAGCTTGTGGACGTTCAACTCTGGCAGCATGGATTCAAAACTTGTATCTCTAACCAATACTGTCTCTCCATTCTAATGCTTCTCATATTTTTTTACTATGAAAAAAAAACCCCAAATACTTTTGACCACATTCACCCTAAGATAACTAACTGCACCCTCACCCCCTTCATGTAATTGGAAAAACCCTCTGTACTCTCATTTAAGATTTGGAATATATACCAATGCAATAAAATGTAGAGGCCCTTTTTAATACTTTATTCTTTTCTATTCCAACCCTTCTGCTCTTTTTAATTATAATTTTTTCTTTCTTGACAACTTTAAGCTGGTTTTGTCCTCTTTCTACTCCTCTGTGAATGTCTTCTTTTTTTAATTTTATTTTTGTTGTTGTATTATTATACCTCACAAAATATAAGTATTCGATCAAGCTAAATGCTCATTTTAAAAAATTTTCTCTTTACACTAGGTGTAAGTATTAGTTCTTAGCTTGGAAGCAAAGACACCCCATCTTGAAAGGCTCTAGATGGTTGTTTACTCATCAGTTAGTGAGCTCTGTGACTGGTCTATGTCCACGTCTGAGAGCCAGAGTGAAAGAAACCAGAGTGATCCGTGGCATCTAGAAATAGACAGGCTCCCCTTCTTAGTGAAAAAGAATGCGAATTTCACCAACTCTTAACTGCCAAAGAATACAGTGTCTTCAGTCCATTGAAAGGAATCTCGTACTACTCTAGGCAATTTGGGCATTCAGGAAATCACAGGAAATCATCAACAGGTCTGATTAAAGTCTTGCTATTGTAAGTTTGGCCCTCTTGAAGACTAAGCTCTTGGCTGGCAGGGTCTGGTAATTATTCTATCCTGAGCCTTTATTTATTAGGCTGATGT
Source organism: Macaca fascicularis (assembly GCF_037993035.2). NCBI lineage: Eukaryota > Metazoa > Chordata > Mammalia > Primates > Cercopithecidae > Macaca > Macaca fascicularis. The sequence goes on along the minus strand of NC_088389.1, from coordinate 104,147,635 downwards.
AAAAGTTATCACAGTTTTTGTCATTAAAAGTAATGGCAAAAATTAGGCCTGGCGTGGTGGCTCACGCCTGTAATCCCAGCACTTTGGGAGGTCAAGGCAGGTGGATCAAGAGGTCGAGATCATCCTGGCCAACATGGTGAAGCTCCGTGTCTACTAAAAATACAAAAATTAGCCAGGCATGGTGGTGGGCGCCTGTAGTACCAGCTACTCAGGAGACTGAGGCAAGAGAATCGCTTGAGCCCAGGAGGCAGAGGTTGCAGCAAGCCGAGATGGCATCACTGCACTCCAGCCTGGTGACAGAGTGAGACACTGTCTTAAAAAAAAAAAAAAAAAAGGGAATGGCAAAAATTTATTTCAGTACATAAAAGGATTCTGGATGTGGCAAATGCTAACAAAAAGTATTTCTTTCCAAATTAAATACTTTAGTCTATGGCAGAAGGAGATAGGTATATCTGAGAGAAGGATGCTTTTCCAGATACATGTCACTTCGCCCCTGTGAAGAAGAAAGCTGCAGAAAAGTTTGTTGTTGAATATTTACATTCTAATTCTAGCTCTCAACCAATCCAATGGGTAAATGGGAAACTAAGCACTTCCTTTATGCCTAGCATTGTTTATTTACATTTTTTATTTGTAAAACCAGAGAATCTGCCAAATTATAGCATCAACTATGAAGTTGTATGCATAATACATTTTATTAAAAGATATGCATATATTACACATACACAAGAACATAAGTTTTATATATGAAATATGTAGAATATATAAAAGATAAAGGATAATTTTAGAATGGCTAAAATGTATCACAAGCAAAAATATATATGTGTGTATAGATATACACACATACCTATGAACTGGTTTCAATAAAAGCATCCACATGTGTGTATGAATGTATATAAGAAGAATAAATTCCTAGAAGGAAAGAAAACTTGTTATAAATAAAAACAAAGTTCAATGAAATAATCTTTGAAGTAATAACAGTGGAAAAATAAACAATATAAGGCCAGATACATAAGAGTACTACCAAAGGTAGGAAGGCTATTAGTGCATAACTATGTCATAAATAGAAATGAAGTTTTAGTACAGAAGTGCAGCTTAATTCAAATCTTGAAAGCAAAGGGCATCATTAAATTCCATTAGCACTCAGAAACAATTGTATTGCTGCATCTCTTTTAATCTGAATGTGCACGCTTCCAATTATTTATTATTTTTATTTTTAGAAAAAGGAAGGTTTTTAGAGTTTAATAAGGGAAATTTTAGTATTACCTTTTCCAATATAGTTAAGCAAAAAGGTGCACATATTAATAACCTATCAAGAACTATTTTTACTATGCCTCTTTGAACAGAATGCTTCTCCCATGTAAAAGTTTTAGTAGATACACTTTCCTCTGTATTTCTTTCTTTTTAAAATTTGTGAGTTGGAAATACATTTATATGGTTCAAAATTCACAGTGATATGGAAACGTAAACACAAAACAGCAAGTTCACAACTTTTCAAGAACTCAAAGTTGGAGTGCTGAAGCTATAGCACAGCCATTTGGTCTAAACATCTAAGAAAAGTCTAGAGCCTGCATGGAAACACACAGCACAAGCAGGGGCTTTACCAGGACAAAATGCAGCTGGAAAACAAGAAGAAGGGTTCAGCCAGGGCTATAGCAAATTTATGGATGGTGAATGTGCACCCTGGCAAGAGAAAGCAAAGTCCCTGGGGACCCAAACCTGGGGAGTCTGCCAACTGAGGATACACGGAAAATTTTGGTAGACTCCTAGGAATTTTCTTTGTGTCGCAAAACTGGGAGAAAAACCAGAAGCCATTATGGGGGAGGGGCCATCTCAAATCTCATCTGAGACATTTCTTCTCTATCTTCCCCAACCAAGCTAAAATCTTAATCTGTTAGAAGAATGTCAGCATACACCAGTGCTTTAAGAGCACTGGTGAAAACCCACTGCAGACAGGGGAAGAAAACTGGAGAAACAAAATCTCAACTCTGGAAAGGGAGAACATATACTGGACTCAGAATTACTGTGCAACCTACATCACTGGCAAAAAGCAAAATAATACCTAATACACAGACTTAATTAGAACAATTGCAACCCATAGCAACCCTACCCCTTCCCACCAAACACACACAACACAGTGTCTCTCTCTCTCTCTCTCTCTCTCCCCAAAATAAAAAGCATCAAGTGGGGCCAGTGGGTGGATTGCCTGAGGTCAGGAGTTCGAGACCAGCCTGGCCAACATGTTGAAACCCCGTCTCTATTAAAAATACAAAAAATTAGCCATGTGTGGTGGCGGGCACCTGTAATCTCAGCTACTTGGGAGGCTGAGGCAAGAGAGTCACTTGAACCCAGAAGGAAGTTGCAGTGAGCTGAGATCACGCCATTGCACTCTAGCCTGGGCAACAGGAACAAAACTCCGTCTCGAAGAAGAAGAAGGGGGAGGAGAAGGAGAAGGAGAAGGAGAAGGAGAATAAAAGTAATTTGCAAAATACATATCCTCCCTAAGGCCCAGCAAAGAGGGAAGACCAAAAGATAAGGAAGGAGCAGATATGGAAATAAAAAGCCTTGTGAAGGATCTGGATTAAAAATAAATAAATAAAAATAAAAATAAAAAATAAAAAAGCAAAGTAAATAAATAAAAAGCCTTCTGAGAGCCCCTACCCTAAACACAAAGTATCACTAGAATTTTGAAACTGTAGGACACTAAGGTTAACTAAAGCAACAACAAACCCCAAACCAGCTTTAACAGATTAATTTTTCTCAATCTCCACATACTAGGGTCTTAGCAGGAAGAAAGGCATGCCCATTCCCATGCACATAAACTATTTACTTCTCTCTCTTATGTTCTATACAAGGTGTTCACCTTTTAAGAATACATTAGGAAGCATTAAAAAAAAAGTCAAGAAAAATAAGACAATACTAAGAAACTGAGCAATCATCAGAACTAAACTCAGTTATGACATAGCATTGAGACTATATGAAAGGGATCTGAAACAACTATAATTGATATGTTAAAGGTTCTAAAGGAAAAAATAACATGCATGACAGGTAGTTACATTTAACAAAGATATAGAAATTATAGGGAAAATATAGAAACACTAAAAATACAAAACACAGTGACAGAGAGGAAGAATGGCTTTAAAGGGCTTAGTGGTAAGCTAGACAGAGTCAAGGAAAGACTCCATACACTTGAAAATAGGCCTGCAGAAATCACCAGAAATCACATTGAAGTGAGTGGAGAAGAGTTAACCTACATAACTCTGGAAAACAGTGTTTTGCCTGGATAATGTAAGACTTGAGAAAGACATAAAGAACCATACAGAAACACTGTATGACTCTTCTCTCTAACACAGACTAATTTCCAGGATGAAGGGCATCACCAGAGGGCAATTCTGAAACTGCAGCCCAGAAATTCACTCCACCTATAGTCTGCTTCTGTCTTTCTGTCTCACCGAAGCCGAAAAAAGCCATAATCAATCAACAAGAAAGAGGGCTTCAAGGAAAAATGTGGTCATTTTCCTTTATCTGCAATTTTGTTTTCTGCAGTTTCAGTTGCCTGCGGACAACTGCACTCAACTGCAGTTCAAAAATATCAAATAAAAAATTCCAGAAATAAACAATTTGTAAGTTTTAAATTGCAAGTCATTCTGAGAAGCGTTCACTGTTCCACAATGAAATCTTCACTGTTCCACTACTTCCTGCTCAATACATGATCATCCCTTTATCCAGCATAACCACGCTCCGTAGGTTACCGGCCCATTAGTCACTTAGTAGTAGTCGTCTCAGTTATCAGATGGACTATCATGGTATTGCAGTGTTTATATCCAAGTAACCCTTATTTTACTTCATGATGGCCCCCTCACACCATAATGATGCTGACGTATTGTTATAATTGTTCTACTTCATAATTGTTATTAATATCTTACTATACTTAATATATGAATTAAATTTTATCATAGGTAGATATATATATATATAGGAAAGCACATAGTATATATGGGATTTGGTGTTACCTATGGTTTCAGGAATCTAATGGGGGTCTTGGAATATATCCCTTTTGGATAAGGTGGTGGGGAGGGGGACTACTGTAATGGAAACACTAGTGCTGGAGAAGGACTAGAAAACAAGAAGGGCAAAAGCTCTATCCCAGGAGGAGAAGCAGAAACACTTCATTAACCAGATTCCCAAGACATAAGACCATTAAAACACTGAGATTTATTCAGAAGATTCCAGCAGACTCCCTCTCCTCCACAACCCATCATAGCTCTAACAAGCTTTCAGGAATAATAGCAGTGGATTACAACTTAAAGAGCTACAAGACACAGGCTCCCTCTAAAGAGCAGTACAAAGGGAAACAAAGCCAAGTATGGAGGAAAAAAATTAGCTTACTACAGTAATTGGAAGCCTCTGGTGTCTGTAGCTAAAATAAACATTAAATGCACTCCAACTCCTAGCTAGATTAACATAAATCCTCATACTAAAGGCCTATTTACTTCAGTAACTATTATCCTATACAACATATCTGATTTCAACAAAATTTACAACGTATATCAAAAGGCAAGAATAAGCACTGTCTGAAGAAACAAAGCAAGCATCAGAATCTGACTCAGATATTAAAAAGATATTGGAGTTATCTAATAGGAAATTTAAAATAACTGTGATTACAATGATAAAGGCTCTCCTGGAAAAAGTAGACAACATGCAAGACCAGATGAAATGTCAGCAGAGAGATGGAGACTAGAGGAATCAAAAGGAAATGCTAAAAGTAAAAAAACTTAGTGTCAGAAATAAAGACCACCTTTGATGAGTTAATCCACAGACTGAGGCTAAGGGGAGAATCTGTAAATTTCAGCATAGGTAAACAGAAATATTTGAAATGAAATGCAAAGAAGAAAAAAAAGGAGGAGGAGAAGAGAAGAGAAGAGAAGAGAAGAGAATGGAATAGAATGTACACAACAGACAAGAACTGTGGAGCTATATCAAAAGTTGCAACATGTATATAATTGGAATATCAAAAAGAGAAGAAGGAGAAAATGGAGCAGAAGAAACATTGGCAGAAATAATGACTGAGAAGTTCTCAAATTAAGAACAGACTTCAAACCACAGAACCAGGAAGCTTAGAGAATATCAGCAGAATAAACACCCAAGACTCCACACAGAGACATATCACATTCAAACTGCAACAAACAAATATAAAGAAAAAATGTTTAAGGAATCTAGGATTGGAGAATACTTTCCATACTGAGGTACAAGAATATAAATTACCAGAGACTTCTCATGAAAAATAAAGCAAACAAGAAGAGAATGAAATGAAATCATTAAAATGCTCAAAGAAAAAGACTACAACCATGAGTTCTATATTCATTAAAATTATTATTTATTTCTTCAAAAAGAAGAAATAAAAAACTTTCTTAGACAAGCAAAAACTAAAAATTCCCACCCACTGGACCTGCTCTGCAAGACATGTTAAAAGAAGGTCTTTAGGCAGAAGGAAAATGATACGTAGATCAGATGCTTGAATCTACGTAAAGAAAAAGGAAAGCATCAGAGAAGTAATTCATGAAGGTAATGTAAATTCTTTTATTTTCCTTATTCTTAATTGATCTAAAAAAACTACTGATTGGAGCAGTAATAGTAACACTTTACATGTAAAATAAATAGCAGCAATGTCACAAGAGAAAGAATTGGGTACTAGGTTAAAAGACACTTGCTCTACACATAAAGCATTATATTATTATTTGAAAATGTGCTTGGATAATTTTATTTTCTAAATAGAGACAGAGTCTCTCTATGTTGCTCAGGCTACCTTTGAAATCCTGGGCTCAAGCAATCCTCCAGCCTTGGCCTCCCAGAGTGTTGGGATTACAGGCAGGAGACACTGTGCCTGGCCTGCTTGGTTAATTTTTAAATGGATATTAGAAAAACCACTTTTAGTAACTTAGAAGCAACAAGAAGGAGGAAGAGGAGGAAGAATAGGAGGAGGAGCAGAAGGAAGGAAGACAGGAAGAAGAAGCAGAAGGAGAAGAGGAAAAAGAAAGTGACAAGGAGGAAGAGGAAGAGCAAGAGGAAAGGAGAAGGGGAAGGAAAGAAGGAAAAAAGAAGAGGAGGTAAAGATGATGAAGAAGAAATGATATTACTAGAGAGGAACTAAAATAAAATCTTATAAAATAACCATGCATCCATACTGATATAAACAAATGATTTTATAAATAAACATTGAGAAAGATTTTTTCCTAACAAAAGAATTTAAACTAATAAATTTAGAATGAGTGAGGGAATAGGAAAATCACCATTAGAATACACTGGTAATAATTGCTGTAGTCAAGATCTGTTGGTGAGTACCAAAATTGGTTGGCAAAGGATAAGAGGAAACACAGTTTTACATAGTTTTTTCTCAAATTATCTTCATTAAAACACTTAGTACTTACAAAGGAAAAATAGTAACTTTACCATGGACAACCTACAGTTAGCACCTTGGAGTTTAATATCACTAGAAATAAGACCCATCGTCATGTGCCCCTAATATGATGCCCTAAGATGCCCTAAGAAGGGCACACCATCTTGGGATATTTTTCCCTAAAATGCATATCCTTAAGCTCAATTGTGAGACAATATAGGACAAATCCAAACTGCAGTACATACCCGACAAGCACTCTTCAAAAGTGTTGAGGTCCTTGTATCAGGGAGAAAATGAGTGAGTGTCACAGACTGGAGAGACTAAGAAGTCGTAACAAGTAAATGCAAGGAAATACTTGATTGAATTCTAAAAACAAAAAACAAACATTATGGGAAAAACTTGTGCAGTCTCAAAAAATCTGCAGTTTAATTAATAGTATTTGCCTATATTAATTTTTTAGTTACATAAGATGTTAAGACTAGTGGAAACTTGATGAAAGATACATAGGACTCTATATACTACGGTTGCAAAAATAACAATAATAAAAAGTAATTATTTTTTGAAAAGCACATCCTGAAATTCTATCTTAGCTTCATTTCCATCATATCTATATTCCCCTCATTCTGCATGTTTATTATCTTTATGTTTATCCTTTCACTGTTTCCTCATGCAAATACAAAAATGTGAATATGTACTTTATCTCCTTCCTTACACGCCAGTAGCATACTCATTATCCTGTCCTCTCCTGCACACTGATCTGTTCACTCAAAATATACCCCAGCAAATTTTTCACTGAGGTCTTCCTCATTTAACAATTGTATAGAATTCTACTGTGTGGATATACCATCATTTATTCAAACAGTCCTCTATATTTGCACTCTTAGGTGCTTCTAATCCTTCATAAAAATAGTATTCTGTGAATAATTTTGTATACTATATATAAGTTGTCGCATTCATGGACAAGCATTTCTGTAGGATAGATTTCCAGAATTAAGACTGGTGGATCAAAGAGAAAATATAGCTATATTTATGGTTGCTGTTTCCACCTTCTCTTTCACAGTGAAGGGATCATTTTTTTATTTCCTCTGGTAATATAATACAGTCTCTATTTACTCATGGTCTCACTTTGGGGCTCTTAAAGTTTCCAAAGGGCTTTCAGGACATGTGTTATTTTATTAATTTTCTAATAGCATCATGATGGTTATCAACATTTCCTAAAGTTCTATTTCTATGACTAAAGGAATTGAGTCCTGAAGAGACTGTGTCTTCCTCAAATAAATAACTAATACCATTAAAAGATGAATCCATTTAGAGTCAGTCTCACCCTTGTGGAATTGAGTGAACCAGGCCAGTGCTTTATGTAAGCCAACTGTATGGATACCTATATCAGGATGCTTAATAATCAGACTGTCCCATCTGGTATCAAGTAACCATTCTATCTTATTTTATTTCCTCTTATTTTTATTTCTGTTACTATATTTTTAAATTTTATATTGGTTCAGCTACTCCAGCCTAAATGTATACTTAGAATAATATCATTACAAAATTTAGAATTCACTTTTCAAAGAAGCAAAATTAAACTTCAGCATTAGAAGTATAGTGGTTACTTTCGGTGGAGTAATAATTGCAGGGTGAGTTAGGGAGCTTCTGAGACATGAGTAGCACTCTGTTTTGTGAGCTGAGTGTTGATTATGGATTATATTTATGCATTGTGCATTTTTTCTATGTATATGTCATACTTAAAAAAAAATTTCCCAAAAGTTTCCATGGCTTAAGCCCCTACCACATAGTTTAACTGAATAACAGTTTATGGCCATGTTCTTCCATCTACCTTAGAGATAAACAGAAGGGTATCTCATTCATTCTTCTCTACAACCAAACTTTGGGATAAGGATATAATTTACTGTACATACCCAGGTGTGCTTTAAATATCTTTAAAAAATTTTTAATTTAAGTAATGAAATTCAGTCTCAGTTGGCTCTAGGATGGTGTAAAAATATGGGCTACAAATCTGGTGAGGGAAAATGATGTAGTGTTCTGTGGGCTTCCATTCATCTTGGTAACCACAGACATCCTTGTGGTTCATGCTAGTATAGCTTTTTGAAAACAGGCTCCCAAGATGAACTCCGAGGAAAGAACTCTGCACAGAATGAAAGCCTCAGTTCCAAACTCCCTAAGTGCACTATGTAGCTGATCTTCTCTGTGTTTGGAAATATTTTCCGTGTGTTGCCCAGGACAGTGGTCTGGACTCTTTATTTGTGCAGGGCTAGCAGACCTTTCTTCCTTTCCAGTCTTAGAAAATACCATTAGCTCCCCTGCTGCTTTGGTCTCCACCTTATCTTCACTCCAAAGCATCATAATTCTCTCCCTCCATTGCCCATTCCCCCCACCCGCAAAAGACTCTATTGACACAGGCTTTAAAAACTAAAGACACGAATACCAGGAAGGGAAGAAGACTTTAAGAGACACTACAAAGCAATCCAGCTGCCTATACAGTTACACATGAAGTTTAGAGAAAGTAGAAAAGGAAAACACAGAGAGAAAAAAAAAAAAAAACATATAAATATTTTATTACAACTACCCTGCCATGTAGTTTTTAAAGAATCAAACTGTTTATTTCAAGTATTACACAAGACCCCTAAATAGGCATCAAACTTGGCCATTTTTGTGGTTCATAAACTATCAAGATAGAGAATATTCTATTTATCAGGACATCTCTAAAAGAGGGTTCTTATTGCGATTGGGAAGAATATTTTGATAAGTTACACTTTGGGAGGAAGTTGGAAGGTGATGATTAAGACCTCATATACCATTGTATAGTAACAAAAAACTATCCTTCAAAGTATAGACGCAGTTACCTCTCGGAAATACGTTTTATTAGTGGTCAAAGTGGAGATTTTCTTTAGCCTGACTAAATATTGATCAATGACACTTCAGAATGAAAGGTAAAAATCAAACTTAAGAAATATTTATGAACTGTTTTCTAGAAACTTAAGTCAAATTTAAAGTCTCCTTTTCTCTCAGGACTACTAAAATTTCATTTAACATTTTAGGCATTAAGTGTTGCAATTTAATTTTTTCCAAATACATTTTAAATCGTTACAACGAGCTAAGCTGTATCTGTAAATACTTGGATGAAATTGCTGTAATTATCTAATAGCATTAAAAGTAACAATTTCAGGCCGTTTTTCTCCATTTGTATTTGAGTATTGAAAACAAGAAAATATTCATAATCAGTTTCATAAATGCTGAAATAGAGCTATTAGATTTTCTGATAGGGAATACAGATACTCAGGGTTCTTCTTTATGTTTCCTTGTTCTCCCTATTTTGTTTGTTTTTCTCCAGGTTGTGTTTTTTAATGTTGGAGGAGTGGGAAGAACAGGCATAGTGGAGAGAGTAAAGAAGTGTGTATGAAGGGGGAGACTTCATTGTACAGAATGGTCATTAACTGTGATGCAAACGCCAATGTTTCCATGGAAACCTCTGTCCACTACAGAATATACTGGAGCAATTTTTGAACCATTTGTCCATTTGATTAATTATGTCTTTGTGCCGAAGGCAGCTTGGCTTGATTGTCTCATCATGTATTAGAGAAGCTACTGCTCTAACAAATGGGCCTATTGTTTTGGGTCTATTCATCTTGGTGCATCCCTGCGAGCTGATAGACATTTCAACAAAATGACTGTCCCTTAATGAGCTGCAGCCTGTCAGAATTGTTTAGGGCATCATGCGAAGCACAGTCCATGGTCATGACAGCCTCAGTTATTATGACAATGAGTAGGATGTCTATAAAAGAGTCCATATAAATACAATGACCCTCGTTTTGATATCACATAGTTGCTTTTTAATTATCAAACCTATGTATATTATGTTCATAAAACACTCCTTAATTTGTTCCAACATAAGCTATAGAGTTTTTTGACAAACAGAACATGACTACCAAATCAAAAGAGTAAAACATTTTTCATAATTTGGTATGATTGTTCTTGGTTTCTAAATTATCTGAAAAATATTATTAATGCAATTATGGGGACTGGCTAATAGAAGTGAAACCAACATTTTAAAAATATCTTGATGATATTATGGGGTGGGTGTTTTTAACACTCTAAAGTGGATACAAGCTAATTTTACTTGAACAAACATTCCTCAAGACAAAAACAAATCAAACATAATATTGGGGACACCTATAATATTTACATGAAAATAAATATATTTTTAGTAAATTGGACAAATACAACATTATTCTAGCACTCTCAGCACATATAAGGTGGCAGGATAATAACCTACTGTGGTTTGAGAGCATGCACCTGTTGATTTGTTCTGAAGACTTGGGACTGCTGTTACCCTGAAACCCGAGTATCTTTCACAGGAACTGGTATTCAACATCCATGTGTTTTTCTGTCCACACTAAATTGTAATAATTGAGCTTGAAAAGAGAGAACATATTGGCAATTTTGATTTCATGTTTCCTCAAAGCAAGAGCAAGTTCTTCTTCTGAACAGATGAATGCACTTTCTAAGAAGGATGCTGTGCCAGTCACAGCCAAAGTCAACATGCCTGAAACATCCCTTTTGCCAAAAGTTAATTATGACACTTAAGAAGAGCTTCCTATATGTTTTTAAATTGTGTATTTCAGTTTTGCTTCTCTAGCTCTTCTGTGCAGAGAACAGACATGGAACATCACTGTATATGGTATGTGTTTTAACTACGTCTCCACACAGATTCAATGATTGAGTTGAGTCTTTAAAAATCACAGATGGAAATCACCACTCTGCAGCTACCAACAGCCACACTTAATCAGTTAGTAACTGGGGATTAAACTTAATTCAGATTAATTTGTATTAGTACAGTGTTTGTAAATCAATTGCTTTCATATTAATTTACATGTTGTCTAGACATGACATCATGTTGATTCTTTGTGTGGTTCAACTACTAATTATAGACTTTAAGGGTAACAGATGCAAACTTTTTGTTTAAAGCTCTGAAAATAAATCAAGGCTGGAGTGGTGGTCCAGTTTGTTTTAGGTTAGGAAATTTTTAAAGCTTGGTACAAAACTACATATTAGAGTTAAAGTCTAGAATAAAAATGACTTAACGTGTTTAAAAAGGAAATGGCTCCTGATAAAGATAAAGACAGATTTAGTAGCCAGTGAGAGAAATTCTAGAAAAAGAGGAAAATTGTTAAAAATCTAACCAAAGTCCCCAAAACTCAATCCATAGATAAGACACTGAAAAACTATGAAAATTATTCTTACTTACAGATTTTAGTTTGCATTTTTATCTGTTCCATTCAATGTCTAAACTTTATATAACGGAGTAACTGCTCTGTGGAAAGCATTTATTTAATTCTAACAATTCATTTATATCTAATAACTTTTAGACTTCTGAAAGTTCAATGGTTTTCATATCCAAAATACAGTAAGAAAATGTGGTAAAAACTAAAATCAACAAAAATAAAATAAATAACATTCTTTTTTTTTTTTTTTTAAATTATCACTCTTCAGGATCCAAAGACAAAGTTAGTGACTTTATGTTCAGTTGGGAAAGCAGCATCTAAATCTGTTCATTTGCTGGTTCATAAACTTTCCTTAAAAACTAGAAGCTACAAAGCAGACCCAATTCTTAAATCTTACTTTTCCTTATTTGGCTTATATTTGAATTTTAAGGTGGACAAAAATCCAGCAGAATTAGTCATTTTTTTAACTTCCAAATATACCTTGTTTTAGGAAATGAACCTTCTCATTATCAGAATGTATGTCACAGAAACCTGTTTACTTTAAATCAATGTCAGTTATATATTACACATTTCGTAACCTTGTTGTTATTTACCAGGATATCCATTTTCTCCCTTCAAAAATAGTATTCCTTATGTGCACATTAGAAAGTCACCACAGAAAAGAAAGCAACTTGATGCTATGTGAAAGTGACTCATATATCCTCTATTCTTGGATGGAGGAGAAAAGATGGAATGTGAATGCAATGCTTTGTTACATGGATGTAATGTTACATGTTAATTATGAAATTGTCTCCAGTCTGCTAAGTAATTCTATTGTTTTCTGATATGGAAGAACTGCTTCTACCATTAAAATGCTAAAAATTCTAATCTTCATAAAACTGTCTTTGAATTCTGATAAGCATTACTAAGATAAGCGTTATTTTGCTTATGTATCTGGACACCGCTGATGATACCAACTGTCACCTTTGCCCCTGAAAACAATCTTAATTTGGAAAACCTTTCATGAAGTTTCATTTTCAAAACAGCTCTTCTTAAAAATCTGGAAATCATTTAAATCTTAAAACTTAAAGAAAAGTTGCAAATGTAGTGCTAGGGAATTTCCAAACCCTTCACAAAGATTTCACTAAGATTTCTTAAATGTTAACATTTTACATTTAAAATGCTCTGTCTCTCTCTTTCTCTGTCTCTCTCTCTCTCTCTCTCCATGTATAAATGTGTTTGTATCATTCAAAATAGCTCTTTAATAAAGCGGATTTTTTAAGACTCCAAGGGGACTTCAGTTAACAAGTAATCATTTAGCTATTACTTTGAACATTATCTAACACAAACGTATGTTTTTATTTGCCTTGAATAATTAATATAACTATAATTTTGTTCTCTAGCTTGGGCTTTCACTAAGTTAACGGGCATATAAATTTCATTGAAGATCTATATTATTATTTATAAATATATCCAAATCATCCGAAAGATCTAAGTTACTGTCAGGATGCAAATGGACATTTCAGATTTCACAAAACAGTTTTGTTTAAAACCCTCTTTACATGTTACCAGCAAAAACTTGTTTTATTTACACAGTATGTCTTTGGCCCAGCATGCTTGTGTGAAAGAAAGAATACCAGTCTCATTTTCAGGTATACAACTTCAAGAGAAAGCCATGGCTTTGGCCAAAAGGAAAGAAGCTGAGTCACATTGTCAGAATTTGAACGTATGGCATAACACATTTCTTTGAAATGAAAGGGTAGGAAGCAGCAAAATTTAACCTTCCATTTCAACATTTCTTAAAGTTCTATTTTTATAACCTTTCATTATTCTCACCAGCATCTAGAAGGTTATGGAAAGATAATCCATAACAGATACATTTTATAGCTGATCATAAACAGGGTTGGATTCTAAAAGCTGCTCAGATTCCAGAAGATATACAACTTTTTCTTATGCTTCTCATTAGATGACTTTTCCATTCCTAAGAAGCTGGCCCCTGACATGTATCTGTGAAATTCCCTCAGATGCCATCTCCCTTTCCTCCTCCTCTCCCTCTACCAGTCACTACTAGTTGCCTACCCTTAGGCCAGAGAACTCGCCTTGGGGCTTGACTGTGGCCCTATCATAAACAGCAACAGTGGAGGGGTCTAAATAATCTCTGATTATAACTTCAAAACATTATAATGCTATATATCCTGTCTCGAATAGAGTTAAATATGCTAAACAGACGCAGATAAACAAAACAGATGCAGATAATTGAAAGCTCTGAAGTGTCACATCTTGTACTTACTCTCATACCATGTTCTCATGAAATCTGTGGGAACAAGATCAATAAAATAGCAATAAAGGGTTCAATGTGGGGCCAATTTTAGATTCCTGAAGATTTCCATGTAGACAATCATGTCATCTGCACATAGAGTCAATTGTATGTCTTTCTTTTTGGTTTTTATTGCTTTTATTTTCATTTCTTGCCTTATTGCATTTGTTAGAACTTCTAGCTCTATGTCAAATAAGAGTGATGACAGCAAAATCCTTCTTTCTACCCAATCTTAGCAGAAAAATGTTTTGTATTTCATTATTAAGTATAATGATAGTTGAATTATTTTTTATATCAACTGAGAAAATGTTTTCCTTTATTTCTACTTTTCTGAGAGCTTTTATCGTCAATGGGTATTGAATTTTGTCATTTTTTTCCTAGATTGAATAGTATGATCATGTGATTTTTCTTCTTTAGCCTATGAATATGGTGAATAACATTGATTTTCAAATATTAAACTAAGTTTGCATCCCAGGAATAAACCACATTTGTTCATGACATAATTTTTTGTGTGTTGCTTAATTCTATTTATTAATATTTTCTAAGGACTTTTGTGTCTATATTCATGAAAGCTATGGATCTTTAGTTTTGTTTTTTGTTGATAATGTTGTTCTTGGTGATGGTAGTGCTCTCCTTGGCTAGTTTGCTATCAGGCTATGACTATCTTCATAAAATCAATAGAAGAATGTTTCCTCCTCTTCTGTTTTCTAGAAGAGATTGTGTAGAATTGGCATTAATTCTTTCCTAAACGTGTGGTAAACTTTTGCAAGTTAAACCATCTGGGTCTTGAGATTTCTTTTCTGAGAGTTGCTAAGTGTTACATTCAATTTTCTTAATAGCTATTAGGCTATTCAATTTATCTGAAACACATATTGGGTGAGTTGTAGTAGTTTGTTATTTGAGGAACTGGTCCATTTTGCATAAGTTGTCATATTTTTGTCAATAGAGTTCTTTGTAGTATGTTCTTACTAGTCTGCAGGATCCACAGTAATACCCCATTTTGTTTCTGATACTCTAATTTGTGTCATCTCTTTTTTCTTCTTTGTCAGTGTTCCTAAAGATTTCTTAATTTTACTGAACTTCACAAAGAACCAGCTCTTAGTTCATTGATTATCTCTGTTGTTTTTCTATTTTCAATTTAATTGATTTCTTCTATTTCCTTCTTTGTTTTCATTATATCTATTTTTTTCTTCCCTTTCTAGGTTCTTGAAGTGGTTACTTAGCTTATTATATTGAGACTTTTGTTATTTTCTAATGTAGGTATTTAGTGTTACAAATTTCCCTCTCATCATTGCTTTAGCTATGACCCACAACTTTTGATATATTTTCATTTTTATTCAGTTTAATATACTTGTATTTACTTATGATTTCCTTTTTTGATATATGGATTATTTGGAAGTATGTGTTCTAATTTTTAAGAGTTTGAAAATTTTCTTTTTATTTTTCTGTTACTGATTTTCAGTTTAATTTCATTGTGGTTAGATAACACTGTATAATTCCAAATTTTAAAAATTTGTTGATTTTATGATCCAATATACTATTTATCTTGGTGTATGTTTTTGAGTACTTATAAACAATGTGGTTTTTGGTGTTGTTGGGTGGAAAGTTGTATAAATATCAATTAGATGTTGTTAATTAATGGTGTCATTGAGTTCTTGTAAACCATTGCTGATTTTCTTGTTAGTTGTAGATGAGAAAGTGGTGTCGAAGTCTGAAACTACAATGTGGATTTGTTTTATCTTTTTCTTTCAGTTGTCTCAGTTTGCAGCTCTGTTGCTCAGTGTATATACAATCAATCAAGACTGCTATTTCTTCTAGGTGAGATGGATTGACTTAGCATTAAATAATACCTCTCTCTCTCTCTCTCTCTTTCTTCTCTCTCTCTCTGGTAATTTTCTTTGCCCTGTAGTCTACTTTATCTGACAGTATTATAGTCACTACTGCTTTTCTTTGATAAATATTTGCATGGCATATCATTTTATTTTCAATTTGCCTATACATTTTCAGCCTTGCTCTCTTTCTCTTCTTTTTCTGAGACTCCAGTGATATGAAAGTTAAAGTCCCACAGGTTCCTGAGGTTGCATTCCTCCCTGCACCATTGTATCTTCTCTTTGATGTTCAGATTGAATAATTTCTATTATGCTATTTTTCAGTTTACTCATCCTTTCCATCGTCCACTCTATTCTGTTGTTGAGCCCATCCCGCGGGCTTTTCATTCTAGTTAATTTTTTAATTCTAAAATTTCTGGTTTTTCTTTATGTCTTTTTTGCTTTTATAAAAAAATTTCTTTGATGTTGCTTTTTCTTTAATTTGTTTAAAGTATGTTTTTAGTTGCTCACTGAAATATTTTATCATAGCAGATATAAGATTTTTGTCAGATAATTCTAACTTATTTGTCATCTCTACATTGGCAACAATTGATACAGTTTTGCATTTACTTTACAATATTTTTAGTTCTCAGTAAAATGAGCAATTTTTTATTGAAACCAGGGCATTTTCATATTCATATTATGTTACAAAACCCTGTATCTTATTTAAACTTTAAACCTTTTAGCTGGCTTTTTCTGATATTGCTCTAGCAGGGAAAAGGGGGAACAGAAATATTGACCCATTATTACAAAAAGTGGTAGAAATAGTTTCTATTGACACCCAAAGGTAAGGAAAGTTCATCTTTATTGCCAGGAATATTGGGAGCTCCTGGTTCTCATGTGGTCTCCATTGACATGGTGGTAAGAGTGGCCTCATTACAACTGGGTAGTAGTAAATGCTATGACTCTCCACTAGGTTGCCTTTGACACCATTCTAGTGGGGAAAGGGGAAGCTTCCTTATTTCTATCTAGCAGGGATGAAATTCTCACTCTTATCTGGTCTTCTCTGACATAAACCCAGTGGAGACACTGAATTGCCTCATTACAACCTTGCAAGAGTGAAGTCTAAATTCCCCACTCGGCCTTGGCTAGAGTGGTGGGGTGGGGTGACATTTTTTCCTATGATATTTGGCTAGACTACTGATTGTCTAAAAGTTTTTTGTTCTGCCTAGTTACCCCTTTCATTTTACTTTGGCTAGAGACAGTAGGCTTTTGTCTGTGTTCATTGGTATTTCTGTGTTGCCAGTTTCTTTAGCTTCAAGTCTCAAATATAGGAGACAAAATAAAAACCCAGAGTAGTCATCACTGTTATTTCTGTTTCCCAGGTCTCTGGATAGTCTGCCTTCTTCTCTCTATCTTTCATAGTCTTCTGATGCTTGTTTTGCATAAAATGTCCTGGTTTATAGTTGTACATGATAGAAATAATAAAGTACATCTACTCTATTTACCTAGAAATGGAAGTCTCTAGGGGCACATTTTAAAGGATAGTTGCCTAAAAACATAATTTGGTGAATTTTTAAATATTCTAAACAGAGATAAATTCATTAAATTAAGCTAGATTTCGAAGTCTCTTGAATCCCAGTCAACTGCTAGGTCTTAAATAGTAGACTATGCTTGTCAGACATTACAGGAAATAGAATATCTAAATTCTTTGTGTTAGTCAAATAATCCCAAATCTCAGAGGCTTAGAACAGTAAACTTCTGTCTCTCTTAGTAGATGGTCTCCAAGTCAGCTATGATTCCATTTAAGGCTGTGTCTCAGACTCGGGTTTTCTGATTGAGAGTGTAGGTCTACTCCACATGTTTTCCCATTGTGGAGCAAAGGCTAAAGGGGCAGCCTCTCTCAGTATATGCCATTCTTCATGGTAATATTCAAAATAGAAACCGGCAAATATGTGCAATGGTTAGTAAAGTTTTTCCACAGAACTGGTGCACTATCCTTTTTGCTTATATTTTATTGACCAAGCAAAGTCACATGGCCAAGCCCAAAGTCAATTGGGTGGAGGGGTATACTTATTTTACGCAAAGCAGACAAACTGCATAGTAAAGGGTATAGATATATAATCTTCCTTCAGAAGAGAGAGAATAAATGTGAAATCTTTACATAACAATTAGAATGCTAAAATAATCATAACATTTTCAAACTAGATTAATTGGGAAGAAACAGAATTTAATTTAGTAAACATTGTGTTAAAATATGTTTTCTGTTAAAGATGCAAAACTCATCCAAGTAATGGCTCTATGATCTGTTGTATCATTTTTCACACATGCTATGAAAGATAAGAATAACTAGTAATTAACTTAAAATGGTGTGTCAAGTAGGTCACTTGAAACTTATGTTAGTTATCAGCTTAATTTTTAATATAAATATCATAAAAGTTATCTTCAGGCCAGTTCTTTTCAGCCTACTAATATTTTACTTTGCATTCCTAAATCTCCATTAAAATGTAGGTACATCTATAGAGACACAGATATCCCTAAAGATATCTATATATCCCATTGTTTCATGAAATTTTATATTAAGGCCAGACACAGAATAATTCATAGAATGATAGCAAGGGAAAAAAAGGATTTTTAGGCAGCTGGAGTGAGAAGAAAAATTAGAAAGAAAATGTTCTCTACTGGGAACTATTTTAAGTAAAGAATCTGGGGCAAAATTTTACATAGCTTCTTCTTTCTAAATGAGAGAATTGATTCCTATCCCCACAAATTCAATAGTGAGCTCACGTGAGTTCCACATAAAGGATCCAGCATAAAGAAAGCCATACGGTATAGTGAGATATAAATTAGTGTGTGTTGCTTACCTTTGTTTAGTTACACATCTTGCAATTTGCTGATAATTGCATGTGGATTGTACTAGTTAGCTACCCCGCTACTCAACCAACTCAAGTAAATAGAACAAAATATTACTGAATATTTTATTTAAAAGCAGTGTAGACAATAACTGACAAGAAACATGGAGGTAATCAGATCTCATTGTTCCTCATAAGAGACTGACTGCCATCTCTGACATGTTGTCTGAAAAACTCCAGTGATGGAGAAATACTACTGATTACTTTCTGGCACTTTTGGCTGCAAGAAAGAACTTCCTCCCATTGACTTGAGATTTGCCTTTCTCTAATTTCTACCTAATGGTAATAATAATCATATTTTTTTCTAACTTCCACCTAACCATAGCAACAAAGACACCCAGCAGGTAATCATAAGTTGGCATATGGTAGGCCTGCAGAAAGAATTAACTAACGTAATGTATTGTTTAACAGATCTAATAGAGATGATAAGATAAATGACAAATAGCTAAAATGTGAGTTGATATACTGTAACAAATATCAAAAGTGTTAAGGGGTTCCATGTAGGAAAGATTATATGCTATTGGGGGAGGAGAATACGTGGGAAAGAGGAAGTAAATATATTGAAAGGTGATCTAAGATAGGCTTTAAAACCTAGGTAGAATTCTAGCAGGTAAATGTGAGAGACAAATAAGCAGCAGCAAGGTTATAAGTGAAAGATACTAAAATGAATGTAATTACAAGAGAGGGAGATGAGACTCAAAAGGAAGACTAAGTGCATGCATACGTCAGTTCAGGCTGCCATAATAAAATCACACAGATGGGGTGGCTTAAACAACAGAAATGTATTTGCTCACAATCCTGGAGGCTAGAAGTCTGAAAGTCCAAGCTCAAGGTGCCAGTAGGCTTGGTAACTATGAGGCCTTTCTCCTCGACTTGCAGACAGTACCTTCTTGCTCTGCCCTCCCAGGACTTTCTCGGTGTACACGTGTTGAGAGAAAGCTTCCTCATGTCTCTTCCTCTTCTTTTGAGAGCACCAGTCTTAAGGGATTAGGGTCCAATCCCTACAGCCTCATTTAACCTTAATTTCCTCTTTTAAGGCTCTGTCTCCCAAAACAGTCACATGGTGGGCAAGGGCTTCAACATATGAATTCTCGGGCACTCTGGGAAAGGGTGGGTGTGATACAATTCAGTCCACAGTAGTCTTTAAAGTAGAAAAAGTTCAATGCAGGCTGAGGATTTAGGACTTAATTCTGTTAGAACTAGGAAGTCATTGACACAAAAACCTGGATTAGGAAAGTGACAGCTAAAATCATGCAATTTTCTTTAAAACTGATAGAACATCTTGATTGCCTTCCTGTAGGTCTGTAGCCAAACATGTCATAGCCTGTTAAGATTAAAATGTAATGCTTATACCAACATTTATGGAGTTTCATTTAAGACTAAGCAATAAATAAATCCCAAAGAAATATTCATTTGTGATGGAATATAAATAAGCCACTATTATTTAAACTCAAGCACTCTTCCAATCAAAACATTTGCTATAATATGATTTTTCCCAATATAAATATGAACTTTAGTTCTACCTGTCTGCACAAAGTCAGAGTCAGAGTCTCTGTAAAAAACTGAAAGTTAAATAAACCATGTGAACTAGACATATGTTTTATGTTATAATTACCATAAAAATGCGGTATAAATCAAAAAAAGAAATCATAGAATTTCTGCTTTGCTTGCTGAATATAATTTTAGGTTGTTTCTTTTGCCGCTTTATGAATTATTAAAAGCTTTTGTCATTTCATTCATTTTGGCTAGAAAAAACTTAGATATGATTTATGGAGATTTAAAGTAAGACAATATGAAGGGGAAAGCATAAAATCCAATCTCATTAATTTACAACTTAAAAATTCTGCTGCCAAAAGGGGAAAACATATTTTGGGATGTCTCTCTCATAATTTCCTATATTGCCTACATAATCTGAATTCATTGCATAATAGGGTATTCTCTGTCTTTAGTTATGTCAACTTAGTGCTTATGCTTCTTAATTCGTATTTAATTCAGTATATGTTCCTATTACAACTGGCAGGCTATTAAGACATTTTTTGTTAGTCTTCCCTATCAACATTTATAAAAGAAAATGGGAAAGTTATTCATACTAGGTTAAAGTCTTCTTAAAAATAATTCTATAATTTGTAAACTCACACTGAATGTTGAGGTATAGCAAAAGATATTTTGTCATGTGTGATAATAATGCATCTGATTTCTGAGTAAAACACAGCAATACAAAGATATTTAATATATCATCAATGATGCAGAAGATTCATTTGACTCTCAGGCTAGGGGACAACATAACGTGTACTAACCTTGATTTACTGCTCTTGGTTGGCTTCTAAAAGTCAATATTACATTGAATAGGAAAGGAATTCTCATTTGAATGAAAACGGTAACAAGTTTATTGTGAAAATATATAGTTGCAGTGCCTTATAATCTTCCAAATAATAAACAAGAATATTTAGTGAGATGGCATGTATTAAAAAAATCTAGGGAAGATTTATTTTTTAAAGTTAAGCCATCTCTTTATGTTCTCTGTTTTTATACCTTTAATTTGTTTGCATAGGAAGAAAAGGCTGAAGATAATTCTTTATCAGGTGGAACAGAACCTCTTATATGAAAACATAAGTACGTCTAGGCTGAACTGGTTTGGAAGACTGAGGGGAATTGGCCTAGAGACCTGGGAAATAGCTTTTTATTTTGTTTTGTTTTCTAGCCATGACATGAAAGGTGGGGGACTACTTATGAGGAGGAAACAGGAGGCTGAGAAAGAGAATGGGGAAATATTGACATACCAGGGAATTGAAGAAAGGGTGGAAAGGCTCAGGCACAGTTTTTCCATATAGTCTTCATATCTAGAGGCCTCATTTTATTGTAATTTTTCCACTTTTCTCTTTTTTATCCCAAACTTGCAAATGAGAAACCTGAAGTCCAGAAAGGATAAGTGATTTCACTAAGGTCATGTAGCTGCAGTGTGGTAGAGCTGTGTTTTTCACTACATCTTTGCAGCCAATATTTAATTGAACATGACAGTTAACACGATATAAAATATTTATTTTCATGAAAATGATACTTCTATCATGAAATATTTAAGTTTTGAAATATATTGCTTACTTTCCACTGTGATTTTAGAATTTCTAATTTTAATTGAATATGAGCATAGATTCCTAGTATATTATAGCTTACAAAATTGGAATATACATTGAACCTTACAATAATCCTGAAGAGAGGACATCTATTAACATGATGAACAAACATTATCTTATAGATTTTATGTTATTTGTCCATGATGATACTGCAAGTATCTGAAATGGCCAAATTTAAATACTATTTTCAGACTCAAACAACAAAAGTTTTTCTGCTAATACTGTTGTATATTTTCTTTGAACAATCTAGTATATTTTATTACAGCTTTTGATATTTAAATTCTGACAAAAATCTAATGCTCCCACATATGGAATTATTCTATATTTAATTGCATTATTCTATATTTTACTTTAAATATTCCTAAATTTTGTGATCCCAAGATAATTTGAAAATGCATGTTTGGAGTCTTTTGAGGATAACTTGGTTAGTTGTTGACAGTAGTTACAGTAGCATTGCAAATTTGGTAGATCTTCCACACTCCCTCTTAGCATGACCATTTAATAAATAATTCAAATTGTTCCTAATGCAGCATTTTAGGGTATACTGGTGCAACAAATAGCCTAGGAAATACTATGCATTCACATAAAACAAAAATATATATAGTCATGCACCACATTTACAACAGTGACTCTAGAAGATTATAATGGGGCTGAAAAATACCTATTGCCTTGTGACGTCACAGCCATTATAGCTGTCACAGTTGTCCTAATGCATTATTGTCTATGCTATTCGGAACAGTAACATGCTGTACAGGTTTGTAGCCTGGGAGTAATAGGCTATACCACATAGCTTAGGTGTGCAGTAGGCTATAACATCTAGGTTTGTATAAGTACACTCTATGATGTTCACAAAATAATAAAATCACCTAACGACACATTTCTTAGAATGTACCCAATGTTAAGGAATACCTGATTGTATTACCATACATTTATATTGCTTGTGAATTTCACTTATCTATGGAAGGTCATGAAAAACAGAAAAATAAAAATAATTATTTAAATTGACCTATCAAATTATAACATGTGTATGTACAATGTGTAATATTTAGTGCATTATTTTATATATGTAGGTGCATAAATATGTCATAATTTTATTTGGTACATAATTTATTATTTTAAATATACATATCTACCCAAAACAATATATTATATTTTAAATTAAGAATTCAGAATAATTTTTCTAGAGCTTTGTGATTACAGTCTGCTGTCTGTACCTGGGTTCTGCGTCTGTGGATTCAACCAGTTCTTGAACCAAAAATATTGAAAAAAATGCTTCTATATTGACATATATAGTATTTATTTTTATCATACTGCCTTAAACAATGCGGTACAACAACCATTTACATAGCATTTACATTGTACTAGGTACTATAAATAATCTTGAGATAATCTAATGTATATGGAGGGTATCCCTAGGTTACATATAAATACTGTGCCATTTTATATTAGGGACTTGAGGATCTGCAGATTTTGGTATCCACAGGAGGTCCTGGGACTAATCTTCCATGGATACTAAGGGACAACTGTATCTACAGTTTTTGCCATAGGTGCAGAATTCAGAAACCAACATCCTTGAAGATGTCACTTCCCCCATTAAGTGACATAATTAATAGTCTTCAAAATGAAAATAAATAAAAGGCTGAAATGGAAAGACAGAAATCAGATTTGAAAAAAAACAGTAGTTTCTTTGGTAGGATAAAATCTAAGAGTTAATGGAGGGTGTCTTTCTTGAAAATAATCCAAAAATTACATATTTTCTAATTCTTGATTTGGACAGTCTCTGTTCCCATCATTCAAAGACTACCAGGAACACATCTGTGATCAACAAAGGTAAGTTATTGCTTCTTACAGCAAAAACAAAACACAAATCACAAAAAACACAGCATGGGAGATCATAGGATACATCAAAAGGAGTTAGGATAAAACTGAAGAAAAGTTGCTTACAGAGTTTTGGGTGCTGGAGTCATTGGATGATTCTGGAGAAACTGGTCAGATTGTGTAAACCAGTGTATTGCTGGAACTGTCAGAGGTTCTTATCTTTAAAATTTATGAGACCATGTGGAACCACTGTTAATCAGTTTGTGTGTGGTCTTATCAAAACCACATGAGTCTAAACAAACTGCTGGTGCTAAAATAATGGGAGTTTAGAAAAGTCTGTGATAAACATCATGATTTTTTTTTCTGATACCATTTATCTCTATGATTCAGGGTACACTTTATAAGTGTGGTTTCTGTTTCAATTCTTAATTATTCTTTCATGACCTCTCTGCCAACAAATTTTCCCTTTATCAACACTAACAAAAGTATAACCGAGGGTAAGTAATTTAAATTTCCTTGAGCCCAAGTTTCTGTTTGTAAAACTAAAATTTTGGAATTGATGTTCAAAAAGCTCCTTATTCATCTAAGATTAAAATACTGAATCCCAGAAATTAACCTTTAATTATCCACCTTCAAACATATATGAAGGATGAATTTTGCATCAACAAAGCTTTAAACATCATTATTTTATTTCAAATTCCACATTACATAAATGGTATGAATCTGATTTTTAAGTAGAAACAGTAGAAAATGCCAAATTCTTATTTTCCTAATACTCATTACAAATAAAAAATAAATTGCAATATAAAATCATAGATTTTGAACAAAATGTATTTGAAATTAAACACACTTATTAAATTAGAAATAATGATAATGATGGAACTGCTGACTCAAATGAACATTCATAACCCTTGTTAGATATCAAAAGAATGGAGGCCAATACAAATGAAACAGAAAGCACGTTGACACATTGTTTTACAAGTTGTCTTAGTAGGTTCTAGGCTGCCATACTAAAGTAACATAGACTAAGTGGCTTAAACATCAGAGATTTATTTTCTCACAGTTCTGAAGGCTAGCAAGTTCAAGATTAAAATTCTAACAGGGTTTGGTTTCTGGGGAGGACTCTCTTCCTTGACTGCAGATGGATACCTTTCTTACTGTGTCCTCACACTGCCTAAAGAAAGTTCTTGTAATATCTTCCTCTTCTTTAAGGGTACCAGCCCTGTTGGATTAGAATTCAACCCTTATGAATTCATTTAGCCTTTATTACATCCTTACAGGACCAGTACGATCACATTGAGGGTTAGGGTTTGAACATGTGAAGTGTGGAGAGGGGACACAATTTAGTCCACAGCACTAGTAAACCCACAAAAATGGCCTACCTTCAACAAAACATTATATCCTTCCTTAAAACACTGAGAAAACAAATGTTTTATTCCTTTTTCTCATGAACAAAATAAATCTACATAAAATGGAAGGAATTCTATTGTCTTTTTACTGGCACCCTTTCCTTTTCTATTGAAAAGAGTTCCCCCATAAGAAAGAGTGACAAATTCCTTGAACTGGACTGGTAAAATTTGCCTCTTCTCTGTGTCATTCTCACCTCTGACCTCTTCAGAGATTATCCTGGTAGGATGCCTGCTGATGTTGGCTTTGAGTGATGTGACCTTCAACACTTCCTTAAACATGGACATGAAAAGGATCAGCTTCCAGCAGATTAAGTGAAGTCAAGCAAACTACCAAGAAAAAAAAGATAATAAAGGCAGTTTAACTTTGAAAGCAATTTTACTCAATAGTTCTAATTTGCCTTCAAGACTTACAAAAGCCTAGATTAAATAAACAGATTCCTAGATCATTTCCTATCAATTAGATAATATTTGGACTGAAACAGTCTCCCGGCTTTTGTCCTATTTTAAATAATGTAAAGACTCTATTAGAGATGGTATGGCCAATTTAATCTCCAAAACTTTATTTTATTCAGTATTGTTACACTTATTTTCAATAAGCTTTTTAAAAAAAGGTTATTGCCTCTACATGTAGGTGTATTTTAAAAGAACAATTGATAATGTGGTTTCACTAATTGAATTTTTAGTTAGTTTTTACATCATGCATAGGAATTTTCTAAATACTGATTTATTGCCTTTCTTCTTCCTGATTACAGCAGCCCATCCTGATCCCCATGCCCTCAAATATCCCAATATTCACAACTTAGCTTTGTCCACATGTATTTTTCTCCATATTTTAATTATTTTATAAACTTTCTCTCTTTACATATACATATATAATATGTGCATATATATACACATATTATGTAAGCACATATGCAATCTTACATATATAGAATTGTTTTGTTATCTTTTTATTAATCCAAACAATTATGCAATAGGTATCTTTATATACAGACTCTTACAGATTGGCACATTTGCTTCTACAGAATAGCTTTCTACAAAAAGAAACTGTTTTTTTTTAAAAAAAATGTTGCTTTCTAGGAAAGATATTGCCCGATTCTCATTTTAAAGATTAATTCACTGAGCCCTCTGGAACAGAGGCTAAACAAGGTTAAATTGCTTTACAGTTCAACCAGCCATCTAAGAGACTATCCTTTTACTTCATAACCACACTAGCATTAGGTTTTAGAACATTATATAGTTTTTCAGATTAAATCATTGTTATATTCATTTCTATTTTCCCAGTAACTAGTGAATTTTCCTTTTCAAAGTGTTAGGTATTTAAGTTGGCTTTTTGTACATTGAGTATGTATAGCTTTTGCCCATTTTCATATTGCATATTTTGTCATCTTCCTGTCAGTTTGTAAGAACTTTTTGTGTATTACTAAAATGAACACATTGCCTGTTATTTTCATTGTCGTTTTTTCCAGATACATCACGTGTTTATTATTTTTGCTCATTTTTTTTGCTCTAAAAATGGTTTAAATTTTATTTAGCTACCTCTGAGTTTTAAACACTCTAGGTTTCTGGTATTACACATTAGGTACCAAGATTTTTTGGCAGTGTTGCAAGAAAATAATTATTTAACTCAACTGGTATTAACTTTTATAAATAGTGTAATATGGGTATCCATTTTTAATTGCTTCCAGGTAGATACACTGCTTATTAAATAGGTCAACCCTTTCTCATTGAATACATCTACTATTGTATTAACATTATTGTGATGAAGTGCTCAATATAATATAGGATCCAAAAACACATTGTTGGAAAATTTTAAAACTTAAAAAAAATTATCTGTTCATTTAAAATTGCCCATCTCCTAATGTACTAATGCAAATTGGTTAGCATGAAGATGGGATTCATAAGTAAAAACAATCGGCATATCTTCTTGAGTACTGAGTGTGTGGATGTGAAAATTTTAATGAAATAATTGGCCCCCAGTTGTTCAATATATTTTATTCTTCTTTTCTGTCTCAGAGTATATTCTGTGTATTAATACTAATCTGTCAATTAGATAATGGAAAAATCCAAAATTTCTCCTATACTCTAACTGCTGCCTTCTCTTTTCTAATTTCTCTACTCCAAACAGCTGATTCTGTTTCTCTGTTAATTTCTCATATCCAAATTGAGAAAGACCCAGAAATACATAGAAAGTTCGTAATTTGTCTTGTTACTTTAATAGTTTTCAACTTTTTTTTTTCTTGAAACCGAGTGTCACTCTCTCACCTGGTCTGGAGTGTGGTGGTGTGATTATAGCTGACTAAAATCCCAAACTCCAGGACTCAAGCAATCCTCCTGCCTCAGCCTCCCAAAGTGCTGGGTTTACAGGCATGAGTCGCTGTGTCTGCCTCTTTTCTATTTTTTGGTCTGTTTCTCTTTTTCACTTCCTGAGTACCCTAACTCTACTTCTTCGCTCCCCTAATGGCAGCACTTCAGACTCTAATTAATCCCATTCTCATTTACACCTCCCAAAGCCGTCATAAACTAATAGCTTTCTACATATTTTTGTATATGAAACAAGTTGACAATTTTCACAATAATCCTGAGTAGTAGGTATTATGATGATCATGCCAATGTTACTAAAGAGGCTATATGACTTGCCCATGATCACCAGTCCAATAAAATAGCAAAGACTTTCTGATTATAAGTTACATGTGCTTTCCACTGTCACCTTTTTGGTAGTTGACTATTTTGTTTGATTGACTAATTTAAGGTGACAATGATTAGCTGTCAATTAAAATACACTTTTCAAAAATTTGACTCAACATTTAATAGATTTATTTTATCCCAGAAATAAAGGTGTGTGTGTTTGTGAATGTCTGTGTGTGTATGTAAACAATTATCTTACATCCAAAGAAATGCTTTTAAAATATTGTCTCAAAAAAAAAAAATTACCCCTACCAAAAAATCGTATTTGAAAAAGAGGTAGGAGAGGTTTAAATACAGAAACATTTGAAGGGCCAAAGGAGAGTAAATAAGAGACTAGAGTTAAAACTGGAAAGAGTATCTGTGGATCTTTTTACCAGGATCACCTGTGGCATTCAAATGTCGCTGGCACTGGGAAATTTGACATTCCAGATATTCCTTCCTTTATAATTCCAAATACTCAAATATAAGATACTATATCTCTTTTACATTGAATAACATGAGCTTTTCTCTGGTAAAGTATCTGAAACATGTAATATATAAACTATACATTTCTTTTTGTTAAGTTTGCCACATTTAACAAATAAAAACGCAGGATACTCAGTCAAATGTAAATTTTGGATAAACAAATTTTATCTTAGTATAATTATGTGCCATATAACATTTGACACACACTAGTACTAACACTTATTCATTGTTTATCTGAAATTCAAATTTAGCTGGATATCAACTGGCAACTCCAATTCTGATAATACTACAGCCAAATTAATGCTCATATTGATTTTAAAAACATGCAGCCACTAACAGCTACAGGACCATCACATTACAGAAACTTGTTTTTCATTTATTTTGATTTTGATTTTTGGTATTTCTTATTGTTATATCATGGTCGTGTATATTTTGAAAGTACATGTGCTATGTTTATATATGTTTACAATGTGTAATGATCAAATCAGGACATTTGGGATATCTATCACCTCAAACATTTTTCTTTGTGTTGGGAACATTAAAATTCTTTCTCTTCCAGCTATTTTTTGAAATATATAATAAATCATTGTTAACTATAATTTCTCCATTTTACTATCAGATACTATTAGGTTGGTACAAAAATAATTGTGGATTTTGCCATTACTTTTATGGTGACAATTGCAATGACTTTTCCACCAATCTTAAATGAACTTATTCCTTCTAAGTGTGTTTTAAACATATTTTTTAAATTGTGGAAAAATACATGTAACACACATTTTGCCATCTTAACCAATTTTAAGTGTACCTTTCAGTAGTGATGAGTATATTCACATTGTTGTATATATCCGTTAAATGACAACTTCCCATTTTTCCCTACCCTCAGCCCCTGGCAGCCACAATTCTACTTTCTGTCTCTGTGAATGTGACTACTCTAGGTACCTCATATATGTGGAATAATATAGTATTTGTCTTTTTGTGATGGGTCCATTTCACTTAGCATGATGTCCTCTAGGTTAATCCATGTTGTAGCATGTGGTAGAATCTCCTTCCTTTTTAAGGCTGAATAATATTCCATTGCATGTATATACCATATTTTGTTTATCCAATCATTTGTCGATGGACACTTTGTTGATATTTATTGTGAGGTTATTGTGAATAATGCTGCTGTGAATATTGGTGTACACGTATTTATTAGAAAGCCTGTTTTCAATTCTTTGGGGTATTGTATTAGTCTTCTAGGGCTTCCATGACAAAGACCCCAAACTGGGTGGGTTAACCAACAGAAATTTCTCACAATTCTGGAGGCTAGAAGTCCAAGATTAAGGTAATGGCAGAATTGGTGTCTTCTGAGGCCTCTTTACTTGATTTGTAGATACCTATCTTCTCCCTGTGTCTTCATATAGTCTTCCCTCTATGTAGATCTTTGTCCTAATTTCATCTTGTTAAAAGGACACCAGTCATATTGGATTAGAGTTCAACCTAATGACCTCATTTTAACTTAATTACCTCTTTGAAGTCCCTATCTCCAAATACAATCACATTCTGAGGTATTAGGGCTAACACTTCAACATCAGAATTTTGTGGGGACACATCAGATCATAACAGGTATATACCCAGAAGTGAAATTGCTGCATTCTTTGGTAATTATATTTTTAAATTTTTTAGACCAACACACTGGTATTTCATAATAGCTGAACCACTTTTCATTACCACCAATAGTACACAAAGGTTCTAATTTCCCTACATCGTCAACATTTGCTACTTCCTTTTTTATAGTAGCCATCCTAAAGGTGTGATGCTGTTTCTGCCTGTGGTTTTGATTTTCATTCCTCTAATAATTGATGATGCTGAGTATCTTTTTACCTATCTGTTGTCCATTTGGGTATCTTTGCAGAAATGTCTATTTAAGTGTTTTGCCCATTTTTAAAATTGGGTTGTTTTGTTGTTGTTGTTGAATTGTCGTTCTCTCTAGATATTCACCCCTTATTATATATGTGATACGAAAATATTTTCTCATTCTGCCTTTTTACTCTGTTGTGTCCTTTGATGCACATTTTTTTAAAGTTATATGGTTCAATTTACCTATTTTAACTTTTGTTGCCAGTGTTTTGGTATCATATCCAAAATTATGTTGCCAAATCTAAGGTTATAAAGCTTTTCGCCTATGTTTTCTTCTAAGACTTTTATAGTTTTAATTCATATATTTAGATCTTGATCTATCTTAATTTTCATATGTGGTATAAGATATGGATCCAACTTTATTCTTTTGCATGTGGACATTCAGTTTTCCCAGCATCATTTGTTTAAAAGACTGCCCTTTCCCCATTGAATAACCTTGGCATCCTTGTTGAAAATATTTCGACCATATATGTAAGGTTGTATTTCTGAACTGTCTATTCCATTTCACTGACTATATTTCTGTCTTTATTCTAGTAACACACTGTTTTGACTACTTCAACTTTGTAAGTTTTGAAATAAGGAAATGTGAGACCTCTAACTTTGTTCTCCTTTTTAAAGATTGTTTTGGCTGTTCAGGGTTCCTTGAGATTTCATATACATTTTAGGATGGCTTTTTCTCTTTCTTAAAAAAGAGAGAGAGCTTTTATATGGACTGCATAAATCTATTATTTGATGAATAGTTACTGCATTCTTTATTTTCTAACAATGTTTCTTGAACTTGAGTCATTTCTAATCTTTTAAGTTTGGACATCTTTCTATGGGAGGTAAAATGCTAAAGACACTGCCAAGCAGCAAGAAGCAGCACTTCTGAGAAGGACAGCATAAACAGAAAAACAAAGGCTTAGTCTATGTCACAAAAGGTATGAAAAGTTGGATAGATATGTGGATTCGTCTGCTTAAAGTACCATAACTAAATACCACAGAGTAGGTGACTTAAACAACAGCAGTTTATTTTCTCATAGTTCTGGAGGCTATAAGTCCAAGATCAAAATGCCCTCAGGGTTGGTTTCTCAAGAGGCCTCTTCCTGGTTTTCCAATGGTCATCTCCTCGCTGTGTCCTCACAGGTCCTGTCCTGTGCAATTGAAGAGCGTTCGTTCTCTGGTGTCTTTTCCTCTTCCTATAAGAACACTAGTCAAGTGTGATTAGAGTGTCCTTATTACCTTATTTAAGATTAATTACCCCTTTAAAGGCTCTATTTCCGAAGACAGTTACGTTGGGATTTAGGGTTTCAACATATCAATTTTGAAGGAACACAACTGAGTTCATGACAATGTAGTTTGGAAACCAGAGAATAAGAGAGACACATCACTATAACACAGTCATAGTCACAGTTTCTCATTGAAGTGGCCACCTCTGCTATTCTAGACAGAACTTGCAAAGCATGTAAATAATGGATTGCCAGAGTCTGGGATTAAATAGAATTCATTCAAGTGTTCAAGTTTGTAAAAAACCAAGTTTTGTGGAGGAAAAGACTAGCTTCACTCAATTAATGGCATTTTTAAGGTTCTTTGTGTTTCTAAAGCAAACAAGTAAAGGAGAACTGTTACAGATATAGATATTCAGTTTATATTTGGAAGAAGAGTAGATTCAAGGACACTGAGTGTCAATATAGCAATAATGTCACCTTCAATTTAGAATAAAATATTTTCGAAGCTTCGCAAAAACACAAATCACTAAATTTTTATTGATATTGCAGTGCAAAAATCTGAGCCAGTGTATAAATCACTTGGAAGACAAAGTAATAATTTTTTTGAAGTAAATATTATTGTAGCCTCCACAGTATTTCTTAACTTCCAAGAAACCAAAGCTAAGTTGAAAATTATTAGAAAACCTACTTGGTATTTTGGAGTGACACCATATGTAGGTGAAATTTCAAAATTGTTAAAAGCAAAATTGGCATTTTTAACCTTTATAAAATGTCAGAAGATAACATACTAGAAACACAACTGTGTTTCATATATTATAGATATTATACCAAATATCTATGCTATTTTAAGTAACATCATATAGATCAAAACTCTCTAGACATTTTCCAACACCATTTAAACCCACCATTTTCTTCACCAAGAATGTGAATTAATTGTAGTATTTACCAATTCTTTCTTAATGTTGAGTGTACTGCATCACTATTTATATATTTATGCATTTACTTGTTTTGCTTATTTATTTTTTAGTTTTTGTTTTTAATTAATGCAGCCTGAATATAAATGATTACAATTACTTGGGAATTACATGTGCTTGAGTTCAGGTGGCTCAAATACTACACAGTGACAGTATTTTTGTAACCTCACTGTTACTATTTCAGCATCTATGTTTTTGAGGGAATGTTTATTTCCCTCTATTTTACTGCCACAGGTAGTGAGGCTTAATTATGAATAGTTGACTTATGAGCAGGCCGTAGTATAACAAGGGTCTTAGTATAAGAATATGGTGGATCATTAACATAATTTGAGTCAAGACTTGGAAGGAGTTCACATCTATCACTTCCAGTGCAACTTTTGGGAAGTGATTTAAGTTAAATTGTCCTCAATTTTTCTTTTCACCATTCAAGTGGGAGTGATGGTAATACCTATCCTACCTATTCAAAGGGATGTTTATAAGGACCAAATGGCTATACAAATGCCTAACAGAAAATTTAAAATTGAATTTTTAAAATATTGTATAAAAACCTTTTATATGCTTTAGAGACACATGAAATTGTGATTGTAATGTTCAATTAAGATCATTTTTATCCCCAGAAAGACATTTTGATATAGATGGGGATCCAGTTGTTTCATCTAGCATACATGGCATACAGAAATGATGTCTTTTCTTGGTTTGTCAAATGTTCAGTATTTGAAAATATAATATTTAGATATATATTATAACATCATACTCACCATCTGGTGTTCAACAATTTAGTCTCAAAATTAAAGATGTAGTATGTACTATTTGCTGATAGACTTAAAATAATGTGGAAATAGCCAGAGTTATTCCTCCTTTCCTTTAGTCTTAAATAGAAATACTAGGGCCAGATAACTGGGACTAATGATAATCTGATTTTTAAAAAATAACAAATTAATATACCAGAATATGGAAAACCTGTATTCTTCTCTCTTCACAGTCACTGATACTTCTTATACATCTTTGGAGTAGTCATCTAACTTTTATGATTCTTGATGATACCAATAAAAAATGAGGACAAATATTACAATTTATATTCCAAAGAGACCTGGATTCTTGTGAGGTGCCCTTTCCAGAATTAAGATGTTTTATTTGTTTTTCAAGATGGTGCATAGATGACAGTGTTAGCGTTATCTATGCTTCCTACTTGGAAGGACAGAATAATTGGTAGAGAATCACACTGTGATTTTTTTTTTTTCAAGAACCACCACAGGAACTTACTAAGCCATAAAAATCCACACATCCTTTGAAAGAAGCAGCAGGCCACAGCCTACTCTGTGAGGAGATGAAAAACTGTAATTTTCCAGAGTATGAGGTGGGAGGGCTGGCCTCTAAACACACATCCCCACCGGGAAATATGAAAATCCAGACCACGGGAGAAGGTCTTATCCCTACCCAGAGCTGGAATGAACATAGGGAGCAGTGTGAAATGTAGAAGTAGAAGCAGCAGTGGGATGTGCCTGGCAGACATTCCCAGTCTCTGTCACGAACTGAGAGAAGCCATTCCCAACCGTATCTCACAGGGGTCCTCGGGGGAAGTCAGCCAACAGACTCAGCGAGGAGTCACAAGGTTAAAGAAGTTCCCAATTAAATGCTGTGATATAATTTCAAGTGGGAACGAATGCCCTTGAACAGAACACCGGGGCGAGTGGGAAGTGTGCCACAGACAGGAGGGCAGAAACTGGGTGCCTGGTCTTGCAGGCAGACGGGGAGGGGCAGAGCCTCAAGGCCAGGCTTGCTGTCTCTGTGGTGGTACTTATGGCCTGGGACAGGTCTGAGTTCTGTGCACAGGCTGCCTGGATCTAAACACAGTGCTATTAATGGGAAAATGCAGGAAGGAGACTGGTCTTGACGACTGCATGGGAGTTGGGTGAGGCTTACTGCTGCCCACTCCTCCCCATTCCTTTTGGGAACTCATCTACATAAAAGACAGTTGTACTCCCCTCTGGGACATCACCCCGGTGGCTACCTCTACTGGGTTCCCCACAGTGGCCAGGGCCAGCCCCACCCAAGCAGAGACTGAGCTCAGATCCTCCTAACCCTGCCCCTACATAGTGGTATTTCTCCACCCACTCTGGTAGCTTAACACAAAACACATCAAGTTTTGAGAGCTTTACGGCCCTGCCCATCATATGAGGAACCAGAATACTTCCCCTGGACAACTTAGGGCAAGCTCACATCCCACTGCTTGTATGGCAGCTGGGGCTCTACTGGAAGTGCCACATCCTGGCTGGAGGCCAACCAACTCAGGGTATTACAATTCCTCTTGGCAGAAGACTACTCTTCCCAGGAAGAAGAAAATGGCTGGTGATCTCAGCTAACACCGCTGCCTGCCACGCCCTAGCTAAACAGAAGTCCTGAGTCTGTCCACATGACAAGTTCACTACTAGTATAACCAACACGTGAGAAACCCAGCACACTAAGCCTAGCTACAACCAAGGAATTTCACAGAGTATACCTCACTCCCCTGCCACTTTCATCAGAGCAGGTGCTGGTATCCAGTGCTGGGAGTCTTGAAGACAGATCACATCACTGGATTCTTTGCAGACATTCTCCAGCACCAGCCCAGACCCTCATAGCCCCATGGTGGGACTAGACCCAGAAGAGCGATAATAACCACTGCAGTACAGGACTTCTCAGGAAGCCCCATTCCTAGGGAAGTGGGAGAGCACCACATCAAGGGAACACTCTGTGGGGGGAAAAAAAAAACCTGAATGGCAGGTCTTAAGTCCCAGATCTCTCTGCTGGTGGGAACAGACACAATTGCAGTGCTGGGTGCAGTAGGGAAAGTCTTCACTTCTACCCCAACAGGCAGGCAGCATCTGTGGTTGTGAAGGGCCTTGGAGAAGGGGTCCTTTTTCCCCCAGTACACCACTGCAGACACAGTTGGGGTTTCTCCCAAGGGAATGCAGTGCAGAGGAACTTATAGACAACCCTCTTGGAACAATTCAGGGTGATTGCAGCCTGATGGGAGGAGCATTCCCCAGATCTAGGCCTGCATGACAGGCACAGTCACAATTCCTCCCTACTTGAAACATCAACATTCCTACAGATGAAATGAATCTGTCTGATCTGAATAGCTGGAAGGGTGTGACAGGTGTGAGGCTGTGAGGTGGATACCTTTCCTGCTGGCCTGGAAGAGAAGCTGAGGTAGCTCTCACTTTTTACCTTGACAAAACCTCAGCATATCCAACTGAGAGCTCCCCCAGCCACCTTCATCAGGGCTGGGGCCTCTGACCATCTACTCACCTGCCTTAGCTATAAATGGTGCTTTATCCAAGGATACCTCGCCTATTGGCTTGAAACCTGAATCCTCAACTCAGCAAATAAAATACTGAGAAAAATAAATAAAGTGTGCACCACAAGAGAATGAAATAAGCTCCAAGAGATTCCTGCCAATCTAACCCCATAAGAGACAGTGCACTAGCCTACCCATCAAGTACATAACTACTACAGCCAGCAGCCAGCATCTGGAAAAGCCAGCGTACAAAAAAACTTTATAACAAAGTAACTCATACAGTCTTCACCCTTAAAGTCACCAAGAATCAAATTAGGCTAAAATAAACTATAAACATTAAATTTAAATTCTTAAGAGGAACAAAAGTACAAAAAAATGCAGTTCAATCAAAAATAAATTTTAAAAGAATTTGAAAAAAGAATCTACTCAAATGAGAAGGAACCAGAAAAGTAATTCTAGCACTATGACAAAACAGCCTTCTGTAACATCCACAAAAGATAGCTCTCCAGTATGGATTCAAACAAAGAAGAAATCTCTGAAATGCCAGATAAAGAACTCAGAATGTTGATTATTAATCTACTGAAGGAGATACCAGAGAAAGATGAAAGCCAACTTAAAGAAATTTTTAAAAAATTCAGGATATGAATAAAAATTTTCCAGAGAATAGACATCATAAAGGGAAAAAAGTATGAGAACATCTGGATATGAAAGACACATTCACGGAAATATGAAATGCAGTGGAAAGTTTCAATAGACTAGAACAAGCAGAAGACAGAACTTCAGTGCCCAAAAACCGGGCTTCTAAATTAACCTAATCAGACATAGACAAAAAAGAATTTTAAATAATGAAAAAAGTCTCCAAGAAATACGGTATTATGTAAAATAGCCAAACATAAGAATAATTGGTGTTCCTGAGGGAGAAGAGAAGTCTAGAAGTAGTTCGGAAAATTTATTTGAGAGAATAATCAAGGAAAACTTCCCTGGCCTTGCTAGATATCTATACATCCAAATACAAGAAGCCCAAAGAAAACCTGGGAAATTAATTGCAAAAAGATCATCACGAAGACACATATTCATCAGGTTACTATCTAAAGTTAAGATGAAGGGAAGAATCTTACATGCTGTGAGACAGAAGCATCAGGTAACCTGTAAAGGAAACCCTATCAGATTAACAGCAGATTTCTCAGCAGAAACCTTATAAGTCAAAGGGATTGAGGTCCTATCTTTAGCCTCCTTAAATAAAACAATTTTAGCCAAAAATTTTATATCCAGAAAAACTAAGCTTCATAAATTATGGAGAGATAAAGTCTTTCTGACAAATGAATCCTGAGGGAATTTGTCAGTACCACAGCAGCAGTACGAGAAATGCTAAAAGGAGTTCTAAATCTTGAAGCAAAAGAGCTTGGGATAACATCAAAATAGAACCTCCTTAAACCATGAATCTCACAGTCTTTAAAACAATAACACAATGAGAAAAACAAAGTATCTACGCAACAACTAACATGATGAATAGGACAGTAACTCACATCTCAATATTAACATTGGTAAATGGCCTAAATGCTCCACTTAAAGATACAGAATGCAGAATGAATAAAAAACCACCAATCAAATATCTGCTGTCTTTGAGAGACTCACTTAACACATAAGGACTCACATAAACTTAGGGTAAAGTTTATGTGAAAAACGTTAACCTAAGTTTATGTGAGTCCTTATGTGGAAAAGGATATTTCACACAAATGGAAACTAAAAACAAGCGGAAGTAGCTAATCCTATATAGGACAAAACACGCTTTAAAGCAACAACAGTAAAAAAAGACAAAGACACACATTATGTAATGATGAGAGGACTAGTCCTACAGGAACATGTCACAATCCTAAATTTATACACACCTAATACTGCAGTACCCAGGTTTATAAAAAAATTATTACTAGACCTAACAAATGAGACAGACAGTAACACAATGATAGTGGGGAACATCGATACTCCACCGAAAGCACTAAACGGGTCATCAGGACAGAAAGTTAATGAAAAAAATGGATATAAACTATTCTGTAGGACAAATGGAATTAGCATATATACACATTATTCCCAGCAACTGCATAATACACATTCTTCTCATCAGCACATGAAACATTCCCCAAAATAGGCCATATGATAGGTCACAAAACAAGTCTCAATAAATTTAAAAAAATCAAAATCATATCAAGTATCTTCTCAGGCCACAGTGAAATAAAGCTATAAATCAACTCCAAAAGGAATGCTCAAAATAATACAAATATATGGAAATTAAATAATCTGCTCATGACTTTTGGGTTAACAATGAAATCAAGATAGAAGTTAAAAAAATCATAATGAATGACAATAGTGACACAACATATCAAAACCTCTGGAATACAGCAAAAGCAGTGCTAAGAGGAAAGTTCATAGCATTAGATGCCTTCATCAAAAAGTCTGAAAGAGCACAAATAGACAACCTGATGTCACCCCTAAATAAACTAGAGAAACAAGAACAAACCAAACAAATCCAGCAGAAGAACAGAAATAACAAAAATCAAAACAGAACTAAATGAAATTAAAACAAAAAAATTACAAAAGATAAACAAAACTAAAAGCTGATTCTTTGAAAGGATAAATAAAATTGATAGACCATTGCAATATTAACTGAGAAAAGAAGAGGGAAGATCCAATTAAGCACAATTAGAAATAAAAACAGAGATATTACAACTGATACCACATAAATACAAAACATCACTCAAGGCTACTATGAACATCTTTGCATTCACAAACTAGGAAATCTGGAGGGGATGGATAAATTTCTGATAGTATAAAAGCCTCCTAGATTAAATCAGGAAAAATAGAAACTCTGAACAGACCAATAATAAGCAATGAAATCTGAATCTGTAATTTTAAAAATTGCAACAACAAAGAAAGGCCAGGACCAGATGGATTCATGGCTGAATGCTACCAGACATTCAAAGAAGAATTGGTGCCAATCTGACTGAAACTATTCTAAAACATAGGAAAAAAAAGGAATCCTCCCTAAATCACTCTATGAAGCCAGTATCACTCTAATACCAAAACCAGGAAAATAAATAACAAAAAAAGAAAAATGCAGACCACTATCTCTACTGAACATAGATGCAAAAATCCACAACAAAATACTAGCTAATGGAATTCAACAGCATATCAAAAATATAAAACATTATAATCAACTGTGTTTCATACCAGGAATGCAGGGATGGTTTAACATACACAAGTCAATACATGTGATACATCATATAAACATAATTTAAAACAAAAACCATATGACCATCTCAATAGATGCAGAAAAAACATTTGATAAAATCCAGAATCCTTTTATGATAAAAACTCTCAACAAAATAGGTATAGAAGGGACTTACCTCAAATTAATAAAAATGATATATGATCAACCCACAGCCAACATCATAGTGAATGGTGGAAAGCTAAAAGCATTCCCCCTGAGAACTGGAACAAGACAAGGATGCCCACTTTTACCTTCTATTCCACATAGTACTGGAAGTTCTGTCCAGAGCAATCAGACAAGAGAAAGAAATAAACAGCATCCAAATGGAAATAGAGGAAGTCAAATTGTCACTGTTAGCCAATGATGTGATTGTATACCCAGAAAACCCTAAGGATTCATCCAAAATGCTCCTACATCTGATATGTGAATTCTGTAAAGATTCAGGATATAAAATCAATGTACACAAATCAATAGTACTGCTATAAAACAACAATGACCAAGCTGAAAATCAAATCAAGAATTTGATGCCTTTACAACAGCTGCAAAAATATATAAAAAAATAATTTTTTAGGAATATACTTAACTAAGCGGTGAAAGAAATCTATAAGTAAAACTACAAAACACTTCCAGAAGAAATCACAGATGACAAAAACAAATGGAAACACATCCCATGTCATGGATGGGTAGAAGCAATATTGTGAAAATAACTGTACTGCCAAAAGCAATCTACAGATTCAATGCAATTCCCACCAAAATACCACCATCATTCTTCACAGAACTAGAAAAAACCATCCTAAAATTCATACAGAACCAAAAAAGAGCCCACATAACCATAGCAATACTAAGCGAAAGAAACAAATTTGGAGGCATCATGTTACCTGACTTCAAATTATACTACAAGGCTATAGTCAGCAAAACAGCATGGTATTGGTATAAAAATAGGCATATAGACCAAAGGAACAGAATAGAGAACCCAAAAATAAAGCCAAATACTTCAAGCCAACTGATCTTCAATGAAGCATACAAAAACATAAATTGGGAAAAGGACACCCTATTAAATAAGTGGTGCTGGGAAAACTAACAAGCCATATGTAGAAGAATGAAACTGGATTCTCATCTCTCGGCTTATAAAAAATAAACTCAAGATGGATCAAAGACTTAAATATAAGATCTGAATCCATAAAAATTCTAGATCATAGTTTTGGAGAAAGTCTTCTAGACATAGACTTAGGCAAAGAATTCATGACTAGGATCCCAAAAGATAATGCAACAACATCAAAAATAAATACATGGGACCTAATTAAACTACAAAGTTACTGAACAGCAAATAATAATAATCAGCAGATTAAACAGACAATCCACAGCATGAGAGAATGTATTCACAAACTAGGCATCCAAGAAAGGACTCATATCCAGAATCTATAAGGAACTCAAAACAAATCAGCAAGGAAAAACAAACAATCTCATCAAAAGCGGGCAAAGGGCATGAATAGACAGTTCTCAAAGGAAGATATACAAACAGCTAACAAAGATGAAGAAATGCTCAACATCACTAATTATTACAGAAATGTAAATTAAAACCACAATAAGATACCACCTTACCGCTGCAAGAAGGGCCATAATTAAAAAGTAAAAAAAAAAAAAAAAAAAAAAAAAAAAAAAAGATGTTGGCATGAACATGGTGAAAAGGGAAGACTACTAAACTGCTGGTGGGAATTAAATTAGTACAACCATTATGGAAAACAGTATAGACATTCTTAAAAAACAAAAAGTTGAACTACCATCTGATCCAGCTATCCCACTACTGGGTATCTACCCAAAGGAAAAGAAGCCGTTATATAAAAAAGACACATGCACACTCCTGTTTATAACTATGCAATTTGCAATGGTAAAGATATAGAACAAACTTAAGTGCCCATCAACCAATGAGTGGGTAAAGAAAATGAGGTATATATATACCATGTAATACTACTCAGCCATAAAAAGGAATGAAATCATGTCTTTCATGATAACTTGGATGGAGCTGGAGCCCATTAATCTAAGTGAAGTAACTCAGGAATGGAAAACCAAATATTGTTATGTTCTCACTTACAAGTGGGAGCTAAACTATGAGGATGCAAAGGCACAAGAATGATATAATGGACCTTGGGAACTCAGCAGGAAGGATGAAGGGCGTAAGGGATAAAAGATCACATATTGAGTAATATGTTCATTGCTTGGGTGATGGATGCACCAAAATCTTAGAAATCACCACTAAAGAACTTATCCAGTAAACAAAAATCACCAGTACCCCAAAAAATATTGAAATAAAAATAAAAATTAATTATTATAAAAAGAATTAAGATGTTTAAAATTGATATGAAACAACTATCTCAAACTTTACATGTCAAAAGAAAACTTTCTACAAATTTAATTCCTTACTTGTATTAAAAAGAGGCTTCATTATCCAAGAGATATTCAGTTAAACATTCACCAACACTAGTAACTTCTACATTGCCTGTAGTACATTAACCATAGGAAATATGGTATTAAGAAGAAAATTAAAATAAGCAGAAAATGCATTTTAAAATGTAAATTCATTTATTTGATTGCACAATGTACACTCAGCATATAGCGAACCTAAGCTGCAAAATTTTCATATATGAATTTATATAAATTCATCTGACAAATGAATTTGTAAAGCAGGGTTAACTCTGTACCAGTGACATGCAGTTTTGATAAAGTAAGCAATTAATGTTAGCATACTTAGCAAATGGAAAGCTGTTCTGAAAATAATGAATAAAATTATTTTAATTGTCACAGAATAATTGTTTTATTTATAATAAAATGTATTTGAAGCAAGGTTGAATTTGTTACCAGCATATGTTATTGTTTCTCTTGGACAGTTGTTTCAGAGGGTGATTAGCAATTTAGAATATTTTCATCTGAATTGGCCAAGTTTCTAAAATTGAAAAATGAACTTATGTGGTCAAGTGATGAGAAAGCCCCATGAGAACCAGGAATCATGTATCATGTATCATGTATTCTAATTCTACTTTAGCTAGTGTCTTAGCAAAGTTACAAAATCCATCTGTAGATTCCATTTTCTAGAAGAATTATCAAAATTATGACACTAGGGAGAATATATTTACATTATCAATATTCTGACATTAGTAATGTAAGATAAATAAGTTATGAAGAAAATCAGTAAATTGAAAGACATGATATTTTGCCAGATTTTGCCATTTCCAGCTGTGTGAATAATTGACTCTGTAACTCTCATAAGTTCAAAGACCGGACAATCTTTTTTGAGCCCTTCAGCTCCTCGTTTTATGAGCCTTGATCTCATCAACTCTAAACCTAGGAAACTCGTTTTTGAATTACTGTGGAAAGTAAATGAGCTAATACATGTAACTTGCTTAGCATAGTACCTAATATATAGTAATTTCTGAAAAAAAGTTTAGAAGTTGTTAGTATTAATAGGCACTCAGTAGATGTCAATTCTCTTCACAATTCCTATTACATAATTCCAAAAAAATTTAGTCCTCCTCTTTACCTATCATATTAAAAAGTATATCGGTACTCCCTAAACTTATCAGTGATCAGTGCATACTTTATTTTCAGCTGTGATCCCATTATTTTAAAGAAACCCAAGAATGTCTAGAGAAGATTAAAATTCTATTAATGAAATCAGCAATGAACCACAAACTAAAAAGGAAGGATCTATAAGATTAAATGAATGTTGTTACATCCCCAAAACAGTGTGTGTGTGTGTGTATCTTACAGAATGAATTAAACTGTTTCTCGTCTATGTGATACCAGTGGGCTAGGGGACATCCCCAAATGCCAGTGGGATCTTGACCCATCTGGTGTCTAGGCTCTTGACACTGTTGAGAGAAGGAATTCAAGGATGAGTTGGAAAATAGTAAAAGTATGGAGATATATTGCAAAGTGAAAAGTACACTCAAGAAAGGGGAGCATGGGCACACTTAAGAGAAAGCGACACACATGGAGAGGTGGGACTTCTACCTTTATGGGTTTCTTTAGCCAAGGAGTGAAATATTCACGAAGATTCCTGGAAAATAGCACCAGTTGCTTAGAACTGTTGTCCCACCCATTTAACACCAAATATGGGTGCTTGTAGAACTGTTATGGCACTGGTGGGCTGTGATTTAGTATGTTAGTGAGCATATAAGAGGTCCTAGGTGAAACCTAGGTCAAATCCAGTGCCATATTGGGTCTAACTGGTCTCAGCTAACTTAGCCCACACGTTGGTTTTTCAGGGTCTTATCAGTCCCTAGTTTATGTAGCTATTTCAACAGTTGCCTTATTCTAGTCATGTGAAACTGCTGCCTGGAATTTTCTATTCTCCTGTAGCCACGTGTATTATTCCTTTCTTATATGAGGTGGTTATTCTTAAAAATCAAACAGTTGTTGGCTAAGTATTTTGCTCTATATAAAGTTAAGCATTTTTATACTTGAGGAAACACAGGTCTAAGAACCTGAAATAAGAGAAATAAGCAAGCAAACATAAGCCCTGGGACTGATTTGACTTTTCACTCAAAGGAACATTCTGAACAAAGGTTGTATGAGGGAAGTTCCCAAAGGGAAGGATGAGGATCTCACTGATTTGAGGAAATAGAGATCAGAATTTAGGGAGGTTGAAGTGACTGAAGGTTGTGGATTCTAGAAAGAAAGAAGCCAGTTAGAAAATTGGCTCCAGAAATATGCATTGAGTACCCTGATTCTTTGCTGAATATTGAGTAGTGTGTGTGTAAGACAAAACTCCACAGGGCCTAACAAAGAGTTACTAAAAATCCAAGGTGATTGATTCCAAAAGCTTACACAGGACTAGGAGGCATTTGAATTCCAACCAGCCAGAATGAAGAGTTCTCTTTGATGAGCTGGAATATTCAGTAGAGACCCAAGAAGTGCTACGACTTAGTAATGAGACTAAAATATCACTAGAACAAAGGTTATTCTACAACTGTCATAAATAAGCTTAAAAGTGATGAAGAAAAAGTGAAAATTCTCTGTAACTGTCTTGCTGCCTATGCCACGGTCAGTAACAGAAATAAAATGGCATCCTATAAGTTATGCAATTAATCCAAAGGAAGAAGGTTTAAAATAAAAGAAGGAAGAGATGGAACATATAGAAAATAACTAGCAAGATAGTAGACTAAAACTCAAACATTTCAATAAGTATATAAACTCTAAACTGTAGAACATCTTATTTAAAAGATTCAAGTATATTGTCTAGGAAAGCAAGCTTTAAATATAAAGACACAGACTACATTAACAGTAAAAGTATAGAAAAGACCATACCATGCAAACACTAATTATAAAGGAGCCAAATGAAATTTATGTTAATAATAAACAAAGTACAACTCAGAATAATAAAGATTACCAGAGTGAAAGGACAACTCATAATGATAAAACGATCAATTTATAAAAAAGACATGATAATTCTAAAGGTATCTGCATCTGGTTAGAAAACTTTACCTACAAAAAGAAAAACAGAA
The DNA here is from genome assembly GCF_037993035.2 of Macaca fascicularis. Lineage (NCBI taxonomy): Eukaryota > Metazoa > Chordata > Mammalia > Primates > Cercopithecidae > Macaca > Macaca fascicularis. Next base: position 104,103,350 of record NC_088389.1, on the reverse strand, counting down.
ATAGATAAATCCACAATTATACTTGGAGAATTCAACACTCATCTTGCAGTAATTGATGGAACAAATAGATAGAAATCTAGAAGTAAACAGACATAAAAGCCCATTCAATCCACTTGACCTATTTGGCATCATTGAACACAATGCCCCAAAACAGCAGAATACACATTCTTTTCAAGTGCACAGGAAATATTCACTGAGATAAACCATATGCAAGGCCATAAAACAAGTCACAATAAATTTAAAACAATGACTAATATACTTTTTTACCAAAATACAATTAAATAGTAATTAGTAGTATAAAGAATGTGATAAAGTATTTGAAATGTAAACTGCACAATTCTAAATAAGCCACAAGTCAAAAAAAGTAATTACAAGAAAAATTATAAAAATATTTTTGATGAATAAAAAAGAAAATACAGGGCCAAAATTTGTAATTCTGGAGCAGGATGCTCTAAGAATTATTTCCTCCTTGGAAACAACAATTAAGCTGGTAAAAACTGACAAAATCAACTATTTTGAAACTTTAGAATCTAATCAGAAACTTATATCAACCAAATAAGTACTTACTGAAGAAAAGGCTGCGAATTTTTGGTAAGAAAACATTGTGGCATTTTTGCTTAGCTGCTTACCATCTCCCAATCTCCAGTGCTGTGGTGGCCACTGGAAAGGTGATCATCCTTCAGGGTGTGCCTTACTCATGCTGGGGGTAGGTGGTGGGGGGTAGAATATAAACCTTGTTCCCAATAAATTGTGGTTGTGTGTTTTAGCCTTTTGAGTTATTCTCTAAGGGACAAGCACAAAAGTTGATCTTGTTTTCACTCCTATCAGGAGCAACTTTCTCAGTGACATCTGTTAAAAGCATTTAAAGAAGTACACTATCTATATCCATGCAGGAAAAGAAATGGTGGGCAAGACAAGCAGCATACAGACCCAAAGCCTGGAAAGGTAGAGGCTGAGGAGGAATACTTTTTGGAGGAATCAGAGTATGGAAGATTCACTACGTATACTGTGGAATCTAGAATGCAATGTGCACCAACAGTAGATTTGAGCAGAAAAATAAAGAATCAGGAAACTTAAAAATACAACAATTGAAATTACCCAGTCTGAAAAACAGATAGAAAAAATAATAAAGGAAAGTGAACAGACCCAAAATAACTTCTGTGACTCCATCAAGTGAACCAACGTACACACCATGGAAGTCTTAGAAGGAGAAGAAAGAGGTAAACAGAATAATGGCTTCAGAATAATGGCTGAAAATTTCCCAAATCTGATGAAATCCATGAATTCACAAGTCCAAGATGTTCAGTTATCTCCAAATAATACAAATGAAAAGAGATCCACACTCCAAAACACATGGGATATTCTCCAGGATAGATTATACATCAGGTCATATTACAAGTCTCAATAAATCTTAAAAGATTGAAATCATAAAACATAGTTTTCAAATTTATTCAACCACAATACAAAGAAGCTAGAAATTAATAAAAGAAAAAGTGGAAAGTTCACAAATATGTGAAAATTAAAAAACACACTCTTAAACCTGTAAGTCAAAAAATATATAAAATACTTTGAGATCAATAAAAAAAATCATTATACCAACACTTATAGGATGTAACAAAAGTATTCCTCAAAGAAAAATGTAGAGTTATAAATATCCATATTAGAAAAAATAAAGATTTAAAATAAACAACCTAAATCTATGCTTTCAGAAATAGAAAAGAATAAACTAAACCTAAAGCTAGTAGAAACAAGTAAATAATAAAAATTAGTAGAGATTAATGAAATGGATCAAATAAAATTAATAGATGATTAGCCAAACCAAAAGTTTATTTTTTAAAAGATCAACAAAATTCACAAACTTTTATCTAGGCTTACCAAAAAAGGAGAAGATCCAGAGGCTCAAATTATTAAAGTCAGAAATGAAACTGGTGACACTACTACAGATCTTACAGAAATAATGGTAGTATAAAATATCCTATCAATAATTGTACACCAACAAATTAGATGACTTGGATGATATGAACAAATCTCCATAAATGCACAAACTACCTAAACCAACTGAAGAAAAAAAAAGATTCTCTAACAATATCTGTAACAACTAAAAAGATTAATCAACAATCAAAAACCTCCCAGCAGAAAAAATACATGGAGCAGATATCTTCAATGGTAAATTCTGCAGACTTTTAAAGAACATGTATTATTCTCAAACTCTTACAAAATACAGAAGGGAAGGTAAAACTTTCTCCTTCTATAAAGTGACTACTATTCTGATACCAAAGCCAGACAAAGACACACAAGAAAAACAAAAACCATATACCAACAATTCTTATTAATACAAATATAAAAACCTTCAACAAAATACTAGTTAACCAAATCCAAGAGCATACCATTACCACATGATAACAAAATCAGTCAGTATGACACAGTTTACTAATAGAGTTTTTAAAATATGATCATAACAACAGAAGCAGAAAAAAATGCCAAAATTGAACACTCTTTTTAAAAAACAAACACTTAGAAAAATAAGAAGTAGAAGGGAACTTTTCAACATGACAAAATGTATTTATGAAATGCCCATAGTGATATTACATTTAATGGTGAAAGACCAAAAGTTTTACACCTAAGATCACGAACAAGTCAAAGATATCTGCTTTCACCACTTCTATGCAATCTTATATAACAAATTCTAGCTAGAAAAATTAGGTAAAAAAAAAAGTATTCAAATTGGAAAGAAAGAAGTAAAAATATATCAATTTACAATATGATTATATACATACCCAAAGAATACACACACACAAACACACATACACACACACACTTACTACTACAACATATCAATGACTTCAGCAAATTTGCAGAGTGCAAGACCAATAAACAAAAATTATTTTTTTCCATACAGCAGCAATAAAAAATCTGAATCAAAAATTACAAAAACAGTTATATTCACAATAACACCCCAAAGAATAAAATGCATAGGCATACATTTAAACAAGGAGGTACAAGATTTGTATTTCAATTACTGAAAAACAAAACAAAATAAAAAAAATTGCTGAAAGAAGTTGAAGAAGACTAAATAAATAGAAAGACATCATAAGTTCATGGCTTGGAAGACTTGCTATCATCAAGATTTTAAGATTACCCAAAGAAGCAGAGCAAGATAGTGGAATAGAAGCCTACACTGTTTGTCTCTCCTTGACTGATCACCAAATATTAACAATTATCCTCACACAGGAAAGCGCCATCACAAGAACCAAAAATTGGGAGGGAAGAGTGAAGACTAAGACTTTCTCTTGCATCTTGGATACCAGCTCAGCCCCAGTAGGATAGGGCAGCGGGCAGAGCTGGGAGGCCCCCTTTCCAGATCCTAGCTTCTGGAAAATATTTCTAGATACAGCTTGGGCCAAAAGGGAACCCATCGCCTTAAAGGGAAGTAACCAGTCCTGGCAAGATTCATCACCTGTGAGTCCTTGGGCCATGAATGCCCAGCACTGGTCCCCAGAGAGTATACCGCATACCTTGGGCTCTGAGAAATGCTGGCTTCAGGTGTGCCCCAGCACATTCACAGCTGTGGTGGCTATGAAGAAATAGTTTTTCTGTTTGAGAAAAGCAGAGGGAAAAGTAAAGGGGATCTTGTCTTGCACGTTAAGTATCAACTTGGCCACAGTAGGGTAAAGCAATAAGCAGGCTCTTGGGATCCCCAAGTTCAAGCCTAGACTCTTGGGCAGCATTCCTGGACCTGCTCTGGGACAGAAGGGAGCCCAGTGTTCTGAAGGTTGAGTCCTAGGCCTGGCAGCATTCACCAGTGGAAGAGCCCTTGGGTTTTAAGTGAACATTGGCAGTGGCCTGACAGAACGCCTCTGGGGACTGATGGTGATTGTGGCCACAAAGAAAGGCTCCTCTACCTGTAGAAATCGGGGGGAAGAGTGGGAGGCACTTTGTATTGTAGTTTGAGTACCAGCTTAGTCTCAGTATAAGAGAGTATCAGGTAAATTACCAAGGATTTTGATCACAATACGTCACTTCCAAACAGAATTTCTGAACATGACTGGGACCTGGGAAAACTCATTACCCTGAAGGGAATGGCATTGGGCAACACCCAGTGCCATGCTGACTTCAGGTCTGACCCAGTGCAGTCCCAGTGATGGTGGCCCCAGGGTGCTTACATCACCACATCCCCAGTTCCAGATGGCTCAGCACAGAAAGAGAGAGACCCTTATATTCAGGAAAAAGTAAGGGAAACCAAGAGTATCTGTCTGGTAATCCAGAGAATTCTTCTTAATCGTATTCAAGACCACTAAAGCAGTCCCTCTATGAGTCCGCAAAAACCACAGCCTCATTGGGGTTGGGGCCCAAGTCCCTTTGAATACCTGGAAAGCCTTTCCAGGAAGGATAGGCACAAACTAGCCCAAACTGTAAAGACCACAATAAATACCCAACTCTTCCATGCCCAGACACTGATGAATATCTATAAGTATAAACACCATCCAGGAAAACATGACTTCACCAAATGAATTAAATAAGCCACCAGTGACCAATTCCGGAGAAACAGAGATATATATATAACCTGTCAGAGAATTCAAAATAGCTGTGTTGTCAAAATTCAAAGATATTTAAGATAACACAGAGAAGGAATTTAGAATTCTATCAGGTAAATTTAACAGAGATGAAAATAATTTAAAAGAATCAAGCAGAAATTCTGGAGTTGAAAAAAGCATCGTCTCTTAATAGCAGAATTGATTAAGCAGAATAAGGAATTTGTGAGCTTGAAGAATTAGTGAGTGTGAAGAATTAGTGAGCTTGAAAGTAAACAGAGAAGACAGGAAAACAAGAATAAAAATAGTAAAGTGTGCTTACAAGATCTAGCATATAGCCTCAAAAGGTCAAATCTAAGAGATATTGACCTTAAAGAGGAGGTAGAGAAAGAGACAGAAGTGGAAAGTTTAATAATAAAAAAAAAAACCACCAGAGAACTTCTCAAACCTAAATAAAGATATTAACATTCAAGTTCAAGAAGGTTATAGGACACCAAGCAAATTTAACCTAAAGAAAACTACCTCAAAACATTTAATAATCAAACACCCAAAGGTCAAGGATAAAGACAGGATCCTAAAAACAGCAAAAGAAAATAAACAAATAACATATAATGAAGCACCAATATATCTGGCAGTAGACTTTTCAGTGAAAACCTTACAGGTCAGGAGAGGGTGGCATGACATATTTAAAGAGCTAAAGGGAAAAAATATCTTTTTCCTTACAATAGTATATCTGGCAAAAATATATTTCAAGCATGAAAGAAAAATAAAGACCTTCCCAGACAAACAAAAGCTTGAAGAATTTCATCAACACAAGGCTTGTCCTACAAGAAACGATAAAGAAAGTTCCTCAATCTGGAAGAAAAGGATGTCAATGATCAATAAAAAATCATCTGAAGGTACAAAGCTCACTGGTAACAGTAAGCACACAAAAAAACACAGAATAGTTTAACACTGTAATTGTGGTATGTAAACTACTCTTAGGATATGCAGAAAGACTAAACTATGAACCTATCAAAAGTAACAACCACCACCACTTTTCAGGTCACAGACAGTACAATTAGACATAAAGAGAAATTTTAAATGGTTAAACAAGCAGGGGGACAAAGTTAAACCACAGAGTTATTGTTAGTTGTATTTTTGCATGTTTGTTGTGTTTGTCTATGAAATCAGTGTTAACTTGTCATCAGTTTAAAACAATGGGGTAAAAGATACTATTTGAAAGTCTCATGCTAACCTCAAATCAAAAAACAAAGGATACACACAAATGAGAAGCAAGAAGTTAAAGCATACTATCAGAGAAAATCACCTTCACTAAAAGAAAGACAGGAAGGGAAAAAAGAGGGATGAGAAAAACAACTAGGAAACAACTATCAAAATTGCAGAAGTCAGTCCCTACTTGTCAATAATAACATTTAATGTAAATCGACTAAACTCTCTGATCAGAAGACACAGAGTGGCTGAATGGATGGAAAAAACAAGATCCAATGGTCTGTAGCTTACAGGAAATATACTTCATCTATAAAGATACACATAGACAGAAAATAAAGAGATGAAAAAGATATGCCATGCCAGTGGAAACCAAAAAAGAGTAGGAGTAGCTATATTTATATTAGAAATAATAGATTTCAAGACAAAAACTGTTAGAGGAGACAAAGAAGGTTATTATATAATGATAAAGATTATCAATTCAGTGAGAAGCTATAACTATTATATATGTATATGCATCCAACACTGGAGCACCCAGATATATAAAACAAACATTATTAGAGCTAAAGAGAGAGACAGACCTCAGAAGAAAGAATTAGTGAGCAATAATGCAATAATAGCTAGAGACTTCATTACTCCACTTTCAGCATTGGACAGATCTCCAGGACAGAAAATCAACAAAGAAACACTGGGCTTAATCTGCAGTATGGAACAAATGGGCCTAATAGATATTTACAGAGTATTTCATCCAACAGATGTAGAATATACATTCTTCTCCTCAGCACATGGATCTTTCTCAAAGATAGAACATATGTTAAGTCACAAAACAAGTGTTAAAATATTCAGAAGTAATGAAATAACATCAAGCATCTTCACTTACTATAATCAAATACAACTAGAAATCAATAATATGAGAAATTTGGGAAAGTATACAAACACATGGAAATTAAACAATATGCTTCTGGGTTACTAGTTGGTCAATGAAAAAATCATAGAAATTGAAACATTTATTGAAACAAATGACAATGAAAATACAACATTCCAAAACTTACGAGGTATAATGAAAGCTGTACTAAGAGGGAAACTTATAGCTAGAAGTGCTTACATCAAAAACAAAGAAAAACTTCAAATAATAAACTAATGATGCATCCTAAAGAACCAGAAAAGCAAGAGAAAACCAAACCCAAAATTAGTAGAAACTATAATAATAAATATGAGAGCATAAATAAGTGACTTTGAAATGATGAGAACAATAAAAAGGTCAACGAAACAAAAAGCTGTTTTTTTTGAAAAGACAAAATTTACAAACCTTCAGTCAGAATAATGAAGAAAAAAAGAGAGAAGATCCAAATAAAATCAAAGATGAAACAGGAGACATTACAACTGACACTACAAAAATGTAAAGAATCATTAGTGGCTACGATGAGCAACTATATACCAAGAAATTAGAAAATCTAGAAGAAATAAATTTCTAGACACATACTACCTACCAATATTGAACCATGAAGAAATCCAAAACTTACATGGGCCAATAGCAAGCAACAATATCAAAGCGTTGGTAAAAAGTCTCCTAGTAAAGCAAAGCCCAGTATTCAATGGCTTCACTGCTGAATCCTATCAAATATTTAAAGAACTAACACCAATCCTACTCAAACTGTTCTAAAAAAATGAGGAAGAAATAATCCCAAACTGGTTTTATGAAGCCAGTATTACCCTGAAGCCAAAACCAAAGACAAATAATAAAAAGAAAACTACAGACCAATATCTCTAATGAACACTGATGCAAAAACCTTAAACAAAATACTAGCAAACTGAATGAATACACTGAAAAGATCATTCCTCATGATCAAGTGGAATTTATCCCAGGGATGCAAGGATGGCTCACCATATACAAATCAATCAATTTGCTACACCATATCAACAGAATGAAGGACAAAACCATATAATATTTCAGTTGATGCTGAAAAAGTATTTGTTAAAATTCAACATCCTTTCATGATTAAAATCCTCAAAAAAGGGGGTATAGAACAAACATACCTCAACATATAAGAGCCATATATAAAAGGCCGACAGCTAGTATCATACTGAATGGGAAAAAAACAAAATACCTTTTTCTAAGATCTGGAACACGACAAGGATGCCCACTTTCAGCACTGTCATTCAACATAGTACTGGAAGTCCTAGCTAGAGCAATCAGACAAGAGAAAGGATATCCAAACTGGAAAGGAAGAAGTCAAATTTATCCTCGTTTGTAAATGATAGGATCTTACATTTAGAAAAACCTAAAGAATCCACCAAAAAAGCTATTAGGACTAATAAATAAATTCAATAAAGTTTCAGGATGCAAAATCAATATACAAAAATTAGTAGCGTTTCTATATGCCAACACTGACCAATCTGAAAATGAAATTTAAAAAGTTTCATAAAAATTTATCATAGCCACAAATAAAATTTAAAACCTAAGAATAAACCAAAAAAGTGAAAGATCTTTACAATAAAAACAATAAAATGCTGATGAAAGAAATGGAAGAAGAATAAAAGAGGGAAAGATATTTCACAGTCATGGATTGGAAGAATCAATATTGTTGAAATGTCCATACTACCCAGAGCAGATTCAAAGTAATCCCTATCAAAATACCAATGACATTTTTTACAGAAAAAGAAAAAATAATTGTAAAATTTATATAGAACCACAAAAGACCCAGAATAGCCACAGCTATCTTAAGTAAACAGAACAAAACTGGAGGAATCACCTTACCCAACTTCAAATTATACTACAGAGCTATAGTAACTAAAACAGCATGGTACTGGTATAAAAAGCAGACACATAAACCAGTGAAACATAATAGAGACTCCAGAATTAAATCCACACACCTACAGTGAAGTCATTTTTGACAAAGGTGCCAAAAACATACACTGGAGAAAAGACAATCTCTTCAATAAATGGTGATGAGAAAATTGAATACCCACATGCAGAAATATGAAACCAGACCACTATCTTTTGTCATATGCAAAAATCAAATCAAAACGGATTAAACACTTAAATCTAAGACCTCAAACTATGAAACAACTACAATAAAACATTAGGGAAACTCTCCAGGACATTGATCTGGTGAAAAATTTCTTGAGTAATACACTGTAAGCACAGGCAAGCAAAGCAAACGTGGACAAGTGGGATAACATCAAGTAAAAAACTTCTGCACAGCAAATAAAACAATCAGCAAAGTGAAGAGACAACCCACAGAATAAGAAAAAACATTTGTAAACTACCCATCTGACAATGGATAAATAACCATAATATATAAGGAACTCAAACAACTCTAGAGGAAAACATTTAATAATTCAATTTAAAAATAGGAAGAAGATTTGAATAAACATTTCTCAAAACAAGACATACAAATGGCAAACAGGAATATGAAAAGGTGCTCAACATCATTGATCATGAGAGAAATGCAAATCAAAACTACAATGAGACATCATCTCACCCAAGTTAAAATGTTTGTTATAAAAAAGACAAAAATAACAAATGCTGGTGAGAATGTGGAGAAAAGGGAGCCCTTGTACACTGTTGGTGTGAATGTAAATTAGTATGACCACTATAGAGAAAAGTTCGGAGGTTCCTCAAAAAGCTAAAATTAGAGTTATCATAGGATCCAGCAATCCCACTGCTGGGTATATACCCAAAAGAATGTAAGTCTGTATATCAAAGAGACATTGGCACTGCCATGTTTGCTGCAGAACTGTTCCCAATAGCCAAGGTTTAGAAGGAACCCACGTGTCCATCAACAGATGAATGGATAAAGAAAATGTGGTACATATAAACAGTGTTGTACTCTTCGGCCATAAAGGAAAAAAAAAAAATGAGATTGTGTCATTTGCAACAACCTGGATGGAACTGTAAGTCCTTATGTTAAGTGAAATAAGCCAGGCACAAAAGACAAATTTCACATACTCTCACTTATTCATAAGGTCCAAAAATCAAAACAATTGAACTCATGAAGATAGAGAGATAGAGAGTAGAAAGATGGTTACCAGAGGCTGGGAAGGTTAGTGGAGACATGGCATGGCAGTAGGGGTGGTTAATGGGGAAAAGACAAAAACAAAACACAGAAAGAATGAATAAGAACCAGTATTTGATAGCCTAACAGGGTGACTATAGTCAATAGTAATTTAATAGCATATTTAAAAATAACTAAAAATATATAACTGAATTGTTTGTAACACAATGGGTAAATGCTTGAGGAAATGTATACCCAAATTTCCATGATATGCATACCTATACCAAAATATTTCATGTACTCCATAAACGTATACACCACTGTGTACCCACAAAGATTAAAAATAATTTAATAGAATATTACTCAAAGCAATTCAACACAATCTTTATCAAAACTGAAACAATTTTTTTTTTTTAACAGAAATAGAAAAGCCTATCCTTGAATTCATATGGAATTTTAAAGGGCCACATACGGTCAAAGCAAACTTGAAGAAGAATTTAGAGTACTCACTTTCCTATTTCAAGGTTATTACCAAGCTACAGTGTGATATCAAAATAGTGTAGTACTGGAATAAGTACAGATATATAAAGGAATGGAATATAATTGAAACTACAGAAGTGAATCTATGTATCTATGACGAATTGATTATCATTAAGGACACTGGGTTAATCTATTTGGTCTTGCTATAAAGAAATACCTGAAACTGGATAACTATAATCCCCATGTGTTGAGGGAGGGTCTGGGTGGGAGGCAATTGGATCATGGGGGAGGATTCCCCCTTGCTCTTCTGATAGTGAAGGAGTTATTGGGAGATCTCATTGTTTAAAAGTGACAATTTCCCCCATGTTCTCTGTTGCTTCTCCCATCATAAGATGTGCCTTGCTTCCCCTTTGCCTTCCACCATGATTGTAAGTTTCCTGTGGCCTCCTCAGCCGTGCGGAACTATGAGTCAATTAAACTTTTTTCCTTTAAAAATTACCCATTCTCAGGTAGTATCTTTATAGCACTGTGAAAAGACTAATACAGAGAATTGGTACCAGCAGAGTGGGGTACAGCTACAAAATAACCTGAAAATGTAAAAGCAACTTTGGAACTGAGTAACAGACAGTGGTTGTAACAGTTTTGAGGGCTCAGAAGAAGACAGGAAGATGTGGGAAAGTTTGGAAATTCCTAGAGACTTGTTGATTGGTTTTGACCAAAATGCTGATAGTGATGTGGACAATGAAGTACAGGCTGAGGTGGTCTCAAATGCAGATGAGGAACTTATTGGGAACTGGAGCAAAGGTCACTCTTACTGTGCTTTAGCAAAGAGACTTGTGGCGTTTTTCCCCTGCCCTAGAGATCTGTGGAACTTTGAACTTCAGAGAGATGAACTTGAGAAATGGCGGAGGAAATTTCTAAGCAGTAAAAACTTCAAGATGTCACCTGGCTTATTCTGAAAGCACTCAGTTATATGCGTTCACAAAGAAATGTTGTGAAATTGGAATTTTTATGTTTAAAAGAGAAGCAGAGCATAAAGGCTTAGAAATTTTGCAGCCTGACCATGTGGTAGAAAACAGAAACCCATTTTCTGGGGAGGAATTCAAGCTGGCTGCAGAAATCTGCAGAAGTAATAAGTAGCCTAATTTTAATGGCCAAGACAATGGGGAAAATGTCTTAAGGGCATGCCAGAGATCTTGATGGCAGTTCCTCCCATCACAGGCTCAGGGACCCAGAAGGGAAAAATGATTTTGTGGGCTGGGCCCAGGACCCGGCTGCTCCGTGCAGCCTTAGGACTTGGTTCCCTGCATTTCAGCTGTTCCAGCTCCAGCAGTGGCTAAAAGGGGCCAAGGTGCAGCTAGGGGCCATTGCTTCAGAGGGTGAAATCCCCAAGTCTTGGTAGCTTCCACATGGTGTTGGACCTGGAGGTGTGCAGAAGACAAGAGTTGAGCTTTGAGAACCTCTACCTAGATTTCAAAGTATATAGTATGGGTCAGAGCCCTCATGGAGAACATCTGCCAGGGCAGAGCAGAAGGGAAATGTGAGGTTGGAGCCTCCACACAGAGTTCCCACTGGGGCACTGCCTCGTGGAGCTGTGAGATGAGGGCCACCATCTTCCAGACCCCACAAAGGTATATCTACCAACGGTTTGCACCATGTAACTAGAAAAGCCACAGTCTCCCAATGTCAGCCTGTGAAAGAAGCCATAGGGGCTGTACACAGTCACCAAAATGGAGCTGCCCAAGGCTGTGGGAGCCCATTCCTTGCATCAATGTGCCCTGGATGTGAGACAAGGAGTGGAGATTTTGAAGCTTTAAGATTTAATGACTGCCTGACCAGGTTTCAGACTTGCATTAGGCCCATGGTATCTTTGTTTTGGCCAATTTCTCCCATTTGGAATTGGAACATTTATTCAGTGCCTGTAACCCCATTGTATCTTGGAAGTAATTAACTTGCTTTTGATTTTACAGGCTAATAGGCAGAAGGAACTTGCCTTGTCTTAGATGAGTCTTTGGACTTGGACTTTTGAGTTGATGCTGAAATGCATTAAGACTGGGGGACTGTTGGGAAGGCATGATTGGTTTTGAAATGTGAAAAGGACATGAGATCTGGGAGGGGCCAGAGACAGAATGATACGGTTTGGCTCTGTGTCTTCACCCAAATCTCATCTGGAATTGTAATCCCCACCTGTTGAGGTAAGGACCTGGTGGGAGCTAATTAGATCATGGGGATGGTTTCTCTAATGCTGTTCTCATGATAGTGAAGGAGTTCTCAGGCGATCTGATGGTTTTAAAGTGGCAGTGTCCTCTGGGTTCTCTATCTCCTGCCGCCATGAGAAAATGTGCCTTGTTTTCCTTCACCTTCTGCCATGATTGTAAGTTTCCTGAGACCTTCTGAGCCGTGTAGAACTGTGAGTCAATTAAACCTCTTTCCTTTATAAATTACCCAATCTCAGGTAGTATTTTTAGAGCAATGTGAAAATAGACTACTATAGAAACTTATGAAGAAAGAAGGTCTTATTTGCTCAAGGTTCTGTAGGCTGTCCAACCACGGCATGAACATCTGCTTGGATTCTGGTGAGGTCTCAAGAAGCTTTTACTCATGGCAGAAGGCACAGGGGGAGCAGGCATACTACATAGAGAGACAGGAACAAGAAAGAGATAGAGGAGGAGGAGGTATCGGGATCCTTTAAACAATAAGCTCTCATGTGAACTACGGAGTGAGAAGTCACTCATGACCACTGGAAGGACACTAAGCCATTCATGAGGGATCCACTACCACCACCCAACCTCCCACCAGGCCATACCTCCAACATTGGGGATCACGTTTCAATATAAGATTTGAAGGCCATAGTGGCTCATGTCTGTAATCCCAGCACTTTGGGAGGCAGAGGTAGGTGGATCACAAGGTCAGGAGTTCAAGATTAGCCTGGCCAACATAGTGAAACCCCGTCTCTACTAAAAATACAAAAAAATTAGCTGGGTGTGGTGGTGGGTGCCTGAAATCCCAGCTACTCGGGAGGCTGAGGCAGGAGAATCACTTGAATCTGGGAGGCGGAGGTGGCAGTGAGCCGAAATTGTGCTACTGCACTCTAACCAGGGCGACAGTGTGAGACTCTGTCTCAAAAGAAAAAAAAAAAAAAAGATTTGAAGGGGACGAATATCCAAACCATATCAAGTGCCAAAATCATTTAATGGAGAAAAATTATTTATCCATAAAACTGGTGCTGACACAACTGAATATCCACATACAAAAGAATGAACTTGGATCCGTACCTCATACCATATACAGAAATGAACTCAAAATGGATCAAAGGCCTAAATCTAAGAGTTAAAACTATAAAATTTAGAAGAAAATATAGAGGTAAAATTTTATGACCTTGGCATTGGCAATGAATTATTTGAAATATCATAAAAAACACATGCAACAAAATAAAAAGAAATAGTTAAATTGAACTTCATCAAAATTTAAAAATTTTGTGCAGAAAAGAACACTATCAAGAAAGTGAAAAGGACAACCTACAGAATGGGAGAAAATATTTGCAAGCCATTTGATAAGAGTTTAGTATCTAGAATATATATATAAAAAGAATTCTTACAACTCGACAACTAAAAGACAAACTTACCACTTAAAAAATAGTCCAAGACTTCAACAGACTTATCTCCAAGGGAGATACAAATGGTCGTACCTAATAAAAAGATGCTCAGTATCTTTATTTATCAGGAAAATGCAAACATAAACCATAAGATACCACTTTATACCCACTAGGATGGCTATAATTAAAAACATAAAAAAAGAAATAAGTTTTGGCAAGAATGTGGAACAATGAGAATCATCCTATGTTGTTGGAAATTATGCAAAATGGTGAAGCTGCTATGGAAAACAGTTTGGCATTTCCCCAAATTGTTAAACAAACAATCTTCTCCCACTGGAAGAGGGCAGAATAAAAACCTCTAATGATCATCTCCCCACAGAAACATCAATTTGAAACAATTACTGAAGAAAATACCTTCACAAGACCTAAATAAACAGGACCTCGATTTAGCATAATGATAAAAGACACATCAAAGAGGACAGAAAAAACAGTCTTGCACTGACTGCATCACTCCCTCCTCAAACTCTAGGCAGCAGTGTAGTGACAAGCTTCTTTCCCTTGGGGAAAGGTGAGGAAAGTGAGTAAGAGACTTTCCCTTGGAACCCAGAAAACCCTCCCTCATCTCCCCTAGGTCTACTCAGGCCAGGAACTTCAGAGTCCGCCAGAGTCACGATGAACTTGGCCTTAGGGTGTCCTCTTGTGCCGGAATGGCTGCAGTTACTACAGGAGCACAACAGTCAGTCTCCTTTGAATTCCTGGAAGACCCTCTGAATAAAGACTGTTACAAAGATTGGAATAAATACATAATTTTTTATTGCCCAACCATCAACATACGTCCACAAACATCAAGAAAATTCAGGGAAATATGAACTCATCAGATCTGCATAAGTACTGCGTAAGGCAGTACTTAGAATGAAATTTACAGTTGTAAATGGTTGTATCAGAAAAGATGAAATATTTAAGATAATTTGTCTAAGTACCAATCTTGAGAAACTAGATAAAATTCAACTAAAAATAATTAGAATATAGAAAACAATAAACAGCAGAAATTAATGCTATGACATTGATATTTACAAATATGAATTAAGAAATAAAATTTAGAGCTTGCTTCTTTAATACAATAAAATTGATAAACCTCTAACCAATCAAAAAAAAAAAAAAAAAGACGGAGAGAAGACAGAAATTACCAACATTAGTGAATAAAGCATATACTACATGACAAATCCTACAGGATCAAGGAATCACAAACTATGGCCCATGGGCAAAATCTTGTCCTATGAACCACTTCATAGATACAATTTCATTAAGACTTCCTCCATGCTACAGTAGCAGATTTAAGAAGCTGTAAAAGACCATATATCCTCCAATGCCTAAGGTATATACTAATAAGCTTTTAATAGAAAAAGTTTGCTGAGTCCTGTTATATCTAATAAAATAATAAGAATTTATATAAATAAATGGTTTCTGGTGAGGCCTCAAGAGGCTTTCACTCATGGCAAAAGGCACAGGGGGAGCAGGGACAAAGAGACAGGGACATTTTGTGTGTGTGTGTGTGTGTGTGTGTGTGTGTGTGTACGTGTGTGTGCATATATATATATATATATATATATATATATATATAGTGCCAGTAAATGCAACAATTTACAGTAAATGAGAAAATTCGCTGAAAGACAAAAATTACAAAAACTGATTTATGAAAAAGTAGATTGTGTATATTTCTACTTCAGGTATATATATTCCTAATAAAACACTTTCCCATAAAGAAAAATGACTTCACAATAAATTGTATGAATTCAAAAAAGATATAATAACTGTCTTACAAAAATACTTTTAAAAATTAGAGGAAGGAAGCACATACACCAACTGTTTTATGAAACCAAGATTACCCTGATACTAAAACCAGGCAAAAATTCCAAAAATTCCAAAAAAACACTTAAACAGCAAAAAATTAACAAAGCCAAATTATAAGCTAGAGTATGCTTCCTGAACATAGAAAAGAATCTTATCAAAATATTAGCAAATTGAATCCATCAATACTAGCAGTGTATGAAAAGAGTAGCATACCATGAACAAATGAAGTTTATTCTAAGAATACAAACTTGGTTTAATATTCAAAATTAATCAGCATAATTAATCATAGTAAATGAATAAGGAGAGACACGTATGTTTTCAATAGATGCAGAAAAGGCATTTGAAAAATTCAGCCTCTTGACGGAAAAATCTCAGCAGACTATGAAAAAAAGGGAATAGCCTCAAGCTAATAAAGGACATCTATGAAATATGTTCTGGAGTTAATATCATACTTAATGGTAAAATACAGAATATCCTACCTGAAAAGTCAAGGAAACACTAAAGATGTCCCCTTTCACTACTTCCTTTAAATATTTTATGCAACTTCCCAGCTACTACACTAAAGCAAGAAAATAAATAAAAAGCAGACAGAAACAAATGAAATATACGTACTCACAGATGACTTGATTCTGTATGTAAAAAGTACAAAAAAGCATAAACCAAAAGTTACTAGACCTAGCACCCGAGTTTAGCAAAGCAAAGTTACAGGATGATAAATCAGTATACAAAAATCAAATGCTATTTCTATACACTAGTATCAAACAATTGAAAATGGAGATGGAACTTTAATACAATTTACAATAGCATTTTTAAAATAAGCAACACTGAGGAATAGATTTAATAAAACATTTGAAAGATCTATACACTGCAAGCTATAAAACAATCCTGGAGAAACTTAAGATCTAAGTACATGGTGAAATATATGCGCTCTATGAATTGGAAGACTATTATTGGTCAGATGTCAATTCTATTCACGTTTATCTACGGATTCAATACAATTTCATTCAATTCCATGAATTCAACAAAATTCCACATTTATCTACAGATTCAATGCAATTCCAATGAAAACTCTACAAAGCATTTTTTTAGAAAGTAATGAGTTAATTCTAAAGTTCATACGGAAATTCAAATAATTTTGAAAAAACATAGTTCAGGAATGTACTACCAGACTTCAAAATTTACTATCAAGATAAAAGTATACTAAAATGTATAATATTTATGTAAGTTCAGGCAAATAGATTAATGGCAGACAATCAAGAGTCTGCCAGTATAGATCCATGAATATTTTGTCAATTGACTTCTGCTGAAGGAGTAAAGTCAACTCAATGGGGCAATGACTGTCTTTTCAACAAATTGATCTGGAACATTTTTGGATATCTGTAAGGCGAAAAATGAACTTCAACCCTTAACTTCCCTCTCTCTTTCTTCCTCTCTCCCTCTCTCTCTCTCTCTCTCTCTCTCTCAAAAGGGGAATCTGTCTGACCTTGAGTTAGCTAAAATTTATTGGACGGACACAAAATGCATGTAAAATAAAGAAAAATAATAATATTTAGACTAATTTATGAATTGATAAAATAAAACAAAAAACTGCTCTTCAAAATTTATCATTGGCAATATGAAAAGGCAAGTCTCAAATTGGAATAAAATTTTATATAGATAGATACAGATAGATATAGATAGATATAGATATAGATATCTCCCAAGGATCCTTTCCCAGAATAAAGAACTCTAAAATCTCAAAAATAAGACATACAATCCAATTTTAAAATGAATAAAATATTTGAACAGACACATCATGAAAAATAAATATTCAAATGGCCAATAAGCATATAAAAAGACATTCAACGTCATTAGCAATCAAGGAAATACAAAGTTAAACTACAATGAGATGCCAGTATACGTCCCCTTTCCTTTTTAATTTTGGCCATTAGAATTTTACAGACTGGCAATAGCAAGTATTGGCATGGATGTGGAGTAACTGGAATTATCATACATTGCTGGTGGGAATGTAAAATGGCACAGCCACTATGGAAAACATTTTGGCAGTTTCTCCTAAAGTTAAATCTACTTTTATCATATGACCTAACAATTGTAATCCTGGATCTTTACCCAAGAAAATGAAGACATCTGTTTACACAAAAACTTACACACAAATGTTCATAGCAGGTTTGTTCGTTATAGCCCAAAATTGAAAGTAACACAATTATCCATCAATAGTATATCCATAAATTGGACTACTATCAACAAAAAGAGCAAACTACTGTTATATACAACATGGATGAATCTCAAAAACATTATGGTGAGCAAAAGAAGCTGACAGAGAAGAGTACAAACTGTATGAATTCATTTATATGAAACTCTAGACAAAGCCAAATCTAATTAACAAGAACAGAAAGTAGGTCTTGGGTTATCTAGGGCTGGTGGCAGGGTGGAAATTGCTTGCAAAGGGGAATGAAGAAACTTTTTGGAGTGATGAAGATGTCCAAGATCATGTTTGTGGTTGCAGTTTAATAGCTGTATACATTTATCAACACTCAAGTAAGTACTATCTTCCTGAACCACTTTGTGGGGGACCAGGGGGGAGAGATTTTGCCTACCTTAGTCATCAGTAACAATTATATATTGTATGCTTTCTCTGTGTAGTTGAAGTTTTTAACTTATGGCTCTGCATGAGTGCTAAAGAATCTATGAGCCCTCTGAAATTACATGCTAAATTTTGTGTGTATCCATATACAAATATTTATTTTTGCCAGACCTCCAGACCTCCCAAAAGGTTAAAAACTAAATTCTCTGTATTTAAAAAATCCTGGCTACTTTATATTTTATGTTTAACCACATATTATTAGAAAGTCTCTCCCCCGTTAAAAGCCTCACAGAGTAGAATAACCTATTTTTCCTTCTCACTTAACCTAAAAAATGTCTGCCATCAACACTCTTGATATGTTTTTGTGCATAAATAAGAATACCGAACAAGATAAAGTCATAACGTTTTTGCTTCAGAATAGTTGTGTAATATTCTGCCACATATTTTTCCTCTCAATACCTCATTTTTTTCATTTGTATATTTCCAAATCATCTTCAAATACCGGTGAATCTATTTTTTCTTTTTGTTTTGTAACACAACATAAAACATTAACATAAACACATATACATATTGGCTTCTATATTGACTAACATTTAGCAACTGTTACTCTTGCGTCTTGTAAGAAACCATCTTGATCTCCATAGTCACAAAATGTTTTCATTTTGTGTTTTCATCTGCTGTTACCTTATCACTAATAACCGTGTAGTGGGTGCTGCCAACATATGTACCTGTAAAGCGATTAGACACTTTTCCAAGTAGGACTTATAGCAAAATTTATATTTCAAATAATAAAAAAGAAAGAAGTTTTGCGTTTCTATTTTGATTTTTCTTTTCCTTCTATTTCCCCGATGTACTACTTAGTGCCTTATTATCAGAAAAACAAAACAAAACATTTGGAGCATATGCTTATGTGTTAAGAAAAGTAAGATAGGATTCAACATTTTAACTTTTTAAGAAAAGTCATGAAATGCACTTGCATGTATTGATCTTGGATACAACAATGTGAGATGGTCTGATTACACATGAGGAGAACCATTTTCATTTTGTGTGAGGAAAAGTGGACACATACTTTTACTATCCAGAGATATTTTAGTTTTATTTATAAGAAAATATGATATTTGTATTTTGTTCTAAATTATATAAAACGTTATGCAGGGGTTTTTTTGAAGAAAAAATATAGATTAAGACAGATTGATACAAAAAAAAATAGTCTGGCAAACATGGTCTCTGTTGGAGGGTCAGGTGTTCATCAACTCTGTGCCATTTAATGAAGAAATTGTAGCACCTCTTGAAAGAAAAAGATGACCAAGAAACTTACAAAAATATACTGAAAGGATGAGTGAAGAATTAAGGAATTAGTAATAACTTATTTTCTTTTAATTTCTTGGGAGATTTCAATCCAAGACATATGTTTTTCTTTTTTTTTTTTTTTTTTTTTTTTTTTTTTTTTTTTTTTTTTTTGAGACGGAGTCTCGCTCTGTCGCCCAGGCTGGAGTGCAGTGGCGCGATCTCGGCTCACTGCAAGCTCCGCCTCCCGGGTTCACGCCGTTCTCCTGCCTCAGCCTCCCGAGTAGCTGGGACTACAGGCGCCCGCCACTGCGCCCGGCTAGTTTTTTGTATATTTTAGTAGAGACGGGGTTTCACCACGTTAGCCAGGATGGTCTCGATCTCCTGACCTCGTGATCCGCCCGTCTCGGCCTCCCAAAGTGCTGGGATTACAGACTTGAGCCACCGCGCCCGGCCGATATGCATACATTGAGTCACACTGGCTGTAGCATAACAAAATTGAAGGTCAAATTCTGGAAATTCTACTGACTGTTGAGTTAACAGAAGAGGGGTATCCCCCAGAGCAAAAAACCAAGAGCATTTAGCTGTCAGCACAATCTGTATGAAATACCACTCAACATTCTCATTTTATTTAATCTGATTCCATATTTATAGCAAAACATTTTATTAGCATCTCAGAAATGCTGTTGTTGGGATGGTGTTACCATGGATGAATAACAGCTACCAGGGTAAATATACCTCTCATATTAGTGCATTAGTTGAGTAGTTTATAATCTTGGGGCTCTTGTGAATTGATCTACCTGAGTACCCCTCTTCCAGGCTTTGAGACATTCATCGGTCTGAGGCACCTGGTCATATACAACGACACAGTGTTTGGGCTACATTTTGTTTTCCATTATCTAGTTTTGTGCTCTTTACTCAATCCTCTAGATAATAAACAGTATATGAGCTAAGAAAATATTTGGCTGAGGTTTGGAATTTACATATACAGTGATGCATCACTTAACAATGAGATTATGTTCTGAGAAATGCATCATTAAGCAATTTTGTCATTGTGCCAATATCATAGAGTGTATTTACAAAACCTAGATGGTCTAGCCTACTACAAACATAGGCTATATGGTATAGTCTATTGCTCCTAGGCTATAAACCTATACAGCATGTTACTGTTCTGAATACTGCAGGCAACTATAACACAATGGTAAATATTTGTGTATCTAAACATAGAAAATGGATAGTAAAAATACTGTATAAAAGATAAAAATGGTACACCTATATAAAGCACTGAAAATGAAACGAAGCTTGAAAGAATGGAAGTTGCTCTAGGTTAATCAGTGAGTAACGTGAAGGTATAGGTCATTACTGTGCACTACTGTAGACTTTGTAAGCACTGTACACTTAGGCTATGCTAAATTTATAAATTTTCCTTTCTTCAATAATAAATTAACCTTAGCTTACTATAACTTTTTTATGCTGTAAACTTTTAAATTTTTAACTCTTTGACTCTTTTGTAATAACTCTGCTTAAAACACACATTGTATAACTGTACAAAAATATTTTTTCTTTATATCCTTATTTTATAAGCTTTTTTCTAATTTTAAAATTTGATTTTTTTTAACTTTTTAAACTGTTTTTATTAAAAACTAAGACCCAAACACACACATTACCTTGGCGTACACAGGGTGAGAATCATCAATATCACCGTCTTTTATCTCCGTATCTTGACCCACGGGAAGGTCTTCAGAGGCAATAACACGCATGGAACCATCATCTCCTAGGATAACAATGCTTTCTTCTGGAATATGTCCTGAAGGACCTGCTAGAGGTTGTTTTACAGTTAACTTTTTTTTATATGTAAGTAGAAAGAGTACACTGTAAAATAATGAAAAGTATAGTACAGTGAATACATAAACCAGTAACATAATTGTTTATTGTCATTATAAAATATTGTGTGTTGTACATAATTGTGTGTGCATAATTCTATGTACATAATTGTATATGCTCCACTTTTATACAACCGGCAGTGCAGATGCTTGTTTACATCAGCATCACCACAAACACACGAGTAACACATTGCACTACAATGTTTGGATGGTCATGACCACCATGATGGCTATGACAGCCATGATCTCATTAGACAATAGGAACTTTTCAGCTCCATTATAATCTTATGTGACCACTGCCACATACTGTCCTTTGACTGAAATGTTATGTAGTACATGACTGCATATGACAATGTTCTCTATGGTTTAACTCATTCTACTTATATAATATTTCATAAATATGTGTAAGTGTATTTCCAAAAAACTGGAAATTGTATGAGCCATTCTTATTTAAATTTAAAAATATTTATGTCTTTAGGATTTACATTATTTTCCCAGCCATACAGAAAAATATATAATTTAGAGACATTTAATTATCATTTATTTCTTTGGTGACCTAACTAGGAGGACCAGGACCCAATTTTTAAGATACAATTCATCTACTGCAGAAATGTTTCCTGGAATAAGAGCCTTGCTGCAGTGCTTCAGTGAACCACAGGTTTTCTTTTCTTTTCTTTTCTTTTTTTTTTATGGCTGAGTTATAGACTCTTGGAAAAGGAATTTACAGTGGAAATGCTGACACAACTTGAGTTCCAGTGTGGTGGTGTGAACTCACAGCTATAATAATTAAGCAATTAGGCATGACAGAAAGTGTGAGTTGCCTGAGATAATCACACCCCTGGGGCATTGCAAGTCATGATCCAAAGATAA
Organism: Macaca fascicularis; assembly: GCF_037993035.2. Taxonomy (NCBI): domain Eukaryota; kingdom Metazoa; phylum Chordata; class Mammalia; order Primates; family Cercopithecidae; genus Macaca; species Macaca fascicularis. The sequence continues at coordinate 104,081,061 of NC_088389.1, read as the reverse complement.
GTGTTTTTAACCTCCCAAGGGTGTGATTACCAGATGATAACCACACCCCCTGGAGAAGACTTATGATTCATAAAAAGTCTTTACTATAAGGAAAACGTGATTATGCTGCTGTATGCAGATGAAGCTGGCTGTGGAGACTGGTATGTGTATGCCACAAATTAATTAGGAATTGTAAGATGCATACCACTAATGGTATTGGGCACTGATCCCAGAGATCAATTTGTTTTCTTATCATTGTTGAAATATAAAGATGGGAGAAGGAATCTCCTCTTCTCAACTTCAGAAAGAAGTGAATGATTGTTTAAAGAAATCATAAAGGTTATATTGTCAAGCCATTTTATTGACTAGATTTTATCAAGCAATTCTATGACAGTCTCTCATTATCTGAACTACTCATGTTCCAGCAATTTGATCACTTTAGAATAATTACATCTTTAACAGCATTTAGTACTATAGTCTCGTTCATTCATTCATTCATCCATTTTATTCCATTACCTAATGAGCACACATGAAACAATTATGCTGGTGGTATAAAGAAGCTTAAGTCCCAAATTCTGGTGATGGAACACAGGCACATAAATAATTATAATGCAGTGAGACAAGTGCCAGCATGGTGGTGACTAAAGTGTGGTATAGAAAGCAAGGAAGAAAATAAGTAATTCTAGCTGGGAAAGAATAAGAAAGCTTCATAGAGGAGAAAATATTTGATCTGGATAATAATTATAGTAGTTCCTACTTGCTGAGCATTTATTTTAGGTTAGACATTGTGCTGAGCATCTTACTTTCATAATCTTATTTTAATCTTCATAAGATCTGTGTTGAGGTGGGTGGTATTTTTCTTGTGTCACAGATGCAAAAGTAAGATGGAGTGATTATGTGCCAAGCTCAAGGTGAGATAACTAGTTGGAGACATGTTAGAACTAGAAAAATAGAGTTGTTTTCAGAACAAGTACTTTTAACCACTAGGTTCTATTTTGAAATAAAAGTGAGTTGCATCCTTGTTTATCTTAGTGTCTTATGAGAAGTGAAGTATTAAAGGAAGATAAATTTGGCAATATAAAACGGAGAGACTCAAAAGGCACAGCAGATTCCTTGACCATCCTTTGCAACTGGAGTCTTTGATGCATGGGTAGATACAGCAATACAAGGGAGCCTGGAATAGTCAAGTTTGAATTACTTTTGGTCAAGTCACAGAGATTCAGTACTTTGCTTAACAGTTTGGAAGTTTGTTTTAAATGAATCTGCCTCTCTGATTTCAAGGTTAGTCGCATGGGTCAGCAAGCTGTAAAGATTTCTTCTTTCATTTTTATTTACCAGGTTCAGAAACATTTCCTATGAATCTACATGATTATGCCAGCTATTGTAAAAGTTGTGTATATAAAAGATATGTAAAAATAATTGTTAATTATAGTTTTGGAAATCCCAAGTTCAATATCTTCAAAGATTAAGATAGTGGAAAAACAAAGCCAATTTTGATTTGAAAACTAAATGTAAGTTGCATCACACATTAGGGAAGTAATGCTCTAGAACCTAATTTTAATGAAAATCCTGTGAAAAGCAGGGTTGTAGCTATGCTGAGAACTTTGGGACATGCCTAGAAAAAAATATTCGTATCAAAAGCAAGGCCTAGTCCTTTCAAAGTGCTGGAGTCTCTGAGAGATACATAACAGTATAAAACATGGCATCTGCTTCTGATGAGTCTGTGCTCTGGTTGGGAGACAAAACATAAACAGTGTTTTCACAATCAATAAGCAAAATGACAGAGTTATATATTATTAACAATTACCTGGGTTTAGATGTCAAACTACTGGTCTTTGGAACAGTAAAAATGTAACAGTAAATACAGTAGAAATCATTTATTTGACGTCTAAAATGGGATTTTACTTATGATAACTTGGATAGTACAGACCTCTGAGTCAGTGAAGCTTGATTTTTAATTCTGTTTCAGGTTACCTATATGACCTTCTACCCTTAGCTGATTCTTGTGTTTTATTATTCATTTTATATAAAATATAGTCAATAATTCACAGGAAGGGGAACATCACACACCAGGGTCTGTTGTGGGGTGGGGGGAGGGGGAGGGATAGCATTAGGAGATATACCAAATGTAAATGACGAGTTAATGGGTGCAGCACACCAACATGGCACATGTATACATATGTAACAAACCTGCACATTGTGCACGTGTACCCTAGAACTTAAAGTACAATAAAAAAGAAAAAACAATAAAAATTAAAAAATAAAAAGTAAAAATTGAGCCTGTAATCCCAGCACTTTGGGAGCCAAGGCGGGTGGATCACGAGGTCAGGAGATCAAGACCATCCTGGCTAACATGGTGAAACCCTGTCTCTATTAAAAATACCAAAAAAATAAATTAGCCAGGCGTGGTGGTGGGTACCCATAGTCCCAGCTACTTGGAAGGCTGAGGCAGGAGAACGGCGTGAGCCTGGAGGCGGAGTTTGCAGTGAGCCGAGATTGACTGCGCCACTGCACTCCAGCCTGGGTGACAGAGCGAGACTCTATCTCAAAAAAAGAAACTGAAAACTGAAAGCTAGCTTTCTCAAAATATAGCTTCGCTTAATTTGGGGACAATGGAAATATTTTACATAAATCAAAGAAAACAAAAATTCTTAAGAATAAAAATTTTAAAATGAACCTAAAAAAAAAAAAAAAAAGTTCCCAATTCACAAAGTGGCTAAGAACATTTTAAATGATATGTGTAGAGTTTAGCTTAGCGGCCAGAATATGGGAAGCGTTTATTAAATGACAGCAATTATAATGATGATCACAATAGCAATCATGTGATGGTAACTGTGCTAGACACTAATGTAAATATGAGTGAGAAATAATCCCTCTGAATTTGGCAATGACTTCCCCACTATTGACAGTTCCTGGGTGTTTCACCATCCCTTGTTGTTCTATACCCATTTCTGTAAACAGTATCTTCATTAATTTTTTGATTAAATACTTCAGAGTATGATGTAAGTTTGACTGTGTCCCCACTCAAATTTCACCTTGAGTTGTAAAAATCCCCACGTCAGTCTCCACATAGGGTCATGTGGAGATAATTGGATCATGAGGGCAGTTTCCCCTATACTGTGCTTTGGTAGTGAATAAGTCTCATGAGACCTGATGGTTTTATAAATGGGAGTTCCCTTGCACAAGCTCTCTTTTGACTGCTGCCATGTAAGACGTGACTTTGCTCCTCCTTTGCCTTGTGCCATGATTGTGAGGCCTCCCCAGCCATGTGGAACTGTGAGTCAATTAAATCTCTTTCCTTTATAAATTACCCAGTCTCAGATGTAGCTTTATTAGCAACATGAGAACAGACTAATACAGGGTATAAGAGCTCTTTCCGACGGGACCCTGATGTTATATTTTTTAAAGTGATTCAATATACGTGCTCCTTTAAGACATTAATATATCTTAATATAAAGATAGTGTTCTAAATTGCTTACAGTTGGTAAAACTGCTACTTTAGGATGATGTATGATGCTTATCCTGGGGAGTTTATTACCTGGCACACAAATTTGGACCTCAGGAGATTCCCTATTCCCTGGTTATGAGGCTCCACAGGTGGTCCAAAGTGAGCTGAATGGATATGGTTCTCCTGTGGGAGTTTCAAAGAATGACTCTCACCATGGTGAGCACAACCTGAAGGACCTGTTTTGCTTCTTGTTCATTCTTCATTACCTTCTCCATTTTTAGAAATAAATATAGAATTAAAATTTTGAATGAGATACCTTTAGTTTAGACCTTAAGAACTCTAACATTGGCCCTGTGACAAATTTTTAAAAACATAAGTTCTTGCTTCCTGAAGTGAATTTTATATGATTGTTTTTCTGGTTTTAACATGCTTGCTACACGTGGTCCTACAGTGCTCTCCTAAACTTTGCTAAAAAGAAGATATGACAAGACCAAATCATAGGACCAAAATCTGAGATCACATTAAGAATGAGACTTTAGAAACACCAGAAAGTTTATTTATTTCGGCTTTTGGAATTCTTGCAGTCACTAGGAATCACTTCAACAGGGGAATTTTCGGAAAAAAAGTAATGTGAAGAATGTCCAAGCCATGAGCAGGTTACTGAGCCAGTCGGAAAGATAGCTTATTCATTGGTAAAATGAAAATACTACCCAACTTACAGGGTTGTTGGGATATCAAAAGAAAACAAGGAAAGAACATATCAACACGCTCAGCATCGAACAGTTATACAACAATTTAGAGCTATTATTGCAATCACAATATTAATGATGTAGACTTCTTTCATTAACTTTTGGTGTGGGGTCGGTTTAAATGTATTTTAATTAAACGTTGCTGTCTCAGTAATTGAGTTGGTGAGATAAGGAAGGATAGCCAGTGAACCCTTGGAATATATTGCTCACAATTTTAAGCACTTTACTCTTCTCTTATTAATTCATACCCTGATAACAAATTTTCTAGGTAAGCTATATAATTCCCATTTTATATATGAGAAAACTGAGACACAAAGAAGTTAAATGACTTACCTGTGTTCATATGACTAATAAGAATAGAGGTGGGATTTGAATTCAAGCTTTCTGATTCCAGAGAGAGTTCTTAGTCATGAGGCTTTCTTCTTCCCAAGACCTACAAAGTTTGTTTGGAAAGCAGGAGCTGATACGCTGTCTGAGAACAGTGGAGATTCAAGTTAAAAATTACTAAATTTAAAAACACAGCTACTTAAAATCTTTTCTAGAACAGGCAGGGGAAAGCAATAATTATTACTTGATAAGTACACATGGGTAAATGGACATATTATGTCATACTTCTTAACTGCATATTTATCTAAAGCTTGCAATAAAATATTATTATTTCAGATGTGGCCTTAAAAAGATCATGAGAAATAGTGTATATTCAAAAAAAATCCAAATTACTTCAAGTTGTTTAATTAAAGATGAGACTTTTCTTATCTATTTTAGGTCAAGGAAGTGTGGGATTGGAAGCTGAAAAAAACCCAAATGACTATATGGGAGGTTATTGAATCTGACTTTTCATATCCTTTCAATCTGTTGTCATTTTTCATTTGCCCAGAATCAGATAAAATTTAATCATAATGTTATACAATTTCTCAAGCTCAGAAATAATAATTTTAAAAAGAGAATTAAGGACGTCTGAAAATAATATGGGATTGGATTAAATGTTTTGTAGTTATTTTCTCTCTTTCAATTGCTATTAGGAAAACATGTCTTGATGTTTTTGTCAGTGGATAAAAGTAGAGAATGCCTAAGCATTTAATATAAGTTGAATAAATAAAACAACAATTGTCTTATAAAAAAGGAATACTGTTAAGATATTTAAACAGTGTAACTGGATTGAAAATAAATTACTGATTTCCAGAGGCTGGGGGGAAAAGAGAATGGAAGGTGGCTGTCAATGGGAATAGGGTATTTTTTTTTGAAGTTATTAAAATATTCTGGAATTAGATAGTTATGATGGTTGCAGAACATTGTGAATATACTCTACTAAAAACACTGAATTGTACATTTTTAAAGTAATAAACATTATGCAAAGGTACGTGAATTGCATCTCAATTTAAAAATCTAATGCAAAAATATCCAATGATTGCAGAATCTTTGCATATAAAGGGAAAGACTGCAGTACAGGTCACAGGAACAGAATTTTAGAGTTGAAATCATTAAGGATATTTAACAAATAAATGAATAAATAAGTAAAGGTCACAAAGCCCAATAAGTTGGAAGAACATAATTAATCTCCACCTACTCATGATTCAAAGGTAATGTACTCAAAGTGGCCACATTTTCCAACCTAATAATTCAAAGGGGGCAAGTAGGCTAACAAAGTACAGTGATCGCCTGGTACTTTATATATAACATGACATGGGAATTACAATTTTAAGATCTCGTTGTCGAAACTGGAATATCCAGATTTCAAGTAATTAGGGAAACAGCAGGATGTAATGTTTAGACCACGACTATTCTGGAATATTCAAAATTACAGATTCATGTTTCTTATTAGAATTCTTCATTGGCTGAAAGAAATTCTAACTAAGTGAAGCAAAAAACAGAGAGAATAAAATATTAGAGCACACAACACTTAAGGGAAGTTGGAAAATTAACCATAAATAAAGCATATCCAAGAAATCCTTTGGAGAATATGGACTGGGAACTCATGGAAGGCTTTCCACAAAGACCACCATGGAAATACCTCAGATTCAACCACTTCCCTTCCTTATGTAAGTCTGCTTAAGATTTATGTTCCTGGAAGAAAGAACACTTGACCATCATTTATTCTTAGAGAAGGCAGAAAAATATACGGCTTGACAGTTTTAACTTGATTGCATTCAGTGGAGGAGTCATTTCCCAAGGAACTCATGCCAAATGATGGGGAACAGGAAGGAAAGCATTCAAAACAACATATGTCAACAAAAGCCACCATTTTTAAGGACTTTAGTTTCCTCATTTGTTAAATCAGGTAATAATGTTACTCACCTCACAGGCTCAATACTTACTCCAATGTCAGGTACATAATAAGAAATATATATTTATTAGTTATTATTATTAATATATATGAATAACATATAAAAATATATAATATTAATGCCTATTACAAAATATTTAAACATTAAGAAGATTGTGGAATAGCTATTTCTTATAAATAGATGACAATAAGTCAAAGCAATATGATTATATTCACTTAAAAATTCAATAATTTTTGTTGCTCTGCCTTATGGAGTAGCCATTCTTTTATTCCTTTACTGTCTTAATAAACTTGCATTCACTTAAAAATAATTAAACAATTTTGCTGTATTTCCAATTGTGCTCCTCAGTTTATGCAAATTAGTCAGCTTTTCTCATAGTTCTACAAAAAATATTTAAATTATTATTCTTTTTTGGAGAAGGGCCTTAAATAAATTCAAAATATTCACCTTATTTATATACATTTTTAGCACTGATGTTGATTTAGGCAGAAGGTATACTACATAGCATCAGCATTTACACAATCATTTCTACACCAAAGAATGCCACACATAAATGTATCATACATTATAAGATTTAGCTGGTTCTTACAATATTAGTCTAGTAACAATAGGAATCTATAATTTCACTATAGTCATTAATCATTCCTGCTCTTTTAGCAATAAACTCAACAGAATGGACTGTCATATAGGGGTCAATTTTCAAATAAACATGATCAAATAACCTCCAAAAAAATAAGAAAAACACAGTAGACAACCTGTATTCTTCAGTAAGTTTTCTTTGCTGACTTATCTTTGGTGAGCAAATTCAGTGGAATCCTTACTTCTGCTCTTGAAAAAGTAACCTCCTTCAGTAACCTCCAAATTCTTAGCTGCAGCTGAAGGTTTTATTTCCTGGCAGAGATAAAATCAATGATGTATCACTAGATTTAGAGCTCTAACAAAAATATGTCCATGTTTCCACTTTCTGACTCCTCCCCACCACATCCACAGACAGGGACAACACCTCCAGCTATCCTCTCTCTCCAATTCAGAAAGCGAATTGGGGGAGTGGCAAGGGGTGATTTTCATTCAACTACCTGCATCAATTAGGAACTTATAACAAGAATTGGGCCTTAAATAATTGTAGGAGGAGCTGAGAGAAATAAATGTACAAAAAGGTCAAAGAAAAGTTTCCTAACCAGGCCCAGCACTGGAGAACAAATGGAACAAAATAAACCCACAGGGAGAAATGAATTTTCCCAAATAGTGTATACAAAAATAAAGTTTCAATTGTTGAAAACAAATAAGTTATCCAAAAGTAATGTTTTCTTTTAAAATAGAAGCTAGTAGCTCAAAAAAAAAAAAAAAAAAAAAACCTAATGATAATTGAAAAATTATTGTTTGAAAGAAAACAGAAGACAGTGATTAAAATTCAAATAACAATATTCCTTCTTACTTTGACCACTGAAGAGTAAATCTGGGGACTCTGATTTTTTCCAAGTTTCCCTAGTTCATAGGTACCTATGGAGTGACATAATGGCAATAGGAATTTGGCTCTTCATACTATCTTCCCAAATTGTTTCGGCAGCCCACCATGAAGTTTGAAGTCTTCTTTGGGCTCTCATATGTATGCACAAAGTCAGCTTCCACCAGGCATTGCTGCTATTTTGCCTGTGACACAGTGCCCTAAAGATAACTTTAGGATATCTGATTACCATTGTTCATCTTCCTCCAGGCATCTGAGGGGACCATCACATTCAATAGCCTCCCCTAGTTGCAGCGTGGAAGAATATCTGAAAGAAGCCACAGAAGGTGTGCAAGATGTTTAATAGCCTAATGTGCAGCAAGAAAAATAAAAACCTCTTCATGTTCATTTCTTTTGTATTCTGTGGGAGTGGCCCCCAAGCAGAGATGATTATATCCTCAAAGTTCCTCATGAAAACTGTTCTTTGTTTTGTTTTGTTTCTTCTCCTATTTGTAGCTCTCTATATTGTTCAGATACCAGAATAAAGGGATGCATTTGGACACAAACCCATATTGTCCTCTTCATTCTGTTCTCTTCTTTCTCCTGTGATTCTGCTGTCAACAATGTTTAATTCTCCAAAGCAGAATAATTTAATAGAAATATAATGAGTTAGATGTGCAATGTAAAATTTTAATTTTTCCTTGAGCATATGAAGAGAAACACATGAAATTATAATACATTTTATTTAACCCATTGTATCTAAATAATTATTTTAAGATGAAATCAATATAGAAATTATTAATAAGATATTTTACATTTCTTTGGTGTTAAGTCTTTGAAATCCAGTTGTCTATTTTACACTGACAGCAAATTGCCATTCAGACTGGTCACATTTCAAGCGCTTAATAGTCATGTACAGCTACTGGTACTATACTGGATCATGCAGCTCTAAAAAGCCAAAAACCCCATTTGACCTAAATAGTTGCTGAAATAATCTTTTTCCATCAAGACTATAACTTATATAAATTGAAAACAGCTGAACAATTTCTTGGAAAATAACAGTAAATTACTACCACTTAATGTAACTTTCATTCTTCAGATAAATGGATATTTCACTTTTTTGCCCTTGTGTAATTACCTTTGATATCTATAATTAATGTAAACATATTAAAGACAAGGCTTCCAGAACCATCAAACAGAGAAAGCTTTACCTAGAAGAAGTAACTTGATCCTTCTGCAATTTTCTTTAAAGGATAGAATCCTTTAACAGATTTTTATACCCCAAATTTCTCAAGTGTTTCAAAAATGATATTTACCAGTGCCAAAACATTATTTTATGATAAGTGGCTCCATGAACCCATCTCAAAATGTGGATACCTACGCTTTATTTTTAGTCATTTATATCTTCCTCTTTATGAGCTAAATAATGTGTCTAAATTCCGAATCATGTGAAAACTAACTTTCTTTTGCGGAGAATCTGAAGATGAGAAAGATATGATAAAATGAAGCAAGGTTACGAAGGCTCACTTATATGTGATTAAAAATCACACTTTGGGGGCTGCTTTACCTGGAGTCAACAGTTCATGCTGAAAGTTAGTGATTTGTTGGCTCCAAAAGCAATGACCATCTTCTTTTGTACAAGTTGCAAATGGTAGAAAGAAGAGAAGGTGTCAATTAAAAAACAGAACTCCAGACTCTACTTTAAATGATTATTAAAGTGACATGTATCGGGGCTTTATTTCCTCTCATACTTTTTAAAGAAACATGAAATTTCTTCCTTTAGCGACTTAGCACTTGTTTGGAAAATTACGTAGAACCATTAGTGTGGTAAGCTACAGAGATGCCTTCCCTGGCCATATGATCTAAACCTTTAAATACAATCTTGAGAAACAAATATCCAGAAAAATCTAATTCATTTCCTTCTCATGTGTAAGTTTTACTTGCATCATACAAAAGTAGGTGACTTATACTGCCATCTCTTTTTGCAAAGGAGCCAGGTATTTGCATCTTTGTGGGGTGATTTAACAGTCACTAAGCAGCAGGAAATAGTGCTCACCTCAGCAGAAGACGGGATTGCTAAAACTAGGTAACATTGTCAGAGCACAGCTGGGTGGTCAAGACATTGGACGGTAATTACTAGCCAGTGAAAAAGAATGAGCTCTAAATGAGGAGATGAAAAGACCAAGGCCTTGGGGATTGGGTTTTTAGGTATAATTAACATAAATCGAGAAAGAGATTTGGTTTGGCCAAAATACAAGAGGAGATCTATTTCTAAGCTTCTGCTGTGTGAACCTTAAAATGTCTGCAAAAGCACTTGGATGCACTTTCTCCTATTTCTTTCACAGCTGTGGTGTGCTATTATTTCTATTGTTAATAATTACAGTAATATTTTCCATAGTACCTTTCTCCTGAAGTCTATAGGATATCAGGCAAAAGCTTCCAAATTCTGTGAATAACGTTTACCTAATAAGCATTGCAAAATGTCAAATTAGTGAAAAAAGAATAAGATGTTAGCTTGTGACAGGAAACAAGAATGAGATGATTTAGAATAAAATAGAATGCAAAAATCAAAAGAAATTATCTGTTAACAGCTAGTGAACATAGCAGACAAATCCATGCTCCTTGGCCAAACTTTTCTAGAAAAATCTTGACACATTATGGAGTAGTCATATTTGAAAGCCATCACCCAGGACCTTTTAAAATTACAAGTAAAAGATGTAACTGACTTTATTTTTTCTTATTTCACACTGTGTACTCAGGCCAAGTGTTGAAGGCATCAAAACCATAAGGTAAACTAGGAGACAACTGAGTACTACAAATTTCGCATGAAGAGGAAACAGACACCTGAAAGAAGGTAGAACAGAAAGAAAGAAGAGTTATTTGAAGTTGTTCCCATTTGTGTCAGGAATGCCCTGGCCATCTGAGATTGATAATTGAGGTGCTACCTGCCTTTGTTTTGTATTACTATTTAGTTGTATCAGTCTGTGCTGGATAGTGATAGACAGCATTTATTGAATGGCTGCTCATTAGCAGGCAATGTTCTAAGCATTTTACACGGGCAATTAATTCAATATCACAATCTTATGAGATCAGTAGCATTATTACCACCACAATTTTCAGATGAGAAAACCAAGGCACAGAGAAGTTAAGTGACTTATCCAACAGCACATGGTTAGCAAGTGGTACAGTTGGAATTTGAGTATAAGCAGCCTGCCTCTAGAGCCCATCCTTTTTACCACACACTATATTGATGAAAGTTGTAAATGCACTTGCCAACTGAGGAAGAAATAGATGGCTTATAGGAGCTTAGCAGAAATGCTGTGTTAGAGGGAGCAAAACAAAATATCTCTGCTAGTCTGTGTCTCAAAGAGGTAAAACCCTATGTACTGATTGGAACCAGGTGACATCCCATTTCTATTCCTGTGTATGCTCCTTTTTGCCAATGCCTACTTACTCTTTCCCATTTACCTTAGGTCCTGCTTCACATCACTTTATGTCTACATTTGTACAAACTCTAGGTATCACTCTGAACTATACTGAGTTACATTAAGTTCTTACAGTAACTGAACATATCATACTTTAAAAAAATTAAAGCAATGATTTCCATGACTAATTAAAAGTTAAGAATGCAAAGTCTTACAGAAATATCTATATTGGGAAGATTTCATGCTCTGATATCAAATGAGAACGAGAACTCAGACAAGGCTTGCCCAAGTATTGGGCAGTTTGACCCAGTCTGCATAGCCTCCATCTATTTATTTTCACAACTCTAAATCATCTTACTGTTGGGCTGAAATAATTATCAACTAAGTGACAGTAGAATCTAATAGAAGTTTGAAACTCTCACAATCAATACTGGTTGGCATAAAGTCCCACTAGGGAACAATGAAAAATGTACTTGCTAGATTTCTAACAATAGGTCAGGTTACTGCTATGGCATTTCTGACTAATGCAGGTGCTTCTGAATTGTACATTGAAATATATGCTGTTCTTTCTGTAGGGCAGTTGTTTTTGTTTCTCTGTTTTCTCAACATAATTTGGAAAGGAGAATAGGAATTAAAATTTACGGCTTGCAAACCTTGTTTTGATTTCCTTCTTTTAGGTAAGCTTCTTTATTAACAATACTGAAAATGAATGGGTTCCCTTCTTATCGAATTATAGTCTTATGTCTGGTCCAGCTATATAGAAATATAATACAAGAAATCAAGGAAAGAAAGAGTTGGGGTAATTAAACACATGTCTAAATTTAGTCAAAGCTACCTAGAAGTTATGGTTAAACATTAATATTAAGAATGTTTGTAAGAATGTTTGTTAGGATGTCTGTACTATGTATATAGTAAATACAAAGTTTTGAGAGTTAACTCTTGGCTCTTTGAGTAACGTTCACAGGTCAAAAGAAAACGGAGCAGTGAGGCAATAAATGGCTTAAGGCCATCTGGGCAATGGCTTTAGGCCATGTGGAGTCACTGACAGGTTTTAAACAGGAGAGTTCGAGCCGTAAGTTAATTTTGAAAAATTAACTTTTGTGGAAGATGGATTGGAAAAAATTGAAGCTGAAAATGCAGGAACAAGTGAGTAAGCAATTGTATAATAATATTTTAGTTATTCTCAGTAAAGGGTGATTTTGCCCCTCAGGAGTCAATTATCAACATCTAGAGATATTTTTTATTTTCACAACTGAGAAAGATGGCGGTGCTGCTGACATCGATTGAGTAGAGGTCGGGAATACTATAAACATACTACAATGCACAGGACAGCCTGCTACCACAGGGAATTATCCAGCCCAAATGTCAATATTGCTGAGGTCAAGAAATCCCATCTTAGTCCACACACAAAAATATAAGGGACTGACTCAAACATATAAAAAGTAGAAACAGAAACATTTTAGGATATATAGTTTATCAAAACTCAGTGACTAATTAAATGTGGTCAGTAACAGACATTAAAGGGTCTTATCACGTCTATTAAATAGGGTTTTGTAAAATCGTACTTATGCGCAAAAGAACAAGGAAGGGACTACAGACAGCAGAGACAGTTTCAATAGAAAGTGAGAGGGTGGGAACAGGACGTTGAGCTTGAGGTGTCTGTGAGACATCTGCTTCCCATTAAATTATACAAGTCTGAAATAGAAGTCTATTTTGAAGATACAGATTAGGAAGATATCAACAGATGGCGGTTGGAACTGTAAGAATAGATAAGATGCCAATGAGAAAGGGTGTGGGAGTGGAAAGATAAATAATATTGGGGGAGGGTGAATGGACAGGCGTGGTTACAGACTCAGAGACACATTTGAAAATGTGGAAGGAGAACTTGTTCAGTTAGTACAAGTGTGTTAGCCGAGCTGTGAATAACCTCAGCTTTGAGAATTCATTGCTCTCCTAAGTCTTTGTACTCTTAGAAATTATTAATTGCACAGGAATCCACTTTATGCAAAAAGGGAAGCAGAGAGGTGTTGAACTGCTGTTAGATGAACATGTTAAAATAAATAAATATCCAAGAGAAATGAATGTGTACATCCTTTAATAAATGGAAATACTTGCTACAAAACTTCTAGTTAGTGGCAAAGTGGTTTGATTAATTGTAACTTGTAAAACTATGATAAAATTTCAAGATTGAATGTTAGGTTTTAGTAACAAAAGAAAAGCTAGCCCTTGTTTTTAAGAATGTTAATTTGCTCTCTCGAAAGGAAATCTCCATAAATTATTGCATAAAAGATATAAAGTCTGGTAGAGTATTTCAATACTATTCTGTAACTCTGACCCAAAATTATTTCCCAGTTACTTTAACAAAACAGGAAGTAATTAAGGCTATGACAACATATTTTGAAGGAGTATATTTTGAAATAATATATTTCACGGTAAAAGATTGATCTCAATCATTAAGAAATAAATACAAGTTGCATTTTTCTTCTATCGTAGATATTATTCTCTACTTCTTGGTAAAATTTATCTTACCTAAATTTATTCTCTCATTATTCTTACAGTGATACTTAACCACAAATAGGTTAAGCATTGTTATATATAACTTGGGAAAAAAAATAATTAGCCTCAAAATTTGTTATTTTGGATATCACATTCTATCACACAATTTGCTTGCCTGCTCTTGCTTCCAAATGCCCAAATTTGAGTTTAAACAAGTAAGTCAGATATTTAGTGGTAAAAGCAGAAAATAACCAATGTCAAAGTATATTTATAAATATATCAAGTAAGAAATGAGTATGGCCTGTGAGTACTGTTTCAAAGTTTTAAATAATCATGAGTATTTTGACCCAGCTAGGTTTTTGTGAAAACCACGCCTTGACCTTTATGAAATGGATGGGGTTGAAGAAGCTGTTAGGATAACAATTTAATAGACAGAAGGTGCCCTCGAAGGTCAGAAGAGTCCTGCTCTATTATTACTTCACATTTTCCTTAAATTGTGTTTTCCAAATACTCTAATACTATTGTATTAGGAATATGTTAAGGCACAGAGTAACTGGTTTCACGGGCTTAGATTTTCATTACTAGTTCTTGCCACTTACTGGAAAACTAGAAATAACCACTTTTCATGTTTCTGTTTCACTTGCCTCCAGTGGCTAAGTAGCTCACATCACCTACCTTATTGGTAAGCTTGGAGGAGTGATGGGAATAATTGTAAATCAATTTTAGAAATCTGACAGGCATGCTATACACTATCATTATTAAAGAAAAGTCATTCTTGTGAATTACTACAGAGATAAGAAAAATCTTTATGGTCAGTGTACTCAAGTTTACATAATAAATCATGTGATGTAAAGAGAAAGCTGTAATTTCAAGAGAAGCAATGTTAACATATAGTCTACTAGTTTAAACATACTTAACAGGATACATTATTATTGCTATTGGACAACATTCCTAAACATTCTACAAAATCAGAATCTACTAATTCTATATTCTTTTTCCCAAAATAGAATTAACTTTTTTTCACTTTAAAGGAAAAAATAACCCACAAAAGCAGCTTTTCGTAACTCAGAGTTTTAATAAAATTGAGATGTATCATTTAACAGAGAATATGTTAGCTAAGCAATATATTCATTGAACAGCACTGAAAATAGTAGTGAAATAGCATCTTATATCAAATAGAAAACTAGTTAGCTTTAAAGCTAAATGAAGACAAGCTCCTCTGGAAAGGTAAAAAGACAGTGTTTCCTAATAGAAAGAAAAATAATACAATATCTCAAAATAAAGTTAAAAATAGCATTCCTTAGAATACACCATAATTCAAAAGAATCTAGATTCTTCCTCCTTGGTTGAATAGGTCAGATACTGAAATCTGCATTCCTTACTTCCAATGTCACGTTGCTTTTAGGAACTGAAACTGTGTAACCTTGATGCTAAATAATTAGGTGGAACTTCGTTTATTATGTCCATGTCTCACATACTGAGTCTAGGTGTACACATTTATTTCCAGATATGTATTCCACAATGTTTTTCTCCCCCAGAAAAGGTAGGGATGAAGACATCACCAATTTAAAAAAAATCTGTGTGTATGATTTTTTCAAAATTTCTTCAGTAAGCCTACACTAAGCATCTTGAAATAAAGCAAGAAAGTCAATGTTAAAAAAAAATAACAAACGAAAAGAAAAAAACAAACAAAACAGGCAAACAACAACAACAAAACAAAACAGAACAAAACAAGAACCAGTTTGAATGCTGCGGTGCTGCTGCAATCCACCTCCAAACTCACCAGTTGTATTTCTGTCAAGTCTACCTCTTTTCCTTTAGATGGCTGTTAAATGTTAATATCTTATTTGGAAACTACAGCAGAAATTTAAAGAAATCAATACTTTAACAAACTGAAGAATCAATTTGTATCCTGTGACATGAAAATGACAGATAATTGGGATGTTGAGCCAAAAAAAATGCAATTTTCTATCACAAGTGTAGATTAGTTGTCTGTTCTTCTTTTCCTACTTTCTTATTTCCTTTATACCTGTTTTCCCCCTCCCTGCCTTATTTTCTTGGAATTAAGAACTATCAAAACAATCATAAAGCCTGGAAAGCATAGTAGCAGTGAACATGAATTCTGAAGTCAGGCTCAATGAATTCAATTTCTGGCTCTACCAGTTACAGATGTGCAATCTTAAGTAAGTTACTTAGCTTTTCTAGCTAAATTTCCTTATTTGTTAAAGGAAAATATCAGTACACATCCCATAGTAATGTTTAAAGGTTAAATTAGTTAATATTCATAAAACCATTACATTGTTAACTTCCATATGAGCTTTTGCTTTTATAATTCTCAGTTTTAAAAACCAAAATTTGGCCAAAGAGTGTAGAACAGCAATATACAAAAGCCATAAAGTAGGAAATAAAGAGGAAACTAAGAAGGAAGAACAGCTAAGGAAATATGATGAGTGAGCTTAATAACATCACAAAAGGTAGCTTCCAAGGAAATCCCTGAAATTATTTTAAAATGAAGATAATAAATCTACTTCTATCTGCTTTCTCTTTCAGAATATTTGCACCAAGGGTTTTAATATAGAGAAATGCTCACTATTTCTCCTCCACAATCACATCTAGGATCATTTAATGTTCTCTGGTGTGGCATTCTCTATTAATTCACCTTCTTGAGCCACTTACCTGGAAATATAAAGCAGGAATGACATTATTTATTCACACGGCAGTTAAGAAGTCAACAAATTATGGTATTGTGAAGAAATACATATAAAATAAAAATCAATCAATTTGTCTTTCAATACCCAAACTAGCCTTCCTTGGATGACATTCTTTAGAAGATTATCTCTTATCAATCACTTTCTATAGTGTTATAAATTTTGTGGATCATATTTAAAAAGATTTAGCAATGAGTCACCTTCATAAGGGAATTTTTCTAATGTGTGAGTAACTTGCACAAAAGTGAACTATAAAGTCAACAGCAAAGAAAGGTAATGCTATTTGTACAAAGGGAAACTACACTTAAGATAGCTACTAGCATTCATGGAAGAAGTGACATTCTGTAGACAGAACAGTGAAACAAACATGTGCTCCCTGGGGCCCATCCATACATTTTGAAGCCACTTTATAACATGTGAAAAGCAGATGAAAAACTGTCTTAAAACTGAATCCAGGGGTGGAGCCCACCACAGCTCAAGGAGGCTGGCCTGCCTCTGTAGACTCCTCCTCTGGGGACAGGGCATAGCTAAACAAAAAACAGCAGAAACCTCGGCAGAGGTAATTGCCCCTGTCTGACAGCTTTGAGGAGAGCAGTGGATTTCCCAGCACGGAGGCTGAGATCTGAGAATGGACAGACTGCCTGCTCAAGTGGATCCCTGATCCCTGAGTAGCCTAACTGGGAGATATCCCCCACTAGGTGCAGACAGATACCTCACACCTCACATGGTGGGGTACACTCCTGAGAGGAAGCTTCCACAGCAAGATTCAGACAGCAACACTCGCTGTTCAGCAATATTCTATCTTCTGCAGCCTCCACTGCTGATACCCAGGCAAACAAGGTCTGGAGTGGACCTCAAGCAAACTCCAACAGACCTACAGCTGAGGGTTCTGACTGTTAGAAGGAAAACTAACAAACAGAAAGGATACCCACACCAAAACTCCATCAGTACGTCACCATCATCAAAGACCAAAGGCAGATAAAACCACAAAGATGGGGAAAAAGCAGGGCAGAAAAGCTGGAAATTCAAAAAATAAGAGCGCATCTCCCCCTAAAGGAACGCAGCTCATCACCAGCAATGGAACAAAGCTGGATGGAGAATGACTTTGACGAGATCAGAGAAGGCGGCTTCAGTCAATCAAACTTCTCAGAGCTAAAGGAGGAACTACGTAACCAGCGCAAAGAAACTAAAAACCTTGAAAAAAGAATGGAAGAATGGCTAACTAGAATAATCAATGCAGAGAAGACCTTAAAAGAACTGATAGAGATGAAAACCATAACACGAGAACTATGTGACAAATGTACAAGCTTCAGTAACTGACTCGATCAACTGGAACAAAGAGTATCAGCGATTAAAGATCAAATGAATGAAATGAAGCAAGAAGAGAAGTGAAGTGAAAAAAGAGTAAAAAGAAATGAACAAAGCCTCCAAAAAATATGGGATTATGTGAAAAGACCAAATCTACGTTTGATTGGTATGCCTGAAAGTGACGGGAAAAATGGAACCAAGTTGGAAAACACTCTGCAGGATATCATCCAGGAGAACTTCCCCAACCTAGTAAGGCAGGCCAACATTCAAATTCAGAAAATACAGAGAATGCCACAAAGATACTCCTCAAGAAGAGCAACTCCAAGACTCATAATTGTCAGATTCACGAAAGTTGAAATGAAGGAAAAAATGTTAAGGGTAGCCAGAGAGAAAGGTCGGGTTACACACAAAGGGAAGCCCATCAGACTAACAGCAGATCTCTCAGCAGAAACTCTCCAAGCCAGAAGAGAGTGGGGGCCAATATTCAACATTCTTAAAAAAAGAATTATCAACCCAGAATTTCACATCCAGCCAAACTAAGTTTCGTAAGTGAAGAAGAAATAAAATCCTTCACAGACAAGCAAATGCTTAGAGATTTTGTCACCACCAGGCCTGCCCTACAAGAGATCCTGAAGGAAGCACTAAACATGGAAAGGAACAACAGGTACCAGCCACTGCAAAAACATGTCAAAATGCAAAGTCCATCGATGCTAGGAAGAAACTGAATCAACTAGCGAGCAAAATAACCAGCTAATATCATAATGACAGGATCAAGTTCACATATAACAATATTAATCTTAAATGTAAATGGACTAAATGGTCCAATTAAAAGACACAGACTGGCAAACTGGATAAAGAGTCAAGACCCATCAGTTTGCTGTATTCAGGAGACCCATCTCATATGCAGACACACACATAGGCTCAAAATAAAGGGATGGAGGAAGATCTACAAAGCGAATGGAAAACAAAAAAAAGCAGGGGTTGCAATCCTAGTCTCTGACAAAACAGACTTTAAACCATCAAAGATCAAAAGAGACAAAGAAGGCCATTACATAATGGTAAAGGGATCAATTCAACAGGAAGAGCTAACTATCCTAAATATATATGCACCCAATACAGGAGCACCCAGATTCATAAAGCAAGTCCTAAGAGACTTAAAAAGAGACTTAGACTCCCATACAATAATAATGGGAGACTTTAATACCCCATTGTCAACATTAGACAGATCAATGAGACAGAAAGTTAACAAGGATACCCAGGAATTGAACTCAACTCTGCACCAAGGGGACCTAATAGACATCTACAGAACTCTCCACCCCAAATCAACAGAATATACATTCTTCTCAGCACCACATCGCACTTATTCCAAAATTGACCACATAGTTGGAAGTAAGCACTCCTCAGCAAATGTAAAAGAACAGAAATTATAACAAACTGTCTCTCAGACCACAGTGCAATCAAACTAGAACTCAGGACTAAAAAACTCAACCAAAACTGCTCAACTACATGGAAACTGAACAACCTGCTCCTGAATGGCTACTGGGTAAATAATGAAATGAAGGCAGAAATAAAGATGTTCTTTGAAACCAATGAGAACAAAGATACAACATACCAGAATCTCTGGGATACATTTAAAGCAGTGTGTAGAGGGAAATTTATAGCACTAAATGCCCACAAGAGAAAGCTGGAAAGATCTAAAATTGACACCCTAACATCACAATTAAAAGAGTTAGAGAAGCAAGAGCAAACACATTCAAAAGCTAGCAGAAGGCAAGAAATAACTAAGATCAGAGCAGAATTGAAGGAGACACACACACAAAAAACCCTCCAAAAAATCAATAAATCCAGGAGCTGGTTTTTTGAAAAGATCAACAAAATTTATAGACCACTAGCAAGACTAATAAAGAAGAAAAGAGAGAAGAATCAAATCGACGCAATTAAAAATGATAAAGGGGATATCACCACCGACCCCACAGAAACACAAACTACCATCACAGAATACT
The DNA here is from genome assembly GCF_037993035.2 of Macaca fascicularis. Classification (NCBI taxonomy): domain Eukaryota; kingdom Metazoa; phylum Chordata; class Mammalia; order Primates; family Cercopithecidae; genus Macaca; species Macaca fascicularis. The sequence goes on along the minus strand of NC_088389.1, from coordinate 104,061,216 downwards.
CTAAACAACTCTATGCAAATAAACTAGAAAACCTAGAAGAAATGGATAATTTCCTGGACACTTACACTCTCCCAAGATTAAACCAGGAAGAAGTTGAATCCCTGAATAGGCCAATAGTAGGCTCTGAAATTGAGGCAATAATTAATGGCCTACCAACCAAAAACAGTCCAGGACCAGATGGATTCACAGCTGAATTTTACCAGAGGTACAAGGAGGAGTTGGTACCATTCCTTCTGAAACTATTCCAATCAATAGAAAAAGAAGGAATCCTCCCTAACTCATTTTACGAGGCCAACATCATCCTGATACCAAAGCCTGGCAGAGATACAACCAAAAAAAAGAGAATTTTAGACCAATATCCCTGATGAACATCGATGCAAAAATCCTCAATAAAATACTGGCAAACCGAATCCAGCAGCACATCGAAAAGCTTATCCACCATGATCAAGTGGGCTTCATCCCTGGCATGCAAGGCTGGTTCAACATACGCAAATCAATAAACATAATACAGCATACAAACAGATCCAAAGACAAAAACCACATCAATATCTCAATAATGCAGAAAAGGCCTTTGACAAAATTCAACAGCCCTTCATGCTAAAAACTCTCAATAAATTCGGTATTGATGGAATGTATCTCAAAATAATAAGAGCTATTTATGACAAACCCACAGCCAAAATCATACTGAATGGACAAAAACTGGAAGCATTCCCTTTGAAAACTGGCACAAGACAGGGATGCCCTCTCTCACCACTTCTATTCAACATAGTGTTGGAAGTTCTGGCTAGGGCAATCAGGCAAGAGAAAGAAAGAAAGGGTAGTCAGTTTGGAAAAGAAGAAGTCAAATTGTCCCTGTTTGCAGATGACATCATTGTATATTTAGAAAACCTGACTGTCTCAGTCCAAAATCTCCTTAAGGTGATAAGCAACTTCAGCAAAGTCTCAGGATACAAAATCAATGTGCAAAAATCACAAGCATTCGTATACACCAGTAACAGACAGACAGCCAAATCATGAATGAACTCCCATTCACAATAGCTTCAAAGAGAATAAAATATCTAGGAATCCAACTTACAAGGGATGTAAAGGACCTCTTCAAGGAGAACTACAAACCACTGCTCAGTGAAATCAAAGAGGACACAAACAAATGGAAGAACATATCATGCTCATGGATAGGAAGAATCAATATCGTGAAAATGGCCATACTGCCCAAGGTAATTTATAGATTCAATGCCATCCCCATCAAGTTACCAATGACTTTCTTCACAGAATTGGAAAAAACTACTTTAAAGTTCATATGGAACCAAAAAAGACCCCGCATTGCCAAGACAATCCTCAGCCGAAAGAACAAAGCTGGAGGCATCACGCTACCTGACTTCAAACTATACTACAAGGCTACAGTAACCAAAACAACATGGTACTGGTACCAAAACAGAGATATAGACCAATGGAACAGAACAGAGCCCTCAGAAATAATACCACACATCTACAGCCATCTGATCTTTGACAAACCTGACAAAAACAAGAAATGAGGAAAAGATTCCCTATTTAACAAATGGTGCTGGGAAAACTGGCTAGCCATAAGTAGAAAGCTGAACCTGGATTCTTTCCTTACTCCTTATACAAAAATTAATTCCAGATGGATTAGAGTCTTAAATGTTAGACCTAAAACCATAAAAGCCCTAGAAGAAAACCTAGGTAATACCATTCAGGACATAGGCATGGGCAAGGACTTCATGTCTAAAACACCAAAAGCTATGGCAACGAAAGCTGAAATTGACAAATGGGATCTAATTAAACTAAAGAGCTTCTGCACAGCAAAAGAAACTACCATCAGAGTGAACAGGCAGCCTACAGAATGGGTGAAAATTTTTGCAATCTACTCATCTGACAGAGGGCTAATATCCAGAACCTAAAAAGAACTCAAACAAATTTACAAGAAAAAAACAAAAAAACCCCATGAGAAAGTGGGCAAAGGATATGAACAGACACTTCTCAAAAGAAGACATTCATACAGCCAACAGACACATGAAAAAATGCTCATCATCACTCACCATCAGATAAATGCAAACCAAAACCACAATGAGATACCATCTCACACCAGTTAGAATGGCAATCACTAAAAAATCAGGAAACAACAGGTTCTGGAGAGGATGTGGAAAAATAGGAACACCTTTACACTGTTGGTGGGACTGTAAACAAGTTCAACCATTGTGGAAAACAGTGTGGCGATTCCTTAAGTATCTAGAACTAGAAATACCATTTGACCCAGCCATCCCATTACTGGGGATATACCCAAAGGATTATAAGTCATGCTGCTATAAAGACACATGCACACGTATGTTTATTGCGGCACTATTTACAATAGCAAAGACTTGGAACCAACCCAAATGTCCATCAGTGACAGACTGGATTAAGAAAATGTGGCACATATATACCATGGAATACTATGCAGCCATAAAAAAGGATGAGTTCGTGTCCTTTGTAGGGACATGGATGCAGCTGGAATCCATCATTCTCAGCAAACTATCGCAAAAACAGAAAACCAAACACTGCATGTTCTCACTCACAGGTGGGAAATGAACAATGAGAATACTTGGACATAGGAAGGTGAACATCACACACCGGGGCCTATTGTGGGGAGGGGGGAGGGGGAACGGATAGCATTAGGAGATATATCTAATGTAAATGACAAGTTAATGGGTGCAGCACACCAACATGGCACATGTATACATATGTAACAAACCTGCACGTTATGCACATGTACCCTAGAACTTAAAGTATAATTTAAAAAACAAAAACAAAAACAAAAATAGAAATACAATTCAACCCAGCAATCTCATTACTGGGTATAAACGCAGAGGAATATAAATCATTCTACCATAAAGACACATGCACACAGATGTTCATTGCAGCACTATTCCAAATAGCAAAGATATAGAATCAACCTAAATGCCCATCAATGACAGGTTGGATAAATTGCAGTAGATATACACCATAGAATCCTATGCAGCCAAAAAAAAAAGAATGAGGATATGTCTTTTGCAGGAACATGGATGGAGCTGGAGGCCATTATCCTTAGCAAATGAATGCAGGAACAGAAAACCAAATACATCATGTTCTCATCTATAACTGCGAGCTAAATGATGAGAACTCATGACAAAAAGAAGGGAACAACAGACATCGGGGTCTACTTGAGGATGAAGAGTGGGAAGAAGGAGAGGAGCAGAAAAGATAACTATTGGGTACTGGGCTTAATACTTGAGTGATGAAATAATCTGTACAATAAACCCCCATGACATGAGTTTACTTACGTAACAAACCTTCACATGTACCCCGAACCCAAAATAAAAGTTAAAAAAAAAAATTAACAGAAAATAAAATTAAAATTAAAAAAGAAAAAAAAAACTGAATCCAGTAGGTCCTACTTAAGAAATACAAAAAGGGCATAACCTAAATCGCAAATAATGATTCAATAAGTATTTACAATAACAAAATTTTCAATAAATTACTAATGAAGGGAGAATGGCAGGTAAATTATGGATGGTCATCATATTTTCCTAAATTGTGCATGTTCCAAATAAATTGTAAGTAATATGATTTATGTATTACTATTTAATTTGTGTATAATTCTTTTAAAAAGAAAAAAATTAATATGAGTAAAGTAGATTCTCATGGGAATAAACATTGTGAAGCATTTTTAGAAATAATAAAGACAAATAAGAATTGGCCCCAAACTAGTTGATTCTGACACAGTATCTACAACAATGAGGTGCCTGAAAGCATTCTAATATTTTTTAACAGCAGTGATGATTTCTGTGAATCAGGGAACCATTTTATAACAATCCAACCATTTGCATGGCATATGACATTTTAAGTATATTTTTCATGTTTATTTTCACCTTCAGCCTTCTTTGCTTTTTTTGATTCTGAATTCACAATTATGAATAACTATTCAGCTTCTTGCTTTCAGTGGAATATATAAAATATATTTTCTAAAAATTCAGTTTTTAAATGCTATTTAACATACAAAGTTTTCTATACATCAGAATACTTTTAACTAGATTTTTTTTAATATAGAATACCATTTTCTAAGAAATTTTGGTTTTTAATCTGCTTTGATTCTTTAAAAATCCTTTTATGGCTTCAATGTCTATATTTTGGTAAAGACTTTTTGTGTAATAAGGCACCATTTAGAGATTTTATTGTCTGTTTTTAACTAATTATTTTGTGTGGTGACTAGGAATATTTATGTTTGACCAAGCTGTATTTTGAAAAGATATTACACACCAATTTCTCAAGAAATCTTTTAAAAATTTATTTTAATTTCTTTCTGTATTACCTATATTTTTATCATAAAGACCCATTAGTATATTAGCCTAACAAAACTTTGTTTTAGAATAAAATGAAGCGAATGGATAGAAAATTCATGTCAATAGTTAACAACAGACAATAAGATTCTTTGAAAAAGTCTCCCTGTTGAAACTACAATTTTATAATGTGTTACTCTCAAATTGAGAGTAGAAAATGTAAATTAACGATAGAAGATAAGTTACAGAAAAAGAAGTGGGATTTTTTTTAATATGATTTTTTTTTTTAGGGGGGAAGGAATTTCCACTTTCAGCCTAAGGAAGCCACAGGGGCTGGATATACACTTCCACCCAAAACTACTACAAAAAAGAAAGAGAGAGAGAGAGAAATAAAAAATATAAAACAGCAGTGTTTAAGACAATGCCTATCAGGCAACCAAGTATGGCAATCTCAGAGATGAGAAATAAAGGAGGTGAGCCTGCAGTTGCCCCAGCATACCACCTTAACTTTTTGCCACAGGGTTTATAGTCTGTGGCAAACGGAGGAAATTCCCAAAAGGAGCCTAGCCTTCTCTGTGAGTTGAAAAGATAAAGTTGGGAGTTCAGAAAGGCAGAGACAGCTAAAGTTTGCAGAGCAGATACCTGACAGGAGACAGTTGTGCAGAGGGAGAGTGTCTCCGAGATCTGCAGAGGGTTCCTCTAGAGTCTTCAGCTGAACACACAAATGTGAGGGAAGTAGCCAAGCCTGAGGATGAAACCACCTGAAGGGTTAAAGAGATCAAGCTCTCAAACTCACACTTGAAATAGTTCCCTTCATCATCACCCACACCAGCTAAACTGATAATTCAAAAGGCATTGGAGAGCGTTCCCAAAAGAGATTTACCTCATTAATGGGGCAAAATTAGCTCCGGATTGAACAGGTCTGTTTCCACCTAACAGCCGAAAAATAAACTGTTTTTAAGCTATTCAGGAACAGAGCTAAATGATATTTAACTAATACCAAGGCACCAAGAATACATAATGAGGAAAGGAAAGTTTCTTCAATAAACGGTTTTGAGGAAACTGGATATCCACAGGCAAAAAAAAGAATTGGAACTTTGTCTTATACCATATAAAAGAAATGTAAGGTCTGAAACTGTAAAACTCTTAGAAGACAACATAGGGGAAAAGCCCTTTGCCTTTGGCCTTGGCAATGATGTTTTGGATATGACAAAAAAGAAGCAGAGGCAACAGAAGCCAAAACAAACAAGTAGGACTACATCAAACTAAAACAGTTTCCACAGAGCAAAGGAAACTATCAACAAAATAAACAGGCATCAATTAAATCAGAGAAAATATTTGCAAACCATATGTCCTAATAGGGTTTAATATCCAAAATATATAAAGTCGTCATACAACTCAATAGCAAAAAAAAAAAACAACCCAAAACCCCAAATTCATTTAAAATGTGGGCAAATAGCTTGAGTAGACATATTTCCAAAGACATACAAATGGACAAAAGGTATATGAAAAGTTTCTCAATATCACTAATCATCAGAAGAAATGCAAATCAAAATCACAGTGAGATATTACCCCACACCTATTAGGCTGGCTATTATGAAAAAGGCAAGTTTTGATTAGATTGTGGAACAAAGGGAACTTTTCTATTCTGTTGGTAGGAAGGTAAATTGGTACAACCATTTCGGAAAACAGTGTGGAGCTTCCTCAAAAAAATAAAAATAGTACTACAATATGGTCCAGAAACTTCACTTCTGGGTATGTATCCACAGAAAATGAAATCAGGATCTCAAAGAGATGTATGCACCTTGATGTTTATTGCAGCATTATTCATAATAGTCAAAATGTAGAAACAACCTAATTTTCTATCCAGAGATAAAGATTGATGGTACAGTGGATAAAGAAATTGTGGTACATATTCATAATGGAATATTATTCAATAATGAAAAAGAAGTATATCCTAACCATTTGTAACACATATCTGAACCCGGCAGACATTATAATAAGTGAAATAAGCCAGACATAGAAAGATAAACCCTGTGTGATATCACTTATATGTGACTCTGAAAATGCTGAACTCATACAAGCAGACAGTAGAAGGGTGATTACCAGGGAATGGGAGGAAAAGAACATGGGGAGATGTTGGTCAAAAAGTACAAACATTCAGGTATAAGATGAACAAGTTCTGGGGAATTTAAAGTAAGGCATAAGTGGTGATGAATGTATTAATTACTTTGATTGTGGTAATCCTTACACATGTATATGTATACCTTATCATCACATTGTACACTTCGAATATATTTAATCTTTGTCAATTACATATTTTAAAATAAAAAAAAATACAAAAGCATCCAACAACTAATAGGGTAAAATTCACAATGTCTGCCATCCAATCAAGGTATGAGAAGAAACAAAATAATATGACCTATAACGAGGAGAAAAAAAATACTCAATTGAAACTAACCAAGAAATGATACATGATAAAATTAGTATATCATGGCTCAAGCCTGTAATTCCAGCACTTTGGGAGGCTGAGATGGGCAGATCACGAGGTCAGGAGATCGAGTCCATCCTGGCTAACATGGTGAAATCCTGTCTCTACTAAAAAAATACAAAAAACTAGCCGGGCATGGTGGTGGGCGCCTGTAGTCTCAGCTACTCGGGAGGCTGAGGCAGGAGAATGGCGTAAACCCGGCAGGCGGAGCTTGCAGTGAGCCGAGATCCGGTCACTGCACTCCAGCCTGGGTGACAGAGCGAGACTCCATCTCAAAAAAAAAAAAAAAAAAAAATTAGTATATCAGAACATTAAAATGATAATTATAACTGAATTCCATATATTCAAAGAAAGATTGGAAAGTTAAGTAGATACGTGGAAAATACTTAAAAGACTCAAAACATCAATATATGGAAACTACAATGTTTGAAATGATAAGTACAATTGATGAGATGAACAGATTACGCATTACAGAAGAAAAAGTAGTGTGGACTTACATAGCATTAGAAATTACCAAAATGAAAAGCCGAAAGAAAAAATGATGAAAGTAATGAATAACGTCATCAGTGAGCCGTGGGACCATTTCAAACACTCAGCTAAAGTCTCCAAGGTGGGATGGTGATAGGATGTAAAGAATATTAGGAAATAATTTGATTTTTTAAAAAAAATTAGATACTGCATTTGTAAGCGCTAGAATTTTCATTTTGCTTTTTATATTTTTATTTATCTCTGCATTATTTTTTATATTTTCAAATTCTTTAGCATATTTATAATAACTAGGTTAAAACTGTCTGCTAATATTATTACTGTTGTTAAGTCTCTTTTTGTTATTGAATTTCTCTCCTGGTAAATAGGGCATATTTTTCTTGCCTCTTTCAATCTTAACTAATAATTTATTGGATGTTAAATATTGTAAAATTACATATTTGCATGTTAAAAATGTGTTGCCTTCTTTTAAATAATATTGCAATTTACTTTGAAGTCAGTTAAGTAATTTGTGGATCAGTCTCATATTTTTGAGGCCTTTTATTTTATTTATTTTTGCTTTGTGGTGGTTGTTCTAGAGATGTCTTTCCTCTAGTGTTACTTTATTCCAATTCTAAAGAATTCTCCTTCAGGAATCTATGTTGAATGCCCTGAGGTATGCCTACAAACTGTCTCCAATCTGGCTTGTTGTAACTTGTATATCCCCCATTCCTATGTAATCTCTGATAGGTGTTCAGCTTATACATGCTTGGTAATTCTTCACCAGTCTGATGAAATTTTGTGCTAGCCAGTGCAAATTAATATCCAGCAATAGACTCAAGGTGACTCCTACACAGATCCACGAAGCTCCTTTCTCTCTGCTCTTGTCATATTCTGTCCTACAAACACCAGCTACCTTAGCCTCTCCAAGCTCTTAACTACTGTTATCCCATTTTAGCAAGATTGATGTGCTCTGCTTGGGAGCCCACTTTCTGGGTCATGGTCCAGACTACGTCTCCAGGGAGAAATCTGGGAATATCATATTGCCCATCATGTTCCTTTTTTAAAAATCATGGATAACAGCCCTAAACTGTTTCCAATGTTTGAGAATGGTTCTTTCTTCTATTTTACAGTTTTCTAGTGGTTTGTGGTAGGAGGGCATGTTCAGGACTCTCATGTCCAAAAATAGAATTCTGAATTGCTTTTTAAGAACTTGCTTTTGAACAGAAAAAAATTAAAACTGCAATTTTCTGATAGTGGCAGCTATAAAAATATCTGTTAATAGCTTATGAATAATCTTTTGAAAAATAAAATATACAATGACATATTCAAGTTTACCTGTGTCACTGTATTCCACATAATGAAATGCTCTGCTGACAGGGAGAAAGGATAGTACTATTTTGCTTTTACTCTAAACAACCCTTTGTGATATCCTGATATTTCTAGGTCTCTTTCCTTCTCGTTTGGTGCTTTTAAGAATATATGCAATATAATATTCTCTTATTTCATATGTAGGTAAGAAAGGCGCATGGAGAAAGAGCCAATAAGGTAAAAACATAAATAAATAAAAGTCTTTGACAACCTGTTAACAACTAAACTTCAGGAAAACAAATGAGTCATAGCACCAGGACCATGGACAGCAATTCAAGTCGTTGATTCACTGGCACAAATATTAAGGCTCTGCCCCTAGACATCTGCCCTATTACTCACCTACCAATGATACATGAAAGAGGATTATGATAACTATAGTTTAATGTTTGCAGTTTTTCAAACACACACACACAAACACACATACACACACACAAAGGCAGGTGCCTGAATCCTGGAATCTGGACTTAAGGTAGAGAAGAACTCACAGAAATTTTTACTTGGCATAAAAATATGCATTTAGGCAGCCTAAGTTTTCTTTGCCTACAACTGGAGTTTAAATGGCATGAGTGTTGTAAGTCTGGTAACTAAAAAAAGGGAAATTTTAGTTTTCTTTCTCATTTGCATTTTCATTTAGGACACTGGTTTTGAACCCTGGTTACACATGGAATCACTGTGAATTTAGAATCACCTGAGAATCACTTTAAATATCTTATGTCCTCTTAAAGATTCTGATTTAATTGAACTGTATATATATATGTAAACACACACACACATATTTTATTTTATATATATTTTTTAAGTCCCAAGGTTATTCTAAAAGCCATATAGGCAAGAGGCACTCAAATTGTGTTTCACAGATGAACAACACTGGCATCAACTGGGAGCTTTTCTGAAATGCAGACTCTCAGTCCCTGCCCCAGATCTACAGAATGAGAACCTACATTTTAACACCATTCCCAGGTGACTCATATGCACAGTTAAGTTTTTTTTTTTTTTTTAATTTATTTATTCTTATTATACTTTAAGTTGTAGGGTACATGTGCATAACGTGCAGATTTGTTACATATGTATACTTGTGCCATGTTGCTGTGCTGCACCCATCAACTCGTCATTTACATCAGGTATAACTCCCAATGCAATCCCTCCCCCCGCCCCCCTCCCCATGATAGGCCCCAGTGTGTGATGTTCCCCTTCCTGAGTCCAAGTGATCTCATTGTTCAGTTCCCACCAATGAGTGAGAACATGCAGTGTTTGGTTTTCTGTTCTTGTGACAGTTTGCTAAGAATGATGGTTTCCAGCTGCATCCATGTCCCTACAAAGGACACAAACTCATCCTTTTTGATGGCTGCATAGTATTCCATGGTGTATATGTGCTACATTTTCTTAATCCAATCTGTCACTGATGGACATTTGGGTTGATTCCAAGTCTTTGCTATTGTGAATAGTGCTGCAATAAACATACGTGTGCATGTGTCTTTATAGCAGCATAATTTATAATCCTTTGGGTATATCCCCAGTAATGGGATGGCTGGGTCATATGGTACATCTAGTTCTAGATCCTTGAGGAATCGCCATACTGTTTTCCATAATGGTTGAACTAGTTTACAATCCCACCAACAGTGTAAAAGTGTTCCTATTTCTCCACATCCTCTCCAACACCTGTTGTTTCCTGACTTTTTAATGATCGCCATTCTAACTGGTGTGAGATGGTATCTCATTGTGGTTTTGATTTGCATTTCTCTGATGGCCAGTGATGATGAGCATTTTTTCATGTGTCTGTTGGCTATATGAATGTCTTCTTTTGAGAAATGTCTGTTCATATCCTTTGCCCACTTTTTGATGGGGTTGTTTGTTTTTTTCTTGTAAATTTATTTGACTTCTTTGTAGGTTCTGGATATTAGCCCTCTGTCAGATGAGTAGATTGCAAAAATTTTCTCCCATTCTGTAGGTTGCCTGTTCACTCTGATGGTAGTTTCTTTTGCTGTGCAGAAGCTCTTTAGTTTAATGAGATCCCATTTGTCAATTTTGGCTTTCGCTGCCGTTGCTTTTGGTGTTTTAGACATGAAGTCTTTGCCCATGCCTATGTCCTGAATGGTACTACCTAGGTTTTCCTCTAGGATTTTTATGGTATTAGGTCTAACATTTAAGTCTCTAATCCATCTTGAATTAATTTTCGTATAAGGAGTAAGGAAAGGATCCAGTTTCAGCTTTCTACTTATGGCTAGCCAATTTTCCCAGCACCATTTATTAAATAGGGAATCCTTTCCCCATTTCTTGTTTCTCTCAGGTTTGTCAAAGATCAGATGGCTGTAGATGTGTGGTATTATTTCTGAGGACTCTGTTCTGTTCCATTGGTCTAGATCTCTGTTTTGGTACCAGTACCATGCTGTTTTGGTTACTGTAGCCTTGTAGTATAGTTTGAAGTCAGGTAGCGTGATGCCTCCAGCTTTGTTCTTTTGACTTAGGATTGTCTTGGAGATTCGGGCTCTTTTTTGGTTCCATATGAACTTTAAAGCAGTTTTTTCCAATTCTGTGAAGAAACATATTGGTAGCTTGATGGGGATGGCATTGAATCTATAAATTACCTTGGGCAGTATGGCCATTTTCACGATATTGATTCTTCCTATCCATGAGCATGGTATGTTCTTCCATTTGTTTGTGTCCTCTTTGATTTCACTGAGCAGTGGTTTGTAGTTCTCCTTGAAGAGGTCCTTTACATCCCTTGTAAGTTGGATTCCTAGGTATTTTATTCTCTTTGAAGCAATTGTGAATGGAAGTTCATTCCTGATTTGGCTCTCTGTTTGTCTGTTACTGGTGTATAAGAATGCTTGTGATTTTTGCACATTAATTTTGTATCCTGAGACTTTGCTGAAGTTGCTTATCAGCTTAAGGAGATTTTGGGCTGAGACAATGGGGTTTTCTAAATATACAATCATGTCATCTGCAAACAGGGACAATTTGACTTCTTCTTTTCCTAACTGAATACCCTTGATTTCTTCCTCTTGCCTAATTGCCCTAGCCAGAACTTCCAACACTATGTTGAATAGGAGTGGTGAGAGAGGGCATCCCTGTCTTGTGCCAGTTTTCAAAGGGAATTTTTCCAGCTTTTGCCCATTCAGTATGATATTATCTGTGGGTTTGTCATAAATAGCTCTTATTATTTTGAGGTACGTTCCATCAATACCGAATTTATTGAGCGTTTTTAGCATGACGGGCTGTTGAATTTTGTCAAAAGCCTTTTCTGCATCTATTGAGATAATCATGTGGTTCTTGTCTTTGGTTCTGTTTATATGGTGGATTATGTTTATTGATTTGCGAATGTTGAACCAGCCTTGCATCCCAGGGATGAAGCCCACTTGATCATGGTGGATAAGCTTTTTGATGTGTTGCTGAATCCGGTTTGCCAGTATTTTATTGAGGATTTTTGCATCCATGTTCATCAGGGATATTGGTCTAAAATTCTCTTTTTTTGTTGTGTCTCTGCCAGGCTTTGGTATCAGGATGATGTTGGCCTCATACAATGAGTTAGGGAGGATTCCCTCTTTTTTATTGATTGGAATAGTTTCAGAAGGAATGGTACCAACTCCTCCTTGTACCTCTGGTAGAATTCAGCTGTGAATCCATCTGGTCCTGGACTTTTTTTGGTTGGTAGGCTATTAATTATTGCCTCAATTTCAGAGCCTGCTATTGGTCTATTCAGGGATTCAACTTCTTCCTGGTTTAGTCTTGGAAGAGTGTAAGTGTCCAGGAAATTATCCATTTCTTCTAGATTTTCCAGTTTATTTGCGTAGAGGTGTTTATAGTATTCTCTGATGGTAGTTTGTATTTCTGTGGGGTCGGTGGTGATATCCCCTTTATCATTTTTAATTGCGTCGATTTGATTCTTCTCTCTTTTCTTCTTTATTAGTCTTGCTAGTGGTCTGTCAATTTTGTTGATCTTTTCAAAAAACCAACTCCTGGATTCATTGATTTTTTGGAGGGTTTTTTGTGTCTCTATCTCCTTCAGTTCTGCTCTGATCTTAGTTATTTCTTGCCTTCTGCTAGCTTTCGAATGTGTTTGCTCTTGCTTCTCTAGTTCTTTTAATTGTGATGTTAGAGTGTCAATTTTAGATCTTTCCTGCTTTCTCTTGTGGGCATTTACTGCTATAAATTTCCCTCTACACACTGCTTTAAATGTGTCCCAGAGATTCTGGTATGTTGTATCTTTGTTCTCATTGGTTTCAAAGAACATCTTTATTTCTGCCTTCATTTCGTTATGTACCCAGTAGTCATTCAGGAGCAGGTTGTTCAGTTTCCATGTAGTTGAGTGGTTTTGATTGAGTTTCGTAGTCCTGAGCTCTAGTTTGATTGCACTGTGGTCTGAGAGACAGTTTGTTATAATTTCTGTTCTTGTACATTTGCTGAGGAGTGCTTTACTTCCAATTACGTGGTCAATTTTGGAGTAAGTACGATGTGGTGCTGAGAAGAATGTATATTCTGTTGATTTGGGGTGGAGAGTTCTATAGATGTCTATGAGGTCTGCTTGCTGCAGAGATGAGTTCAATTCCTGGATATCCTTGTTAACTTTCTGTCTCGTTGATCTGTCTAATGTTGACAGTGGAGTGTTGAAGTCTCCCATTATTACTGTATGGGAGTCTAAGTCTCTTTGTAAGTCTCTAAGGACTTGCTTTATGAATCTGGGTGCTCCTGTATTGGGTGCATATATATTTAGGATAGTTAGCTCTTCCTGTTGAATTGATCCCTTAACCATTATGTAATGGCCTTCTTTGTCTCTTTTGATCTTTGATGGTTTAAAGTCTGTTTTATCAGAGACTAGTATTGCAACCCCCGCTTTTTTTTGTTCTCCATTTGCTTGGTAAACACCTTCCTCCATCCCTTTATTTTGAGCCTATGTATGTCTCTGCGTGTGAGATGGGTCTCCTGAATACAGCAGACTGATGGGTCTTGACTCTTTATCCAGTTTGCCAGTCTGTGTCTTTTAATTGGAGCATTTAGTCCATTTACATTTAAGGTTAAGATTGTTATGTGTGAACTTGATCCTGCCATTATGATATTAACTGGTTATTTTGCTCGTTAGTTGATGCAGTTTCTTCCTAGCCTCGATGGTCTTTACATGTTGGCATGTTTTTGCAATGGCTGGTACCTGTTGTTCCTTTCCATGTTTAGTGCTTCCTTCAGGGTCTCTTGTAAGGCAGGCCTAGTGGTGAGAAAATCTCTAAGCATTTGCTTATCTGTAAAGGATTTTATTTCTCCTTCACTTATGAAACTTAGTTTGGCTGGATATGAAATTCTGGGTTTAAAATTCTTTTCTTTAAGAATGTTGAATATTGGCCCCCACTCTCTTCTGGCTTGGAGAGTTTCTGCCGAGAGATCTGTTAGTCCGATGGGCTTCCCTTTGTGGGTAACTCGACCTTTCACTCTGGCTGCCCTTAAGATTTTTTCCTTCATTTCAACTTTGGTGAATCTGGCAATTATGTGTCTTAGAGTTGCTCTTCTCGAGGAGTATCTTTGTGGCGTTCTCTGTATTTCCTGGATTTGAATGTTGGCCTGCCCCACTAGGTTGGGGAAGTTCTCCTGGATGATATCCTGAAGAGTGTTTTCCAACTTGGTTCCATTTTCCTCCTCACTTTCAGGCACCCCAATCAGACGTAGATTTGGTCTTTTTACATAATCCCATACTTCTTGCAGGCTTTGTTCATTTCTTTTTCTTCTTTTTTCTTTTGGTTTCTCTTCTCGCTTCCATTCATTCATTTCATCCTCAATTGCTGATACTCTTTCTTCCAGTTGATCGAGTCGGTTACTGAAGCTTGTGCATTTGTCACGTATTTCTCGTGTCATGGTTTTCATCTCTTTCATTTCGTTTAGGACCTTCTCTGCATTAATTACTCTAGCCATCAATTCTTCCACTTTTTTTTTTCAAGATTTTTAGTTTCTTTGCGCTGGGTACGTAATTCCTCCTTTAGCTCTGAGAAATTTGATGGACTGAAGCCTTCTTCTCTCATCTCGTCAAAGTCATTCTCCGTCCAGCTTTGATCCGTTGCTGGCGATGAGCTGCGCTCCTTTGCCGGGGGAGATGCGCTCTTATTTTTTGAATTTCCAGCTTTTCTGCCCTGCTTTTTCCCCATCTTTGTGGTTTTATCTGCCTCTGGTCTTTGATGATGGTGATGTACTGATGGGGTTTTGGTGTAGGTGTCCTTCCTGTTTGATAGTTTTCCTTCTAACAGTCAGGACCCTCAGCTGTAGGTCTGTTGGAGATTGCTTGAGGTCCACTCCAGACCCTGTTTGCCTGGGTATCAGCAGCAGAGGCTGCAGAAGATAGAATATTTCTGAACAGCGAGTGTACCTGTCTGATTCTTGCTTTGGAAGCTTCCTCTCAGGGGTGTACTCCACCCTGTGAGGTGTAGGGTGTCAGACTGCCCCTGGTGGGGAATGTCTCCCAGTTAGGCTACTCAGGGGTCAGGGACCCACTTGAGCAGGGAGACTGTCCCTTCTCAGATCTCAACCTCCGTGTTGGGAGATCCACTGCTCTCTTCAAAGCTGTCAGACAGAGTCGTTTGCGTCTGCAGAGGTTTCGGCTGAGTTTGTTATTGTTTACTGTGCCCTGTCCCCAGAGGTGGAGTCTACAGAGACAGGCAGGTTTCCTTGAGCTGCTGTGAGCTCCACCAAGTTCGAGCTTCCCAGCGGCTTTGTTTACCTACTTAAGCCTCAGCAATGGCGGGCGCCCCTCCCCCAGCCTCGCTGCTGCCTTGCAGGTAGATCACAGACTGCTGTGCTAGCAATGAGGGAGGCTCCGTGGGTGTGGGACCCTCCCGGCCAGGTGTGGGATATGATCTCCTGGTGTGCCTGTTTGCTTAAAGCGCAGTATTGGGGTGGGAGTTACCCAATTTTCCAGGTGTTGTGTGTCTCAGTTCCCTTGGCTAGGAAAATGGATTCCCTTCCCCCTTGCGCTTCCCAGGTGAGGCAATGCCTCGCCCTGCTTCAGCTCTTGCTGGTCGGGCTGCAGCAGCTGACCAGCACCGATCGTCCGGCACTCCCCAGTGAGATGAACCCAGTACCTCAGTTGAAAATGCAGAAATCACCGGTCTTCTGTGTCTCTCGCGCTGGGAGTTGGAGACTGGAGCTGTTCCTATTCGGCCATCTACCACAGTTAAGTTTTAAGACATTCTTTAGTTGACAAAGACATATTTCTCACCTTCAAAGAATTCTGAAAGTAACCAGTAGAGCATTTACACCTGTGACAACCCCAAATTGGCCCTGGCATCAGAATCACAGGCTCTTTGTTATAAATACAGACTCCCAGGGTTCATTCCAACTGTGGCCAATCAACTCCTCCAAGCATGAAGTGTGGACATTTGTATGTTCATTACATCTTCCAGGTGGACATGTAATAGACAATTAGAGAAGTTTAAGAAATACAGTGAAATAAGGACATTTTTCAACAGTTGCCTCTACCAAAAGTCCTAATCGACCAAAAGAATAAGTGATGTCATGAAGTCAGTAAATAATGGTAGCTATATCATTCCCTTATGCAGAAATAAGGGGGATTATGATTTTAAAATGATGTAAATTTCATAGTCTTTTGTTAAAATAATCTTTATGCTTTGGATATTTTCGCTATGGATGCAATAATGAAAAATATATGTGCCTGACCATTTAAAGGTTCTGTCAATTTAGAATTTTAGGCCATTAGTGTGCAGTGCAGGCGTGGGGTGGGGAGAGTCTAACAGAGGCTTTTGAGGGAAATGGCAGTTTGTCAAGAAACTGCAGAAGAAAACTGACAAATGTAGCAAGTGTCAGGATGGTGTAGTGCTGAGTAGGCTGTTTTGTAACAGAACAAAGAAAACATCTCAAAACTAGTTAAGTTAGTTATAAGACTTAACTAGGCCAAAAACTTATGAGTATTTATGAATACTTTTAACACTGTAGAGAGTGTCAAAAATTTATCACATGAGTAAATTTTAGGTGTCTGAGTCATGGAGTCTGAGAACATTCCTGGCTAAGTAAATAGAGGTAGATGAAAATACACCAAAATGGGTGACTTTTCTCTATACAAATATAACTTTTAAGTTTTTAATGTTTCTTATTAAGCTATAAATTTTTACATGGCCAGAAATTATAAAAATCCTATTTAGTTATGTCTTCATATTCAGTGTATACAGACACAAAACATGAGATTTGGAATTAAGGACTCGTACGATTGAATTCCAGCAAAGTCACTTAATATGTCACATTTTCAGCTTGCTTACCAATTCTGAGGTCCAGTCTTCATCTCTAAAACTGAAATAACACTACTTCTCTAGTTAGGACAACCATATGTCTGATATCTTCTCTCACTTGTGGGCGACGATCTGCGGTTTATGGTTAAAACTTTAGCTAGAATCTCAAAACAAATGTAAAGGCCTCACAGCTTACTGGAGTTACACATCAGAGATAAATGTTATTGTCTTGATCCCTAAAACAATAAAAAATTTAGATCCTACAGTCTGGTATGACAACACTCAAGTGAGGTCACAAAACATTAATTCCATGACACGTGGCATACTGTGAAAGACACGCAATTTTTGGTACATTACAGAAATATACAAAAAGAGCCAGGTTGTTCGATTTTAAGCTGCTAAGGCTTTATAGGTATTTTTTCATTTGTAGCATATTTTATGCTTGATATTATTAAATTGATTCACTCAATCATTAGTTCAACAAATGCTTTTTGAGCCCATACTATATAGTGTCGGACACTCTACAGCATGTGAAAGATTCAACAGTCAGAAAGATATTTAGGTGAGGAGCACAAACATCAAATGAACAAATAATCTAACACAATATGATGTCATAGAATAACAACAATTTGATCTGTCATATGCTGCTACAGATTGTGGTACGTGTTGTGAAAAAAATAAATAGGTTACTAGCTTGAATAAATAGTAGTGTCACTTAAGGTAGGACTGTTCCAGAAGATATTTCTGAGCCAGTAGCATTTGAATTCCCCTAATGTGAAGGGTGTAATATGTCAGTCATGAAAACAGGTGCTGAGAAAAGTATTTGCTGGGACTAGCAAATGCAAAACTCTAAAGACAGATAAATCTTGGGTGTATTTGACAAATGGAAAGAAGTGTAGAGAAGTTAGAATATAAAGAATAATTAGACAGACAGAAAATGGTGAGTCGAGGTTGGAGAATTCAGAGAAACCCAATATGCAGGACCATGTAAGCCATGGAAAGTTGTTTGAATTTTTATTTAGAACAACAGGAAGCCATAGAAGGGTTTCAAGTGGGAAGAGAGCAATATTTATAAAGCAGAAGACTAGACACATCACAAAGATCCATAAATAGGTGACTGGTTTAATTAATTATGTCATATACATAAAAGAGAGTGCTATGTAGCTATAAAAAGGAATGAGAAACAGCTCTGTATCAGCTATTAAGTGATACATAGTATACACCATCAAGTAAAATAGGAAGGTGGCAAAAAGTCTATACTGTATACTATCTTTAAAAAGGGCATAAATCACAAAAGCACACCCCTGCATACAAATATTCTTATATTGAAAATAGAGAATAAACCAAAACCTAATTTAAGGATTAGGTAACCTAGAAGGAGAAGAGAAGACTAGAGGGAAGGGGATGGGTTGGAAGGGAGACTTCCATGACTGCGCCTGATTTTATACTTTTGATTTTGGAATCACGTAAATGCTCCTATAATCATACAAAAAAACTATATGAAATGTAAGCAGAAATAAATCTTTAAGAAATAAAAACCAAAAAAAGAAATAAATTGCATATGAGGGGGCTAAACCACACAAACAGGCATTATATCAAGTAATTTTAAAATGCAGTAATTCTTACATATCCACTAGGATATAAGGTAAGGACAAAAACACTGTAGAGATCTCAAACTGTTTTTTCTAATCATGTTGTTATTCTGTAGCTAGTGTGTATGTACGTGTGTCTGTATTTGGCAAGCAAACCATTTGTACACATATACATTGGATGCGTAAAAAGTACTTATACTACTGTTATTAGGATCCAAGGTTTTCACCCTTGAATATGTGGAAATGTAATATTTATGAAGTCAAATTAATATTGGAATCAAATTTGAATATCAACTCATGGTATATTTTTATCTTCACTTTTTTTCCAAGCTCTGTCCAATGAAAAAGTCTGGAAACACTGAACACCACAGTAGACATAAGCATCTCTAGTCTTAAAATAAGGTCTTTAAAAATCACATTCTTCTTAAAGAAGCCAGAGTGTTTGGAAAACTAGCTGCTTCCAGGTGTTGGACAAGAAATACGTAAGAAGAGCATAGATCTTAAGAGAGAAAATTGGAAGGCTTTGAGTTACATCGACAAAGCCAATTTGAAGGAGCTCAGTATCGACAAAGCCAATTTGAAGGAGCTCAGTGGCTAAAAGAAAAAAGAAAAAAGAAACAAAAAATATTTTGAACAGCTGTAATAATAACTGCAACAAATAAGTGTTTAAAATACTTTACATATCTTAAAATCTATGATTTCATAGTTATACCCAATAATAAAAAATACAATCACCATGAAAGGTGTTAAAAAACCAATTTGTTCTTCTAAAATCTGTAAATAAGGGGAAACATTTCTCATTTATCCTGAATTCCCTGTACAAACTCATCTCAGTATTAACAACTAGATGATGAAAGTGTTTCCCTTTGGACATTTTCAAGAAAGTAGGTGAAGAAAGAATGTGGAGTTAGAATATAAGCATTTGCAACCTTCAACAACAACAACAAATACAGATTCAGGCTACAAATATGAACAGTACCTACAATTCCTAATTGATTTATGGATGGAAACATTATGATGAATGCATCAAACTGATAACAATACCTTAACCTACTAACTGGTTTTAATGTCTCAAAAAGAATGATGCAATCAGAAATTACGTTCCTTTTGAAGTGTTATGCTAGGAAATACAAACATCACCTATGAACTATTATTGCCACAATATAAGTGTGAAGGTTATCTAGTTCCTAATGTAACCACTAGGCTTCAGAAAATCACTAGGTCAGAGGAAAATGGTAAAAGGCACCATGTTGGAAGGCATGCAATTAGGACAATTCAGAAAGAGATCTGCAGATTGAAGGACAGAAGCAAACTGAACAACAGATTGCAGATTGAACGGCAGCTCTCTTCAACGGATAAGTTGGAAGATAAAAGAAGAGAGAGGAAAGGGGAATATATAAATTAAAAAGAGATTTAAGAAGTAAGCAGCCAAATACCTGTGTGAAATTTGCTTGAAACTATAAAATATTTTAAGGTTTTCACAGAAAATTGAACATAATAGATATCTGTAGTTATAAACTTGTTAAGGAGTTTTTATCTTTCATCAATATATACTGAAGTATTTACCAATAAAGTAATATGATGTCTGGAATTCATCTGAGAGTATTTAAGAGTATGTTTGGGGAGAAAGGCACATGAAGATACAGTTAGAGCAAATAATTATTCGGTCCAAATGATGGGTACATAGGGATTCATTGTACTAGTCTATCTTTAAACTTCTGAATGTTTAAAAATGTTTACAATTACATTGTGAAAGACAAAAAGACATAAGGAGCCTGGGAAGACCTTGCTTACCTTTGGAAAATTTTGAAGAGGGGCACAGGTGAAAGCAGGAAGACTGGTTAGGTTACTGCAGTGACGCAGGAGAGCGAGCATGGAGGTTTAGACTACTGGGTGAGTGGCAGTGAAGAGTTCAACTGAAGGGATTCGATCTATTTAGAGAAGGTAGAATCAACTGTACCTCTAATTGATTGGATTGGGGTTGAAGAAAAAAGAGTCATCTAGAATAGATGATGTCTAGAATTTCTGATGTCTAGGTCAATAGTGGTGCCTTCTACTGACACTGAGAAGACTGGGGAGTGAGGGATAGTCACATGAAAATTTGGGCTTAGAGGTAATCAGAAGTTCTGTTTGATCTTCCTTTTTATTTCCCCTATTATTTTCAGTTTGAGACATTTATTACACATCCAGATGAAGATAGAACACAAGGGAGAGATCAGTCCTAGATATACACATTAAGGAACCCCATCAACATACAGATAGTGTCAAAAGGTATACAAGTAGATAAGGACACCTAACAGAGAAGATAGAGACAAAGACACCCCAGGCAGAACCCTAGAGGGACAGCAACTTTAGATGTCACCTGGAGCAGAAGCAGCAAAAAAACCCAGCCACCTGGGGTATGGAATGAAAGGCAGAGATGCAGCCCAGTTTTCTTGTTTTAAGTGTGTTATATTTTACAACTCATTTACTGAAGGTATTCTAATAACTAAGTAAATGAGTCCTGCCCTTTCACAACCCACCTGCAAAAGCAGTGCACCACAAAAGGTCTACTTAATGATGCGACCATAAAACTCCAGATTACAAATGAAAACAAATCAAAATCAAAACAAAGAAGCCTCCTGGAATACGACCAGGCAATATTCATGCTTTGATAACTTGATAGAAAGGCTGAACATGACAGAACTAGTTCTCATTGGGGTATGTATTTATTTATATCCCGCTTACTTAAAGTCTAAGCCAACATATCTAAACACATTGAGCATTGAATTTCCCTTATATTTCCCTGAATTCAGTGAGAACTGATTAACCCATTTAGAAAGAGCTAAACCTATCTTTACATGTAGCTAATTATGTTCTAATGCATACATTCAGTAATGCCATGAGGCTGTCCATCTGCAAACTGCCAGAAATAAGCTGCCCAAATTCAGAGAACAATTTATTTTAAGGCTAAAAAATGACACTGATTTAAAGCTTGCATTTGCTGATTTGATAAACTGTAAGTTGAAACAATTACATTAATGTAGCACATCTTAATGCCTATGATTATTCTAAAAAGAAAACAAAAAGAAACAGAAAAAGTAATTGCCTTTATGTGTTAACAGAATAACGACGATTTAAAAGTCAGTTGTGTTTCTTTTTTTCTTTTTTTTAAACTACCTAAAAGTACTGCCCTAGAATAAAGTGGGTGGAAAAGGATGTGTTAACCGTTAATCTCACCTAAGTGAATGACAGTTTCCAGAACACTGTTTAAGGGTAAGAGGTTTCAAGGATTGGGAACCAAAAGCCATTTTTTTAAGTGGTCCACTGCAGGCACCCTTTTACCAAAAAGTAGTAAAAATAGCAAATGAATAGGGTGATAGTTCAAAAGTTAAGATAGTCAATTGGTACAAATCATCCAAGTAGAAGGGAAGACTGCACTGAATTTAGGAGAGAATCATCAATGCAGAGTCTAGGAAACAGAGAGAGGCAAAAGACCATGAAGCAAGGCAGAGAACTAACTTTGAGAATTCTGAGCCTTTTCCAGGGGAATTCTTTGTCAGGAGGCCTACCTTGGTCCCTCAAGGGGCTGTGGAGAATCAGGCACTAATGATAAATCCATTGCCTCACAGCCAGGTTGGATCAATAGTTTCCTAATGCTCTTCCTTTTTATTCCCCCGTTATCTCCTTCAGTACCAGCCCTTTAGTATTTCCCTAATGTTTCCAAAGTGAAAGAATATATAGATGGCTTCATTTATCTCAATCTATACCACGATTTCGATCTTGACTTCATTAGAACATCCTTCTATTTGATACCACCACAATCAGCAGAAATGAGAGACACACTGTCTGTCCATAATTCATACAATAGCAAATTCTTGCTTAAAGTATTGGTTTTTGAAAACATGCTTGATTTTCTAAAAATAAATTTTAAATGAAAGTTTTTGACAATAGGTTAGATCCAATCTGAATCTGTTGGGTTCTATATTTTTAAATAATTCTGATAATTTTCTTTCTTTCTTTTCACAGAACTGTTGAGTGAGAATGAATCTGGGCCAGTCCTAAAATACAGGAGAGGGCAACCCTCAAAATTTCAAAAGCAGCACGTTTGTGCCGTTTCAGTTGGAGCAATGTTTCTAATAGGATGAATACAAAACAGAAATGCGATTTTTAACAAATAAATGAAAATAAGACAAGTTTCTGGCTTCAATTTAAGACAACAAAAATCTATCAGCATAAAACGACTCACCTTAAAATTCCCAAAAGAGAACACAATAATCAACAATAATTGTTCTTTGAAAAAAAACCTCATGAGTTATAACAGTTCACAGTAAAAAAATAAATGACAAGTCCAAGGTACAAAATTACTTCACTTCGAATTTTCTGGCTCTAGTCAAGTTATTCTTGATATTTAATTATATCTTAATTACTGTAGCCTAGAATATTTTTAGATTGTGCAATAAATAATAATCCACGTCCTTGAGTGATAGCTGGCAAGAAGACATATCAGATATTCATAAATCAGAGCCACCGTAGAGTTTCAAAAAAATAGGAAGGGAAATTTTTTGCTATTAAGTATATTAATATTGTTAGGAGCTTCTTTGATGGTTGCCAAAGGGGTGCTGTATTTCCAGAACTTTCAGCCTTGGATAGAAGACAACTGGGTTACCTGGACTGATAGACTAAAGCTAAAACAATTCTTTTTAAAAAGCCATCATGAACCTCATATGGAAGCTAAAAGCCCCTCAGAGTGCAGCTCCACAAACAGCCTGGTATTGTCAAATTGCAGGTAACCTGGCAAGGTTTTTAGTCCTCTAATGCTCTTTCCATACAAGGAACTGCGAAAGCAGAAGTTCTTGGATGCATTAGAGGAGACCTTTCTCCTTTCGCTGAGTAACAATTTATTTTGCTTCATACAGTGGTACAAGCATTGCCACTTTACTCCCATTGCAGCTTTTTCTATGCAACACTATTGCTTTTCGGATGCATCCATCTAAACAGTTCAAATCTCTACATTTCCGAGCAACAACTCTGGGAGGATTTTCCCCTTGATCTTTCCTTTCCCTGACACAATCTCCATTACAGTTTCCATTTCCAGGTTTGTTTTCAATATCATAGGAGAAGATGCTGCTGCGTTGGCCAACAGCTTTGCCTTTGGGGTTCTCTTCACTACTCTAAAAATCATTGCCATTCTAACAATTACGGAGTGGAAAGCCTGTGAGAACACAGGCTTCAATGCACTGCAATTTTTTTTTTCTGCTCTTTGTGTTGCACGAGTACCGAAAGATCAAACTGGAGTTTTATCTGCAAACCTATATTGGCTAAAAATCTGCATTGCCTATAAAATTCTAGTTTTCCTTTTCTACTTTCATTTTACAATTACCTCAAAATTATACACATATATCAATTTAAAGTTCATTAAGAAGTATTTCTCCATAAAATTTCTTTAATTCAACAGCACACAGTTTAAAAAAAAAAAAAAACTCAGGGGAAAAAAAGGGAAACAACTGAAATACCCATTCACAAGGGACTGGGTAATTAAACGCTGTCACACTCTTACATAAAAGAGTAGGCAATATGAAAATATAATGTGCTATATTTTCTTGTAATAAAAGGTTTTCAAGATATGTCAACTAGAATAAACCCAGGTACAGGATAAACTGCATATTACGCCACATATTATAGACGTAATTCTGTAGGTATCTATATACACATATGGTCTGGCATATGAATTATAAGTACCTAAAAAGATAGTTAAGTTCAGTTATCTTTAAGAAATACATACGGGGAATATCAGTTACAGACAAATGGACATTTTTAATTTTTATTCATTCTGCCTGCCCTCTTTGGTTTTGTTTGCCTTATTGACGCATTGCTTCTATCAGCAATATACATTATTAAGAGAGTTTACCTGGGTCTTCCGAACATTCTGACACTCAGCTCAATTCCATGATTATTGAAAAATGGTGGTACATGCAGGATAGAAATATGAGATGGTAGAAAGAGGCTCCAGAATATTATATTTTAGTGAATATGTCACTTTACGACCTCATGTAAGTCACTCCTCTGCTCATTCTTCATTTGCCTCATCTATAAACTGTGAGAAAATAGCTCCACCCACACTATATTTCAATTACCACTCAATGTTGTGATGGAAATAAAATAATCAGTGAAACTTCCTTGTGAATCTTGCAGGACTACAGTATACAGGTGTGAAGTACTCTGATGGAGACCATGTTCACTTTCATAGTACATATTAACTGAAAGTGACCTTCTTCCAGAAATTTTGCTTTTGTTCTTACTTGATATATTTTATTGGAAAATTGTAAATTGTTGTCCAGTAACATCTGAGTAGTAAGATGACCATGATCACAACAGTATATGCCTACTTTATAAAAATATTTTAAATTGCAAATTTTAGTAATAGGTACATAAATGAATAGTCTCTCTCTATATATATATATACACATAGATATATATAGATATGAGGTATGAGGTGATATCTCATTTGTATTTATGATATATACTCGATATATATACTTATATATATACACACACACATTTTTTATTCATTCTCAAAATATATATATTTGAGATGGAGTCGCACTCTGTCATCCAGGCTGGAGTACAGTGGCACAATCTCAGCTCATTGCAACCTCCACCTCCCACGTTCAAGTGATTCTCTTGTCTCAGCCTCCTGAGTAGCTGGGATTATAGGCACCTGCCACCACAGTACAGCTAATTTTTGTATTTTTAGCAAAGACGGGGTTTCACCATGTAGGCCAGGCTGGTCTCAAACTCCTGCCCTCAAGTGATCCCCCCACCGTGGCGTCTCAAAATGCTAGGATTACAGGTGTGAGCCACTGTTGCCAGCCTTGAATAGATTTAATATAGACTTTAACATTTTTAAATTAATATTTTTTAACATTGTAGTTAATAGATACATGACACTGTAATAAGTTCACTCCTCATAAATTTTTCCACTTACCTATTATGATAATAATAAATTTTGTCTTCTACTAAACACAAAGCATGGTCCAGGAACTGAATGGTGTTATGTTTGCTACTTATTTCTCACAATTACATTTTAGGTAATTATTATTAGAATCATTGTTTGAGTAAATATAAGGAAGCTAAAAGATGTTTATTTTCTTATCCTGAGTTACACAGTCAATAACTGAAGTTTGATTATAGCTCAAATTTTTCTAAATGCAAAAGCTAATCAATTTTTTTTATCCTACACTATCAGCCACTGTTTATAGCTTAAACCAAAACTCAATCTACCTATCCACTATTATCTGTTAAGCAACATCACCTACAATAATATTCACTCTAACATCACTGATCTACACACTACAAATTGCTGTCACCTTTATGGAAACAGCTTGGAAATCTTTCTCAGAAATATTATTTGTACTTTTTGAACCAGACTCCTATGACTTTATCACATATTCATACCAAACATTTAAAGATGGGGACTTTATACTCAGAGATGCTTATTGTTCCAGCATATACTACAGCATGTACAAAGGAAAAAAGTCAGAAGCATCTCATATGTCCAACATGTACCAAACAAAGTGCAAAATACAATTTGGTGTTGAAATATATATTGAAAAACAAGCAGCTCTTAAAATTCTTCATTTGAAAAACATTTAATGATATTGGAAAAAGGTCATGATGATGCAGTCAATGTTAAGGGGAAAAGTATACAAATGTGTCTATGATGTGAGGCATAATTACACTGTGTATATAAAATAGAAGAAGAAAGAGGGCTGCTAGGAAAATCACCAAATTATGAGCATACGAGGTTGTTTTCTTCTTAATCTAATGTGCATTTGATATTTAAAATAAAACCACACATTATTAAAGCTTTTTTAAAAAAAAATATTTAATTACATCAAAGCCTTTATCATTCTTGTTTTGCTTCATGCACTTTGTGCTTGAGACTAAGCATACAACTATGCCATGATCTCTAATAGACAAAATGAGACCCACGCCAAGTTTAATGTGTAAAATCTTTCTCTTATGTTGCTTAACAGTTGATAGTTTTGATTGTTGGAGACTAGAAATTTCTGCTGCTACATTTCTTCCTTTTTTTTTTTTTTTTTTTTGAGACGGAGTCTCGCTCTGTCGCCCAGGCTGGAGTGCAGTGGCGTGATCTCGGCTCACGGCAAGCTCCGTTCCCAGGTTCATGCCATTATCCTGCCTCAGCCCCCCGAGAAGCTGGGACTACAGGTGCCTGCCACCACGCCTGGCTAATTTCTTGTATTTTTAGTAGAGATGGGGTTTCACCGTGTTAGCCAGGATGATCTCCATCTCCTGACTTCGTGATTCGCCCGCCTCAGCCTCCCAAAGTGCTGGGATTACAGGCTTGAGCCACCGTGCCCGGCTACATTTCTTTCATAAATATTTATAAGACACTTAATTCTAAGTGTATACTGGAATAACATCTCTAAGTGCCTAAGGCAGCTTCCATTTTTTAAAACCAAACTACATTAGTTCACTTTATTAAATTGGAGTTTATTTTCAGACTTTTGCTATGCTGCAATCAACTCACATTTCTGTCTTTATGCACATATGCAGATAAACTTAAAAAATGTAAATATCTTGACCTGCCTTTGTTGTGCCAAAAGCTATGGGTCACCATAATTTTTTCAAAGACACAGCTAAGGTATCATCTAAAAATATCGCACCAGTTTATTCTCTCATCTATAATGCATAAAGGTTTCCTCAAACCTTGTTAGTATTTGGTATCAACTTTGTTGATGTTTCTCAATATAAAGGAATGAAAAACTGTATCTCTTTTTATTTTTTAATTTTGCTATAAATTCTGGGATACAGGTGCAGAACGTGCAGGATCGTTACATAGGTATACATGTGCTAGGTGGTGTGCTGCACCCATCAACCCTTCATCTAGGTTTTAAGCCCTGCATGCATTAGGTATTTGTCCTAATGCTCTCCCTCTACTTGCTCCCACCCCCCGACAGGCCCTGGTATGTGATGTTCCCTTCCCTGTGTCCCTGTGTTCTCATTGCTCAGCTCCCATTTATGAGCAACAACATGCGATGTTTGTTCTCAGCAAACATCATTCTCAGCAAACTAACACGGGAACTGAGAATGATAGTTTGCTGAGACTGGTGGTTTCCAGCTTCATCCATGTCCCCGCAAAGGACATGAGCTCATTCCTTTTCATGGCCGCAGAGTATTCCACAGTGTATATGTGCCACATTTTCTTTATCCAGAGAATCACTGATGGGCATTTGGATTGGTTCCAAGTCCCTGTCATTGTAAATAGTGCTGCAATAAACATACGTGTGCATGTGTCTTTATAGTAGAATAATTTATATTCCTTTGGGTATATGCCCAGTAATGGGATTGCTGGGTCAAATAGTATTTGTGGTTCTACATCCTTGAGGTATCGCCACAGTGTCTCCTACAATGGTTGAACTGATTTACACTCCCATCAACAGTGTAAAAGCATTCCTATTTCTCCACATCCTCTCCACCGCCTGTTGTTTCCTGACTTTTTAATGATCGCCCATTCTAACTGGCATGAGATGGTATCTCATTTGTATTTATTTATGAATGGATGTGGTTTATTATTGTTTTACTGGTGTTTATGTGAATACTGCCTTTATCCTTTTGCTCCTCTTTTCCTACTAGATTGTTGGTCTAGAAATAATTATAATAATTTGTAATAATTTGAGAAGTTGCTGAAGGCAATGGTGGATGTGGAGTGTGAAGTAAGTAACCTTCTCAGTCTTCTCCACAAATGATAAGAAATAACTTCAGTTACGGAATTTCTTGGCAAACCCACAACCTCCGCATCCCTAGGCCTCAAGCAATGCCCAGACCAAGAAATAACTGTGAGTTCCTCGCACTCCCGCTGTCCTGTACTGCTGGGAACTGAGGCAGATGGAAAAACTGCACGGTAGACTGGGGAGGATGGCTGACGAGGGGTCCTGGGGAAGAGGTGGAGCAACCAGCAGAAAGGTTAATCCATCCTGAATCTGAACCACTTAAGAAGTAACCAGGCAAATGGAGCAGCCGACTGAAAAGGATTTAAAAGTTTGAGCCACTTAAAGGGCCAAGTTCAGCACTGGAAAAGACAGACTTTGTTTAAATGCAACAGCATGATCTTAAAGGGACAGTCGTTTATACAAACATGCAGCTTCTGGCAGAGAAAAAGGCGGGAAAGGAAGGAAGATGGCTCCGTGTGCAACTGGGTGGTAAAAAGAATAAAAGAAAAGAGAGAATGTTTTAAGGTCCTGACACACCAAAGAAAATTTTATAAATGGCCTTGTGCCCCTTCCAAATCAAACAAACCTGCTAAAAGTACTGGATTTTATTAGGCTGACAGAAAAGCATGTCATTAAACTAGGAATCTTGGAAAACACCACCATAATGATGAACAAGCAGAAATTAAATCTACACAGAACAATGGCAGAAAAAGAGTAAATGAATTTCCACACAAATTGACTGAGGAATCTCCTACCCCCACAAAATAAACCGCTATGAAGCACGAGAAATCTATAAATCTACACCCCTAGCCAAATTAAACATTCTCAAACATCCGAGACTATAACAAGAACACTTTAAATCAGAAGCTCGAAAACCAATAACTGAAATGGAGAAAAAACAGGAAGAAATGAAAGTAGTTCATTGAAATCAGAAAATAAATGGAAGAAAAGAAAATCATTTCAGAAATGAAGAGTAAGTTACAAGGGGGAATAAACTCAAATAAAAATTCAGTAAGTAGCAACTAAAGGCAGGTAAAAATCCAAGACAATGAAAACAACATTAACAAAAAATAAGTCAGAAAGAAAGCAATGGAGATGGAAGACAGGCTGTACAACAGTTAGCAAAGTATTTTTCACAAGAAAATGGCCCAGCAACTTTGAAATTACTTTATGTGTTTACTAGGTTTGAGAAAATTAGTAACTGAATTGTAGATAATGGGAGAAGGGATTGGCACAGTTGGAGAAAAACTATATAAATCAGAGAAAGTTAGCAGGCTAAAATGAATTCCACGGTATCAGTTTGGACTCAGAAGTATCAGTATAAACTCACAGTTTTTCGTGTGTGTGTGTGTGTGTGTGTGTGTGTGTGTGTGTGTAAGTGTACAGATAAATA
Source organism: Macaca fascicularis (assembly GCF_037993035.2). Taxonomy (NCBI): domain Eukaryota; kingdom Metazoa; phylum Chordata; class Mammalia; order Primates; family Cercopithecidae; genus Macaca; species Macaca fascicularis. The sequence continues at coordinate 104,031,659 of NC_088389.1, read as the reverse complement.
GCAAATAACGAATAAATAGGCCTGGTGCAGTGGCTCATGCTAGTAATCCCAGCCCTTTGGGAGGCCCAGGAGGGTGGATTGCTTGAACTCAGTAGTTCACGACCAGCCGGGGCAACATGACGAAACCCCGTCTCTACAAAAAATACAAAAATTAGCTGAATGTGGTGGCTCACGCCTGAAGTCCCAGCTACTTGAAGGGGCTGAGGCAAGAGGACTGCTTGAGCCCGGGAGGCGGAGGTTGCAGTGAGCCTAGATAGCATCACTGCACTCCAGCCTGGGCGACAGAGTGATACCCTGTCTCAAAATAATGATAATAATAATAAATTTAGACTTTGTGAGATACGTATTATTTCTGATGTATATATGTGTATATGCACATATGTATATACATATTGATATGTATATTTAATATATTATGTCTAAGAAATTTTTTCAACCCTTTGAAAAGGTTAAAATTCTCGGCCTGACACAGTGGCTCATGCCTGTAATCCCACCACTTTGGGAGGCCAAGGCGGACAAGATTACCTGAGGTCAGGAGTTCGAGACCAGCTGGGCCAACATGGTGAAACCCCGTCTTTACTAAAAATACAAAAATTAGCCAGGCATGGTGGCACACACCTGTAATCCCAGCTACTTGGGAGGCTGAGGCAGAAGAATTGCTTGAGCCTGGGAGGAGGAGGTTGCAGTGAGCCGAGATCATGCCACTGCACTCCAACCTGGGCAGCGACAGAGTGAGACTCTGTCTCAAAAAAAAAGTCTCAGCTCACTGACCATACACAATAGAAAACATTCTCAGCTTATACAATAGACTTTGGGCAGACCCTTGCTCTAGGCCCAGAAGTAACACCTCACTTCTGCTCTCAATTAGTGAGAACTTGTCTCATTACTTCTACTAGACGAAGGAAGGCTGGGAGATGGGGCTGACTTGTGTGCTCACTGACAGAATGGAGTTGGCCCCTATCTCATCAGTCCTGCTATCCACCCATTTCTCTGTTCTGGAAGAGATTTTTCTTCAGCTTTAATTGTTTTTGGCCTTGTTTTAGGATAGAATCCCTGGTTAATGGCATAGTATCTGAGGGCTCTGACGTCCATGATACTTTTTTTCTATCATTAATTAGTGAGTAAGAAAAATGATTTACTGGCAACCTAGAAGGAATTACTACAATCCAAAAAGTTAATTAAAACTCATGTTTAATTTCTTGGTTATTTGAGTGATAGAAAAAAATGAGTAAACAAATAAATAATTTAAATAATTCACAGTTCTTAACTCATGTCTAAGAGGGCAATAGCAATACATCCTCCTAGAAGTGAGGGACACAAGTCTAAGTGCTAGTGAATCAGGCTGATTAGTTGACTTTGAACTTTTATTCTGTTTTTGCATCTAAGAACTTGAAGGAAATCATCAAATTTTGTATTATTATGTCAAACAGATCCTTACCTACTTCTGAATTCAGCAAACGTCAAAGCTAAGTAAAAAATAGAAAAATTCTAAACCACCATTTCAATATACATGAAGGAACAGATAGATTTGTGTAATTAAAAAATTAGTTGAGCAGCACATTTTTATAAATGTATAATTATTTTAATCAGTAAAAAAGTAAATGCTTAGTTATTTCTCTATTGTCCACATTTTAGTAATTTTGAAGATGAGAACAATTTTATAGAACAGTATTGAAAGAGTTGCCAGAGATGAAAATATCTGGGGAAACTGACAGTCACTATGCGCTTGTTCTTTTAAAAAAAAAAAAAAAAAAAAAAAAAAAAAGGTGTCATTTTTCTCCCAGGGGAAAAATTTTTTTCTGTTTCTTTTTCTGGGCCGTTACAAGGTACTTTGTACTTAGTCTGCTATCCCCAATTAATGCCAACAATATGATCTCCAAGGGAGATGACTTTAATTCCACCTCTATTTCTAATTTCCTCACCAGCCAATTCTTCATAGATAGAAAGTCTGAGCTTTAATAATACAGGGCAATAGAGACAGGAACATTACACAGACTTCAGCTGAGAACTTAGAAGGGGAGAAAAAAAACTTTAAAAAACCTAGTGTAGTTTCTTAGGCATGGATCTTTCCCTCTCTTTGACTGCTCTCAAACTTTGAGACTGTAAGCTTAAATCAACTTTACTTTCTGAGAAGGTCTTAGATCCCTAAATCCATATTTCTCCATACAGCTTGTCTTCTGTCATTCTTTAATCCTTTTTGTTTTTAATTTGACTGTATCCTCTAAGAACCTTAAGAATTAAAAAAATATATTTGAGATGAAACATTTATTGGGGTCAAAAGTTACAATAAAAGATGCTGTTTGAGGGCATGAATTGAGTCTTGCATGTATTTATAGTGCTTGCATTTTCTAGTGCAATAGTTTGCACATAATAAAGGTGTGTAACAAAATGAAGAGAATTTCTTTCATTGTACAAGATGATTTAAATGGAACCAGTGCACACAGTCATTGTGCACTATAATAAATTTCCTTCCCATTCAAACATTCTTATCTTTACTGCTACCATTCACTTCACTGGGAATATAGCACAAGTTCACTTACCCATCCAGTCAAATGAAAACCATACTTCTCTTTTGAGTAAAGTATTTAAATGTATAAATTAAAATTTCTAAGAGTTTTCTATTTCTCTGAATTCACATTGTCTCAAATTATATATGCTTTTGTGAACTTTTATATCGTATATTGGATTGTTGTGGCCCTGTCTTCTTCCAACTGAAATTAAATTCCCTAAGAGAGTAAGCATTATTCACAATGTACCTTCCCCAGAGTACCCAGCAGGGAACTCTGCACATCATAAATATTCAATGAGTGTGTTAAATAAATTCATTCTTTAAAAAACATGACAAACATTTCTCCTTTATTTCTCAAACTAGAGATTCAAATATTTGAATGACTACTTTAGGAATGTTCAAAGGCATTATAAAAAATAGTAAACAGTCTTCTTTTTGGTTTGTTTGCTTTTTGCTTGCATATGGCCACATTGGGTATAACCACTGTGATTAAAAATTAAAGAGCTAAAGACTAGACAATATATTGTTTCTTATTCTAACATCTGAGGCCTTGGTAGAATACTTTTAATGAAAATGTTGTGTGGTCTATCGACAGACTATTTGTGTCTCCCAAAATTCATAGGTGGAAGTCTAAATACCCAATGTGACGGTATTTGGAGGTGGGGCTTTTGGGAAGTAACTAGGTCTTAAGGGCAGAGGTCTCATAAATGGAATCGGTGCTCTTATTAGAAAAGACACAAGATTAATGGATTAATCTCATAAATTGATTATAGTATCCAATCTAAAAACGTACAGTGGCTGGCTGCTTTAAAAAACAAGATCCAGCTAAGTCCTGCTTTAAAAAGACTCACTTCATCTTTAAGGACACATTGAAGACTGACAGTGAAGGGATGGAAAAAGATGTGTCATGAAATCGGTAACCAAAAGACAGCAGAAGTGGCTAAACATATTAGACAAAATACATTTTAAGTTAAAACTTGTAAACATAGACAATGAATCTCATGATATAATGATAAAAGGGTCAATTCATCAAGGAAATATAACAGTTGGTAATATATATGCACCTAATATCAAAGCATTTAAATATATAAAGCATATATGAAGAGATCTGAAGGGAGAAATACACAATGATAGTAGAGAACTTTAATACCCCACTTCGATACTGTTATTGTAGCAATACAATAATAGTACAGGACTTTAATGCCCCCAATTTCAGCAATGGATAGATCATCCAGGCAGAAAATCAAGAAGAAAATATAGGTCTTAAAATACACTTTACGTCAAAGGAACTTAACAGACACATACAGAACATTCCATCCAAAAGCAGCAAAATGGACATTATTTACAAGTGCACATGGAATATTCTCCAGATTAGATAATATGTTAGGCCACAAAATAGCCTTAACAAACATAAGAAAATTAAAATGGTATCAAGCATATTTTTCAACCCCAATGGTATGAAACCAGAAATAAATGAATTTTGGAAAAATTATGTGGAAATTAAACAACACACTCCTGGGACAACCAACGGGTCAAAGAAGAAATTGAAAGGGAAATGAAAATATCTTGAAACAAATGAAAACGTAAATACACATACCAAAACTTTTAAGATGCAGCAAAGGCAGTTCTAGGAGGGAAGTTTATAGTAATAAATACCTACTTCTTTAAAAAAATTTAAAAGATCTCAAATAAACAACTTCACTTTACACATCAAAGAATTGGGGGGGGGGGGAAGAGGGAGAGAGAAAACCAAGCCTAAAGTTAGTAGAAGAAAGGAAAATAACAAAGATCACAGCAGAAATAAATGACATACACACTAGAAACACAATTAGAAGATTAATGAAACTAAGAGTTGGTTTTGAAAAGATAAACAAACTTAACAAACCTTTGATTAGACAAAGAGAATAAAACTCAAGTAAATAAAACTATAAATCAAACAGAAGACCTGACAACTGATATCAGATAAATATAAAGGATCATAAGAGACAACTATGAACGACTATATTCTAACAAATTGAATAGCCTAGAAGAAACGTATTCTTAAAAACAAAACAACAACAAAAAAAAACTTTCCAAAACTGAATCATGAAGAAATGGAAAATCTGAACAGATCAATAAGGAGTAAGGAGATTGAATCATTAATAATAAGTCTCTCATCAAAGAAAAGCTGAGGGCTTAATGGCTGCACTGCTGAATTCTACCAAACATTTAAATAACAAACATCAATTTTTAAACTCTTCCAAAAAGTAGAAAAACATGGAACAATTTCAAACTGATTTTGCAAGGTCAACATTACCCTGATGCTTTTACCAAACAAGACACTACAAGAAAAGAAAATTACAGTTCATCTATGATAAGCATAGATGTAAACATCCTCAACAAAACACTAGCAAATCAAATTCAACAACACATTAAAAACTTATACACCATGCTCAAATGAGATTTATGATTCAACATGTGCAAATAAATAAATGTGATACATCACATTAACAGAACGAAGGACAAAAAGTGTATGATCATCTCATTAGATGTAGAAAATCATTTGATGAAATTCAGTATCCTTTCACAATTAAAACTCTCCACAAATTAAGTACAGAAGGATACCTCAGCACAATAAAGGCCACAGACGACAAGCCCACAGCTAACATCCAACACAGCACTAGAAGTTCTAGGCAGATAAATCAGGTAAGAAACAGAAACAAAAGGCATACAAATTGAAAAATAAGTAAAATTGTCTCTTTTGCAGATGGCATAATCTAGAAAACCATAAAGACTTCACCAAAAATCTTTCTGGACTAATAGTTGAATTAAGTAAAGTTCAGGATACAAGATCAACATATAGAAATCAGTGGCATTTCTACACACTAACAACCAATTATAGAAAAAATAAATAAAGAAAATGATTTCATTTACAAATGACATCAAAATGAATAAAAATCCTTAGTAATCAATTTAACCAAGGAGGTGAAAGATATGTACATGGAAAACTATAAAACACTGATGAAAAAAATTGAAGGAGACACTAACAAATGGAAAGACATCCTCTGTTCACGGGGTAGTAAAATTAACATTGTTAAAATGTCCACACTGCCTAAACCTATCTACAGATTCATTGCAATCCCTATCAAAATGTCAATATTTTTCACAGAAATAGAAAAACAATCCTAAAATTTATATGGCACCATAGAAAACCCCAAAAAGCTAAAGTAATTTTGAGCAAGAACAACAAAACTGGAGGCATCACACTTCCTGGTATCAAATTATATCAGAAGGCTACAATAATTAAAACAGTATGCTACTGGTATAAAAACAGACATGAAGACGAAACAGAATAGAAATTACTGAAACAAACTCATACATATATAATCAACACTTTTTTGACAAAACTGTCAAGAATACACAATCAGGAAAAAAAAAATCCTCTCTTCAATAAATTGTTAGGAAAACTGGATATTCACATGCAAAAGAAGGAAAGAAAGAAATTGTATTTTTATCTTAAACCATATACAAAAATCAACTCAAGGTGGATTACAGACTTACATGCAGACCTGAAACCAATAAAACTCCCCCCCACCAAAAAATAGAAGAAAAACTCCTTGCCACTGGTCTATGGTTTTTGGATACTACACCAAAGCACAGGCAATAAAATTGCAAATAAACAAGTAGGATTATACCGAACTGAACAGTTTCAGCAAAGCAAAGTAAATAATATCATGAAACCATATATCCAAAAAGGGGTTAATATCCAAAATACCTAAGAAACTCAATATCAAAAAAGAAACACACATACACACAGACAAATAACCCAATTAAAAAATAAGTAAAGAACCTAAAGAAACATTTTTCCCAAGAAGACTTACAAATAGCCAACTAGTATATGAAAAAATGCTCAACATTACTAATCATAAGGGAAATACAAATCAAGACAATGGGTTATCACCCCACACCTGTTAGATGACTATTAACAAAAAGCCTAATAATAGAACGTGTTGGCAAAGACGTAGAGAAAAGGGAATCCTTGAAAACTGTTAGTGGGAATGTCAATTGGTTACAACTATTATAGAAAACAATATGGAGCTTCCTCAAAAAGTTAAAAATAGAACTACCATATGACCCAGAAATCCCACTTCTGGGTGTATATCCAAAGAAATCACTATCTGTAAGAGATATCTGCCCTACCATGTTCACTGCAGCATTATTCACAATAGACGAATTGTAGAAACAATATAAGGATCCTTCAATGGATGAATGGATAAAGAAAATGTCATATACATACAATGGAATATTGTTCAGCCTTAGAAGAAAAACCTGCCATTTGCAACAACATGGGTGAACCTCGAGGACATTGTGTTATGTATAATAAGCCAGACACACAAAAGCAAATATTGCAAGATCTCACTTATGCTTGGAATCTAAAAAGGTTGAACTCACAGAAGCAGAGAGTAGAAGAGTGGTTACCAGGTATTAAAGGAACGTTGGCAAAAGAGTACAGATTTTCAGTTACAAGATGCATTAAAAGTAAATAAAGTTGATGCATGAAACAGGTGATGGCTCTCTACTCTCTGCCATAAGAGGATATAATAAGCAGACAGATGACTTCAAACCAGGGGGAGTGCCCTTCCCTGACATCAGATGTGTAGGCACCTTGATCTTGGACTTCTCAGCCTCCAGAGCTGCGAGAATAAATGTTCATCATTTAAACCAGTTGTCTAACATTATTTGTTACAGCAACCTAAGCTAAATAAAAAAATATATACTCTATCTCCTGTGATTGGTAAACTTTTCACTCCATATTTTCCACAAATATTTGTAGAATTTTTTAAAAATGGATAAATGTCATTGAAAAACTATCTTCTAGTCACTCTTCACCTCAGGGAGCTTGATCATTAACTGTAATGCCAGCTCTGCTTTCATGTGTACAGATGCCTGGCTGGTTCGATGGCTGAGAAAGCACATTGAGTTCCTTGTCCTCAGAAGGTACATTTGTCAAAACCCCTATGTAAACAGAACACAAAGTCACTAAAAGATGAGGATGTCATCATAGGAGAAAACAGTAAAACTTTCTCTTTTCGGTTCAATAGTCCATTGTCAAACAGCCTCACAAGGTTTCACATCTCACTGCTTGGGAGGCACTGGGAATTCAAAGATACCGAAAATGTGACAAAATATAAAAAGAAAAGATAATAATATCTGAAATAAAAACAGAACTGAAATAGTAGGAATGTCCTGGATGGGTCAGTGAGTTTCAAACTTTCTCTGCATTTATTTGCTGAGGAATGTAGAGAAATGCTTATTTAGGTCCTTTGCTTAGTTTTTAACCAAACTGTTGACACTTCAGATGTTTTTGTTTTTTGTTTCTGCCTTAGATTTTCAGGCATGAGAAATAACAAGCAGAACACCTTTGCTAATTATTATCACTGAAATTAAAGCATATTATGCTTCATGATTTTAAATGGACTAGAACTGAATTCTAAGAATACCTTAGTTCCTTAAAATACAGTATTTATAGTTTTTGTTTAAAACATTTATTTAAAAGATTTGTGGCAAAACAAGAGTTGTAAAAAGGTAAATTAGGACTAAGACTTAATAAGTCTTATCATTATATTTACATTCTGTGCCAAATTTATTAGTTTGAAAACTTTGTGCAGGTATCATTGTAATTATCATTTTTGTGAATTAATTTGTATCTATATAATGCATAGTACTGGTTAATACATATTATTTGTATTTTCACATGTTTTTCAATAAACTGTTACTTTCTGAAATGCCTAAAGAATAGAGTGTTACAGGTCTTACTTAAGTAGAAAATTCTACCCATAGATAAATGTAAAAATACTGAAGGAAGATGCAGAAAATAGTTTCTAAATGGTCAGGGTTTGACTGCATATATTTTCAAGTGAGTACTTATTCTTATGAATCTTGTAATTCCTATATCTATATAGAATAAAGACCTTCATCGTATTATCAGAGGTACAAACTCCTTCCACCTTTTTAAACTCCTGTAGCATATGAAGTTTTCTGTTCAAGGCTTCTATTTAAAGTCTTTTCTTTATTATGTTCCTACAGGGATTTCAAGGGCTGCTTCTAGATCTCTTGCTTTCTACTTCAGTTTCAAAAAACCCTACTGGGGTTTCTATTTTTGTATTACTTCACCAGATGTCCAAACCATTTAAGACATGGCCTCTAAATCCTTGACAGCTATTTGAGGGTGTCAGTATGTTCTCAATTCATTTCATTTTTGCCTGATCTTGTCTTGCATTTTCCTATGCAAAGAATAAAACAAACATCTAAGAAGTGCCAACTAGGTGCAAGTCACTGTGCTAAGCATCAGGGGGACCATATAATACTTGTTTTCCCCTCTTAAAGAACTCAGACAAATAAAGGAGAATAGAATTTGTCAACATTTCTTATAGAGTCTACGAAATTGACCGCTACAATTTAGATTAACTCTCTTGTACCCTTTCTGAATTTCTGCTCCTCCATTTAGTACTAATTATTTAATTCTAGAATTATAAATTCACTATTTTTATCTTAGGGTGAATAAGTCTGTGTGACTCCTTTAACCTACTTCCCTCTTACCAGGCTTGCTGCCATATTTGGTGCCCTGTCTTGTACCCAGTATTCCAACTAAGCAAAGCCATCAATCCCATCTACTCTAATACTTAGCAAAGAGGCTGGTGAGCTCTTCCTACCACATTTAATGCCATTCTCCTAACAAATGTAATGTCGACAGTAACTCTTCTAATCTTGGTCTACATGAGGTAATTGGTTCAAACTGATGAGAATAGAACTGTAAAAACATTTTTATTGTGAAAACAGTTTTTGGTCACAAGGATTCAAAACAAATGATTTTGTTTTTGCCTTGAGGTTTAGGCTAAATCTCATGAAAAAGGAATGCAGTTGTTTTGAATTGGATTTTTCCAGTCAACCTATGTTCAAGAAGTAAGTTTATCCATATGGAACTTTGGTGCATCATTTGAGTATGCAATTAAAATAGCTGACAACACTAAAATAGCTATAAACAAAGGGTATTCATGAGAATGTTTTATAAATAGGAATAATTAATACCACTACTATTAATAATAACTACAGTTGTTATTGAGTATTATATGTCATAATCTAAGGTGAGTGCTTCGTCTAACTAAAACCTTTTAGCTCTGTTTGACAGAAGACCTCAAATAACAGAGCTGTAAACAGAGTCTGAAATGTAAAAGTCTGAGAGAACAACTAGAATCAGTGCCAGCCAGCTTGATGGGCATGTGGCCTGGGCAGTCACACAAGGTCCTGCTTAGCTTCATACTCTTCAGGAGCCATATTAAAATTCATATTATATGTACCGAATATAAATTCCTTGAATTTATGTTAGGTACACGAAGTCCAAGGGGAAAATGGCAGACGTGGATAAGAAGAGGAGATCCATGCACTGCCTGCCATTCCTTGTGTCATTTGTGTATAACCTTCATGTATCTAATAAGCATAGAATCCAAGCAAATCTACTGTATGTTTAAGTTCGGTGAAACTCAAAGCAAGTACAACATAAGAGTGTTATCTCTAAGACTTGGTGGGGTACTTAACACATCAGAGGTCATGCTTTCTGCTCAAAGAAGAACTTGCTTCAAATGTGAAAAAAAAAAAAAAAGGCAAGGACATTCTAAAATATGCAAACTACCAAGGAACCCTATTGAATTCTTTCTTACACAGGTTACTTACCTGTATTAGCTATCACTTACACTGATAAAGATGGTATAGAAGAAAACGAAAGACATGGCAAGCTAGAGTTCCTTTTCCTTTTACTTGCTCCTTACTCCTTTTACTTGCTCCTTTTACTTGCTCCTTACTTACTTGCTCCTAAGCCAATGTGGATAGTGTTGGCACAGTGTGAACTTACTTGGAAGTGAAATAAAAATTATTGTGTTAGTTATATTTGACATTTTCACTATTTTGGCATGAGGATGCATAAGATATTAAATATAAATTGTGTAATTTCAGTAATTATGCATATAAGTTAAATTCTCTTATATTTTCATTTAAAACTGGCATTCTAAACAATACAAAAATAAACACTAAAATTCATGCAAATAATTTACTAGGTTTTTTTTTTTTTACTTAGAATCACATTAAATAATAAGTAGAAAACATCATAACAAGTCTAGAGAGAGACGAAGGAAGAAAGGAAAAAGTTTTGTATTTATGTACGTCTGATGACATTCTCCCTATTTTCCCTTGCTTTATAACAAGAGGATCCCACATTTTCATTTTGCACACGGCCCCACAAGTTGCAAAGACAGCCTTGCCAGCACTAATATGGTGCCCCACAGTGTCAGAAACCCAAGTTTCTTCTATCCTGTTGCTGCATTATCTGTGGCCTTACTGTAATGGTGCAGTATCAACTTCACAGGAAACACAATGCCAAAACAGATTAAGGTAAAGAACACACAATGCTTTCTCTTTTGGTGAGTTTAAGACAAATGTGACAAGATTCTTCTGCTTTCTATGGTAAATCAGAATTTTGTTATATGAATACAACCAATGCAAGCAAAGCTGGGATATAACATCTTTAATGACCAGTTAAATTTTATAGGTTCCTTTATCAAAGAAAAAAGTGGATACTGGGACATAACTTGCTGTATCTGCCATGCAAATTAAAAACGAAAGGCTGGGAGGAATCAAAGAATGGCAACGTGGCACAAAACTGGACATACTGGGAAAGATTTGTCCCTGAGGAAAGGTGTATATCAAAAAAGAGAGAGAAACAAGTGGAGAGGGTATCTGCATTAGTGAGGAGATATGTTAGGTAAAAAAATAGAAGAAAAAGTGATATTACTTGAAGAATATTTTAAAGAATGAGCCTAGGCTGGATTCACAAAGATCAAAAAAGTTGGCTTGTATCACTAGCTATGTGACTTGGGGCAAATGACTTTATTTAAATTATAAATTCCTACTTCACAGCATATTTTTCTAAGAATTACAAGTAATATGTTTAAACTGCCTAACACAGTGTCTGACATATAATAAATACTAGTTCAATCATCATTTTAATTTTCATTTTTAAGATGAAAAACACTTTTATTAATTCTACTGTGTTTTGTATCTATGGTAGACATTTTATTTCAAGGTAGTATTTTAAAGTGAAACAAATATAAACATTTATCAACGTATCACTATTAGTTATTAATATATTAGTTTTAATAAATATTGTAATATATGAAAACTATATCAATATACACGTAAAACATGTAAATGTTAAAGCAAAGCATTTTAGCTAAACTTAAACTGTATCAAGGAAAGGATAATCTTGAAGTATTTTCATATTTAAATCCTCATATCTAGCAACTTGGAATAATCTATTATGTACTATGTTAATAAAAACTTATAACTCTATTGCTAGCCTGCAATATGCAGACATCTTGAACTCATTTTATCTTTGTCCTCTGTGTTCAGGTTGGTGTCTGTATAATTGGTTGGTCATACTGTACAAAATCATATAAATACATTTAATAATAGACTGAACTTGAAGTACCTTTTATTTAATTAACTTGAATAAAGTGTATCAGCATTTTGGAGAACTGAATAATTAAATAGGTCCATATTATTATCCCCATTTTATAGATGGAATCATAGATACAGAGATATTAAATAATTTGCTGAAGAACATAGATTCAGTCAATAGCAAAGATAAATTGGGAGTGATACTCAAATTTTGCATTAGGAGAAACAGTTCAGCAGAAATTTCTGCTACATCTGTATTCTACACAGAACACTAAATTGAAATTATTACAGTTCTCATTATTAATATTCATTCAGTATCAAAAATATGCTAGGTACTATAATATACACAGAATGAGATAAAACCCCCTAATCCCAGTTCAACTATCTATCCTATCCTCCCAACTTATTACTAGTACATCCAAATGGGTGTTTTATCACCTTAATTATTTTCAAGGAATGATGCCAATAGCAAAGAATCTTGTAAATCTAATTGCTAAAGATAATACATCTCATGTTCACCCAAGTAATACTAAACTTTTCTATTATAAAACTGAAGGCAGTGTTTGAAAATGCATGCTATGCCTAAAAAAAGAACCATGGGCACCCACCATAAATTGGACAGCCCTATTAGTGAACTTACTAATTTGGGATGTGTCCATATACCAATAGTAAATTTTAGTCATAATTTTATAGAGATATTCTTATTCTATTGATATATGAATGAGATACTGTGCTAGCTACATTTCATTCTCTGTAAACAATCATCCCAAATACCCATGAAGTATATATTATGCCTAGTGTACATGCAGGAAGAGAAGGCTCTAAAAAGTGATGGAATATGTCTAAGGACACATAGTAAGATGACAAATGCATAGCTGGGCTTTAAGTAACTCTAGTTCTTTCCATTCCAACACAATTACTCTCTATTGCTGTATAACTTGTGGCTAGTCTTAAAACATACCACTAGGTTCAAACCTTAAAACATACCACTAGGTATGTGTTACAACTTTTGGAGAACTGAATAATTAAATAGGCCTGTATTATTATCCCCATTTTACAGATGGAATCATAGGTACAAAGATATTAAATAATTTGCTGAAGAACATAGATTCAGTCAATAGCAAAGATAAATTGGGAGTGATACTCAAAATGTGCACTAGGAGAAAAAGTTCAGCAGAAATTTCTGCTACATCTGTATTCTACATAGAACACTAAATTGAAATTATTACAACTCCGAAAGTTACACAACAATAGAGAGTAATTATGTTGGAATGGAAAGAACTAGGAGCAAACTATCGCAAGGACAGAAAAAACAAACACTGCCTGTTCTCACTCATGGGTAGGAGTTGAACAATGAGAACACTTGGACGCAGGGTAGGGAACATTACACACCCGGGCCTGTCATGGGGTGGAGAGAAGCGAGAGGGCTAGCACTGGGAGAAATACCTAATGTAAATGACAAGTTAATGGGTGCAGCACACCAACATGGCACATGTATACATATATAACAAACCTGCACGTTGTGCACATGTATCCTAGAACTTAAAGTATAATAATAAAAATAAAGACAAAGGAGAAATTGTAAAAAAAAAAAAAAAAAAAAACTAAAATACAAATGTATTTGTACATTGTCCATTTTTATTTTGATCGTTAAAATTAAAATTACTGATATATTTGAATTTATTTTAACAATATTAGTTTGTATTTTTAAAAAGAGGAAGAAAACTTCCTTTCTTGCCTCTTGTGGAATGATTTCTTTTCTTCCCTTTTCTTGCCACCAGTTTGGAAATCTGACATTCTTTTTCTATTTTTAGTGGTTATCCCTAAAATGTTTAGATATACATATTAGGGTTAAGTTAAAAGCTAATCAATTTCTCTTAGTATTCTACTATGTGAACATACCAACATTTACTTCATAGTCCTCTATTAACTTTAGATTATTTCAGTATTCAGTACATTTTCAGTATTAAAAGAATTCTATAATGAGTATTTCTCTCTGAATATTTATCTGCATATTTGCAAACCTGTGTGACTATTTCTATAGTACAGACCTTTAACAATGTAATGATTATGTCAGAAGTTATATACGTTTAACATTTTGATAGATATTTCTAAATACTGTCCAAGAAAGATATATGCAATTGTACTGACACTAAGAGTGTGTGGGCATACCTGTTACCCTTTACCATCACCACTTCTTGTCCTCTTGTTTCTCCTTCTCCATTTTTTCTCCTTAATTTTTAATCTAATGGGCAAATAGAAAGTATCTCATTGTTGGATACTTTGTTTGGAACTTTTTTATTATGGTAAAATTTATACAATACTTGTTTTGACCACTCCTGAGTGTGCCTTAACCATTTGCTAGTGGCATTAGATATAGCCACAGTGTTGTGCTACCATCACTACCATTTGTACCTAAAACTTATCTCCAACAGTAACTCCATACCCATTAAGCAATAACCTCAGTCCTACCCACTCCCCCTAGTAACTTCTCTTCTACTTTCTGTCTCTATGAATTTGTCTATCTATGTACCTTATTTGAGTGGAATTATACAATATTTTTCCTTTAGTGTCTGGCTTATTTGCATAAGCATATGTTTTCTAGGTCCATCCCTCTTACATTATATTTAAAAATTTCATTCCTTCTTTTAAGGCTCAGTCATATTCTACTTTAGGTATATACCTTTCATCTGTTAATTGACACTTGATTGTTTCCATGTTCTAGCTACTAGGAATAAGACTTCTGTGAGCATGGATATAAAAATAAGTGTTTTGAGTCCTTACTTTCACTTTGGAGGGTATATATCTGGATGTATAATTGCTTATCATATGGTAATACTATTATTAATTTTTCCAAGAACTGTATTACTTTCTCTATAGTGGCTATACCATTTTATGCTCCTACCAGCAAGACACAATTCTAATTTCACCACATCCTCTCAAAAAGTTATTTCCTTTTTATTTTCTTAATAATAGCTATCTTACTTGATGAAAAGAAGTAAATGTAATTTCCACTTTCCTTTTTTTTTTTTTTTCCCGAAATGGAGTCTTGTTCTGTCGCCTGGACTGGAGTGCAGTGGTGCAATCTCGGCTCACTAAAACCTCTGCCTGCTGGGTTCAAGAGATTCTCCTGCCTCAGCCTCCTGGGTAGCTAGGATTACAGGCATGTGCCACCATGTCCAGCTAATTTTTTGTATTTTTAGTACAGATGGGGTTTCATCATGTTGGCCAGGCTGATCTTGAACTCCTGACTTCAGGTGATCCACCCGCTTCCACTTTTCTAATGATTAGTGATGTTGAGCATCTTTCCATGTACTTACTAGCCATTTATACATTTTCTTTAGAGAAATGGTGTGAAGTGGTATACACTGTCCATTTTCAGAAGGGGCCTTTCAAAAATACATTTGGCCAGGTGCAGTGGCTCACGCCTGTAATCCCAGCACTTTGGGAGGCTGAGGAATGCAGATCAGGTCTTGATCGGGAGATCAAGACCACGGTGAAACTCCGTCTCTACTCAAAATACAAAAAATTAACCAGGCCTGGTGGCGGGCGCCTGTAGTCCCAGCTAGTCGGGAGGCTGAGGCAGGAGAATGGCATGAACCCGGGAGGCAGAGGTTGCAGTAAGCCAAGATCACACCACTACACTCCAGCCTGGGCGACAGAGCAAGACTCCATTTCAAAAAAAAAAAAAAAAAAAAACTTTTTTAAGCAAATATAAAGTATTCTTACAATTGACAAAGTTTTAACAATAGAATAACCTATAATATTAAATCTGAGATAACAATTACTATTTTTCTTCATCCAATATTTTACCATTCCGGATATAAATTTATATACACATACACACACACAGACACATAGACACACACACACATATATATACGCATTTGTGTGTATAATGTTGGGCTCAAAACAATACCCCGAAATACGACATTTTGACCTACTGAATGAAAGCAGCAGCCTCAAGGTCTCCCTCTGACCCTCTCCCACATCCCTGTTTCTGAGACATTCTTTCTTTCCTGAAGCTCTGGGAGTGACTCTCTCTGAAATTTCCTTATTTGACTAAGAAGACCGACCTTCCTTCCTTCCTTCCTTCCTTCCTTCCTTCCTTCCTCCCTCCCTCTTTCTCTTTCTTTCCTTCCTTTCTTTTTCCTTTCCCTTTCTTTCCTTTCCCTTTCTCTTTCTTCCTTTTTCTTTCTTTCCTTCTTTTTTCTTTCTCTTTCTTCTTCTTTTTTTTTTGAGAGACAGGGTCTTGCGCTGTTGCCCAGGTTGGAGTGCAGTGTTGTAATCACAACTCAATGCAGCCCCAAATTCCTGGGTTCAAGCAATCATCCCACCTCAGTCTTCCAAGAAGCTGGGACTACAGGTGCACACCACTACACCATGCTATTTTTTTTTTTATCTTTGATTTTTGTAGTGATGGGATGTAGCTATGTTACGTAAGCTGGTTTCAAGCTCCTGGTCTTAAGCAGTCCTACAGCTTTCCAAACAGCTGGGATTACAGTCACGAGCCACCACGCCTGGCAGAAAATTTCTTTTCAAAACAAATGGAAATGTCTTAACTCCCCATCCCCAGAATCTCATCAAATAAACAGGAAAGATTAGTCACTCAAGAAGAGATTGGAGGACTTCACCAAGCCCCAACAAACTTTTATCTATTCTTTTGAGAACAGCTCCAGGAGATTACCTGGGGCATTTTATCTGTATGATAAAATAATCTTTGTTCACAGTAAACTTCCACCCCTAACCTTACCACCATCTCCCCAAAGCTCAGAGAAACTTCATCCCAGACCATCATTCCCTGGGATCATCCATTTCCACTAGAAATAATTTACTTCCACATCACTACTTCCTTCCCCCATTAAGAGGGTTTTTAAAGCTCAACCATCTGGTCTTTCTTTGAGTATTTCTATTTCTTGCATGGCTCCCAGGCTTACGCACATTAATGCATTTGTTGGTTTTTCTCTTGTTAACCTGTCTTCTGTTATAGTAGTATTGCCTGTGACCCTTAAGATGGGGAAGAAAAAAATCACCACCTTTCCATTTCTGCAATATATATAAACCATTAAAATGTTTATTTAAAAGTGATAAAAGATCTGCAAAGCAAGGTGGCTCATGCCTGTAATACCAGTACTTTGGGAGGCTGAGGCTAGTGGATCACCTGAAGTCGGGAGTTTGAGACCAGCCAGACCAACGTGGAGAAACCCCATCTCTACTAAAAATACAAAATTAGCCAGGCGTGGTGGTGCATGCCTGTAATCCCAGCTACTCAAGAGGCTGAGGCAGGAGAATCGCTTGAACCCAGGAGGCAGACGTTGCAGTGAGCCAAGATCATGCCATTGAACTACAGCCTGGGCAACAAGAGTGAAACTCTGTTTCTACACACACACACATATATATATATAATTTTAAAAAATAAAAGTGATAAAAGATCTTTGTCAAAAGTAAAATATTTTGCTCCCTGAGAGGCACTGTTAAAGAAACTGAAAATGATACCAACTGGGAGAAAATGTTTGTAAAACATATACCAGATAACTTGTATCCAGAATATATAAAAAGTTCTCAGAAATAAATAATTAAAAAGTAATCAACTCAAATGTTAACAAATAAGTGAAAGATTGAAACAGACACTTAAGCAGAGATATTTATGGCAAATAAGAACAAGAAAAAGTGTTCATTATCACTAAACATTAAGGAAATGCAAACTAAAAGCACAGTGGAATTCCACTTTACACCACTAAAATGGCTAAAGTTAAAAAGACAGATAAAATCAAGTACTGATGAGGATGTGGAGCAGCTCAAACTCTCATACATTTCAGACAGGAATGCAAAATTGTACATTTACGTTAAAAACTATTCCAGTTCCTTATACAGTGAAACATTCAATCAAGTGACCAATAGCTTAACAATTTCACTCCTAGATATTTACCCAAGAGAAACGAACATATTTCTACATAAAGACCTATGTGCAGTCTTTCACGGTTGTTTTATTCTTAACAGTCAAAAACTGGAAACAACCCAAACACTCATTATCTGATGAATTAATGAACAAATTATTGTGTAATCATACAGTGGCATGCTAGTCTTCAAACAATCATACTATTGAAATACACTATAAACATGGATGCTGCTCAAAATAATAATAAGGGAAAGAATGCAGACAGATGAAAACATAGTTCATGATTCCATTTATATAATCAAAAAAAAAAAGACAAAACAATAGTAACAGAACGCAAATCAGTGATTGTTAGAGTTAGGGTCTGCAAGAGAAGATTAACTGTAAAAGGACAGGAAGGAACTTTTAGGGTGATGGAAATGTTATGCATACTTTTTTTTGACATAAGAATACATACATTTTTTAAAATTTGGAGTATACATTTTAAAAGAGTGAATTTTATTGTTTGCACACTATAGTTCAATAAAGCTGATAAAAACACCACCAGTACATCTTCATATTTTTCTCCTGAAAAGTAAGTATATATTATGTAGACATGGGAATAGTAAGAAAATTAATTACTCTTATTATTTACCATATTATTTACCAAAAATTTTACTCATTCACTATGTCAAATGTTGTAATCTCAAACTTTGCAGAAAGTTCTATTAATGGAAGAACAATTCCACTGTACTATTTAATAGTGGTCTCAAGAAAATAAATCATAAAAAGTAACTGTCATCCTCACAAAGTATGCCTCCCCAAATTCTGCAGAGCTTGTTCAGTGCTGCCTAGAAGACATCCTTAGATGTCTGATAAAGGAGCTAGTCATCCTCAAATTTTTTCAGTCATGCTTACAAAGTCATGGCCGAGAGAGTTGCCTTTTTTTTTTTTTTTGGCCAACTTTTTTTTTTTATAATTCAGTCAATATTTTAAAAACAAGAAGCTTTACATAAAATTTTATCTTTTCTTGAAACTAGAATATTTTATTTAAATAATGTCATATGAGACCACACATACTATTGCATGATTGCTTTTTCTTTTCTAAATTGCTTATTGATATTTGTATTCAATGAACTTTGCTCTTATCGATAAATTCTGATTATAAGAAATCTTAGCCATCTAGTCCTTTGCTTCATGAATATTTTTCCAATGTGTTCTTTAAATTTTGCCTTCTTTCATTGTTTAATTAAGGTTTTAATTTATGATACAGTTTGGCTCTGTCCCCCCACACAAATCTTATCTTGTAGCTTCCATAATTCCCACCTGTTCTGGGAGGGAATCGGTGGGAGATAACTGAATCATGGGAGCAGGTCTTTCCTGTGCTGTTCTTGTGATAGTGAATAAATCTCATGAGACCTGATAATTTTATAAGAAGCAGTTTTCATGCACAAGTTCTCTCTTTGCCTGCTGCCATCTATGTAAGATGTGACTTGCTCCTCCTTGCCTTCCACCAGGATTGTGAAACCTCCCCAGTCATGTGGAACCGTTAAGTCCACTAAACTTATTTTTCTTCCCAGTCTTGGGTGTGTCTTTACCAGTAGTGTGAAAACAGACTAATGCAGTAAATTGGTACCAGTAGAGTAGGGCACTGCTGAAAAGATACCCAAAAATGTGGAAGCAACTTTGGAATTGGGTAACAAGAAAGGTTGGAATAGTTTGGAGGGCTCGGAAGATAGGAAAATATGGGAAAGTTTGGAACTTCCTAGAGAATTGTTGAATGGCTTTGCCCAAAATTCTGATAATTATATGGACAACAAAGTCCAGGCTGAGGTAGTCTCAGATAGAAATGAGGAACATGTTGGGAACTGGAGCAAAGGTGATTCAAAAGACTGATGGCATTTTCCCCCTGCCCTAGCATGAGGGTGCATGTGTCCAGGAATTTATCCAATTACCCATTTCTTCTAGTTTTTCTAGTTTATTTGTGTGGAGGTGTTTATAGTAATCTCTGATGGTAGTTTGTATTCATTGGTTCAGTGGCAATATCCCCTTTATCATTTTTCATTGTGTCTATTTGATTGTTCTCTTTTTCTTCTTCATTAGTCTCGCTAGCAGTCTACTTCGTTGATCTTTTCAAAAAATCTGCTCCTGGATTCACTGATTTTTTGAAGGTTTTTCCATGTTTCTATCTCCTTCAGTTCTTCTCTGATCTTAGTTATTTCTTGTCTTCTGCTAGCTTTGAATTTGTTTGCTCTTGTTCTCCAGTTCTTTTGTGATGTTAGGGTATTGATTTTAGAACTATCCTGCCTTCTCCTGTGGGCATTTAGTGCTATAAATTACCCTCTAAACATTGCTTTAGCTGTGTCCTAGAGATTCTCGTATGTTGCACCTTTGTTCTTATCGGTTTCAAAGAACTCATTTATTTCTGCCTTAATTGCATTATTTACCCAGTAGTCATTCAGGAGCAGGTTGTTCTGTTTCCATGTAGTTGTGCAGTTTTGAGTGACTTTCTTAATCCTGAGTTCTAATTTGCCTGCACTGTGGTCTGACAGACTGTTATGATTTCCAATTTTTTTTTTTTTTTTTTTTTTTGCATTTTCTGAGGAGTGTTTTACTTCCAATTATGTGGTCAATTTGAGAATGAGTGTGATGTGGTGCTGAGAAGAATGTATATTCTGCTGATTTGGGGTGGAAAGTTCTGTAGATGCCTATTCAGTCTGCTTGGTCCAGAGCTGAGTTCAAATCCTGAATATCCTTGTTAATTTTCTATCTCATTGATCTTTCTAATGAGGGATGTTAAAGTCTCCCACTATTATTGTGTGTGAATGTAAGTCTCTTTGTAGGTCTTTAAGAACTTGTTTTATGAATCTAGGTGCTCCTGTATTGGGTGCATATATATTTAGGATAGTTAGCTCTTCTTGTTGCACTGGTCCGTTTACTATTATGTAATGCCCTTCTTTGTCTTTTTTGATATTTGTTGGCTTAAAGTCTGTTTTATCAGAGAATAGGATTGCAACCCCTGCTTTTTTTTTCTTTCCATTTGCTTGGTAAATATTCCTCGATCCCTTTATTTTGAGCCTATGTGTGTCTTCACATTTGAGATGGGTCTCCTGAGTACAGCACACTGATGAGTATTGACTCTTTATCCAATTTGCAAGTCTGTGTTTTTTAATTGGGGCATTTAGCCCATTTACATTTAAGGTTAATATTTCTATGTGTGGATTTGATCCTGTCATTACAATACTAGTTGGTTATTTTGCTTGTTAGTTGATGCAGTTTCTTCACAGTGTTGAAGGTCTTTACAATTTGGTTTGTTTTTGCAGTGGCTGGTAGAGTTTTTCCTTTCCATATTTAGTGCTACCTTTGGGAGCTCTTATAAGTTAGGCCTTGTGGTGACAAAATCTCTTAGCATTTGCTTGTCTGTAAAGGATTTTATTTCTCCTTCGCTTATGAAGCTTAGTTTGGTTGGATATGAAATTCTAGGTTGAAAATTCTTTAAGAACGTTAAATATTGGTCCTCATTCTCTTCTTGCTTATAGGGTTTCTGCAGAGATATCTGCTGTTAGTCTTATGGGCTTCCCTTTGTGGGTAACCTGACCTTTCTCTCCGGCTGCCCTTAACATTTTTTCTTTCATTTCAACATTGATGAATCTGATGATTATGTGTCTTGGGGTTGCTCTTCTCGAGAAGCATCTTTGTGGTGTTCTCTGTATTTCCTGAATTTGAATGTTGGCCTGTCTTGCTAGGTTGGGGACGTTCTACTGAATAATATCCTAAAGACTGTTTTCCAACTTGGTTCCATTCTCCTCATCACTTTCAGGTATACCAATCACACACAGGTTTGGTCTTTGTTAACAGTATGTTTGCTTATAGAATTTCTCATTTTTCAGTATGAAAGACTTTATCTTTATTCTCTAGGATCAACTGCATTTATATCTGTGAGTCCAGTGAATTTCTCCTAAAGTTGTGGTTCCCCCTTCAGAGAGTACCTCTGTCTCAGAATTTAGCCAAGGGCTGCCTTTTTGGACCTCCTATCGCTAAGTTTTCTTTCTCTGGAATCTTCCTACTCTCTTTGGGGATGGACTGTGAATTCTGGTTTGAGTGATGATAGTTTTGACTCCTAGCAGAGGTAGATGAACACTGGAATTACATGTCATTCCAATGAAAGAGTCTTGTAGGAATTATGCAAGTTTTGAATAAATTTCCTATAACTGACATATATGGTAACTTCTTCTTAAAACAATGCTTTAAAAAACACCATAAAGACACTTACAGGTATATAACAAATATTATAAATTTTTCTTATATTGTATAAAGTTAGAAAAACTGTGGCTTTTCTGTTATAAAATATAAGCTCATCAGCAAAACGATAACTTTATGTTCCCATCCTAATTCTAATATAGAGTCAAATATTTAATTGCTACTATGATTATTCATGTTTGCTCAATGTCACTCTGTGTATTCTAGCCAAATTTCCCGATTTAAAATAATTACTGAACGGTATCGCCTAAAGAGATGTGTCTCATTGTGAAAAAGTTTGATTCTAATTTTTTAGCACTTTAAAATATTCAATTTGACACTGACCCATATGTTTATTTGACCATGAAATATTTGCATTGCACTTTATACTATGAAGAATGTTCCTATCAAGATACGTTCTATGAAAGAAAATATACATTATATGCCTTAAACATGTCACTAAACTTTATAAGATTAAAATGAACATTTGTGCATGAAAGTTCACATCCCAAACCGGGTGACACTGAGGTGGTATTAAAAGTAATCATAAATGCCTGATTTAGAAAGAAAATCAACATTATTTTCTTGAGGAAGTGATGACTCAAGGGACTGATACTCAACTCTAGGTCTCAGGTTGAATCCAGTAGAGGTAGAAATTGATTGGAAGTTGCTGTCTTCTGACATGTATATAGTAATCTATGTGTATAAATTGCTGGTTATAATCCTAATAAAGAAGAGTCAACATCCTAAAAGTTGCCACTGCAATGAGAATTAATTGGTACCCTTCTTAGCAGCACTTGCAGCTACTATGCTAGAATGGCAACCTTTCCGTCTCTCAACCTAACTAGTTAAAGAAAAATGGGGAAACTGGCAAGTGCCATTTTCTATTCTTCAAGCAATAGAAAACCTAAAACTGAAGGAAACCACCTCCATTAATTCATCAAATCTTGGGTCAAATGCCATAGCTATGAGAAAAGTAAGCAATAGAAAAATGAAGCTCTGTTCATTTTAGAAAAGTTGCAGGCTCCGTTTGTTGATGGCTTATATTTTAGTAGGGGAGATAAAACAAGTACACAGACAACTACAGAATAAGGAAGAAAGACACATGTGCCTTCAGAGAAAATAAATAATTTCCTTTTCCCAGCACTCAGAGATGTGACATGGGGAGAATCTGGGTAGATGAAGAAGTAAAGAGGCAACACAAAAATGAACCAAGAAAATCCATTTTTATTCACTCTTCTACTAAGCCATCAATTTATTCAACTCATTAATCTTATTCTTTGGATTGTTAAATTTGTCATCAAAAATCAATTTGACATACTATTTTGAATGTACATTTCATATTAATTATGGACTTCATAACAGTGTTTAAATATTACTGAGTCACACTTTCATTCTACGTGGTCTTTCAAAACAGAAAGGAACCAGTTCAGATGAAAGCCAGATTCTAGCAAATATAAAATAATAATCCTTGAAGCCACCATGCCTAAAACACACTTTCACCAAAATAAACATACATTCTAAAAAATATAATTAAAAATTATTTTCATTCAGCACCACTTAATTTTATCAATGGAATTTTTATAAATACCAGTGAGTAGTAAAAATATCAAAATGACTGTTCATTTACTTAATGTACTGCACAAAACATTTCATTAACTGGGTGACTTTCTTTTGATAAGTAAAACCAATTTTGCACCATAGTGAATCATGAAATATATTTCAGTTTAGAGTAAGTACTGAATCTTAGTAATCAAAAGACTATATACTATAAGGTGAATATTTTTTATAGTCAAAATGTGTAGACATAATACAGTTAAATAAAGAATTAATATAAGGCCTAAAGTTAGCAACATACCTTAGAGCAAATCTGAACTTTATTAGTGAATTAATTTGTCCACTGGATAAGAAAAAGTTGAAATCTACTTCCATTTGTACAACTAAATTAATATGTAACCAGAGTAAGACAGCTAACTTCTCAGAGACAGATTGTCATCTATAAAACTGAATGGAAGAGAATTGTAACAGAAGAGCAGTTTTCGGAATTTGCTTAAAAAGTAGAACTCACTTTTTCTCACAAAAAATTCTTACTTGAATCCCATAAATATAGTTCAGATAAACAAGTAGTGTCTATAGTTTAAAGGAGGAAGAATCCTTGCTGATGCTGTACAACCTAAGGTACACTAGCAGATGAAATCTCTACTATTGATGATGCAAAGAAATTTCAAAAAGAAAAAATAGTATTTAGTGAATATTAACAGAGTCAGGAATTTTAAGAGAAAATGGATAATTTGTGGCAAGGTGAGCAGAACAGTGTTATTTACTCTGTAGGATTTTTAGGAGAGTCAATAAAATAATGCATGCAAAACACATGGCATGAAGTTCGACAAGCTCGTGGATGGTGAATAAACAATTGTTTCTTCTCTCCCTTCTTCCACCTGTTTCAATTCCATCATTCTTCTGCAGCATTATAACTTTAGCAAGACTTTCTACTTTCAAATGCTAACTACTTTCAGTGAAAAAACTAAACCCTACATTCTCAAAGAAAGCAGTATTCCTTCTAAAAGGGCAAATGTTGGTTATTGATAGATGAAAACAATCATGTTTTTATGCCTAAAACACAGGTATACATAAACATAAATACAATATATGTGTGATATTATTTCATGAATTGACAACTAGGAAAAAATATCCAAAAAGATTCCTTAGAAAGGTGACCAAGGAGAAAAGGATAAAAAAGCACTGGATTAAATAAACAATTCAAAGTTGCATTCATAGAAACATAAAACTGATATTAAATCAGATGAATGTTAATTCATACTTTTAACCTTATCTACTAAATGCATACTATGTCTAGAACAATGTATTAGACATTGTAAGGAATAAAAAGATATGTAACATAGTCCATGAACTCAAGACACTCAAAATTCATCACTAAATGTTAATAGCATCAAATAGTACAAAGGTTCAGGAGTTCAGAGAAAGAAGTTATTTTCTTGCTAGAGTGATCAGAAAGCTTTCGGAGGAGGTGGTTCATCAGTTGACTTTTGAAAAAGTGTGCCTTAAACGGTGAGATAAAGGGCTGGAACATTTCAGAGCACAGGCCTAAATATAGGAACAAACAGGAAAAATAATACTGCAGGATGACTGGGAATGATCCAGAATAAGGCCAAATTAGAGAGCTGGGATTTTATATAATTGAGAATGGGAAACCAGGATGAGCTTGAAAAGAACACGCCTGGGGCTGGCAGGCCATTAAGAGGACACTCCTACCATGACCATCTAGGAATGAAACAAAAACTTGGGCCCAAAGATGACAGCAATGGAAATGCTGAAGACTCCAGACACCTTAGTATCCTATTAGATATAGGGATGAGGAGGACAGTGAACGAACATAAGGCCTCAACTCTGCATGACTAAGATAATATAAAGGTTGGTGTGAAAGTAATCGCGGTTTTCTCAATTAAAAGTAATTGTAAACATTACAATTTTTCCCTAACAACCAGCAGCTTCATTTACAAGATGAGAAAAAAGAATCTTTCTTTGCTACGTCAGGCTGGACAAACTCTACAAATCACACCAATAGTCATTGACAATGACTATTTTTACATACATGAATCCATGTTTGAGACCTGAAGAAAAATACCAGTATATCCCGAAGGAATATAATATTTTCCTTTTCTCTTATTTTTGGATAGTTGCCATAGAAATTTATCTTGAGGGGATAAACTCCAAAGACAGCATTCACAGTTTAAGTCACCTGATGGATTAAAAAAGTTTCTAATAATCTAATTTAAATAACTAAAATAATTAAACACATGGTCAAACTTTATACTATGTACCCATATTATAAATGCTCCCATGTATAGTGGGACACATGGAATAATGAATCCCCCTTGAGTGGTATTTAGAAAATGCATACTATATTAGTCTGTTATCATGCTGTTCATAAAGATATATCCAAGACTGCGTAATTTATAAAGAAAGAGAGGTTTACTGGACTCACAGTTCCATGTGGCTGGGGAAGCCTCACAATCATGGTGGAAGGTGAAAGGTACATCTTACACGGCAGCAGGTCAGAGAGAATGAGAGCAAAATGGGAAACCCCTTATAAAAACCATCAGATCTCATGACACTTATTCACTACCACAAGAACAGTACGGGGGAAACCCTCCATGATTCAATTATCTCCACTGGGTCCTCCCCAAACACACGGGAATTACGGGAGTACAATTCAAGATGAGATCTGGGTGGGGACACAACCAAACGATATCACATACCTTATTTCAAATTGCAGTAGTCACTCCTCATCCACAGTTTTGCTTTCTGTAGTTTGTTACTTGTGGTAAATAGGTCTGAAAATGCCCGCAGGTCAATACAGTACAAGAAGATATTTTGAAAGAGATTACATTCATATAACTTTTATTACAGTATATTACAATTCATTATTGATGTTAATCTTTGTGCCAAATTTCTAAATTAGGCTTTAATCACAGGTATGTCCGTATACAAACAAGCATAATGTCTGCGTGTGTGTGTATATATATACATATGGTTTTGTACTATACATGGTTTCAGGCATCTACTAACGGTCTTGGAACATTTCCCTGCAGATAAGGGGGGAATATGGTATTTAGGTCATTTTAAATTGAAGAACTAGTGAATGATGACAACAATGTAATCTACTAAATTACTTTATGTAGGTACCCTTGAGCTATATGCAATAGTAAAATAGATATCTTACTTGTTTCCAGATATAATAATTAGTTGAAGGAGATAAATTCACTGGACAATAATAAATACGGAGTATAAAATGGAACTCATAAGAAGGTAGAAAATACTTTCTGGGCCCCCAAATTGCTTGAACCCATCTAAAAGATAGCTCTTCTACAGTATATATAGTGAAATAAGGCTCATAGGAGTAGATGACTGAGTTTACTGCCTCTCAAAATATAAAATGAAGCAGCCACCTGAAATGAAAAAGTGGCAGCAGATGGTTTCAGATACAGAAAAAAAAATCTCAAACTACTGGGGCATAAATCTCTTAAAGATGACAAAGAAAAAGACACGAATAAGTCTCATTTGCTTTTCCATCTCATATTATTATTCTGTTTTTCTCTACTAATCTAAATTATGATGATATTTGAATAAAGCAACATCCAGTATATTAAATGTATTCTTACAACATTTTTTCAATTTGCATTACTGGAAAGGTAGCAAGCATCACTGAAAAAAAATATATAGAGAAAAATTACTTCTGTACCAGTTATCATTACCTAATGGTGGATAAATCTTCTGTCTAGATACACAATTTATTGGATGTACAGAAAAATAAAATAGGTTTACTCACAGGTGTAATCATGAATACTGACACTGATCTATGGTATGCACCTGGCACGATTCTCACAGGCTTCTCCTTCTAGAATGACAAATCATAAGCTTGTCCTGTAATTTATAACAGGTCAACTACTTCTAGCCCAACCAGTACCATCAGGTTGGTGTGTGACACGCTGCACACATTGTACATTGACAATTGGTTCTGGATGGTCCCCTTCTGAGCACAAGGGGACTGTGAAACATGCCAAGCAAATAAAGTTGATTTGAGACTTTATCAACCTTTACCCCATGCCTTGTACTCAATTCTCAATTCCTTTTTCATTAAATATTAAACTTTTTTACAAGAAATTCCCAGCCTGCATTCTTGGCTAAAGCCAAGGCTGACTCTCCTAGTCTCTCTACTCTGTTCACTGTGATGAACAAATTAGAGACAACCAGTGTGAGTCTATCTCCCTCTCCAACCCCAGTCTTTGTTGGTGGAAGAGTTGCAACTACCTGCTTTACTTCAAAGGAATGAAGGTGTTTTTCCTTCAGGGATTTGCTTCACAACAACTCAACTTCTAATTGCTCTCTCCACGGTTCACTGACATTTCCACTTATTCACTGACATTTCCACTTATGTCCAACAAGTGAGTAGCAACTCTATCTTACAATCTTTTTTGTTTGTTTGTTTTGCACGGATGTTTGTAAGAAGACACTTAAGGAACATTTAACTTCTGACTCTGTTTTTTAATACTTCTTAATCTACTTAAAACTACAAGCTTGGAAAAAAGTATTCCATCATTTCTAACTCTCAATTTCTTAATCAATGAACTGCTAATACTGGAAAGTGATTTAAAAGTTACTCAGCTTTAAATGTAAGCATAAATGAGAACTTTAAGAACAATAGAGGGAACATTGGAAAAGAGTGGGGAAAGAAAGAATTATTAAGCAAGTAAGAATGACACAACTGGCATTTAACAAGAAAAAAACATGCCATATAACAATAATAATTAGGATAATAAAAATCAGGCAGATACTTTTAGAGTTGAATAAGTATTCAATAAACACTTGAAGCTTAGTGTTATGATTTCCACATACATAAAATTAATAGTAATTTGGCATTAACAATTATCCAAGGAATGATTATGAAGGAAAAAGAAGACAGCAGAGAGTGGGATAGAATTGAGATTGCTTATATTTCTTTATATTGGTTCTTACTTTGACATAATTAATTTCATTTTCATTGAAGCAAAATAGCATCTGAGCAAAACAAAAAACAAAGTATCTTTTTGAGATGGAGTGTTGCTCTTGTTGCCCAGGTTGGAGTACAATGGCACAATCTCGGCTCACTGCAACCTCTACCTCCTGGGTTCAAGCGATTCTCCTACATCAGTCTCCCAAGTGGCTGGGATTACAGGCATGCATCATCACACCTGGCTAATTTTGTATTTTTTTAGTAGAGATAGGATTTCTCCATGTTGGTCAGGCTGGTCTCGAACTACCGACCTCAGGTGATCCACCTGCCTTGGCCTCCCAAAGTGCGGGATTACAGGTGTGAGCCACCGTGCCCGGCCAAAACCTAAACTATCTTATTATGAAAGATTTGTATTTCTGGAATTTTCATATATATTTGAATTTGTTTGATTATGTTTTTTGGAGAGAAGCATCGAGATGTATAGTCCACAAATACCTCAAAAAAGAAAAAGAAATTCTCATAGTGCAAAAAATATGAAATAAATGCTTAAATAGTGATATTTCCCACTTTTTGTCAGGAATATTTCAGCTCAAAAACTGTAAACATGAACACCTTATTGCAAAAGTGAACTATATGTCATATTTTAAAAATCCATGGATCAAACTCTAGTACTTTTAAACATAAGATTAAAACATCAGTAAGTGTTCACATATTTTCCAAGAATAATTTAACAACATAATAGCAGCCTAAATTAAATCATATTCTTCCAACTCTATTTTGAATGAAATATGACCAGGCCTAAAAAGCTGGCAACCCTGAACTATTGACAGACAATATAGCAGACACCTGACATCTCACTTCCACCACGGAGCTAATGACCGAGTCTCCATTCCATATCATATCCATCTTTCATAAGGCCAAAACCAAATCCATTGCTGCAAATTAATGCTGTCATTATGACATTTATATGTCAAGAATTATTCAAGCTTGACTAAATCCCAAAGACCATCCTAAATTTGTTGAACACTGCTTACCCATTTTAAGTTTGCTCTAAGTCAAGTAACTCTTTGCTAGAGAAAAAATGTATATCAGATTGTAAAGTAATTTCAAGATACAAAGCCTACTGGTAAACCTTAAAGATACTGCATATGCATATCATTAGAAAATGTATAGTATATATGAGCTATTTCTGAAGAATTCCAAACTCTACATCAAATAACATGTGTTTGACATACAGTATAAGCATTTTAAGTCAATAGTCTTATTGATTTGTTGAAGCTTCAAACAAGCATATTTTATCATGGTTCACAAATTCATAGGAGTGAAAGATACTCTAGGAATCATCTACATCAATAAGAATAGTGTAAGTAATGCTGTGGCAACAAATTACTGAAGAACTTAATCGCTTAACACAGTGAAAGTTTATCATTCAAGGAAAGCCTAGACGACCCTCCAGGGCAGCTGTCCTCCATGAGATGATTCAGCATTTCAGATGCCTTCAGTCGTATGGCACCTCTACTTCAATATGTGATTCCACAATCCCTGTGGAAGGGGAAAATATCATGGGCTAAAGCAGCTAATACTCATCACTTCAGCTTTTGTCATTATTCAGATAAATCAGTACCACTCCTACCTTCAATGGGACTTCATTGCATTCCAGAATGGGGCAAAAAGCAGAAACATTAGCAAGCACTAAGAATTTTTACTACATCATCTAATTCAATACTTTCATTTTCTGACTCATCAAAATGAGGCTCAGACCAAGGTAATAATATTCACAAATCAGACAGATGAAATCATAACATTGTTCACTAACAGATTATCAAATGAGAGTATCATGAAAATTATGGCTCTTAACCTGGATAATAACTGAGAACATTGTTAGACTCTTTCTTTGACTGAGGTACTAAAGCAGGAATTCAAAGTGAATGTTTTAGAACTGAAAATCATCCAAGATTATGATATCTTCCATGTAATCCCAGAAGAGCAACCACAAACACAGGTAATGGTAATTACACTGGAGTATATTAGGAAATCCCTAACAGGTTATATCAAGACTGTGCTTCTGTTTCTGTTATAAAATAACTTCACTATATCCTAGGGCCAGACATGGTCCTAAATGATTAATTGAGTTGCTTCCACCCAAACATTCTTAATACTTACCACACAGTCTCTTGAGAATAGTAAATAAACTACACTTTACAGACATAATCCAAGCTTGTAGATGTTTAGAAGATTCTAGACATGTTGTTTCAACTGTAAGCAAAATGAGATGATTATGATGGTGGTTACATTTTCTCTGCATAACCATCATAAAACTAGACTTAAAATTAACCTGAATAAAATAGGCTAACTAACCTAAACTGAATATATTTGACAGAAAACCAAATACTGTTAATATGGTTTGGCTGTGTCCCCACCCAAATCTCATTTTGAATGCCAATGTGTTGTGGCAGGTACCAGTCGGAGGTAACTGAATCATGAAGCAGGTCTTTTCCATGCTGCTCTCATGAATATAGTGACTAAGTCTCACAAGATCTGATGGTTTTATAAAGGGGAGGG
This sequence comes from Macaca fascicularis, assembly GCF_037993035.2. Lineage (NCBI taxonomy): Eukaryota > Metazoa > Chordata > Mammalia > Primates > Cercopithecidae > Macaca > Macaca fascicularis. The sequence continues at coordinate 104,000,471 of NC_088389.1, read as the reverse complement.
TCCCTGCACAATCTCTCTTGTGGCCTGCAGCCATCCATGTAACATGTGACTTGTTCTTCCTTGCCTTCCACCATGATTGTGAGGCCTCCCTACCCATGTGGAATTGTAAGCCCATTAAATATCTTTCTTTTGTAAATTTCCAAGTCTCAGGTATTTCTTTATCAGCAGCATGAAAACAGAGTAATACAGCAAACTGGTACCAGTACAGTGTGGTGCTGCTGAACAGAGACCCAAAAATGTGGAAGTGACTTTGAACTGGGTAACAGGCAGAAGTTGGAACAGATTGGAGAGCTCAGAAGATAGAACAATGTGGGAAAGTTTGGAACTCCCTGGAGACTTGCTGAATGGCTTTGCCCAAAATGCTGATAATGATATGGACAATAAAATCCAGGCTGAGATGTTCTCAGATGGAAATGAGGAACTTGTTGGGAACTAGAGCAAAGGTGACTCCTGTTATGTTTTAGCAAAGAGACTGGTGGAATTTTGCCTTTGCCCTAGAGATTTGTGTAACTTTGAACTTGAGAGACATGATTTAGGGTGTTTTTTGGAAGAAATTTCTAAGCAGCAAAGCATTCAAGAGGTGACTTGAATGCTGTTAAAAGCATAGTTTTAAAAGGGAAATAGTGCATAAATTTTGAAAATTTTGCAGACTGTCAATGCAACAGAAAATACAATTCCATTATCTGAGGAGAAATTCCAGCCAGCTGCAGAAATGTGCATAAGAAACGAGGAGCCAAATGTTAATCTTCAAGACAATGGGGAAAATGTCTCCAAGGCATGTCAGAGAGCTTTGTGGCAGCCCCTCCCATCACAGGCCTGTAAGTTTAGGAGGAAAAAATGGTTTCGTGAGCTGGGTCCAGTGTCTCTCTGCTGTATGCAGTCTAGGGACTTGGTGTCCTGCATCACAGCCACTCCAGCCATGACTAAAAGGGGCCAAGGTACAGCTTAGGCTGTTGCTTCAGAGGGTGGAGGCCCCAAGTCTTGGCAGCTTTCACATGGTGTTGAGCTGCAGGTGCACAGAAGTCAAAAACTGAGGTTTGGGAACCTCTGCCCAGATTTCAGAGGATGTACGGAAATCACATAGAGCTTAGGACCTGGCTTCAGAGGGTACACAGCACCAAGCCTTAGCAGCTTCCATGTGGTGTTGAGCCTGTGAGTGCACAGAAGTCAAGAATTGGGGTTTGGAAACCTCTGCCTAGATTTCAGAGGATGTAAGGAAATGCCTGGATTCCCAGGCAGAAGTTCGCTGCAGGGGTATAGTCCTAATGGAGAATCTCTGCTAAGGCAGTGTCAGGCCTCTGAGCCCAAGCCTGCACGTATACATCCAGATGGCCTGAAGTAACTGAAGAATCACAAAAGAGGTGAAAATGGCTGGTTCCTGCCTTAACTGATGACATTACCTTGTGAAATTCCTTCTCCTGGCTCAGAAGCTCCCCTACTGAGCACCTTGTGACCCCTGCCCCTGCCCACCAGAGAACAACCCCCTTTGACGGTAATTTTCATTACCTGCCCAAATCCTATAAAATGGTCCCACCCCATCTCCCTTCACTGACTCTCTTTTTGGACTCAGCCCGCCTATACCCAGGTGATTAAAAAGCTTTATTGCTCACACAAAGCCTGTTTGGTGGTCTCTTCACATGGACACATGTAACAGGCAGTGAACAAGGGAAATGTGGGGTTGGAGCCTCGACACAGAGTCTTTACTGGAGCACTGCCTGGTGGAGCCTTGAGAAGAAATCCACTGTCCTCCATAACCCAGAATGGTAGATCCACCAACAGTCTGCACCATGAGCCTAGAAAAGCTTCAGACACTCAACACTAGCCCATGAAAGCTGCCAGGAGGCGGGCTATATCCGGCAAAGTCACAGGGTTAGAGCTGCCCAAGGCCATGGGAGCCCACCTCTTGCATCAGCATTACCTGGATATGAGACATGGAGTCAAATGAGATCATTTTGAAGCTTTAAGCTTTGACTGCCCTGCTGGATTTCAGATTTGTGTGAGTCCGGAGTTCCTTTGTTTTGGCCAATGTCTCCCACTTGGAATGGCTGCATTTACCTAATGCCTGTATCTCCATTGTATCTAGGAAGTAACTAACTTGCTTTTGATTTTACAGGCTTATAAGTGGAAGGGACTTGTCTCAAATGAGATGTTGGACTATGGACTTTTGATTTAATGCTGAAATGAGTTAAGACTTTAGGGGACTGTTGGGAAGTCATGATTGGTTTTGAAATGTGAGCACATGAGATTTGGAAGGGGCTGGGGTGGAATAATGTGGTTTGGCTGTGTCCCCACCCAAATCTCATCCTGAATCCCCAAATGTTGTGAGAGTGAACTGGTGGGAGGTAATTCAGTCATGGGAGCAGGTCTTTCCCATACTGTTCTCATGATAGTGAAAAAGTCTCACAAGATCTGATGGTTTTAAAAAGGGGAGTTTCCCTGCACAAGCTCTCTTCTCTTGTCTGCCACCATGTGAGATGTGCCTTTCACTTTCCACCATGATTGGGAAGCCTCCCCAGCCATGTCGAACTGTAAGTCCATTAAACCTCTTGTAAATTGCTCAGTCTCAGGTATGTCTTTATCAGCAGCATGAAAATGAACTAATACATATAACTAAGCCTAAACAATGTATTTCACAGAAAACCAAATATTGTCATCTGTGGTTAGAACTAAAATTTGCCACTTGAATTCTACTCTCTTCAAACATGCACAATTGAATAAAGAGCTAAGGTCCTATTTAAAAAATTAAGTGCATTAATTGGATACATCTGCTATCACAATTATCTCAATCTGTAGAAACAAAGGGAGGCATGCCAATGTTACTCATCCACTTACTTGTTTCATCAATTTTACCAATGTTCATTAATTTTTACTCTGAAAGTTCAAAGGTATCAAAAAAATTACAAAGAGTGAATTCTAGAAAGACATCTATTTCTTGGGAATACGGCCTCTAATTCTCCAAAGTCAGTTTTGAAATCCCAAATTCCTTATAGTACAGTAATAACAGCAAGTCCATAATGATGCAAAAATCCACTGAGACTTATGGAAAGCTGGTGTGTTCAACAGATATGCTTGTAATGTTGTTGTCAGTGGAATACCATTCTCCTATTACATTCCCTGGCCCTGGTATTTCATATGAGTCTGAAGGATCTAAGGTCATGTAGTACACATTATGGAAGGTATAAAACTAAATAAGCTATAACATCAAACCTTAATTCAAATCTAGAGACTTTATTTTATAACTCATCAATAAAATAAGAAAAAAGCTAACTGTCTGCTTAATTCTTACCCTATTATTTACTGTTTATTGTTTTATTTTAACTAGAATCACTTTTGTCCACTTCTCACTCCTCAAAAGATGCTGAGGATGATCATTACCAAAAGTTCACAAATATTATACCAAAACTGCATACAGGTCTTTGTGTAGCAAAGTTGCAATTTTACTAAAGAATATTCCCTTTTCTTATTCTTGGGCAATCAAAAGGGCACAATGTAGCAGAGACAGAAAAAAAAAATGAATGCTAATACCAAGATCTGACTTCATGGTGAAAGAGACAGCCATGTAAATTACGAATGCAATTTGGAAAACATTCCTTTTCCTCCTGGTGGGTTTAGAATGTCTCTGAGAATTACGATTTGTTGTTGGGACATGTCTTTGTGTGTAGGATCCAGCAGTTACCTTGTACATATGTGATGATTAGACAAACATGTTTACAACTCATGCTGGTGGTGAAAACTCTAAGTGGACTTGTGTTGAAATGCTCACTTCTACCCTGGACTATTTAATGAAATGTGCTTCTCTCCCCAGGCTGTCCCTAGAATGTCAAAGTGCTATTGACTGAATACTCTAACTCAGAGAAACCTACAATGTACTGACAGTGGGTGTGGGAAAAGGGAGGCGTTGCTTACTAAAGGCATGACAATCTTTGAGGACAAAGGATGAGGTCTCCCATAAAACAGAAAATAACAACAGTAAAGCTCAGGGCAAGGCATAAAGAAAGGGAGGTGTTTCATTGTTGTTGCTGCCCTTGTTCTCATTGTCTTTGTTTTTTGTGAAATGCATACCTGAAAGCATTAAGGTTATGAAGTGAGGTATGCCTGTGCGTGACACTTCTACGGGGTTATGAAGGTGCCTCTTCTCTAGGTTGTTGAGAAAGTCCTATTTAGGATCTACTTTGCAGTTTCCTTCCCATATTTGTTGGCTTTTGGTCTGTGAAAGTTTGGGCTTTATTTATACTCAATGCTCTTCAGTTGCATTTTTACACAGAGAAAAATCAATACACAAGTGTGAAAGAAAAATTGCACTGGACCAGTTAAACAGGCAAGGAAGACTTCAATCATGACTGTTGTAAGAAAGAGGTTGAACTCAACTCCGTTGAAACGAAAGGCAAAAGAGTTTTTCAGCTGAGGTGAGCTAGCGGAAAAGTTCTAGGGGATCTTAGGATGAGGTTGGTCAATGTGATAAGGCCATCAGCACTTACCAAAGAAAGTAGTCTCCTACCTTCCCATAGAAATGAGATGTGATCTTTTAGATCTTTTCTGATGATTACATTTCAAAGAGCTGGCTTTCAAGTCCTTGAGAAGTTCTGGGTGGTAGAAGATTTACATCTCAAAAGGTCAGAGAAATAATTTATAGCTGCAAGTTTTCTAAAGTAAAGGCTCCAAGAAAAGGGAATTCAGAAGACAAGAGAGTCAGGAATAAAGCTTTTTACTTTTTAAAGTTAAGTCAACATGAGAGAAATCTTAAGGCCATCTTGGTCAGAAGTTCAGGGAGAAGAGGTGTGGCCCATCTTCATATACTTCTCCATTGTCAAAGGTGATTGAATGCAGGTTCGAGGCAGTAACTGGCAGCAAAGTGAGCTTGTCACGGTAAGGCCAGGGGCAGTGAAAAGGCACCAGGCAATTATGGAGAAGCCTTAATATCTTATCCTAGAAGAAGTATAAACAAACTATCTGGTTTCCAAATATTTTCTAGAAGGAAACTAGCTCTTGGGTAGGATTTGAATGACAGCTGTTCACTTTCTTCATATACACACTATAACTTGTAATTTTTTGCTTTTATTTGCATATATCTCTCATACTACCAACATCATAAAGAAAGTAATAAGAAACCAATAATTTTTATTTAAAATTATATAATCAACACATAAAACAGGGTCTGCATTAAAACAAGAAGTGGATGAGAGGCAGGGAGGAAGTCAGGACTCACCATCCAAATTTTCAGTTCTTTCTCTACCATCTTGAATTGATAACCTATAAATAACTCACAAGACATCTCTACTTGATTATTTTTGTTTAAGCTCTCACTTTTCCATTTTCCCTCCTTTTAATTAACTATAGAAAGACTTCAGAGAAAGAATAGAGGAATCAGCTTTATATGTGAAACATTAGTGGTGCGATAGGTCCCTGTCCTGCAAACCTGCAAGAAGGGATTGTGTGTATCTCTTCCCAACTCTTTCCTCATGACATCATATTGATAGCTTCTACTTGGTCATGTTGGTTCCCCCCAACCACCACAGAAACTAATAAGCACTGTAAATCAGGGTTTTGTTTCTCTGAAGAAATAATTGTTAAACATTTACCAGAATACCTCTGTAACCCCTGGCCTACAGCTAAGATATTAAATGGGCAATTATTACATAAAACAGATCTGAAAGAGGAGGAATAGAGTGAGGGAAAACCTAACAATTATTGAGATGTTACATATTTTCTAAGTTAAACCTCTCAATAATCCGGAGAAATAGGTATGATTATTACTATACCTCAACCAGGACTGGGAAACTGGGAGAGTCAAAAGAGATAATGTTTTCAGACTATAAAACAGTACATCATGGAATTAAGATTTAAAACCAAGTCTTTCTCTCCCCATGTCTTTGTTCTTTCATATATTACATTTCCAAAAGCAGAATTCTTTAGTACTTGAAACTACTTAAGGAAAACTACTTAAGGGATACAAGTCTCTAAATTTACTCAAAAAAAAAATCAGATTCAGAAATGTTTAAAATGTTTTTAATATTGAGTAATAAAGTGATCATTTATAGATGCCAAATGCATGCTTTCTTTGCTATTCATAATTCAAAAGAAAAAAGAAAGCTCTGAATATAATTTTCAATTGTAGGTTCCCTATATCTGATTTCCATTTTTTTAAAAATTCATATTAGCACCACAAAAGTCCAGAAAATGAACTGATTTGAGGTTTGGACATATATAAGTGACGCTGAAAAACATGGCTCAAAAATTTCACAATTCAGAGAAATGTAGCCCTTGGCGGAAATAAATATTTAAGAAAGAATACGGAAGTTAGAAGAATACAATCAAGCCACAGAATCTTAATACAATAATAAAAACTAAAGAGAGACCAAAATGAAGCCATTAGTTACAGTGATGTAACTTTGATATCTCTACCTTAAATCCATCATAAAATACCTGGTGAAAACTACGATAAGAGTCAGACAGATTTTCTTTCATTTAAAGTGTAAAATATTAATAACTTGGAAGCTACATATGAAGGGAGATGTCTGCACATGTTTACCATATTTCACGGAGTTCAGTTGACTCACCGAGTTGAAACTTCTGAGTGTTATTAGCAGAATAACACCAATAACGAATTTCAATATTTTTCAAACACTGTGATGGGTTCCAGTAGACAGTAGAAACAGAAACCTATTATTTAAAATCTTTTTATTTTCTTTAAAATGTAACAATATTAAATGGAATGGAAAAACAAGTCTTAAGTTATACAATTCTTCTATAAAAGAACAAGTCTAACGTCTCCTATCTACCGGTGAAATGACCTCAAAGAAGACTGAGCTATCACATACATGAATGGAGTTACTAAAATTATAAATAGTTTAAAAAGTATAGTCCTCAGTGATAGGAAAGTATAGTCTATCATTCATAAGCTGAAAGAATAATACCCTTAGCAATGTCAGAACAATCCAGGCAACAGGTAAACGTTTGTTTAATGGGAAATCCCAACTATGTGATATAAACTATTGATCAGATGGCAAACTGATCTGGAAAGAAATATTTTCACGCTACTCTTCAGATTAATTAAATGCTGAAGAATATTAAAGTGGATGAGCTTGCTGGCATCTGTAAGTGGCAAAAGAATAAAAATCCTGGGCCAATATCCCAGTTTTAGGCATTGCTGCACTCAACATCCATTCTTCAACTCCTCAATAGCTTTGCTGTACAAAAGGGTGTAATAATTCTGTGTTATCAAAAAATGATACTTACAATCTGAAACAAATTTGCTGATCTATCAGGTACACTTATAAATACCTTATTCTTTCTGATTCTTAAAACATTTAATATCCAAACAAGCTCAATTTAGCCAGGAAAAACTTGTGAAGGCCAAATATTTTTTAAAACCACTAAGCATATGGAAAATGAATTTGAAAGAGAAAGTGACAGTTGCTATGTTTGTAAATTTATCAGCAGCATACAACACAATAAACCATCTAAACCTATGTGCCAGTTTCTCTGATATGATAAATGACAATCATTTAGTAAAGTCCACCTGAAGATTGTTTTTAAACCAAGAATAAGTCAATAACTTGGATCATAAGTGAAGAAAAAATGTATGGCAATTTACAGTCTTTCTCTCTTTTCTCATTTTTCATTCATTTATTTATTCTTTTTTTTGTTTTCACTCTCCTTTCATGTCTTTTTTATTTTTCTTTATACTTTAAGTCTGAAATAATAGCACGTTAAGAGCAGAATTCAGAGGTTTATTTACATAGATCTGCACTGTTTGGGAAACGTTTTGCTACAAAATCAACAAATCATACAATATTTTCCCTATATTATTTGCTAGAATCAGGATCTAGGTTATAATTTTAAAATAATAATAATAGTAATAAAAAGGCCGGGCACAGTGGCTCATGCCTGTAATCCTAGCACTTTCGGAGGTTGAGGCAGGCGGATCACGAGGTGAAATCCCGTTTCTACTAAAAATACAAAAAAATTAGCCGGGCGTGGTGGTGGGCGCCTGTACTCCCAGCTACTCAGGAGGCTGAGGCAGGAGAATGGCATGAACCCGAGAAGTGGAGCTTGCAGTCAGCTGAGATCGTGCCACTGCACTCCAGCCTGAGTGACAGAGCAAGACTCTGTCTCAAAAAAAAAAAAAGAAAAAGAAAAAAAAGACCTCGGTAGGGATTATTGAATTGAGTCACTGACAAATCAAGTAGAAACTTAACCTCTGTTAGGACCAGATGTTAATCCTATGATTGTCCTCTTGCCTCTGGTTATAACACACTGTTTGGTGAGAAGTTTTAATCCAATGTCAAATCAGTTTAATAAGACGGAATTCTCAAGACAGAGAGATAATCTAGCATTTACGGGGATCCATGACGTTTTTGTTTTTTGCACATGTCCATGGTTGCAGAGGATGGCTTGCAGTGCGTGAGGATAAACTGCAGACACTAAGAGAATATCCTATGTTTTAAAGTGTCTGAAATGGTCTGTTCTTTCTTTATTCCTCAGGGGACAATCTTAAATGCCACCCTTCTGCCATATTAGTACAATAACTGCAAAGACTTTTTTTAGTAGAAGAAGTTTACAGACATCAAACTGATGAAGATTTGCTGCAATTCAATTACTGGTCCAAATAATAGTCTTAAAACAGTATGCTATTGAATTATTAGAGCAATTATTAAATAACCCAAGATTTTCAATTTTAACACAAATTTTGAAATGCAATTGATGAATTTTTCTTTATGTCACATCATTAATGGTTTCATTAGTTTTGTAACTTTTATGGGGGAGAAAGGCAGAAAATGAGGGGGAAGGTGAATTAAAGCATTGCCTTGAACATACAAATGGACTTCATAGAACCTTCTGAGAGTCCAGAAAGCAAGAACCATGGATTTAAAAAGCCCTCTGCCACAGGAAGGAAAATAGCACTCATCTCGAAGAAGTGAAGTATTTGCAACGTAGAAGCTGAAATAAGATTTCTCCTTTGTCCAACTGCTGGGGTCTCTGGGTCACAGATGGTTGGTGCCAACCAAATATCTATGCGCTACTCTATTTCTCACTGCCCTTTCCCTCTTCTGTTTAATTTAAAACCATCTAACTACTGCAAGACAACACTGTGTTTTCCAGGCTGGAGCAATTAGAAACTAGTGTGCTTTCTATACCTACCTCTTTTCTCTCAATAGCAACCTTAGAATGTTTCATTTTCCCACGAGATAAAGAAGGGCTGCTGAACCATATCAGACTCTAAGCAGGAAGAAAGATACACGTATATTGGGTTAAGGCACTGAGATTTGTTTTTTGCTTTTTTTTCTCTTGCCCCATCCTAGGCTAGCCTAGCCTAATAAATACAGCCTGAATAGTTTGAAACAGCTGACACTAATCAGCCCATAAATTCTGATATTTAAAAATTATGGTTTTATTTTCTGTAACTTGATTTTTAATAAATTAATGTGTATTCAGGCTTCTTTCCATCATACTAGACATGTGAGAAACTTTGTCTTTCTCGACTTTGATTACCACCCCATCTACTAGTATTAGGTTGGCACAAAACCAATCACGGTTTTTGCCATTACTTTTAATTACTTTTACATTACTTTTAACGGCAAAAACCACAATTGCTTTGCACCAAACTAATACTTCTGTCTGTCTCTATTCAAGGTCTCTTACTTGGGCTTAGAGAGGGTAAAAGGCACTTAGACTTCGAGTCTTTTATCACCCTATCACAATATCCAACTTGAAAGCCATTATATTATTTTAGATCCAGAAATCCCATCATTAGATGTGGATGTGGATCCCATTTAGATCCACAAATCCCAAACTTAATTTGTTTGGCCACATTTGGCTCTTCCTCTCAGGTAGCTCCTGGACCTCCTGCCACACGTGTCAGTCATTTGTGCATGCCTCTTCTCCCTGCCTCTCCTCCATTTCTGACTAGGAAAAATCTTTGTTTTTTCACAACTTTGATGGAATCCCATTGTCTGTTTCCCACATCCTCTCCTTACTCCACTCTAAGTTAAGATTTTGTAAACAAAAATCAAGCCACCCACTTGAATTTGGGGAATGGCAAAACGTAAAAATAGCAGCTATGGTCAGCGGGGGGAGGAAGTTGACATAGATTGGGATTTTTAAAAATGTTCTATTGCTGCACAATTTATGATTTCCTTCTTTTTCCTTGTTTTTTAGCAGATATGGCATGGATTCAGGCATGACATGTCTTTTGAGTCTTATTTCTCACCCATGCCTTTCACCAGCCTACAATCTAGCCAAAATAACGATCTCATTGTTTCATATAAATGCCCTCTGAAAATCACCTCCACATTGGCTCGTGTTGTCCCACTTACATCTTGAATGTAGCTATATTCTAAGGCCCAACTAAAGGCCACGATCTCCTAAAGACTTTTCCTTTGGTAAAAACAACCCATTTTTGAATGGGTTTTAAGTGTGTGCCAAGTGAGTGACCCCAAACACTTACTAATCAACCAATCAGTCCCAAAAGGTGGGTCATGAATAAATGCCCCCATGGCATTCAATAAACAGGGGTTTTGTGTTTGGACAGTTCTTACACTATATGAGCATTCAACACATAGCAGTCATTAATATGATGACGTTAATACCCACTAATATGCTTTACGGTATTTATCTCTCAACTTTTCTTGTAGTTAGATTTCACCTTCTGAGCTTCCTCTTGTAGAATTTATACTTTTTTTTTTTTTTTTTTTTTGAGAGAGAGTTTTGTTCTTATTGCCCAGGCTGGAGTGCAGTGACACGATCTTGGTTCACTGCAACCTCCGCCTCCAGAGTTCAAGTGATTCTCCCGCCTCAGCCTCCCGAGTAGCTGTGACTATAGGCGCCTGCCACCAGGTTGGCTAATTTTTGTATTTTTAGTAGAGACAGGGTTTCACCATGTTGGCCAGGCTGGTCTCGAACTCCTGACCTCAGGTGATCTACCCACCTAGGCCGCCCAAAGTGCTGGGATTACAGGCATAAGCCACCACATCCAGCCAGAATGTATACTCTTTAGGTTTAGATAGATTCTGCCATGACATAGCAATCCCTAAATGATTATTTATTGAATAAATGAATTAATCAGTGAATAAACCGAGAGGATAATTCAATGATTGGGTTAAGCTATGTACTACAATGTGATTTGAAGTAATAGAAATTAGGTCTCTGTCCAGTCCATTGCTCCCATGAGGTAGCCCCTTCTTTAAAGCATGACTGGCCACCAAAATATTGCATCTTCAATCACTGCGTAATTTCAATTGCAACAAAATCTACATTTTTTTGTGAGACCACCCATCTCACTCTGAGGTTTTCAATCCCCATATGCTCTGTGGTATAGGACTGGTCACTGTGAAGGATCTAAGGCTCACAGATGCCCTTCACCTCATTCTGTGAATCCCCTAATGTGACCTCAGCAGCCATTTCTTCTCTCATTCCCAAGAACCTTGTCTGTCTTTAAAGCTCTCAAACTAGCCCCCTACAAGTGCACATATATTTGCAAACTGTCTTCTAAATAGTTTCTTCCTCTTCTGTTTCTATCAGAAACATGACTGTCCATTGAGAAAAACAGCTTTAAAAACTCTTTCAGAGTTTTAATTTTTCCTTACTTACACCCCATATAAAACAGGGAGATAATAGAAATATCATCTTATTGCAGTGACCATTTAACAGTGGGATGCCTAAAATAAAAGGGGGTACTAAGTTTTGTACCAGGCAGAAGGCATTAAACAGAGTTTCTCTAGGCATTCATCCACCATTGCAACTTCTAAACTATTTCTCTCCTTCAGTTTTCCACGATTTCAGTTTCTTTGGTTTATGCATCATATTTATGTGTATGTGTGGGCCTATTTATATGTATATCATATTTTTACCAACTTTTACCTCTCTTATTTTTTTTTCTTCCTTGAAACTCCCAGTCATTCCCCCACGACGTAATTCATCAAATATTCCATTACTCCTGTCATAATTGCCATAGTCTGAATTTCAAGTTATTTGATATTCTTATCTCTATTGATCCTTTTTCTCCATTCCACCTTACTGTCCACTCACATGATAAAAAATCCGACCCAGAATTCATCAATACTACACATTAGCTATAAACATGGACTTCAAACATCCTATTACTTTTTATTCTTTCAGATCACTTACTCTAATATTGCTACTTTAAAAACTATCTTTGAGAATCAAAATCCACTGATCACTTATTCAGTATTCATTACCCTGTTCATGTTTGTACTTCCCTCCCTATCTGCACTAGCTCCATGGTTTAGCATTATATCCATTTCCTTGCATGCACACACAACCTCCTTGCCTTTCTTTTTCTTATTGTACATATTTGAAAAATTCCAAACTCAGATTAAATTATATAAATCTTACTCTGCATCTGTACTCAAGATATTGAATATAACCCTAGAAAACTGAACAATTCTGCTGATGGGTCACCTTAAAATTTACAGCCAAAAATCTCAAAGGGATAACCCAATATTTTACAGTCCTACAACAAATCTTTGGTAATTCACACTCTTTATTACAATCATTTCATATTCTCTCCTCTCCTCAAATCTAATTCTATAACTAACCTTCAGGCAATAATTAAATCTCATAAGGCAAATCTACCCAGTATCTCCTTTTTTTTCTTTACCAATTACCCTAACCTACCTAACCACATATTTTTCCTTAGGTTAAAATGGAAAAATTCTGCTGACATCTTTAATGAACTATTTTTATTGTTATACTGTCTTTTCCTAACATACGGTTAGGTTTTCACCTTATATCCCTAGACATCTCCCAATTTCAGCTGCTAGATTCTTGACTTTTGCACCAGGTATTTGTTTGTTTGCTTATTTTATTTGTTTAGAGACAGTGTTTCACTCTGTCACCCAGGTTGGAGTGCAGTGGCATCCTTATGACTCACTGTAGCCTCAACCTCCTGAGCTCAAGTGATCCTCCCACATCACCCTCCCTAGTAACTGAGACTACAGGTGCACACCACCATACCTGGCTATACACCAGATTTTAAAATATTGAAACACCCATGAGATCTCTTTTTCTGCCTTCTTCTCCATCTACAACTTTCTCCTAAGTTGTCTAATTCAGTCTTATGGTTTCAAATACTACCACTTTGAGGACTCTGAAAATTTTATCTCTAATATCTCTCTTTGCTCTAAATTAATACCCATCTCTATATATCACCATATTCATTTTGCATTAATATCATTGAAAACTTAAACTAAGCCAAGCAGAAGTATTTACTCTTCTCACCCACCTTTTGCACATTTATATACCACTGCTCTCAAGTCTTCTTCATTGCCATTGAATCACCTCCCAACCTGTTACTCAACCAGTTATTCAAACTTAGAATCATCCTTGTTTATTTTCTTCACATTCTACTTTTATCCAATCCACCAATAATTCTGCCTCCTTTGTCGTTAAAACATAACCCTTCTCTGACTATATTTCATTATTTCAACCATTAACTCTTGCCCAAAATATAAAAACAACTTTTTTACCTGGTCATTCTCATTATGTTCAACACTCTCTGTGCATTCCAATGATATCCAGAGTTATTTTTTCCAAGTGCAGTTTGGATCTTTTCATTCACCAGGACAAAGCCAAGTCTACCCTTCCCATTGCAATTAAATTAAAATCCAAACTCCTTTCACACCTACCTTGTGTGCTCTGTTTCCCTACACATGCCATCTGAGTTAACATGTCCTATCCAAAATGGCAATATTTCTGTCAACTTAGAAGCCAAACTCTTTCCCATCTGTCATTATTCCTTCTTCATGTATAATTCTCTGTAATTTCCTTTCATAGCTACATATTTTTCATCATTCAAGTCTCAATTCAAATGTTACCACTTCAGAGAGGCCCTCCCCGACCATCAACTTCTCCCTCTTCACGATCACATTTTCATATTTTGCTTTCTTCATTGAACTTATTAATGTGTCACTTATCCCATGTTTGCTTACCTGTTTATTGACTTGTTGTTCTTGTTGTTGTTGCTTGAGACAGAGTCTCACTCTGTCACCTAGGCTGGAGTGCAGTGGTGCAATCTCAACTCACTGTAACCTCCGCCTCCTGGGCTCAAGTGATTCTCCTGCCTCAGCCTCCTGAGTAGCTGGGACTACAGGCACTCGCCACCATGCCCAGCTAATTTTTGTATTTTTAGTAAAGACGGGGTTTCACCATGTTGGCCAGGATGGTCTTGAACTCCTGACTTCAGGTGATTCACCCATCTCAGCCTCCCGAAGTGCTCGAATTACAGGTGTAAAGCCACCACACCCAGCCCATTTTTGTATCTCCTATACCTAAAAGAATATGTGTGATGTAGGCAGTACTTTAGAAATTGTTTTTGATATCAATGTTTTGTTAACTATCTGTGAATAGTGGTTTCAATTGAAATATAAGAAAGTTATACTCAAAATAACAACAAGAGTGACAACAACAACAACAAAAAATCCCCTCAATATTCAGACAAGAGAACATATGGGGAAAGGTGTGAGCTTTTAAGTTAGAATTTTCCTCATTTGAAGACAAATGTAAAAGTAGAAAATGAAAAAATCAAGTAATATCTAGACGGTTTATGTATTTTATAGGCATAGGGATCCATGGACAAGCAATTCAATATCTCTAATCTTCGTCTCTTACCTTCCAGGCATTTAACAAACAGTATTGTTGTATACGTTGTTTGTCAGGTACTGTTCTAGTTGATGAAGTTACAACCGTAGATAAAATAGACACAAACCCCTGCCTCCGTGGAACTTCCACTCTCCTTTTTTATTTATTCATTTATTTTTTTGAGATGGGGAGTCTCACTCTGTTGCCCCGGCAGGCTGGAGTGCAGCGTCACAGTCTCGGCTCACAGCAACCTCTGTCTCCCAGGTTCAAACAATTCTCCTACCTCAACCTCCCAAGCATTTGGGACTACAGGCACACGCCCCAATGCCCAGCTAATTTTTTATATTTATTTGTTTTTGAAACAGAGTCTTGCTTTGTCACCCAGGCTGGAGTGCAATGACATGATCTCAGCTCACTGCAACCTTCACCTCTCAGGTTCAAGCGATGCTCCTGCCTCAGCCTCCTGAGTAGCTGGGACTACAGGCGCTCGCCACCAGGCCCAGCTACTTTTTGTATTTTTAATAGAGATGGGTTTTCACCATGTTGGCCAGGATGGTCTCGATCTCCTGACCTCAGATGATCCACTCGCCTCAGCCTCCCAAAGTTCACACTACTTTTGAATATTGTCTCTGGCTGACGAGAATATAACTTCCTTGACATGAGAAACCTCATCTATTGTGTACACAGCTACATCTCCAGCAACTGGCACAAAATAAGTGCTCAATAAAATTTACTAAAGGTTAAATACACATTGTTCCAACATGACAATAAAAGAAGGCACATAGACTGCCTAACACAGGGTCTGACATTTATTGTAAATTGACTACACATTGTGATTAAGCTAAATAATAGTGAAACACTGTCTACCGTGTTTTACCTCCTCATCAACTGAATTCAAAATACCACTGAATTTTTTGAGATATGCTATTTCTTTTGCCCTAAAATTATGTCAGTGTCATTAAAAAACATTTCTACATCATAAATATATGAAAACGCTGTTAAAAAATTTTCACAGCTTGCTCTCTAGCAGTATTACTACTGCCTACTTCTACCCACACTTGCCCAAATATCACAGCAGGCCACTTTTAATTAATGCCCAGGGTTAAATGTCAGGTACAACATCTCACTAATCTGTTATTTAGAGTAGCTGAGACCATGGAACAAATGAACCCCTGCCTTTAGCAGCTCGTAAGAAATGCATCCTATACCTCCCCAGAATGGGATGGCTTGGTTCTTTGCCCCCATAAACTGAACCTACTGACTGACAAATCAGAACTGATGACTTCAAAGTTGGCTAAGTCACTGGCTTTATAGCAGCAAGCACCACAGTGCACATAAAAGAAAGAACTTTTCCCAGACATTACCTACAGTAAAATTCTCTCTGAGTTCTTTTCCGGAAAGAAAGAAAGAAGCAACAAAAAAGATTAACCTAGTTGCATAAAGAGCAGTAAAGGACTCTGGCAATGCAGTTCGCGCTTGTAGGTTCGCATCACCAGCGAACAGAAGGCTTGCTTTACCGCTCCCTCAGGAGCACGTCTCTCATTGAGTCCACATGCTGTGAGTCCAAGGCACTGTTTCTCTCGCTATATTTGGCTGACTGGTTATTTTACTTTCTTTTTGCTCTACTCATCTTGTTCTGTATCCCCCTGTGAGGTGAAAACAATCCAGATAGAACTAGACTGTCATACAGGACTCGTTATTTAATTTTCTGTTTCTGAATAATTCATAAAGAAAATCTTATCGACTTGCCTTTCCTGTGAGGTTGCCACACATCCAGTTTCCCTCCACACAGTGTCTTCCTTCTAAAAACAAGATAGCTCTGGGTTCTGACACTCTTCTTGAGGGAGGGATGAATGCCAGGTTTGAGGTCTTATTAACAGAAGACTCTATTTCATCCAGGCTGGTCTGCTCAGAGGCTTGCAATCATCCCATACTTACTTCTCCCTCTACTCTATTGCATACCATAAGTGGGCTAGTCTCCCTTGTCCCATCTGTTAAGTCCTACCAACTCCTTGAGCCTGCCTAGGCACTGTGGCCCACCAGACACTCTCATTCTTATAGCTCTTACTGTGATTTGTCTCGCTCACTTATTTGTCTTAGTCTCATATCACCATGCTGTATTTCTTACCTGCTTGTCATTAGTTTTAAACTCTGCCTTAAGTATCCAAATATGTACGTCCTCCATCATTATAGTAACCTAGTGTATTAGTCAGGGTTCTCTAGAGAAATAGAACCAATGGGATAGATCTATCTATCCTCTATCTCTCTCTCTTTCTCTCCCTCTCTCTATTTCTGTTTCTATCTATCTATCTAGAGGAACAGAGAGAAACACTGAGAGAAAGAGTAATTTTTTTTTTTAATTGGCTCACATAACTTTGAAGACTTGGTAAATCCAAAACTTACAGAGGAGGCTGGCAGGCTACAGACCAAGGGAAACTCACTGTTTGAGTTCAGAGGCAATCTCCTGGCAGAAGTCTTTCTTGATGAGTGGATGATGGTCTTTGTTCTATTAAGACCTTCACCTGATGGAAGGAGGCACAGCCACATTATGGAAGATAATCTACTTTACTCAAAGCCCAAAAAGTTAAATGTTAATCCCATCCAAGAAAACACCTTCATAGAAACATCTACAATCATGTTTGACCAGACATCTGGGCACCATGCAAAGCCAACTGGACCCATTAAATTAACCTTCACTCATAGTAAGTCAATTGTGTATAATAAGTTCTCAATGTGTTGAATATATGTATATATGGAGAAATGACCATTTGGGATTAATAAGCCAAATTTCTACAGGGTTGGACACC
Source organism: Macaca fascicularis (assembly GCF_037993035.2). NCBI lineage: Eukaryota > Metazoa > Chordata > Mammalia > Primates > Cercopithecidae > Macaca > Macaca fascicularis. Next base: position 103,983,066 of record NC_088389.1, on the reverse strand, counting down.
AGCCCATTTTTCTAGTCTCATAATCCACCATACTCTTCCTCACTTTCTCCTCCCCAATCACTGTGTATGCCTTGCTTCTTCCTGTGATGAGGCTTTTGCATGGACTGTACTCATTGTACAGCCTCTCTTTCCTTCTCTTTTAACCTAACTTATATTCACCCCTCATTTATTCGTTGATTTTGCAAGGAAACATTACCAGACTCTCTGGATGAATTTAGTTTCCTGGATCATATGTTCTAATAGTTACAGACTACAATATACCTCTCTTTCATGACTTTCAAGACAATAGTTTCAGGTTATTTGTTACACATTACTTGATTAAGATCTTTTACACTTCATATTAAATTTTATGAAAACACAGAGTATGTCCATTTTAGCTCATGTTTTGTCCCGATTCTAACCCTTTCTGGTGCATAGGAAGTAATCAATATATTTTTGTTAACTTACTGGCTAAATGAGTTATTAGCCAGTGAGATTAAATTGTTTCTCTTATAGAATGCTTCTAAAAAGGCAGTTGGAAGCTACACAGTGTTAAAACAACCAGACCAAAACATGAGCAAAGTCAAGCTACAATTAATTCTCTATGCAAAAGGCTAAATAATCAGTATGTTATCTGCCTGAACTGCCTGGCTACGTTGTTACAAGTACAGTCTCAGAATCCTAACACCTTCCAATATCAGATATAGACAACACTTCAGTGCCACCTTCCATTAATTAACAAACATGGAGATTATGCTATTTTGAGAGAGAGGGAGATTTCTTAATGTTATTGACCACAAACCTAGAGTCTTCCAGACATCTGCTGCTCATGTAACTGATTAGTAATCGTATATAACTGATTTGTAATGTGTGAGTAAATATTTTAGACTGAAAATAAGTATCTCTTTTAAGGTTGGAAAATCTGATTAGAATCCTACTCAATTTTAAAATTCTCTTTGAGTACCTGAAATTGTAGAAATTAGCCCTAGAAACATTTGGGTTACATAAAAATTTTACATCAGTTTCAACCTGGCTATCGGTATCTTTTTCCTTTTTTTTTTTTTTTTTTTGCCCCTTATCAAGATTGTTGACTTTCTCTAAATTTTGCCTCCTTAAAAGCTGAGAATGCTTAGATTTGCCCACTCCAAACCTACCTAGTTGTTATAATTTCACATAAAAGGTAAAGTAGAATAATCAAAATATTTCAATATTTACTCTAATATTTGTATAATCCCTCCTGTCTCAATGTTTTGTTCTTTTACCCAGGTTTTACTTAAGGTAGCTGTTTTATTACTATAGCTAATCAGATCACTTATTTTTGTATGTCTTTATTTCTTCATTTGTAAGGTGGAAATAAAAATGTCATAACCCACAAGACTATTTTGAAAATCGAGTAAAACACTGTGTCTATACGTCCCTTAACTGAAAAATACATTATAAATCAGTGTGATTATTATGTATTAAAATAGTTAAATTATCCATTTGATACATGATTGTCCAAACTAATAACTATGAATAAGCCTACATAAAAACAAAATTTAAAACTGTTAGGCCTAAACTATCAGGCTAATTGTCAGCACATAACCCTTCTACTTTATTCTTCATCTTAAATATGGACTGTTTCACCTCCAATGAATATTTCTTAAAAACAAATTCATGTATAGCTGATCAATAATAGAAAATTAAGTCAGAATAACAACAGGTTGACTTAATCCATATGCAATATTCCCAAGCATATTAATATTTTGCCCCAATTAATAACTTCAGCTGAAAACAAAGTATACTAACACACCAAAAAATACGGAGCCAGGCTGAAGGAATACAGTACGAAGTAGACACCCTGCCACCAGTCAGTTTAGCCAAATAAATAGACAGTGAAGCCTTTAAGTAGGTTTCACCATTGCATAGATACTGCTAAGTAGAAAATTTCTTCATACGCTTCTGAAATCTAACGCCCTTGTTTCTCATCTAAGACTTAGTCATTTTTTTAACTTCTACTTTATTCTATTTAAACAACCCATTCAACAAAGCCTACTAGTCATTCTGCAATATTAGTGCTAACAGCCATGCAGTTGAGTACCAACAGCCTAGTCTTTAGAAGTAGGTAGACTTGAGTGCAAACTTTGGTTCCACCCTCTCACCAGCTGACCGATCTTGGGTGAATCTCTAACTTTTAGATGCTGCCGCCATTTGTTCATCCATGAAATGGAGTTAATAACATTATCTTCCCTTGGTTCACTGTGAGAATTAAACGACATGAGTTTTGTAAAAAAACACGATGCAACCTAAGTACTGCAGTTTAAATTATTGTTGAGACAGAGTCAATATTAACAGTGTGTGTAGTTACTTTGCTGTTAGTAAGTTGATACCCAGTTTCTAGTCTGACTTTTGCTACATAACATAAAGTATTGGTACATTTTAGGTAATGAAAATGAATGTCCCACCTCTGTGTGAACAAAATTCAATGGACTGATTTTCATTCTGTTTTGCCCAGTGTTAAATAAAAGTTTGACCTCAATTATTTGCATATCATCTGCATATTCTAAATGAAAGTATTGCATGATCTGGATTACCATCCTAGATAATTATCTCAGCTCTTTGCTTCACATTTGTGTTTAGCCTTAACATCTCAACCTTCCTTGCCACACTTAAGTTGTTAATTGTGATTATGTTCAACCATCTATTACTGATATTAAAAGCACCAAACAGCAGATATCATTATCTTCAAGGAGATCCCAAAGCTTCTCCCAACCTGATGCTTAAATCTAAACCACTCAGCATGTTTGGCAAAATACTCGCAACACAGCTATCTGTTTTTGGAATAAGTGCCCCTCTCCATTCTACTTAATTGAAAACAACTCTAAATTGCCCTCCTGAGCATAAAGAACCAGGGATTAAGATATAGTAGCGGAAAAGTATCAGGGTTTTAAAGACTTATATAAACAACACAGTTGTTTGAGCGGGTGACAAATAAATTCAAGCTCCCCAGGACACACTTGTTTAGGAATTTCCCAATTAGGCATTTTATTTGATCTTCGGGTCTGGGTGAGCCACAATTCTCTAGAATTGAAGAGGAGATTAATGGACCAGAGACAATGGCTAATTCATCTCCAGGGCTCTGTTCATTGCTTATCTTTGCTAATTTAATACTGTTATTTCCAAACTTAAATAAATCAAAATGAGAATTGGGCTAGGGCAGTGCATCTCAACAAGCTATGCAATCACAGGGTTATCCTCCGACACCCTTACTTTTACACTAAGTATCTTGACTTGAAAATAATGCTCCCCTTTTGGAGAGGTGTAAACAGTGGAGAAATAACATTTTGCATATTATCTCTATTAAGCCTGCTCATTGGTGGCAGGGAGTGTGGAGAATAATTTAGCATATTTGCAAAGAGACTGAAGACAGAAATTTTAAAAGGGTTTCAGTTTAGGGACCTGAATGCTCATAATAGCTTAGAAGAAAATGAGTACAATATGTGGCATAGATAAAAGAAAAAGCAGGTTTTTCTTAATCATAGCTCCACAATCTAAAATGAAACACAGCAGGCTGGGAAATCCTACAGAGGTGGGCTTTTTTTGGTTTGTTTTGTTTTATAAGATATGTCATATCTGTGGACTGACAAACATTGTTTTCTATCCTTTCATGCCCTCATATTTAAATTTGAGAAATTCACTTTATAAAGTGCATTTTTAGTAAAAGCGAAATGATGCTTTTTCTATCTTATTAAAAAAGAAATGAAAATAACTTCTTTAACCCAACCGAGATAGAATGACTTAGCTAATTCTTTGAGCATCAACAAATCAATTCAGCAATACAAAGAAAATACATGCTTAAAGGGGAACAAAAAGGGCCCACATAAAAGCTTAAAATCCTAGTCCTTCACCTTTTTCAACTGGAGGGTAAATAATTCTGGGCTAAGATCTTGCAAGCTGAACAGCTAAACTCAGGGTATCACAGTTTTAGATCCATTTGCATTAGTATATATACATACATACACATATGTGTTTATATACATATATATATTTTTTTTCAAGCTCACAAACTCCTTAAAAATAGTTTATCTATAAAGCATCCTCTTCAGGACAATATGGAAATATATATATATGGTGACGTCCTTTAATTCTAGCTCATAAGCACTGTTTCTTGTCATGTACAAATAAAGGATTGAACCTAAGTTATTTTTTTAACATCTAGCAAATGCCTCTGTTTTTTGCTCACAGAGTCTAATGGTTATGCAATAACTGAAAATAATTTAAAACAAGTCTATCTCTGAGGAGGAAAAGCATAATAATAATTAATGTGTATTCTCTGTAAAAGATCTAAGAGATTATCTCATCTGGGGGCACTTTTAAAAAGTTTTTGTTTTTCCAAACGTATAGAGAAGGGAGAAACAATCCCCCACAGCCACACAGCGAGTCTATAGCAAGTCCAGTTTTCTTTTTATCTTTTTATTACTTGGTGCAAACATTCTCACATAATCTCAGTTGTGTAACTTGTATCCTTCTTTTCTTTTTTCTTTTTCTTTTATCTAACCACAGGGAGAGCAGCCTGGGAACTGAATCTTCCTTTGCCATGCTCCACCTGGAGTGCTAAGTCTATACGAAGTAGGTAACATCTTGAAGACACTTAATGAACTGTGGTTTGATGATTCCTCTTTCATTCTTGTTTCCCTTTTATAATCTTAACTTTTAGTTAAGTTCCTGTTCTTAAAATTTCCATTCTCAGAGAACATTCACACTTCATGAAAATAGCCATGCTTTCTAAGGGCTAATTGAAGCTCTACAGCTTGTATTACATCTTTTTAGCAAAATGATAAAATTATTTTATTTTAGAAAGAAGCAATGGAGAATTTTAGATAGTGATTTTCCTGTAAAAAAATAAAATACATATACTCATTAGAAATACATTCCTTCATATATGTGCAAATATTTATTGCACACCTGATAAAATAAGAATTATTGTTGTGGTAGAGATAAAACTCTGTCAAATATATGGGTGTACACCTAAAGTCCTACCTAAGGTTGGAAGATTGATTGAACTGAGAAGTTGGAGGCTGCAGCGTGCTATAATCACACCTGTGAATAGCCACTGCATTCCAGCCTGAGCAACATAGTGAGATTCCATCTCTATTAAAAAACAAAAAACAAGGGAAAAAAAAGTCTGTAGGAATTTACAAAAATAACAAACAGATGATATAGTTTTTACAAAAATAAGTAAAATAGAGAGCAGAAATACCCATGCATTTTGAAAGGTACAGAAAAATACTATGAGATTTCAGAATAAAAACCTCTAACATATTTGGAGCACTTACTAAATGTAAGACAATATTCTTAAACACTTTACTAGGCCTTGAATTCTCATAACCACCATATTAGTAAGTATGATTTTTATTCAATTTTTAGTGATGAGGAAACTGAGACTCAGAAATAAGTGGTGGATCATGGATTTTAACTGAGGCACAGTAAAACTATTTAAGGAACAGACACGATATACTGTCTTTCTTACAATAATGAAATATAATACCTGTGCAAGTTATAAATAAAACCAAAAAAAGCGGTGAGAACTCAATGTACAATTTTGTATACATTATATGTTCAGATAAACTATAAAATTACACCAAAAATACTCATTTCTTGTGTTGGAGTACTTGAAGAAACACAATTGCTATCATTATCATATATTCTTCAACAATTCTTTTCTAATCTAATGAATGCTCTACCACATTTGAATACACATGAAACACTAAAAATTTGCAAAGTTAGCAGGGAAATTAAAAGGGAAAAAAAATCTGTTAACAATTTGTAGAAAATTTTTAAAATGCCAAGTACCTGATGGACTCTAGCACCAAAAATATGTGCATATCTGCAGAAAAATCAGTGTCCAAACGATTTTTGTAAATAAACAAACAAAAAAGGTCAAAACTTGCATTCAAAGTAAAAGCACCTGAAGAACATAAAACTAGTAAGAGATATTTCAAACCCTCCCTGCCACATGCTTTCTGTGGGAAAGAAATCATTATTTAGCAACTAAACATGGCTCACAGATAAAAGGAGTTGAGAAGTACATTTATTATGACTAAACCTAATAGCATACATAAGTTCCACAAACAAAAGCACCAGTCCTCACATTTGTCCATTAAATTCCACAAACAAAAGTACTAGTCCTCACATTTGTCCATTTTCCTCTTCTTTATTTGAACATCCTTTCCAAGATATCTCAATAAAATTCCAAATGAAAATGTTAACTATTAATTATATCACTAGCAGTAGATTAAACCATTTAGTAAGTTAACACCTTTTAAAGAACAAGTGAAGAAATCTTGGCTCAGAAAAGTTGTGTCTTTTCTTTCTTAGACCATGGTGAAGAAATGGTCTAGGAACTGACTAATATTCATATAAATTTAAAAACCAGTTGCCTAGAGTAAGGAGTCTAATATTGTATCGTTCTTCATAGAACCAGTAGGAACTACTGTTCTAATTTCCGATTTGGGATCCTTGATGTTTTTGAAACTTAAACAGTCAAGAGAAATTATGATTTGTAAAACAGAATTTTGGATACAATGCATTTTTTCATTCATCAAAAATGTAGAATTTGTACCAGGCACTGAGAAAAATATGAATTCAGGAAACAGCATATTCAAAGTAGGCAAATTAGAAGAAATTGGCTAAAGAACAAAGGATGATGTAGTGCCCCATACCTAGTAACTGTGGGGGGTTTCACTTCACCCTAGGACTAAGTAACAAGAAAAAGGAGCAGTTACTGGAGCCCAGAGAGCACTGATTGGAAAGGGCTATCTCTCAGGAGCCAGGGAATCAATTCCAGCTGAACTCTATCCCTACCTGTGATCCCCTGCTGTACCTTTCATCAGTTTAACCCAAGCAGACACCCCTGGGAACATACAACAGAAAAAAGTAGAGATTGGACTTGGATGACATGAAGACAAATATCCAACACAAACATACTTTTCTTCAAATAGCTTAATGAATAATAACAAGACAGACATATGAACTAATTAGGATAGCAAAGTGTTATTGGTTCTATAATAATATTGAACAAAATACTTAACGCTTTATGAAGCCCTCAGTCTTCACATTGCTGTCTTTCTATCAACCAATGCAACAGATATCCACCAACCAAAGATAATGAAATTACAGGAAGGACCCAATAAAGAGGAAGGAAGGAAAAGCAATAGAAGGCTAAGAACACAGGAAAATACAATGTTAAAAAAAGGGGTAATAAAAACAAGATAATAAAAGCCCTCTTTCCACCCAAAATTCAGAACAAATTATATTCTATTTTTGGCACGTTGGCCTGGGGTTGAATATCCATACTTACTCTCAAAGAAATTATCATTGTATGGAGAATAGGGAATCCTTGCACACTATAAATAGAAATGTAAATTAATACAGCCATTATGGTAAACAGTGGGAAGCTTCCTCAAAAAATTAAAAATAAAACTACCATTTCATCTTATAATCCCAGTACTAGGTGTACATCCAAAAGAAATGAAATCAGTATGTTGAAGAGAAATCTGCATTTCCATGTTTATAACAGCACAATTCAAAATAGCCAAGATATGGAATCAAACTAAGTGTTCATCAATGGATGAATGGATAAAGAAAATATGGTGCATATACACAATAGAATACGATTTGGTCATTAAAAAAAATGAAGGAAATCCTGTCATTCGCAACAGAATGAACTTTGAGGGCCTTATGTTAAAGAAAATAACCCAGGTACAGAAAGTCAAATCCACATGATCTCACTCATATGTGGAATCCAAAAAAGGTGACCTCATAGAAGCAGAGAGTAGAATGGTGACTACCAGGAGCTGGGGTGATTTCGGTGGGTGGGAGGCCTGAGGAGATGTTGATCAAAGGATACACTTCAGATATGCAAGAGGAGTAAGTTCAAGAGTTCTACCGTACAACATGATAATTAATCATATTGTACTCTTGAAAAATGTTAAAAGACTGGATGTAAAGTGTTCTCACCACAAAGTAACTATGTGAACTAATACATAGGTTTAGTCATTCCACAATGTATAAAATATACTCCGAACATCATATTGTACACAGTAAATACATAAATTTCATATGTCAATGTGAAACACATTATGTGTGTGTGTGTGTATATATATATATATGAAATCATCATTGATTGACAGATTCATTAACATTCTAAATGTTGGAAAGGACCTGAAGGAAAAAACTGCAGCTCAACCTACTGGGCTCAACCATTCCCCTTGCCTCTGCCTCCCATGCAGAGCAGGGACCACAAGTGCATAACACCAAACCCAGCTATTTTTTTGACTTTTGTAGAGATGGGTTCTCATTTTGTTGCCCAGACTGGTCTCACACTCCTGGGTTCAAGAAATCCTCCTGCCACGATCTCCCAAAGTGCTGGGGTTATAAGAATGAGCCATTGTGATTGGCCCACTCTCCCTCTCCTTTCTTCCTTCCTTTCATCCCTCTTTTCTTCTCATGTAGATTTTGAGTATGTGTGCTCTTTATAAGTCAATGTGAAAAAATGGCAAGCAAAGTAGACATGCTCTTTGACATCACAAAATTACATTCTACTGGGCAGAACTGAAACAAGTAAACATAAATATAAAACAGAATGTGGAAAATTCTATAATGAAAATGTAGACAGCAACTTGAAAGAGTGTAACAGGGAATAACCAACGTAGTCAAGATGTAAGGTGATGGGCATGAATCTGGGAAAGTTTCCACAAGACAGCAATGTTTGAGCAGAGAAGTGAAGCAATAAGGAAGAAGAAATGCAACTCGAATCTGCACTGTATCTTAAAGAATTTTAAAATCTAAACGTTTCTGTTGAAATAATGGAGATTATTGATATCAGAAAGGCATTTGGGATAACTATATATAAATAAATAGGGATATGTAAAAGTAGGAATGTACTTACCTCTACACATAACTTTTATATGGGAAAAAAGAAGAGTTATCAGCTTTTAAGAATAAAGAGGCCAGAATAAAAGGGTAAGATGTACAGTGAGAAAAACTTTGAGGATATTTGTAATATATTCTAGAGATCTCTATCCCACCATACTAAAGCAAGTGGAAGATTTTTATTTCAGTCAAAAATTGAAGCAATTAGTAAAAGTGTGAAATCCATAATCATTTGTTGAGCTGCTTTTAAAAGTGTTTATCATCACATTTAGTAAATTTCACTATCGTAATTGACCATATTCTTCTCTCACACATGGCAGGAAGAAGCACACATGCTCCTTATTGATGCCACTAGAAGGCACATGCACTAAACCCCAGGAGCATAATTTAGCTTTAATGCATATATAGGAAAATCACTTTACTCATAACTATGCACAAGCATAATTACTGAACCAGGATGAAATGGCATGCAATTAAGTGGAATACCCAGGGATCACCCAGGGCAGAGTTACAGAATAGAAAAGACCGAAGGATACAGAGACATCTACTGTTTAGGGGATCTCAAAATCATCCAAGGACAATGTTCTTTTCCCATCTCTGTTGACTTCTCAGAGGACTCCAGAAAGGTGTCCTCATGGATTTAGATGAAGAACTACCACCTTCCCACACAATCCTCTATCCTCTCTATCCCAGTTACATCCAGATTCCCTCTAGTAGTATTTGCTACTTAATCTATTCCTTAATATATTACATTTATCCTTATAAGAATAAGAAAAAAATCACCTTAACAAAAATATGTGCTGCATTTGTTATGGGATTTCCAGCTTCTGATGTCTGTGTCTTAGCCATCACAGTAACAGGAAGTGGGGTATCAAGTCACCAAGACCTTAGAAATTTACACACTTACTTTGTCACTTTACGTAGGGTATTATAAGAGTAGTGATCATATGCCCCAGTTTTCCCAGAACAGTCTCAATTTTGTGCCTACTGCCTCCATGTAATTATTAATGGCATCCAATTTTATTTTAAAAGGTATACTGATTTAGATGATAAGTTGAATGATCACTCTATCAAAAATGATAGTGTAAGGATGGCATGCTAGGAGAGTTTGCCCTTAGAGGAAATCAGTGTTTTCAAGGGAATAACATTAATTTCTAATCAATGTGTTATGTATAGTTTCTCTGCAACTGCTTTTCAACAAATATGAATTTTACAATGGAAAGACATTGAATTAAAATGAGATGATCTCATAAATAATATGTAGTAAACAAAATTCCATACTTATTTTGGGAAAGTATATTGGTTCATTTTCACACTGCTGTAAAGAAATAGATGAGACTAGGTAATTTATAAAGAAAACAGGTTTAATGGACTCACAGTTCCACATGACTGGGGAGGCCTCAGGAAATTTACAATCATGGCGGAAGGCAAAGGAGAAGCAAGCACCTTCTTCACAAGGCAGCAGGAGAGAGAAGATAGTGTAAAGAAGGAACTGTCAAACATTTATAAAACCATTAGATCTCATGGGAACTCACTCACTATAATGAGAACAGCACGGGGAAACCATCCCCAAGATCCAGTCACCTCCCATAGGGTCCCTCCCTCAACACGTGGGGATTATGGGAATCACAATTCAAGCTGAGATTCTGGTGGGGACACAGAGCCCAACCATATCAGACAGTAGTAAAGTGTTCCCTAGCCACTTGAGAGACGAGTGCCATTCTTACTCTTGCAATTTCTTTGTCAAGATTTTAACCTGTATCAGGTCAATCTGGATCATTGTGCAAGTACATTGTTACACTGACTTTTCTATGCACTGGCTTATTTTCTTTCCAGGGTCAAAGACACTCTGATAGTATACTAATACATGACAAGGAAGGTGAATGATCTTATCTTAGGCAGGTTGTTAGTAAACCATACTGTTGTTTTCTGCAAAAAAAATGACACCTGAATGGACTTGCTGGAATACCTGGGTATGTGAAGCAAATAAACATAGAAGAGAAAAATATTATAGCCCACCTCACTAACTGCCTTTTTATACAGATTGCACTTAATTTTTGTCTCAGTATCCTTTAAAATGTTTTAAGTTCTGCATTAAAGTATATGTGAAGATATTGTTACTCATATAAAATTTTCCTTGAGAAGGAATACCATACTAGTGTAATTCTTTGCATAAAATAGAAATGAAGCACAAGCTGGACAAAAAATCACTAAATATACTTTCAAATCCATTCATTCTCTGTTGTGAAACCATATCTGCTGTCCTCTACTAAAAGCTGGTAAGGAGGTTTGGGAGAACTACAATCTTAGTAGTTGAGTCCAAAACTGTATTATATCAATTCAAAATGGAGATATGAGAGAAAAAAAAGAACATGCGATTTACTTAAGTAATATAGTATTAAAACCTAAGTTTGAGTTCCCCCAGAGGAATCAACGGATCAAATGGAAATGGAAAGAGTGAACTAAGATTCTGCTAAAACATAAGCCAAAAAAAGAATAAGACAAAAGCATAGCTAAAAACTCTCCTCATGGGGGGTAACATTTATTTCTAGATAAATACGCCATGCTCTTTGGATTTGGTTCCAATACCTATTTACGTAGATGGAAAAAGAGAACCAACCAAATGTCCCCCTTCGCCACTTCAAGGAATAACTGCTGGGAAGAAGCAATTACAGTCAAATTGCTTACACCTTAAACCCCAGGTGCTCTAGATGGATGGACAGTCCCCTACAGTGTGAAGCTGTAGCTCAGAGACTCAGGGGAGTGGCAAAAGGTAAAGCCTTGTGAGCTGTGTTTTGTAGTAGAGAAAGCAGAAAGATCTTCAAAGTTAGAAGACAAAATGCCTAGGGGAATGGATAAGAGCCTTGTTTCAACAACAAAAGCATACTTTTTAAAAAAAAAAAAACAACATGCATTTGTCAGGGTAAAATGAAAATACCTAAGAAAGAAAAGATATGGGAGGGGAGGGATATTATATAAATGAATAGGGTGACTCATTGCAAGTACCAGGTTTCCCAGTTGGACTGAGGGTTACATATTCAGGAAATGTTTATTGCGTAACTGGAATGCACAAGGCTCTATGAGGAGCCAGTGATGAGTCATACATAGGAGAGATGATGGTGTCTTCTCCAGTAAGTTTTTAGAAGAGAAAGGGTTGGCCAGCCCGTTAATAAACACCATGGGAACATGTATGTATTAGTTGGATGACTAGTTTAGGAAGAGAAATTGTCTTCAGCAAATAGTCAGTGGTTTGAGAACTCTGCCATCACACTTACTGAGTTTGGGTTCTTGGTTCTACCACTTAGTGGTTGTATGATCATAGGCAGGTGTTTAAAACTATGAAATGAAAATTCTAATGGTATGTATGATCTTCACATGATTATGGTGAGGATGAAATTAGATAGTGCATATAAAGTATCTAGTAACATGCTTAGCACAAATATTCAAATAGAAGTAGTTGTATTATTTGTCCTGACTCTATTCCTTTGTCCTGGCTTTGCTCTGCATCCTCTCAACAGTGCTGATTTTATCATCTGGAGATATGAAGTTAATAATAGCAAGCCATCTTACAGCACTCTGGTAATAACACCTTTCCGTGTTTGTAAAAGTGTACTGAGTGTCTGGAAAGGTAATAAAGGATGTACTACAAATTCTCTTTATGTTGTATATGTTCTGATAAATTATGTTATCAGTAAGGGAAACATAGATTTGCACATTAGATAAATTTTGGGGTAACAAATATTTCCCAATATTAGTTCTTATTAGATAGACGTTTTTCTCCACCAAGATCAACCCCATCCTTGAATTTTACAATAGGTTTTAGTTGTTTGAAAGGTTTATATGCAAATTTCTACTAAGGAAATCCCAAACCAGCTATGAGCTGGTATACCTTGCCCTTTAATTGATTTCCAGATAGAGAGCACTGCCCAGGGAGTCATGCAACACACACTTCTGTTGAGCCATTCTCCTTTATCTCGATTACCCTTGATGTGTTATCAGGAAACCCATAGTGCTCTCACTCTTCAGGGAATCATTTTTTCCTTTGGGTGGAGATGCTAGGGTTTTACAGATAACTCAGCTGGGGGTTTTCACGGCCATACCTCTTATAATTACAAACTGAGAAGCAAAACCTCTCTTGCAGCTAATATAATTCAGCATCACAAATTTTAGCAAGCTCCTATTTAGCATGAGTATATGCAACAATATAGTCTTTTAAATAAAGCACTATTTTTTTTTTGTTTGTCAACACTCTGTTTGATGCTCTGGATGATTTACTCAAGAGCAAACACTATCAGATACCTGAAGTTTCTCTGTACTACCTCAGGGGGTCTTCAAACCCCCGCCACCTCAGATCTCAGTACTTCAAAGAGTTGCCCCTGAAGCTATGTTTACAGCATAAGCTAAAAAACAAGGTCCTGCTTGCTTTCACACACCTTTTCGCCACGTTAAAAATCCTAGCTGCACCAAAATAACAACTCTTTCTACATCAGTTGGTGGTGGGTTTGGGGTTTGCTGCCATGCATTTTAACTTTTTTTAAATCACAAACTACAAGAAGCCAAGTGAAAAATAATCTAAGTGGACTTTTGCCAGAATTTATATCCAATACTTTTCTCTTGATAGGATATAGCTCCACCTTATGGCAGGAAGTTATTTAAAGTGGAGACTAGGATACGTAAGGCATAATGGTGGCATGCACTTTTTTCCCTCTAGAATCATGCTTTTCCTTTCACTTCAATTGCAACTGCAGTTCTATGTGCCAAAGAGGCAGGAAGTCAGTTCTTCCATTTTTCTTCCTTACGAGTCTGTAAAAGTCTTGCATTAAATCTAGTTAATGACTGCTTGGAGTACAAGGGTTGTTAAGGAGACAAAGGAAAGACAGGTTTGTAACACTTGCAAAAGGAAAAATCAGTTATGTTCTTTGATGTTCTGATTAATAGCATTGTATTAAGTTTGTCTGTGATACTTTTTACCTAGTTTCTCTGTTTATCTATTTTCTGTGTTTTAACCATCCTTCCTCTTTGTTCGGTGACAGTTTTTCACATTCTAGCTCCTGGAAACTAAGATTTACCTACTGCTGGTCTAAACAATGAGTCAAGTTTTCTTTCAGACTCTTGAAAATTCTACCATAAATATTTGCTCTTCTCATATTCAATCCCTTTACAGCTGTATCCTAGAGAAGGTGACAGTTAACGAATATTGTATTCCTTCAAGCTTTGTTACTGAAAATACTGGATATATTAGAAGCCTGTTTAACTCTCATAGGGAACTTCTGAAATTTCTTCACACAGTGCTTTATATATAAAATTTAGGAAAGGAGAAAGGAATTAACTTTTGTTGCCATCCTTTCCATGTGCCAGTAACTCTGCTAGGCAATGGAACATATTTTATTGGACTTGAACACATAGCTATCTTCTAAAATATTCACATTTCCAATTTACCAGTAACATGCATGTGGTTTTCCCAAAGTCAGGAAGCTGATAAATGTTTCATCTTGCTACAACGCTGCACAATGTTCTTTGGTTTTGTTTTTAAATCACACCAATTGGCTGAGCGTTTGAGAAATTAGTTGTGTGGCAGATAAACATTTAACATCTTTCAAATCCCACTCTCGATACTTACTTTGTTTGCATGTTTTCCCAGAACAATAAGAAATTAAAAGGAATCTTATCAGAACTGAATATATCTTACTCTAGCCAAAGAGTAAAGGTTTATAGAGCATCTTCTGTATGGTAGATACTATGTTAGATGTTTGGGGAATATAAAGAGAAAAAAGATATCACTCCTCTCCTTAGTGATACTAAAGAAATAATTCATTCAACACACACTGTGAAACAACTTTCATGTGTCTTGCAATGGAGAGAAGGCAAGGCTACGTCCGCAGGGGAAGGAAGATTTGTAAACAACTTCTAGTAAAATCACCAATAATTAGCGCAACCACAAGACAAAGGATTCAATACTTTATAACCAAGAGGAAGGGAAACAGGAGCTTTGAAAATGGTTCATTGGGAAAGTCTCACTGGATCTAGATCTTTAAGGTGAATTTCTCAGATACTTCATTTCAAATTATCCAGTATGAAGTAACACAGCTTTATTTCAAATATAAATTTACATTGAATTATATATGTGGAATTTTGTTATTTTCTGTGGTCACTACGCCAAAATGTCTAGATTAGAATAGCACACATTTTTGTCTTGTCAATTGTAAAAGGTCCAATAGCTTCTCTATGCTTTCTGCAAAGTTCCAGGGTGTTTACTATCATCTTCTGGTCAGGTTTGAATCTAAGCTCCTTCCTCTGCCTATGTACATCATTTCGGACTCTTTCTATCCTTTGCTTGCAGCTCCTTCAAAATACGGAATTCAGTCTTTTTCTTTATTTCTACTGTATAAATTACTTTCGTGAGGAATCTGTGAGGATAGCATGCACATTGGGGGTAGAAGATAGGTTTGGGGAAATTAGAATTAGATATTAAGATAATGATGATGAGGTGATAAACAGATGAAGATGATGATAGAAGTGCCTTAGCCTGTTTTATGTTATGATAACATAATACTGAAACTGGGGAATTTATAAAGAAAATAATTTTATTTGGCTAATGACGCTGTCCAAGATCAGGCAGCCCATCTGGTGAGGGTCGTGTATTGCTTCAACTGATTGCTCAAAGTGGAAAGACAAATGGGCACTGCAAAGAGACATACAGGAGAGGCTGGGCTCACTTTATAACAGCCTGTTCTCACAGGAAATATTCCGTTCCTGCAAGAGTGAAAACTCATTCCCATGAAAGGGCATTAATCTACTCATGAGGGATTCATCATATTACCCAAATACCTCCCATTAGGCCTCACCACCCAACACTGCCATACTGGGTGTATTAGTCTATTTCCATACTGCTATAAAGAACTGCCCAAGACTGGGTAATTTGTAAAGAAAAGAGATTTAATTGTCTCACAGTTCTACATGGCTCAGGAGGCCTCAGGAAACTTAAAATCAAGGCAGAAGTTGAAGTGGAAGCAAGACACCTTCTTCACAAGGTGGCAGGAAGGGGAAGTGCCCAGGAGAGGGGGTAAGAACCCCTTATAAAACCATCAGATCTCATGAGAACTCACTCACTATCATGAGAGCAACATGGGAAAACTGCCCCCATGATTCAATTCCCTCCACCTGGTCTCTCCCTTAATACATGGGGATTATGGGGATTACAATTCAAAGTGAGATTTGTAGGCCAGGCACGGTAATCCCAGCTCTTTGGGAAGCCAAGGCAGGTGGATTGCTTGAAGTCAGGAGGTCTAGACCAGCCTGGCCAACGTGCTAAAACCTTGTATCTACTAAATACAAAAATTACGTACAAAAATTAGCCAGGCATGATGGTGGGCACTTGTAGTCCCAGCTACTTGGGACACTGAGGCAGGAGAATCTCTGGAACCTGAGAAACAGAGAGATTTTGGGTGGGAACACAGCCAAACCATGTCATTGGGAATCAAATTTCAATATGAGTTTTGGAAGGAACACACTCAAACCATAGCATTCTGCCTCTGGCCCCCTGAAACCCATGCTATTCTCACGTATAAAATACAATCATCCAATCTCAATTGTTCCAAAAGTCCTAACTTTCTTTACCACCAACTTAAAAGTCAAAAGTCTCATTTGAGACTTAAGGTAAGTTCCTTCAAGCTGTAAGAATGCAAAATCATAAATCAAGTTATCTATTTCCAAGATACAATTGATAGACATTGGGCAAACATTCCCATTCCAAATGAGAAAATGGGCAAAAAAAAAAAAAAAGAGTGCCCAGTGCAAAGCAATTTCAGAACCCAGCGGGTCAGACATTAAATCTTAAAGCTCCGAAATACTCCACATGCCACCTCCTGGATACAGTGGGTTGGAAGCTTGCCCACCAAGGCCTCAGGTAGCTTCACCTCTATGGCTCTGCTGAGTGCAGCCCACATGGTTGCTCACTGGTTGGAGCCCAGTCTCAGACAGGCATTGCATGTTGCTAGCGGTGTAACCGTTCCGAGGTCCAGAGGGTGGCAACCCCACTCCCACAGCTGCATTAGGCACTCCAGTGACTATTCTCTGTGGCAGCTCCCCCTCTGAGGCAGGTTTCTGCCTGCTCCTAGGCAGTTTGGTACATCCTTTGATGAAGGCTGCCATGCCTCCATGACTCTTGCATTATATAGGCCTGACAAATCAGCACCATGTGGATGTGGACACTCCACAGGCCTACTGCCTGCATCCTCTGAAGCAGCCTCCTTGAGCTATGGCTGAAGTGACCAGAGTACCAAAATGCAGGAGTCACGTTCCCAAGGCAACTCTAGACAGTGAGCTGGTGGAGATTACCCCAGGCCTGTCTCTGGAAACCATTCTCCCCTCTGAGGCCTGTGGGCCTTTTTCACTATGTCCTGATGCACACAGCACTGACTCGCTTTTGTTCATGCTTCTTTTGTTCTCTTTATCAAGGGGTCCTTGGGCAGCGACACACTTAGCACTCTCTCCCAAATACAGCTTTTTGTTCTTTACGTAGTCAGGCTGCAAATTTTCCAAAATTTTCCACTCTGCTTCCCTTTTAATTATAAATTCTGTCTTTATTCTTTTGCTCTCAAATCTCAGCACAAGTGGCCAAAAGTAACTATGCAACTCCTTCTATATTTTGCTGAGAAATTTATTCTGCCAAAAATCTTAGTTCATTACTCTTAAGTCCTGCCTTCCATAAAGCCCAAGGCCATGGACACAATGCAACCAAGTTTTTCGTACATGTATAACAAGTGTACTTGTGCACATCAACTTCCCAATAAGCTACTCCTCATTTTTATTTGAGTCCTCATCCGCATGGCCTTTAGTCACCAAATTTCTATGTGCATTTGGTCATGACTATTTAACCAATCTCTAAAAAGTTCCAAACTTTCCCTAGTCTTCTCATCTCCTGTGCCCTCACCATAATTGCCTTTCATGCTCTGTGCATAGCAGTACAGGTCTTTTCTGACCTGTTCCTCCAGATTCTTCAAGCCACTACCCATTACCCAGTTCCAAAGTCACGTTCACATTTCCAGCTATCTGTATAGCAACACCTCATACCTCCGTACCAGTTTTCCATCTTAGTTTGTTTAGTGTTGCGATAACAGAACACCTAAGACTGAGTAATTTATTTTAAAAATAAGGTATTTGATTTCTGATTCTGGAACCTGGGAAGCCAAAGATCGGGCAGCCCATCTGGTGAGGGTCTTGTCCTTCAATTCATGGTGGAAAGCAGAAGGGCAAGTGGGCACATGCAAAGAGATACATACAAGAGGTTGGGCTTGCTTGTAACAACCCACTCTACTGGAAACCAATCCACTCCTGCATGAGTGACAACTTACTCCCATGAAAGAGCGTTAATTAATTCATGAGAGATTTTCCCCCATGACCCAAACACCTCCTACTAGGTTCTGTCTCCCAACACTGCCATACTGGGATTCAAATTTCAACCTGAATTTCAGAGGAGACACACTCAAAGCACAGCAGATGATAGATAGATAGATAGATAGATAGATAGATAGATAGATAGATAGATAGATAGATAGATGATAGAAAGATTCACAAAAATGCAAAAATTCTTTAAAGTGAATAGTAGATATTTTGTAATCAAAACTTTTCTGGGCCATTTTCAAAACACATCCTCTTGCTTCCTGCCAAATCGCTCAGACTTTCTTCCCACTACTTTCCTCATCACCCACAGGAACTCCAAATTCTTCTTTGCCTTTTTGCAGAAAAAATATGGCAATTACTCCAAACTCAGCACAGTCTATCTTTACAAATTCTTCCTTATCAAAGATTCTCAAAAGAACAAAAGAGTCTTTATTTTACCATGAACCACTAGCTTTATAAGGCAGCCATGGTAGGAGTATTTTCCTCAATTATATATAAAGTGGTCACCATAGTGCGTAATATTCCCTAATTTCTTAGTAAGCGGTAGACATAAATTGATAAAAATTTAGCAAGATAATCAAATTGTGTAAGAATTATGATGATAATGGACATAAAATTTATCTTATACATTATGTCATAGGCTTATAATTTTAATTGTATTCACCAGACAACTAATTTATTTAGCTTAGTGTTTTTAATGACTTATGATATTAATATAGCACTTTAATTATGCAGTTAAACATCTTCATTCCAAAAGTGATACATAAACTGAGAGTGATTACTTGCTAGACACAGTACGATAATAGCCCTTCAAAATTATCGACAGGATAAATATTTTCATGTTGATAAATGCAATTAGTGAAATAATTATCTATTAAATATCTATCCATCTATGTAATATAGAGGAGAACTAAAAAAGTATATAAAGTTTATCTTTTACTTAAAAAAACAAGTAAACATTAGGAGGACACATTGTTTCTCATCTCTGCTGTTTTTTTTTTTTAAATCCTTGTTAACATCTTTATTTTCTTCCTGTCTTATCTCCTAACATTTATATCGTACAAACTTAATTCATGGTTTGGCATCCAAGTTCAAGGTCAGGTCTACTTTTGATGTATTATTTATTATTCCACATATGTTGTTTATTCCATTTTCTTAACGACTATAACCCTGATTTACGATGAAATTTGGTACTCAATCAAAAAAAAAGTTCTATATACTTTCATTGTTTTGTTATAACTAGTAAGTAGACTCTGAGCATTTTACTTTTCTGCTACCTCTACAGTACATGTGTTGTTTAGCCTTGTGACTGACAACTAAACAGTACTAAATGCATAACAGTGTATGTATTTTATATACAAAATTTTAAAAATAACAACAGCTTTTAAAAATATCAATTTAGAGAACAGAAGAGAGCTTTTTTTTTTGCCCCCCCAATATATCCCACAATATTTGGAGAAGGCATCTGCTAAAGCACAGGACTGACCTGCAATAAATTCTTAATGCCTATTTATTGATTTTGACTGATACTTAGAATCTGTCATAGCAGCCAGACATCTCCATGATGTTCTGCCTATATAACCTCCGAGGATCATTTTGCTGAATGCCTGAAGAAGTTATTCCCAGGATACAGCACTCCAGATAAAATCTTTAGTATGTTAGCATCATTTTTAAAATTTCAAATCATGAAAGTAAAGTAAGTTTTTAAAAAACCCATAAACAAATAAGCTTAACAATTCACTTCCACATCATGCTATTTTTTAATTTGAGAAAACATTTATTTTGCACAGTGTTTCAGTTAAATGAGTGGATGAGAGAGACAAAAACTGGATGAATTTTAGCTTGTAGTTTACATTTAAGAAAAGCCTTAGAAAATAATCTATTTAGGTAATAGATTAGTCAATAATCTACTAAGTATTGCATACTATATGTAATGTGGTAAATACTTGACTATTCACATTAATCAAAGGCAGACCATTAGAATCAGTTTACTACGGTTTGGAATATATGTTGATTCTTGTGTTCAAGTTTCTCAACCTCAGCACTACTGACATTTGGACTAGATATTCTTCCTTGTGGGAGGCTGTCTGTCACATGGTACGATGTTTAGCAGCATCCCTGGTGTCTACCTACTAAATGCTAGTAGCATATCCCTTAGATGTGACAACCAAAAAGGCTTCCAAACATTGCCCAGTATTTCCTAGAAGGAATTTGGGGAACAGATCACCTCTGGCTGAGAACCACTGATACATATGAATATGTTTGTTTTGTTTTATAATTTAAATATTTACATTTCTCTTCAAAGGATAAAGTCATTCTGAAGACCTGACTGACACAAGCTGACTATTTTTCATACCTTACTAATGTAACCCAAATAAAACTGGACAGTTTAGATGGTTGCAAATTAAACAAGTTCCATTTCCCACAAACCTTGTAGAGAACTGTAAATATTTACTGAAGGTGTTTAAAGGACAATAATTAAAGATTACTTAAAGGCTTTTAGGATGAATAATGATGTTAATACAGTAGATTTTGAGATATTTGCCTCTTGCTTGGCTAAGCTCTATTTAGGAATTTTGAGGAACCATGTTGTTCTCTTAACGTATCGAAAGTTAGCCTCTCCCGGCTTCAAGATCCTAACACAGTTGCATAATGCGAGTATAACTCCAAAATGGTTATAGGTTCTAGCTATGGGGAAGACTAAAATTATTAGCCATTGCAAGCTTAATAAAGTAAATGTATTTGAAATCTGTTCTTACGAAAAGACACTGTTCTGCATCAAGTCATTTACTCTATATATCTCCCAGTTACAATTCCATCTAAATGCATTCAACATGCAGTTTTCTAGAACTTAAAAAATGGTAATCCACCAATATTTTAAAAATAAAGACCCAATGGTTAATTTAATATGCCTTCTGAGTTTTAATATCTAATTGAACAATTGAAGGTTTGGTCTGTCATTGTAATTCTTTATATGAAGTGCAAGGAGATTTTAGACCTCACTATTGAAGTATTGATTACTGAACTCTTTTTAATCTCGCTGAAAAAACAGCTCTTTTCAGGACTCTTTAGAGCTTTGATTAACTTTACATCTGCCTTTGATTCTATGGATACGTTTTTTAAGTTCTGTGAGTTAAAGATAAGTCTCCAATTATTAATATGCTTGCAAAATCTACATCCATGGTATCATTGCTAGAATCAAGCAAGACAGTAATTTAAATGCATAAAAAGAAAATGAGTTTTGAACCTTCTTTTTATTTTTATCTAGATATTTTTATATTCTTTTTAAAGAAATTGGATCCTTGTCTACTTGTAACAGTAAAGAGGAAAATAATTACCCTTCTCTATAATAAGGTCATTGTTTTATCATCATGGATCAAGATAAATCTTAGAAGAATTATAAACCCAATAGTTCCTATCAAGAAGAGGCCATTAACATTAATCGTGATGACATAGGTACCTATTATTTTAGTAGGGCTAAATAATTCTCTAATCTATAAGTGGCTAATATTAACTAATTCCATGCATCAGGGCACTTTGTTCTGTTTTTGTCAATAATATTTTGAATTTTGTCAATAACATAAACATATCAAGAGGCAACTGTCTTTTAAATTACACCACCTATGAGACTATTATACAGTTTTTATTAATAATTCTGGTGGAAAACTGGCATCATTTGCTCCGATATTTCTTTATAATAGAATAAATCATGCCATTTGCTTACCTTGTTTCCAAAAGAGTAGTGTTAATTTTAATCAATAGTATTGAATATTATTAGTATTAGCAATTATAGCAATTAGTATTTACTGAGCCATTGCTATCTGCCAGACACACTTCTGTGTTCAGCTTGTTTAGATTCAAAGCAATCTTTTCAGATGAGTATTATCCGGGGATTATCAACCCCAGAGATGAACAAAGACAACAGAAGGTTTAAGTACAAAACTGCCCAAGATCATACATACAGCTGATAAGTGGCAGAACTATGATTGCGAACTCAGACAGCTGACTACCAAACCACTGCACTTACTCATCACCACATTATGCTGTCTGAGCTTGAGGCTCTCACCAACAAATATATAATTCAATCATATAATAGCTAATGTTTATAAAAAACTAAGTTTAGGGAAGTAAATGTAAATGCTACCTACCTACTCTCTTCTGCCTAAACAACGTTGTTTCTTTGAGTCAAATCAGAACAGCAAGAGGCCTCATTTTATTGGTTTGTTTGCTTGTTTGTTTTTTGAGACAGAGTCTCACTCTGTTGTCCAGGCTAGAGTGCAGTGGCGCGATCTCAGCTCACTGCAACCTCCGCTTCCTGGGTTCAAGCAATTCTCCTACCTCAGTCTCCCGCGTAGGAGGATTACAGGTGTGTGCCACCACACCCAGCTAGTTTTTGTGTTTTTAGTAGAGACGGGGTTTCTCCATGTTGGCCAGGCTGATCTTGAACTCCTGATGTCAGGTGATCTGCCCGCCTTGGCCTCCCAAAGTGCTGGGATTACAGGCGTAAGCCACCACACCCAGCCCATTTTATTATATTTTTAAGAGGGACTATCTCAAGAACATAGGATTTCATTCATCATAATTTTTGTTCATCACTGACTATCATCATTAGGCATGGCTCATTTATTGTGAGTTACTAAGTTGATTACTGTTTATAATGTGGTGAGGACCCAAAAATCAACTACTCACTAGGCCCTTGATAAAAACCCAGATGTAATTTTTAAAAGCTAAAATGTAATAAGACCTTAACTTTTATTAATGTTTTTTGCACTTTCATTGTTACAGATTTTTAAAAATTCAGGTATACATTATTTACAGTAAAATGCGTAAGTTGAGGTTGATTAAGTTTGGAAACATGCATATAGCTGTGAAATCCATGTGATCAAAGCACAGGATATTTGAACGAGTCTCTCTGTCTCTTACCCAGTCAATTCTATTCTCCACCACAGAAACTACTTACATGATTTCTATCACAATTGCTTAACTTTGATTATATCTAAAACTTCACAAATATGTACTCTTTGTATATAGCTTATACATATAAATATACATATAATGCTAAATATATGTAGCAATAAATATTATTGTGAGGTTTTTGTGGACAAAAATGTTATTTATTATGAATAATTAACTACCTATATAATTGTTTGTGGTTAACCTGTTATGAAAGAGCCAAAGGTCTGGTTACACCACATACTCCACAATGTTTCTGTATTAGTCCATTTTCATATTGCTATAAAGAGCTACCTGAAACTGGATAATTCATGAAGTAAGTTAGTTTAATTGGCTCACAGTTCTTCAGGCTTAACAGGAAGCATGACTGGGAGGCCTCAGGAAACTTACAATCACAGTAGAAGGTGAGGAGAAGCAAGGATGTCTTATCGTGGCAGAGCAGGGGGGAGAGAGAGAGAGAGAGAGAGGAGGGCGGGAGGGGGGTGAGAGAGAGAGAGACAGAGAGAGAGAGAGAGAGAGAGAAGAGGGAAGTGCCACACACCTTTACACCATCAGATCTCGTGAGAACTTACTATCACGAGATTACCAGGGGGGAAATCCTCCCCCATGATTCAATCACCTCCCACTAAGCCCCTCCAACATGAGATTTGGGAAAGGACACAAATCCAAACTGTATCAGTTTGGTACTGCCAATCTTTTCAATTGTAGCCAGCCTGTTAGATGTACAGTGGTATCTAACTGTGGTTTAAATTTGCATTTCTCTGATAATTAATAATGTCAACCATTTTTATGAGCTTACTAACCATATGTACCTCTATTTTCTGAAGTATGGATTCAAGTATTCTCCATTCTTTTAATTAAATTTTTGTCTTAATTGTAGATGTAACTGGAAGAAAGAATACAGAAATCCAGCCAGGTGTGGTGGCTCACGTCTGTAATCCCAGCACTTTGGGAGGCTGAAGCAGGAGAATCATGAGGTCAGGAGATAGAGACCATCTTGGCTAACACGGTGAAACCCCGTCTCTACTAAAAAAATACAAAAAAAAATTACCCAGCTACT
Organism: Macaca fascicularis; assembly: GCF_037993035.2. NCBI lineage: Eukaryota > Metazoa > Chordata > Mammalia > Primates > Cercopithecidae > Macaca > Macaca fascicularis. The sequence continues at coordinate 103,958,759 of NC_088389.1, read as the reverse complement.
TGGAAGGCTGGGGCAGGAGACTGGCATGAACCCAGGAGGCAGAGCTTGCAGTGAGCTGAGTTCGCGCCACTGCACTCCAGCCAGGGCAACAGAGTGAGACTCCATCTCAAAAAAAAATAATAATAATAATACAGAAATCCCATATATCCTCTACAGTTTCTCCCAGTGGAAAATTATGGCACATCTTGCAAAACTATGGCACAATATCACAATCAAGATACTGATGTGGATACAGTCAAGATACTGCGCATTTTCATCACTACAAAGGTCTGCGACATTTCCCATTATGGTCACATCCACTTCTTTTTCTCCCCAACATCCTCCTTAAACCCTGTAGGCCACTAATCGCCTCTTCATTACTGTACTTTTGTTATTTCGAGAATGTTGTATAAATAGGATCACACAACAGGCAACCTTTTGTTTTTGGCGTCTTCAATTAGCATAATTTTCTGGAGATTCGTCTGTATGATTGCATGTATCAACAGTACATTCCTTTTTATTGCTGAGTAATATTTCATGCTATGAAGGCGCTATAGTTAATTTAATCATTCATCTATTATGGACATTTGAGTTGTTTCTACTATATGAGTTACTACAAATAACGGGGTTATAAATACTCATACAAAGTTTTTGGTGTGAGTATATGTTTTCATTTTTCTGGGACAAATGCCCAGGAGTGGTATTGTTGGGTTATACGGTACTTTCATATTTAGATTTTTCTTTAAACTGCAAAACAGTTTTTTTTGAGTGAGAATACCATTTACATTTCTACCACCAATATGGAAGTGATCCAGTTCCTTTTTTTCTCCAGCATTTGTTGTCACTATTCATAATTTTACCCATGTTGATAGGTATGTAGTGATATCTCATTATGGTTTTAATAGACATTTCCTTAATAACTAGTGATGTCGACAATCTTTTCACATATTTGTTTGCCATCTGTATGCACTCTTATTTGAAATGTCCCTGTATATCTTTTAACCACATTCTAATTGGATTCTTTGCTTTTTAATTGTGAGTTTAGAGTGTTCTTTTTGTATTCTAGATACTAGTCCTTTGCAAATATTTTCTCCCATTCTATATCTTGTCTTTTTATTATATTAACTGGGTCTTTTACAGATCAAAATCATTCAAATTTCACATAGTTAAACTTAGCAAGTTTTAAAGTGAATCCTACTTTTAGTGTCAAATCTATAAATTATTTGGCCCCAAATCGTAAAAATTTTCCTCTGTTGTTTTTTCTCAAGAGTTCTATGATTGAAATTATATATTTTAGTCAGTGGCCTATTTAGTTAGATTTTGCATAAGATATAACAGTTAGGTCAAGGTTTATAATTTTATTTTTGCCCGTAGATATGCAATTGCTCCAGTACTAACTGTTGAAAAGGCTATATTTCCTGTACTGAACTGCTTTTGCAACTCAGTCAGAAATCATACATATGTTGTGCATATATGTGTGGGTCTATTCTGGATTCTTTACTGTGTTCTATTGAACTATGTGTGTATCCCTCCAGCAATATCACAAAATTCTGATTATAGATATATAATTTTGATATATTTTTTCAACTTATTCTGTTTCAAAATTGTTTTTAGCTATTCTAGTTTCATATAAATTTTAAGAGTTCTATCTATATTTACAAAATTATCTCCCTGAAATTTTGATAAGTATTTTAAACCTGTACATCAAATTAGGAAATACTTACATCTTTACTACATTAAGTCTTCCAATCCATGAACATGATTTATCTATTCATTTACTTATCTCTTTGATTTCTTTCATCATCATTGTGTTATTTTCAGCAGACTAGTAGTATAGAGGTTTGGTTACATTTACTCCTAAGTATTTTTTTCAGTAATTATAAATGAAACTGTAGTATTAACGTTGGTGCCTACGTGGTTATGGTCAGTATATATACAAATAATTGATTAATGTATGTTTATCTCATGTCCTACAAACTCGATGAATTCATGTATTAGATCTGAAAGATCTTTTATAGGCTTCCTTGGAATTTTCTATGTAGACAAATATGTCATCTGCAAATAGAGACAGTTGTACTTACTTCTTTTCTGTATTTACTTCTCTTCTCTGTTTAAAACTTCCAACTTGATGTTAAATAAGAGTGGTGAGAGCAGACATGCTTGTCTTTTTCTGGTCATAGGAGAAATGCATTTGATTTTTCACTATTAAGTATAATACTAGCTGTGGGTTTTCTGGATATGTTCTTTATCAAATTAAGGAATTTTAACTCTATTCCAATTTTTCTGTGCATTTTTATAACATATGGGTATTGAATTTTGTCAAGTGCTGTTAATACATTGATTGATGTGATAATAAGATTGTTCTTGAGCCTCTTATTGAATCAGCTTTATATCCCTTTAACAACCCCACTTGGTCATATTATATAATCTTTTTATATGTTGTTGAAATCTATTTACTAATATTTTGCTAATAATTTTATATTTATATTCAGGAAGGATATATGCCTGTAATTTTATTTCATACTGTATTTGCTTGGTTTTAGAATCAGACTAATAATAGCTGTATTAGTCCATTCTCATGCTACTAATGAAGACAGACCCGAGAATGGATAATTTACAAAGGAAAGAGGTTTAAAGAACTAGCAGTTCCATGTGGCTGGGAAGGCCTCCCAATCATGGCAGAAGATGAAGGAAGAGTAAAGAGCTTTGTCTTACATGGTGGGAGGCAAGGGACATTTGCAGGGAAATTCCCTTTTATAAAACCATCAGATCTTGTGAGACTTACTCACTATCACAAGAACAGGAAAACCTGCTCTCATAATTCAGCTGCCTCCCTCCAGATCCCTCCCATGACACCTGAGGATTATTACAATTCAAGGTGAGATTTGGGTGTGGACACAGAGCTAAACCATATCATTCTGCCTCCAGTCCCTCCCAAATATCATGTCCTCACATTTCAAAACCAGTCATGCCTTCCAACAGTCCCCCAAAGTCTCAACTCATTCCAGCATTAACCCAAAACTGCAAGTCCAAGTCTCTTCTGAGACAAGGCAAGTCCCTTCCACCTATGAGCCTGTAAAATCAAAACCAAGTTAACTACTTCCTAGATACAATGGAGGTAAAGGCATTGGGTAAATATGCCCATTCCAAATGGGAGAAATTGGCCAAAACAAAGGGGCTACAGGTCCCATGCAAGTCCAAATTCCAGCAAGGCAGTCAAACCTCAAAGCTCCAAAATGATCTTCTTTGACTTCATGTCTCATATCTAGCTCACACTGATGCAAGAGGTGGGTTCCCATGGTCTTGGGCAGTTATGCCTCTGTGGCTTTGCAGGGTGCAGCCCCCTTCCTGAGTGCTTTCACAGGCTGGCATTGTCTGTGGTGCCAGCTGTCTGTCGGTCTACCATTCTGATATCTGGAGGATGGTGGTCCTCTCACCGCTCCACTAGACAGTGCCCCAGTGGGGACTCTGTGTAGAGGCTGGCACCCAACTGTTCCCTTCTGTACTTCCCAAACAGAGGTTCTCCATGAGGGCTCTGCCCTTGCAGCACACCTCTGCCTGGACATGCAGGCATTTCCATACATCCTTTGAAATCTAGGCAGAGGTTCCCAAACTTCAATTCTTGACTTCTCTGCATTTGCAGGCCTAGCACCACGTGTAAGTCACCAAAGCATGGAGCTTGCGACTTCTGAAGCAATGGCCTGAGCTCTATGTTGGCCCCTTTTTAGCCACAGATGGGGTGCAAGTCAACAAATCTCAAGACTGCATAAAGCAGAAAAGCTCTGTGCCCAATCCACAAAAACATTGTTTCCTCCTGGGCCTCCAGACCTGTGATGGAAGGAGCTTCCATGAAGACCTCTGATATGCCCTGGAGACATTTTTCCCCATTGTCTTGGCAATTAGCATTTGGCTTCTCAATACTTATGCAAATTTCTGCAGCTGGCTTGAATTTCTCCTCCGAAAATTGGGTTTTCCTTTCTATCTCATTGTCAGTCTGCAAATTTTCTGAAGGTTTATGCTCTGCTTTCCTTTTAAACATAAGTTCCAATTCCAAACCATGTCTTTGGGAATACATAAAACTGAATGCTTTTAACAGTACACACGTCACATCTTGAATATTTCATTGCTTAGAAATTTCTTCCACCAGATGCTCTAAATTATCTCTCTCAAGTTCAAAGTTCCACAAATCTCTAGGGCATGGGCAAAGTGATACCAGTCTCTTTGCTAAAGCATAACAAGAGTCACCTTTGCTGCAGTTCTCAACAAGTTCCTCATCTCTACCTGAGACCACCTCAGCCTGGAATTTATTGTTCATATCACTCAACATTTTGGTCAAAGCCATTCAACAAGTCTCCACAAAGTTCCAAACTTTCCCACATCTTCCTGTCTTCTGAGTCCTCCAAGTCTCTAGGAAGTTCCAAACTTACCCACAGTTTTCTATCTTCTTCTGAGCTCTCCAAACTGTTCCAACTTCTGCTTGTTACCCAGTTCCACATTTTCAGGTATCTTTATAGCAACTCCCCACTACCCAGTACCAATTTACTGTATTAGACCATTCTCATGCTATTAATAAAGGCATACCTGAGACTGGGTAATTTATAAAGGAAAGAAATAATAAACTCACAATTCCACATGGCTCGGGAGGCCTCACAATCATGGCAGAAGATGAAGGAAGAGCAAAGAGATGTCTTACATGGCGGCTGACCTGAGACATGTGCAGGGGGATTCCCCTTTATAAAACCATCAGATTTCATGAGACATATACTGTATCACAAGAACAGCATGGGAAAAACCCACATCCATAATTTACCTCCCACTGGGTCCCTCCCATGACACATGGGCATTATTGCAATTCAAAGTGAGAGTTGGGTAATCCCAGAACTTTGGGAGGCTGGGGCAGGCAGATCATGAGATCAAGAAATCAAGACCATCCTGGACAATATGGTGAAATCCCATCTTTACTAAAAATACAAAAATTAGCCAGTCGTAGTGGTGGGTGCCTGTAGTCCCAGCTACTTGGGAAATTGAGGCAGGAGAATCGCTTGAACTGGAGAGGCAGAGGTTGCAGTGAGACAAGATTGCACCACTGCACACCAGCCTGGCAACAGAGCGTGACTCCACCTCAAGAAAAAAAAAAGTGAGATTTGTGTGTGGACAGAGTTAACCACATCAATAGTCTCATAAAATAAATAGGTAAGTGTTCACTCTTCTTTTCTGAAAGATATTGTGTAAAAATGATGTTGTTTTAAAAAAATTTTGACAGAATTTCCAATGTAACCATGTTGGTTTGGAGGTTTCTTTTTGAAAATTATTAATGACAAATTTTGACAATTTTATTTATCTTTTCAAAGAACCAATTTTTTGTTTGATTTTCCCTATTCTGTTTTCCATTTTATTGATTTCTGTTGTTTATTATTGTCTTCATTCTGCTTACTTTAGGATATTTTTTCCCCTTCTAGGTTCTTGAGGTAGGAGCTTACTTTAGGATATTTTTTCCCCTTCTAGGTTCTTGAGGTAGGAGCTTTCAAACTTTTCCTTTTTTCCCATGTATGCATTTAGGACTATAATTTTGCCTTTTAGCACAACTTTAGCTGTGTTCCACAAATTTTGTTACATTGTATTTTCATTTTCATTCAATTCAATGAATTTTTTAAATTCTCTTGACTTTTTTTGACCTCATGCATTATTTATAAATGTGTTACCAAGTGTTTGGAAACTTTTCTTTGATCTTTCTGTTATTGATTTGTATTTTGATTCCATTGTATCAGAGAATACACTCTGTATAAATTCAATTGTTTTACAAGTTGTTGAGGTTGGTTTTATGACTCCGAGTATGGTTTATTTTGGTACAGGTATGATTTGAAAATAATGTGTAGTTGGCTGGGTGTGGTGGCTCATGCTTGTAATCCCAGCACTTTGGGAGGCCAAGGTGGGTGGATCACCTGAGGTCAGGAGTTCAAGACCGACTTGGTCAAAATGGTAAAACCTCATCTCTACTAAAAATACAAAAGTCAGCCAGGCGTAGTGGCAGGTGCCTACAGTCCCAGCTACTCAGGAGGCTGAGGCAGGAGAATCACTTGAACCCGGGAAGTGGAGCCTGCAATGAGTCGAGATTGTGCCACTGCACTCCAGTCAGGGCAACAGTGACTGTCCATCTCAAAAAAAAAAGAAAAAAGAAAATAGAGTGTTCCATAAATGTTAGTTACGTTTTATTGGTTGAGCTCTTCTATCTTTGTTGAAATTCTCTTTATTCCATGAATTGCTGAGACAGTAGTGTTCATGTCTCTAACTATAACTATTATGTGTCTCTTTCTCCTTTCAGTTTGATCAGTTTTTGCTTCACATATTTTACTGATCTGTCTTTTGGTGTACATACATTCAGAATTTCTGTCTTTTGGTGAATTTAAACTTTTCTCATTATTAATCTCCTCTATCTTTAATAATTTTCTCTGAAGTCTACTTCATATAATATTAATATACTCTCTTTCCTTTTATTGAAATTTTTGTAAGATATTTTCAATTCTTTTACTTTCAACAGCTTATATTGATATATTTGAAGTTAATTTCTTATAGGCAGCATTTAGTTAGGTTGTATTTGTAAATACCCTCTGTTAATCTGTCTTTTGATTGCTGTGTTTATACTATTTAAATTTAATATAATTATTGATACTTTAGAGTCAAATCAGCTATTTTATTTTTGTTTTCTGTTTGTTCTGCTTTTCATTTATGTCTTTTCTTCCCTTTCTGTGGAAACTCACAACACATATAAAACATATAAATCATCATATAAAACATCTTTTACAATTTCCCTTTTCTTTCTCTATAGTGTTTTGACTGTGTCTCTTTGTATAGTTATTAGTGGTTGCACTAGTTATTATGTTGTTACATATCTGTAACTTACCACAGTCTACTTGTGTTCTCATTTTACCAGTCCTAGTGAAGTAGAGAAGGATTACTTCCCTTTACATCTCTTTATTCTCCCCCATTTATAATTATCTTAGGTATTTCTTCTACAAATATTTAGAACATTTGGTGTTTTAATTTTTGCTTCAACCATCAAGTATAATTTAGAACACTCAAGAGAAGAACCTATTGTATTTACCCATATTTTTGTTTACTGTATTGGTCTTTCTTCCTGATGTCACAAGCTTTATTCTTTCGTTATTTCCTTTACTTTTAGAAATTTTATTTAGCCATTCCTGTAGGGTGAATCTCCTGGCAACACATTTTCTTACGTTTCCTTCATCTAGGAATGTGTTGATTTCTCCTTTATTTCTGAAGGGTATTTTCTCTAGGTATAGAATCTCAATTTTTATTTTTTATGTTGAGATGCCTGTGTTTATATTATTGAGTCTTAAGAGTTCTTTTTATATTCTGGTTACACATTCTCTATCAGATATATCAAATATTTTCTCACAATCTATGACTTACTTTTTAAAACTATCTTAATGGCAATTTTTTGAAGAACAAAGTATTTTGCATTTGCTTCTTTTATTATTTGGGCTTTCTATTGAAGTCCAATAAATTATTACCACTCTAAGCCCATGAAGATTTTTTTCTAGAATATTTTAAACTTTCCTTTAGGTTTAGATATCATATACCTCACGTATATGAGATTTTTTTTTTAGTGTACGAGTGAAATTGAGGTTGAGGTTCTATATTTTCTTTATTCCTGTCTACTTGATTCATCACCATTTGCTCAAGTTGTTTTCCTTTTCCTGTTGAATTGTTTTAGGGCCCAAACCAAAAAATAATTTGACTTTGTATGTGTGAATCTATTTCAGGATCCACAATTGTTTTCAATTGATCTATTCACCTATCGTGTTGCTAGTGTCAAACTCCTGATTTCCATAGCTTTATAATATGTATGGCAGTCAGGCAGGGTAAGTCCTCCAACTGTTGTAAGACATTTTCATTTTGATATATATTTGGACACAGCAAATTGCCTTTTTTTAAAGCCAAATATAATTTTGGTTAGGATTGTGTTGAATATAAAGATAGATTTGTGGGGAATTTACATTTTAATAACTTTAATAATACTGAGCCTTATAATCCATAAATATAGCATCTCTTTTATTTTCTTACCAATTGCTTATTGTTGTTGGTTAGAAATACAATTGATCTTTGTATATTTTCTTTGCATCCTGTGACACTCCAAAGTTCACTTCTTTATTCTTTACTTTTTTTACAAAAAATAATAGAAAATAATTTTAATTATACACATATGCATGGAGTCCCACAAAGACATGAGACCTCTCCTTATAACTTTATAGGCATATGTTATATCATCTTCAAATAGATTTTTTTTTATTCTTTTCTAAAATGTATTTTTTTTTTTTTTTTACTTACTACATTAATGTTAACTAGAAGTGGTAGAAATGTACATCTTTATCTTTTCCCTATTTTGGGATATAATGCTCATTCCTTCTTCATAACTAAAATATTTAATGTTGATTTCTGGCAGACTTTATTTGCCTAGAAGAAAAAAGTTTTCTTTTGTCCCTAGTTTGTGGAGCATTTTTATTATGAACAGGTACTGAATTTTTAAGTGCCTTTCCAGAACCTACTTAAATATAATTTTTCCTCTTTAATGTGTTAACGTGTAAGTTCCACTGTGATTTCCATATAATAAACCAACTTGCCATTCCTGGGATTGCCACTGCCACATGGTCATGATTATTTAACATCTTTAGATATTGCCGAATCGAATTTGATAATGTTTGGTTATGGACTTTTGTGCCTATGCTCACAATGAATATTAGTCTTTAGTTTCCTTTGCATATAATATTCTTTCTTAGATTTGGTGTCAGAGTTATATTGGCTTCATGAAATAACTTGGAAAGTATCCTCATTCCACCATTATATGAAAGAGTTTGTGTAATACTGGTAATTTTCGTTTATTAAATGATAAAATTTCTGATGAGTTGCTTTGGATATGAAGATTTTATGGGAATTTATTTAATTACAAATTCTATTTAATCAATAGATGTATGGCTATTTAAAATATCTATGTTTGTGGTGAAAGAACATACTGTTTATGATGGTCCCCCATTTATTTCATTAAAAGGTAATTTATGTTATTTGAAATTTACAATTTTAAGTGTATAATTTTGGAATCTGACAAACATATACGGTCATATAAACACCATTAAAATCAATATATAGTGTAAGGGTCATCAAACTATGACTGTGGGCCAAATATTGTCTAAGGGGTGTTTTTGTATGGTCACTCAGCTAAGAATTTTTTTATTTTAATAAAGGGTTGTGAAAACCAATAGCAAACAAGGATATGTAATAGAAACTTATAAGGCCCTAAAAATATTTATTATCATGTCCGTTACAAGGAAAAGTCAGCTGCCACTATAAATTTTTAGCCTTGAGATTGCTTTGACGCTCAAGAAATGAATTTTAAAATGCTACATATATACTATAGTTTAAGAGTCAAAATTCATTTGTTCTACTTCCTTCTAACTAAACCCTTTGGTCTTGTGAGGAGTAAAAAGAGTAACTGCCTCCTGGGCTTACAAAGTTTTTCCCAGGTAAGCAGGAAGGTAGGATGGATAGGTTTTGGTTTTTCAGTCAACTAAGACGGTATTAAACAATTTACTGAGTATGTTTCTTTAGACAAATTGTTTTAGCTCTCTGTGCCTTATCTTCGTTAGCATAATAGAAGCAAAAATTCCAAACTAAATAGGTTGTTTTGAGATTTAGATGAGATTATACAAAGACTTTACCTCAATGAAACCTATTTGTTAGATGTTTGCAATTCCCTCTCTACTTTATCACAACTACTAAACAAGGAGTTTACACACAGAGAGACACACTCACACAGACACATACACACACATCGTTGTGTAAAAAGGGAGCTGGTGGTTTGGGATTTTTATTTGTTTTTTGAGATGTTTGTTTGCTTTGTTGCCCAGGCTTAAGTGCAGTGGTGTCATCTCATTAAAACCTCCTACTTCTGGGCTCAAGTAATCCTCCCACCTCAGCCTCTAGAGTAGCTGGATGAACAAGCACATGCCACCACACCCGGCTAATTTTTTGTGTCTTCTCTAGTGATGGGGTTTTACCATGTTGCCCAGGCTGGTCTCAAACTCCTGGGCTCAAGGGATCTGACCGCCTAGGCCTCCAAAAGTGCTGGGATTACAGGTGTGAGCCACCACACCAATCCTGGTGGTTTTAATGCACAGCTCTACCCTGTGAAACTGGAAATGTATCAGCTTTGTGCACAAATTTTCTAATTTGCACAAAAAATATATATTTAGCTTTTCAGAAACTGTCAGGATTCATTAGGTTTCTGCAGAAAAACAGACCTCTGGAGACTAAAATAAAAAGTTTTATGAGACAATCAATTAGTCAAAGTATTGGAGAAAACAGAGATGATTTTGGAATTATCTTTAGCTGTCATTTACATTTTCCTCAGCCTTAAATCTGATTTTCTCTAATAATCATAAGCCCAATATATTTTGTTTTAAAAATAAAACAAGAAAAAACTCAAATTATACCATATCTGTGCTCACAGTCAGGATATATCCTTTTGGACTACGGTCTGTTTTGACTCACTGATGCAGAATGTTTTGGCACAGGAAATATTTAATCTAAAACGTAGGGCCTTTCACAAGAATGCCTCTTGTAAACAGGGAGTCCAACTGGGCATTGATGTGAATATTGTTGTTGGCAAGATCTTTTGATCTGATGGATAGAGGTGACATATACTTTGTGTCTTTCAGCAGGAACACCCCTTGGAGCAATAACACCCAAAAACCTGACATGTGAAGATGACAAGCATGAGTATCCTCTCCTTTTGTGCCTGCATTTCCTGCTTCAGTCAGGAAAAAAAAAAAAAATACTTTTAGATAAGTGCAGGCAATGGTGAGGTTAATTTCTTGTTTAAAATATTTTCATTTTCAGACTGCAGTGATGAAAATAAATCTATTCACTCTAGCAAATATATAGCATTATCACAAAAAGCCAAAGGAAAAGGAAATGCATAAGAGAGAGAAAGGGAGTGAGAGAGAAGCAGGACACAAAAATTACTGTGCACAGAACAAGAGCAAAACGAAAAAATACCACACTAGCAGTCAAACTGACCCCAGAGGTAGATATTCCCATTCACTCTGAGTTAACTGTTTTCTGGCTTCAGAATTCACAGTGCAAGATCATGCTAAAACACTAAATAAGAAGGAGTGGAGGGAAGATTTGAAGTCCAGGTGACTTCAGACCAAGTCCTGATTGGAGAACTTAGGTGTTCCTAGCCAAGTTACTTAAACTTTTCTGCTCCTCAGTTCCAACTTTCTCAAAATGAGTAGATAATGATTACTGTATCTCACCTGAATATTATGAAAAGTCTGTACAATAAAGTATGATGATGGTTATACAATGATAATGTAAACTTAATAATACAAATGTTAGTAACTTATTTACATGTATTCAATATTCAACTTTGGAGTAATCACCCTATTGATTCAGCACACACTGAATTCCACAACAAAGCAAATTATTTAAACTCCCCATGCCCTAATTTTTAAATAAAATATTGTGGGTTTTGATATTATTACAACTTTTCAAAATAAAATTTCCGTGTCACATAATTTATTGATCAAAGTTCTAACACTCACCTGCAATTCAGCATATTTTTCTATCCCTTGCTAACTCCTAGAGTTTGACATATTTTTTAAGATTAATTCTTCTCATAAGAATACTACAAAAGAGCTACATAATAGGATGTTTTAAAAATTCTAATTTGAATTTTTATAAAACTAAATAGATAAAGTTTTAAGAATATCAGCTTTGTGAATTTTCTTATGGGTTTAAAAGTATAATTTCATGCCAAAGTTTGGTCAATGGAACAATTTTTCTTTCTCTCACACAATTTTCCTCCTCTCCCCCAATCCACCAAAGACCTGAATTTCAAGCATTTTTTTCCTATTGACTTGCTGGCAGAAATGAACACAGAAATCAGTAAATTATTAAGTGAAGGTGCAGAAAACATCTTGCTCTTTTGGTACAGCATATCAAAGAAAAAAATCTGGGATCCTGAAATTCATGCAGCACAAGGCAACATTGTCTTTATAAACCATAGCTGTGTGTAGGTGTATTTGATAGAGTTGTTTGGTTATAATTTCATAAAATAGAGAACAGTACTTGGACTATACCGCTAAGTTTAATCTCAAAACCTCACCAGTTCTTTCAGAGTTCTCAAGCAAGAAAGACTCCCTTTGCCCATGTTGCTTCCACACCATGCAGCTAATCTTTGATGACGCACAGTGACATTTTACCAATCTCAATAACACCTGATAAGTGACTCCTGTTGATAGTAACACTGTGTTTTAATGAACAAATAAATGCTTACCTCGCCTTTTTGGCAAGAATCTCTAGCTACTGAGGCAAAACACTAGCTCTCCCTATGTTACTTGGGCTAATTGACTCTTTGGATGAAGTTAAATCACACTTATCCCCAGTGGGATGTATGTTTGCCAGTAATCAATAGCTCAACAAGATCCACAAGGCAGGTAATTAAGTGGAAAGTAATTAATACCCATCAAAGGTTTTATTAACTGCTTGCCATTCCTTCACTCAAAAGTCCTACCGTACTGTAAATAAGGAAGGAAGAGCCAAAAGGAGAAGGCAGGTGGGAACTAGCTTTGTTTTGTAGGAAGTCAAATAATTCCAACTCTTTTTTCCTTGCGTTAACCCCATTTTGAGGATTAGAACTACTATTCCAGTTATTTTATTGGTTCATTCTCCTTATTGCATTTTTGCAAGCATTCAAGTAAACACAGAATCTCAAATAAGTGCACTATTACAGAAAAAATTATTTTATTCTGTTATTATGAGAAAGGAGGACAAAATAAGATGCCACAAGTATTAAGGACTTGTGTGTTAAAGAAATGAAGGCTAAGATTTGGAAAAAGGAATTCCACTTAAAAAAAAGAGAAAGTGATTATCTTGGTGAATAGAATGCTCTAGATGTCTTTATTTTTTGTGTTACTATCTTAGATTCTTCAGCACATATTCATTATTAGAAAATATTTTAATTTTTATTGAATATTAATTTTGCTTCAGAAATCTCAATTACGTCAAGAAGGACTTCACATTGTAAGCTATCCTCTTTTTACATCTGCCTCGTGTGCCAACATCATTTGGAGTACCCATTCAGAGGACAAGAGTCTTGTTCTAGTGCTTTTTCTTCTTGTTCATCTTTTTATCTGGGAAATGAATAGAGTCTGTTCCCAAAGCTGCCCTAACTGTAGGTAGAGCTCTTGAATAAGGTGGGAAAATGTCATGAGAAGGATGAATAAGAGGACAGAAAACACAATTAAACCACAGGGGAGGCAGTACTTCATTTACTTGGAAATTGCTCACTTACTGTTATGGTAAGATTTGTAATTTTAAGGCACGGATTATTATATTTTTAAGGTCATTCAGTTTTAGTTTTAAAAGTGTAATGGTATATATTAATGACAGGGACGTGGAGAAGTGAATGTTCCTAAGTTAGATCTTTGTTACCAAACCTCTCTAATATCACAGGAGCATTCTTTTCTTGAACTTATTGAGCCCCCAGACAATTTTTCTTAGAAGCAATAAAGTCACATGTTAAGGATTACAAAGGCTACTGAACATATGAATACTTGGCAAAGTGTTACCCATGTATTTTACTCAATTAAAGCAACTCTATGCTTACAGAATTTTTGTAATATCAAACTAAAAATTTATTTTGAATATGACACTGTTCTAATTGTGAATCCGAGGACACAATGGAAATGGACACAATTTTTCTTTTTTTTTTTTTTTTTTTGAGACGGAGTCTCGCTGTGTCTCCCAGGCTGGAGTGCAGTGGCGTGATCTCGGCTCACTGCAAGCTCCGCCTCCCGGGTTCACGCCATTCTCCCGCCTCAGCCTCCCAAGTAGCTGAGACTACAGGCGCCCGCCACCACGCCCGGCTAGTTGTTTGTATTTTTAGTAGAGACGGGGTTTCACCATGTTAGCCAGGATAGTCTCGATCTCCTGACCTCGTGATCCACCCGCCTCGGCCTCTCAAAGTGCTGGGATTACAGGCTTGAGCCACCGCGCCCGGCCCACAATTTTTCTTAATGGAAAAATAAGAATGTCTGTCTGTGTAAAGTTGCTGTAGAAAGACAGCTAAACCTGCGGATGCTTTGAGTACTGTCCAGTTGTTCTATGCGTTCATTTTATGCTCAGAAAAATACACGCTATTAAACTAAATTTAAAGTTATTTCTGTTACTATTATCCAAATGTTCTTATGTACATTAATAAATTGACGTCTAAGTTATATGTAAATGAGTAATATGATCACGTCACACGTTGTTTTATAGGGCAGTGATTTTCCTTTTCTGCTTGATTTCTGCTCTTCAGCCCCCATAGTACTCATCTATTATCTCAGTGTATATACATTTATATGTACAATTACACATATAAATACACTTTACACATACAAATTCATATAAACATACGTACAATAGAGTTCTTTGATCTCACAAAGCAATGGTGTGTGAAATACCCCAGAACTCTTTTGTAACCTCAGGGCCATCTTACCTGCCCCCAATATTATGAAAAAAGACCCATTTGGGATCCTTCCTCAGGACTTAGAAATCTGCCTTTCACCTTTTATGACTTTACTGTTTTTGTTTTTATAAAACCAAGACTCCCTTTTTATCTGTTCTTTTTTTGTTATTTTTTCAAGATGTCCTTCATTAATGAACATTCTCCCTATTGCAATAGCCTGAATAAAATCAAAATTGTGCAATGCATTTTGTTCTTCACAATATACATTCCACACATACACATACATCCACACACATAGAAACATTTTTTTATTTTATAAAAAAGTGAAGTCCTATTTACACTTCTCTATCTCAACAGTACTTTATGAAAATTCTCTCGATAAAACTATAATAGCTATAAAATTCTATGGTTTGAGTATACCATAATGTATTCTCCTATTGATGCGCACTCATTTTGCTTTCAAGTTTTGCTACCATAAACAATGTATAAATATATATATTTTTATGTCTAAAAGAGGATATCAGATTACTTAAAAACTAACACTTCACATTTCCAATATTTAAGAAGACCCCTTTGTTATCATCCCCCATAAAAGGTGTTAATTTTACCAGTCTGATAAGTATCTACATTAACATTTACTATTCCACTGTCTTTTTATCATTGCAGCACTATTCACAATAGCAAAGACTTGGAATCAACCCAAATGTCCGTCAGTGACAGACTGGATTAAGAAAATGTGGCACATACACACCATGGAATATTACGCAGCCATTAAAAAGGATGAGATTGTGTCCTTTGTAGGGACATGGATGCAGCTGGAAACCATCATTCTCAGCAAACTATCGCAAGAACAGAAAACCAAACACCACGTGTTCTCACTCACAGGTGGGAACTGAACGATGAGATGACTTGGACTCGGGAAGGGGAACATCACACACCGCGGCCTATTATGGGGAGGGGGGAGGGATTGCATTGGGAGTTATACCTGATGTAAATGACGAGTTGATGGGTGCTGATGAGTTGATGGGTGCAGCACACCAACATGGCACAAGTATACATATGTAACGAACCTGCACGTTATGCACATGTACCCTAGAACTTAAAGTATAATTTAAAAAAAAAAAGAGAACGTGATTGTTTCAAGGGATTCATGTTCAAGAAGATGAAAGTTACAAATGATTTCACTTTTTATTCCGAAAACTTTCTGATTCATCAATTTTTCAATAGAAATCATCACATGCCAGTTTACACCCCAAGGGTCTTTGAAGATCTTGCCTCAAAACACCTTGCTTTAGCCAATACTCCGAAACCTTTATTTCATTATTTTTCTCCAGCCCTAATGAAGTTGCTGCATTGACAGACCTGTCTGAAGCCAGACTTCAAAACCTCAAAAATATCCTAAGGTCTCCTCTCTCTGAGACATTAGTAGGCTCTGTGAAGGTAGTGCTGCCCTCTTACTACATGGCTCTGTCCTGTTTACTGGTCGTGCTGGTATAATTTGGGTAGCCAGAATTCACAGGAGAAACTTCAAATTAAGGTAAACTATTTTGCAGATGAAGGGACATGTGAATTCTGTCTAAAGGACAAAATTCAAATGACTTTGCCCTACATCAGTTAAATAAGGCATGATATAAGTGCGTAAAGGAAAATATTTTAAAATTTCAGCTTTTGTCACTAATATGTCTCCAAGAATCCTTCAGTATACAGAGATAAGCATTGCATTAGAGTATATGGTCCATTCTCTAGCTCTAATTTTATTAACTCTGATATTATAAGTGAAAGAGCTGAAATGTCTTTAACTGCACACACATCTTACAGCTTCCCAGGTGCCATCTGTACTCTACAGCAGGGGAAAATAAGTTTAGGGGATTTCCTTATCATTGGAGACAAAAAGAAATATCACAGGAAAAATGGAAGAGATTCTACAGGTTTCTTATATATTTTCTCTTTTACTTTTCACCCAAAACACCCAAGAAAGAGCTGTTATTACAATCATTGCATGGATGGAAAATCTGAAGCTCTGGGAATCTAAGTAACCAGCTGCTGCTCCCACAGCTAGGGAGTGACAGAACTAGAAATAAGGAGCCAGATCTAACTGCTTCTCCAGAGTTTGCCATTGTCCACTAAACTCTGCGCACTCCAGCAGAGAAATCTGATACCTGTGTCAGGACCATAAAACCCTGTCAAATAGAAACTTTAAGGGAGAAAATGTTAGTATTATTGATGGTTTAAAAACCTCTAATTCTAGAACCAGAGTTTCTGTGAAAAGTAGGAGATAAAATACAGGCGTGTGAGGCCTGGAGCATTTAACTCAGAGGAAAATTACTCCCTCTTTCACCTTCTGCTTTTCCATAAAGGAAGGCTGTGTACCGGTCAGTTGTTGACTGGCCAAGAACCTCAAGTTGTGCTGGATCTGCATTTAAATTTGCTTTTAGCAGCATGAAACTCAAGCAGTTTGACAAATGAATAGAAAATTCAATCACAGGGAAAAGGAAGTTCAGCCGAACGGGCAGGGTTTCAAGAACCTTTTAAAAGTGTGAGCCTGGACAATGGGATTTTTAAACATGTTTAAGAAAATTAGATACTAACTGAACATGCCAATTTCTGTTAATATTACAGGAAACATATTGGTAGGATACTAGGTCAAGAGTGAGAAGGTAACATTATCCTAAAAATAATTTAGATTCTGGATCAACTGATTCATGTGCCATAATCATCATGAAAACATTGTTTCAGCTACTACTTTTTCACACGCATAGTACTCTGCCTTCATAATTTATTCTTTTCATAAATCTTCCAAGAGTAGTAGTATTAACCCCACATTTCAGATAAGAGAAGCGAGGGTTGGAAAGATGAAGAAATTTCCCTAAGCTCACAGAGCTAGTAAGTGACAGAACCTAGACTGAAACTGAGGCCCTCTAACCACTAAGCCAAAGTCTAAAAAGAAGTAAATTTTACTGTATAAATTTTGACAATTTTAGGTATTGAGAGTAAATCCAATGATCAATATCCCAACATCAGAATTCTGATAGGTAGGAGATAAAAACGTACCTACTACCCTGGACTAATTGCAAGCAATTATAAGTACAAAGAGCGTATTCCACTAAGCTACCGGTGTTACACTCTACATGGTGTTAAAACAGGAACATGGTTCCTAACACACCCCAGCATGGGTGCCACTCTATAATTACACTGTTAGCAGCTCTGTAATGAGAACTTTCTTTTTACTCCTCCAATCAATACAAATGCCTATCAATGTAAAATAGCCACGCAGCTTTCTACAGTCTAAAGAGTAAAAAGCAATACAGGATGACAGAGTGTCTATAATATATTTAAGCATATTGCTTCTTTTTAAAAATGCATTACTGGTATTATTTCGCATGTATTGAGGATGGTCAGCATGCGGGAATAATTAGAACAATGGACACCTCAGATGGAAAACACAGAGGCTTGGCTGTACTGATAATGAAAGGTGCTATCAGAGGCAAATCACACCCAATTAAGACACAAATAGGAAACATTATTAATGCTTAATTCTGACAGTGTCAAGAATCACTCTCTGCTTTCATTCATTGCTGGTAACATCATTGCCTTGACCTTACTGCAAAATTAATGGTAGGCATTATGTTATATTAATCATAGCATATTGAAAATTTGTGTGTATTTGTAGCCTTTGCGATTTTTCTCTTTGTACTAACGTATCGCTTAGTTCTAACTTTGTTCAATGCTCTTTTAAAAATGCAAAACCTCAGAGCAAAACCAGAAACTCTTTTCACAACATTCAAAACTATTTATGATTAGCTTAATTTAAATTGCCATGACCTAAAATGACACTTGTGAGCTGGGTCCTCATTTGGTTTCTTGTTTTTTAACTGTATATACTTTGTGATACGTATCTAAAAACAATAGAATAGGAAGTAAGGATTTTTTGTAACTCATTGAACCTCTTTTTACTAAGAATTGATGGTAATTCCTAAGTAGTGTAACTAGAAACTTTCATCTGAATCTTCCCTGGCAACTGTTTTGGGTTCTTCTGTTCTGGTCTTACACCGTCTCTCTGTGCCTGGATATATGGCTCTTACTGCAAGACCCTTATTCAGTCTTAGTTCATGCTTGGCAAGTTCCTAGAAAGACGGTCTTTCAATGTTGAATCTTCTTTTGTTAATGTTAGGAATGCCTACATAATGACGACCTGTATTCATTGTAGTGACTTGTGGTTTTTGTTTGTTTGTTTGTTTGTTTTGGTTGGTTGGTTGGTTTCTCCTTCAGTATATGAAAGGGATCATATGATCTTTGGATGCAACAAAACTCTTCCTGTTTGAACAAAACAAAATTATAGCTGTGCCTTCTGGGTTATACCATGAATATGCTTCATGCAATAGACACTTGGTGTATTGCTTAATGTATTATGGGTAATATATGTGTGAACATGTAAACGATACATTTAATTCAGTTCAGCAAATAGACATTGAGTATTTAGTACAAGCCATGCCTATATAAGCTGCCAATAATCCACAAGATCAACACAACCCATAAATGGATCCACCAAGGACTCATATCCATGACGACTCATACCACAGAAGAATCCTGGAAAAGGTATTGATGCAATCTGAGAGTGCACAAGGATCCTCCCACCCACATTCTGAGAGAAGAGAGATTGGCGCTTTGCTCTTCTGACAATAATTTTACCTCTCCAAGCGTTACACTTTTCACAGTCAGGATACAGAAGGAACAACATCTAATCAACCTTCTTATATCTCTATTGAGCCATCTTCCCTATTGAACAACATGATACTTCACAGCTCTCTACCAAAAGGTACTATATAAATATTATCAGCTAATGCTAAAAAGAAGAGACTTATGAGTGGCTAGTAAAGAGCCTCAGGGCGGAGCCTTCTCTGAGGGCAGAGTGGAGGAAAGAAATAGTGCCTTTCATTTTGCCTCAGTATTCGTTCAAACACCTAAACTGTCAGCAATGATAGAAAAAAAAATATATGAGTACAGATGGGAAGAAAAAAAGACTATTAGCAAAGACTACCTACATTTTTTAGGCCAGTGACATACACTGTGAGCTGTAATCTTGCCAGTTCCTGCTTTCCATCACCAACTCACCAAAATTTAGTATCCACTCCAAAAACTCATGAAAATAATAGGAATTAGTTATGACTTTCCATCTCAATGACAGATCAATTCCTAAATTCATACATACAATAAAATTGTTACACTTTACTATAACTTGCATTTTGAAACCTGACCATAGTTTTCTGGCCCTAAAGTACACATTGTTTCTTCAAAATTGGTCAATTTTTTTATGTGCAGGATTATGCGCATGCAGACTAACTCATTACTTTTTTTAAAAGTTTTGCTTTGAACCTGAAATGCCTTCCTCCACATCTCTCCAAATCAGGAATGACAGATACTTGATATATATGCTGATTATCTGCCTTCCCCAACTATGTCAGACATTACTAATTAATTATTGCATGCATTTTTATTGAGTCTCAGAATTCTCAACACAGCTCCACTCCAGCACCACAATCAATCAGCGTTGGCCCAGGAAATTAAAGCATCTTTGCTATCCCTGACCTAGATCATCAAAGAAACTGTATTTTCGGGTTCATTCATTACATTCTTGTCTGAGTTGTGTATCCACTTGCTTGTTACATCTGTGTGAAATAGTGCTTTTCTGACTTTGGTTTGATTTTTTTGTGTTACTTTTAAATACTTTATTCAGACTTTAACCAGATTACTAATCAAATGTATCTCAGTATTCATAACTGTCCATTGATTTGTCCTCACTGATTTCAGAATATGTCTAATATTCCTCTGCCATTTCGATACGAAGAATTAGTCATTTCCACTTTCATTGTGACAAAGAGTATGGGCCCTGAAGTCAGGCAGCCTTTATTATCCAGCTTTGCTTTAGTTTCCTTATCTGAAAATGTGGATAGCTTGAGTATCAATCTCTTAGAGCTGGTATAAGAAACCAATGAGTTAATGCACTCCAATCACTTAGAACAATGCCTACCACATTGCATGTGTCCAATACATGTTAGCAACTAGTCATACTTGTAATCTGGTCGTTATTGTTTACTGAGGCTGGGTAGGTTTACTCTATTTTATCTGCACATTCTCAGTGTGTAAGATATGGTCTCTTATATAATTAACTTTACGTTTGTAACTCAAGCTTCACAGTTATATAAGTGGGAACACATTAACAGCAATGGCATAAATTATACTGGCTCTTTTGCTCACTTGCTTCCTGAGGGCCGTATCTCTCTGATAATGCTCTCAACTAAGTGTCTTCAAGGAGTGTCTTTCCAGGCATCCCTGTTGTGCTATCATGTCCACTTCTTTTTCTGTCTCCCATCAAGTAGCACAGTCTTGTTCTTTGCTCTTAGTCCTGTGGTCAAGTTCTATCGCTATCCAACAGAACTTTGTGTTTATGAAAATTATTTATATTTATACTATCCAATATGGTAACCATTAGCTCCAACAACTTGTTGAGCACACATATGGCTAGTGTGAATAAGGGCCCGAGTCTTAAATTTTATTTGAATTATTTTAAATTTAAATAGCCAAAAGTTGCTAGGGGTCACTAATTGGACAGCAATAGAACTTTTAAGCATCAGTTATGCTATGCTCTGTGTGGAAAAGAAGACATCCATCTTCCTATTTTGTGATCACATAGTCACTCAGATCCTTAAAACAGTCCTTTGTTTGCCCCGTGCCTCACAATGGGCTCTCTGAGAAGATCTCCTTCAGTTTCTGCCTGTATCTTCTTCTTCTCTAGATCACAGATATGACCACATTGGAAGACACAGAGAACACACTTTAATTATGTTTCTGGGTGCACCCCTCTATCTCCCACACTCCAACCTAGTGTTCTCTTACTATTTTCTTCTTTTCCACATCCAGTCTAACAAAACAGTCTCCTTCAAATTAATTCAAGCACATTGACTCTCCCAGGAGCACATAACAATTTGATAGCTATTACATACATAAAATAACCCATATATCTCACATATGACATAAAAACAAATTCATATTTACTGTGGTTAAAGCTATTAGCATCAAGGAGTAGGCTAGTAGAAATTTTCCTATTTCTTCTCCCCTCTTGGTTAACCTCATCTCTATTGTCTACCAACATCCAGGACATTGTTCTAACACGAAAGGCCTCAGTCCATAAGGCACATCTTTGTCTTTGCACTTCTAATTATACCCAATGTCTCAATACTTGAAAATGCACATTTATAACCCTATGATAACTTAGCTACACAGTTCCTCAAACTTCATTGCCTTTACACATCTAGGTGTGGACATATTCTGCCTATTCTGCCAAATGGCTTTTTCAAAAGTTTCAAAAGTTTACACTAACTTACACTCACACCAGCATTTATAAGCCTGTGCCTGTTTTCTTACAGTGTCACAAAAAGTATATATTTATAAAATAATTTTTACTCTTTCCCAATATGCTAGGAGAAAGGTAATCTCTCATATATTAAATGGCATCTGATCTACCTTCAAGATTTTAATTCCAGAAACCCTCTTTCCTGAGAAACTGTTATATTTCTGCTTTCCTCACTTTATTTTATGACATGCTATTTTGGATTATAATTACTTATATTTATTACTTACCTTCTTTAACATATTGTAAGCATCTTGAGAGGAAAAATGTATCACTTATTTTATTTACCTACATGCCTTATGCATAGAAAGTGGCATTTTAACGTATCTGAAATAAATCACCATACTGGATAATTATATAAAGATACAGCTTTCTGTATTCTTTGAATGCCATTCTGGGACTGGTTTATTTACATGATCAGTCCCTAACAAAACATCTTGCTCCTAGGTATTGTAAAATAAAGCTATGTTATCTGATCACACATCTGAGCTTTACCAGTGGTGATATTTGTGAAAAAGCTGTTTATTCTTTCAGAGCTTCATTTCATATTTTTATGAGAGAATCTTTCCAGCATTGTTGTAAAGTGATAATAATGAAAAGCATCTAGTAAAGAGACACAACTGCTATTCTATTTGTTCCTCTCTGGTATATAATGTCCCTCTTCTGAAAGCATTTGAGTAATTAAATACATTTAATGTAAGATTATTTTTCTCCTGGCATATTGGGAAAGAATAAAAATTATTTTATAAATGTATACTTTTTGTGAAACCATAAGAAAACAGGCACAGGCTTATAAATGCTGGTGTGAGTATAAGTTAGTGTAAACTTTTGAACCTTTTGAAAAAGCTATTTGGCAATGAGAGAAATGAAAAGAAAAAAAGAAAGAAGAAAGGAGAAGGTGGAAAAGGGAAATCAGAGAAAAGAAAGGGGGCAAATAAAGATTGGAAGAACAGAGGAAAATGGAAAAGAAAAGAAACAGTGTCGGACTTAGCAAAGAAAATAGAAACAGAGAAAAAGAGAAAAGTGCAAAACAGACTCAATGCCTTAGACAGGCATAATGCCTGCGGATGGAGAAATGAGTTGACTCTGAGATCCTGAGCACCACAACTCTACTCAGCAGTTTCCTCCCCATGCCCCACGCCCCCAAGTGCTTCTGGTTCTTTATTTCCCCTAGTCAATCTCCTGCCCTGGTCCCCAGAAAAGGAGAATGTACACAGCTGCTCTTCAACAGAGTCTCTGTTCTGGGTTTTGTTTTCCCTGACCAAATTTAATAGTTTTTATATTCTTTTGATGGTTATTTGTGAAATGTAGGATCAATAGAAATTTGAGAATCAACTTCATGAACATCAGAAAACAAAACAGAAATGATGTCTATTATTTTCTCATTTGAAGCTGCCAAAACATCGAAAAATGGCATATATCAAACACATGGCAGTGCAGGGGAAAAGCAATAGCATGGGAGCTTTGAAGCCTGTATCGCCATATAATATGGGAATACAGTCATCCTCAGTATCGATGGGGGGTTGATTTCTGGACCCTTGAAGATACCGAAAATCCATGGATGCTCAAGTCCCTGATAGAAAATGGTGTAGTACTTGCATATAACCTATTGACATCCTCCCAAACACTGCAAATCATCTCTAGACTACCTATAATATTTAACTCAATTTAAATTATATGTATGGAAACAGTTGCTATAGTGCAATATTTAGAGAATAATGACAAAAAAATAATTTGTACATGTTCAGTACAGAAGTAACCATCTTCTTTTTCCTAAATATTTTCTTTTTTTTCTTTTTTTTTTTTTTTTTGAGACAGAGTCTCACTCTGTCACCCAGGCTGGAGTGTAGTGGCGTGGTCTCGGCTCACTGTAACCTCAGCCTCCTGAGTTCAAGCAATACTCCTGCCTCAGCCTCCCAAGCTCCCAAATAGCTGAAACGACAGGCACATGTCACCACAACCAGTTAATTTTTTGTATGTGTAGTAGAGATGGAATTTCACCATGTTGGCCAGGCTGGTCTCAAACTCCTGACCTCAGGGTGATTTGCTCACCTTGACCTCCCAAAGTGCTGGGATTACAGGTGTGAGACACCACATCCTGCATTTTCTAAATATTTTCTAACCATAGTTGGTTGAGTACACCAATGTGGAACCCACAGGTATGAAGGGCTGATTACACATGCTTTTAAAAAATGATTTTGTTAAATTGTTACATTTTACTGTAATATATTAAAACAAACATATAAATGCATTTATGTATGTACACATATATACAATGTGTCTATATGTAGTGACAAAAAATTTAATATAATTTAGAAACATTTGATAAATAATGCTAATTTAGCAGTGGAATATATATCAAAAATACTGTAACTTTTTGTTAACTGCTTAGCATTATTATCAAAATTTCTAAGTCCTTAGCATTGTGCTATGGAAAACAACTAAGATGATCGTGCATCATCTGAAATTCAAAAGTATGTTTTAAAAAATTAAGTGCATATGAGAAGACATGGGAATAAAGAAACAAAAAATGAAAGAACTAGGGCAAAATTATTGAACAATGCTTACAAAATCCACAAGTTTTTTTTAATATTTTTAAGCATGCAAATACAAGGAGAACTCATAGAACTCCTCCTCTAGTGTAAGTAATATTGGTCAAACACACCAACTTTATGAAGCATTCTAGAGGCAGTCAAGTAAGCATGCTTGTATCAATACTTTAGAAAATATGAGCTAAGACCTTTATTGAGTCAAATCAATTTAATATATTAGAAGTATTTTTAATAGAATGAAGGAGAAGGTAACAAAAAAAAGAAACATAAAATAGGAAAGTAAAGATAATGTCAGTGTATTATTCAAGGCAGAGTGCTGTTTCAAGACTATCTCTGAAATATACATGTAGAAAGACAGAGGTAATACGTATTTTTATTGTGATTAGCTGGCAAATGTTTTGATAGCCTCTGCTTTTTACAATATGAGTGAAAAACAACTTGCGTAACACCAAAAAGGGGATGTTCTACTGTAAAAGTGTTGCAAATGGTGACCTTTCTGCTAGTACAAATGACAAAGCACTTCACAAATAATACCCTACAGTCAGAATAATCAATATGAAGTGATGATGTAGGGGGAAAAGAGGGACAGGCAAGAGCAGTGGGGAGTGGTTGGCAGTGATGAAGAGCCACTTCAATCTTAACAAAGAAAAAAATTCAGCTATTAGATTAGCTGCTGTCCACAACTAGTGGTTTCTTCTTCACTTCCACATCCCATAAACTCGTTTTTCAAATGTGTGAGTTCTTGGACAATACCGATTTTGACATTTCCCATAATATAGAATGGCTCAAAAAATCATTACAATCAACAATCATTACAATCAACTGTGTGCAATGGCTGGAAGATGCTTAAATGCCTTTAGTGCCAGCTTCTCACTCACTGAAGCAGACCTCAGACCATCTCTAGCTGCTGATTAAGCCATTATTTAATGCACTGTAGCTGGGACTCTGATTTACCAGGAAAAGGGGTAAAAGGAAAAAAGGAAAAAGTTGTTCGTTTTAGTATGAACTAAATGTTTCCCTCAATTTTTCTATATTCTGTAACTTTACACCACCAATATTTTGCTTCTAATTATGCTGATAGAATATTTTATGAATTAAACATTCAGGCAAATTTTTGTATGCATTGTGATTGGCTTCTCAATCTTAAGGGATAACTAGATCTGAGAAAATTTCTCACACGTGTATGACTTTCAAATATTTCACGGAAAAAAGTTATGTGTTAATTTGAAAGGAAGTCCAGAGATACTGCGCCATTTAATGGAAGTAGTCCTAAGATGTGACTCAGTGTATCTGGGAATCTCAGCCAGCCACTAAGTAACTGTGTAAAATGAACACATTCCTTCACCCCTCTGGGTTTAGTTTTCTCATTGGTAAACTGACTAAATGTTAATGAGGTAAATACATCAGAGATGACTTTGGTTCTAAAATTTCTATTTCTAAAACTATGCAATAAATACATAAATGCTCATCAAATAATCTGTGTTTCTCTAAATTTCCTAGCCTCCTTTGGATTCACGTTGAGATTACACGACCAGTTCTGCCCAATGGGCTGTGAGCAGTAAAGAGGTATTGTCATCTTTAGGTTGAGCTACCTAAAATCAGGTTTGATTTAGGATTGCCAGATTTAGCAAATAAAAATAGTAGACAACAGCTATATCTGAATTTCAGATAAACAACAAATATTCTTAGTATAAGCAAGCATGTGCCATGCAGTATTTGGGACATAATTATAGTAAAAATTATTCCTGGTTAATCTGAAATTCAAATTTGACTGGGCCTCCTGTTTTTGCTAGTAATCTTACTTTGAATTTTGTAAATTTCTCATCCCTTGCTGCAACTACTCTAGAAGATACTTGTTGAGCTGAAAGCATCAGTAATTGTAAGAAGATGGGATTCCTGAAAAGCTAGTAAGAAGATAACAGCCTTGGAGAATCCCCCCAAATCATCAGAACTTTCGAGGGGAATAAAAAAAGACTGTTGGGTTATGCCTTTGCAATTACAAGGTGTATGTGTTACTGCAATATAGCCTAACATTACCCTGACCAAGAGCCTGCCAGTGTTTTATAGTATGTTGGTGTAATGCTATTTGACATAATAGAAACTATATGAGTTCAAAGACATTTTTAAATGATATACCTAAATAACAGTATTCATATTCATCATCTGGCATAAACTTGTCTGATGAGAACATGAAATCAAACAGACGAAGAATACTTTGAGAATTTTTTTTCCACATTCCTCAAATTGAACTAACTGATGTTAGTGAGGTAAGTAAGGAGCAGTACAACAGATCCAAAGTAGCCTGACGCCAACACTAAAGGAGGTTGCTTTCCCCCAGATAATTTATGCTCCAGTAAAGAGACCTGCCACTCAAAATAATTCAAGCTGACCCTCCACCTTTCCCCGGGAGTGAGACAGCCATAGATTGTACCAGTTTATTAAGTGAGAGATTCATATTTTAACCTACCCTTCTGAGATTCATATTTTAATCTACCCTATTCGTCTATAACAGAGTTGGAAAACTTTAATACCTTCAAGAGAGAATAGAGGTAATGTAAATGAGTAAAATATTTCAGGAGTTTGAGCCAGTGGGAAAAGTTGGAGAAGTATTCTCAGAACAAAAAGCAGCCATGTGACATAATTCCAACGAATTGGCCACTTAGGAATGTAAGCCCAGTGTTGCCAGAGAGTCCCCTTATCCAATGGAAGCCAGAAATCCAAAGATCATGTATGAAATCAGCTAATTTTATATGTTGAGAATTGCTTGCTTGTTTTAGCACTAGCCACAATTCTACCAACTAGATAAAATATGCCAGTAGGCTTCCACTTAGTTGCAATTTCTCATTAGTTCTCAGCTGTTAAAAACGAGAATAATTCTAGGAAAACTATGAGTCAAGAGAGAATGTAAATTAAAATCCAACATATTCAAGACACTAATACCAAAGAGATTTTCTAAAGAAATACCTTTAAGAAAAATTCATAGTAGTGTGTCGGGAATTGGCGGGTTCTTGGTCTTGCTAACATCAAGAATGAAGCTCCGGACAGTCACGGTGAGTGTCACAGCTCTTAAAAGATGGTGTCTCCGAAATTCGTTTCTTCAGATGTTCAGATGTCTCTGGAGCTTCTTCCTTTGGGTGGGCTCGTGGTGTCACCGACAGGAGTGAAGCTGCAGAACTTCAATGTGTTACAGCTCACAAAGGTGGCATACACCCAAACACCAGCAAAATTTATTATAAACAGCAAATAAACAAAGCTTTCACAGTGGGGAAAGTAACCGGGGAGTTACCACTACCGGCTCCCAGCCTGCTTTTATTCCCTTATATGACCCCACCCACATCCTGCTGATTGGTTCATTTTACAAAGAGCTGATTGGTTCATTTTACAAAGAGCTGATTGGTCCATTTTACAGAGAGCTGATTGGTCTGTTTTGACAGAGTGCTGATCGTTTACAAACCTTGAGCTAGACACAGAGTGCTGACTGGTGCGTTTACAATCCTCCAACTAAACATAAAACTTCTCCAAGTCCCCACCGATTCAGGAGCGTACCTGGCTTCACCTAGTGGCTGCTGCGCCACGGCCGTGGGCGGAGCTGCCTGCCTGTCAGTCTCGCGCTGCGTGCCGCACTCCTCAGCCCTTGGGAGGTCGATGTGACCGGGCGCCGCGGAGCAGGGGGCGGCGCCCGTCTGGAAGGCTCGGGCAGTGCGGGAGCCTACGGCGGGGCGGGGCTCGGGCATGGCGGGCTGCAGGTCCTGAGCCCTGCCCCGCAGGGAATGGGCTGAGGCCCCGCGAGAATTCGAGCGCGGCGCGGGCGGGGCCGGCAGTGCGGGGAGACCTGGTGTACCCTCCACATCTGCTGGTACCGGTGCTAAGCCCTTCGCTGCCCCGGGCCGGCGGCGCCCGATGACCTCTCTGAATGTGGGGCCCGCCTTGCCTGCGCCCACCCGGAACTCGCAGGCCGCGCGCAGCCCCGGTTCCTGCCCGCGCTTCTCCTCCGCACTTCCCCGCAAGCAGAGGGCGTCTGCTCCGGCCTCAGCCAGCCCAGAGAGGGTCTCCCACAGTGCAGTGGTGGGCTGAAGGCCTCCTCAAGCGCCACCAGAGTGGACCCCGAGGGAGAGGAGGCGCTGAGAGCGAGGTCTGTTCACCTCTCAGTAGTAGAAAAGTATATTACATTTCTTTCATAACTGAAGATACTCAGTACATTATCTGAGCAGAGTCTACTTACGTAATTCTTCAAGTAGAAAAATAAATTGATCTCAATGGAAGAAAAAAGTCAGTCAAGCTTGACCCGTAACAGCTCTGTATAAAACCAACCAGGACCTGTCTCTTTACCTACAATTTGTCTTTGACTCCACTCCAGCCACAATGACCTACTTTCTGTTTCTTAAACATATGAAGCCTACTTTCTATTTGTCATTCTCTCTGCTTGGGATTGCCTTCCCCAGGCATCACAGGTGTGAGCCTGCTCACCTCACTTCATGCCTTTATCCAAAAGCCACCTTGTCAGTAGCACCAGCTGTGGCTACAGTATCTGAACTTTCAGTTGGACCCTCTCCTTTCACATACCCCAATCCTATTACCTGATCCTTTAGCACTCAATTTTAGAGTCATGTAACTTTCTTTTTAGAGTCATACTGATAAAATTTTCCAACCTCTCTTATTTCATCCTTTTTCCATATTAACAAGGGATACTATTTCCTGGCTGATATCCCTGACTTATTCTCCAGTCCTGCTATGGATTTCTTTTTATTTTTTTAAAGTTCCAACTGCACATTTATTGATTCTAAATGTTCCTTCTCTAAAAATAGCATTCTATGTTATTTCAAGAATACAATATCTTATTTCTCTGAGGATATTAATTGTAGTGTTTTTTTAATGTTTCAATATTTTCTTTCCTTGCTTTCATTTGTGTGTTTTCTGGAAATTCATTGTATCTGTTTGCTTGTTTGACTCTCTGGTCTCAGTCTTTTACGTTAGAGGTCTCTTACAAATACCTGCCTATACTTGACTGCCTGCTTACGTATAAACTTGAGGCTCTGGAAAGCATAATTAAATTCTCTGTTTTCTCAGACTTGATTTGTCACCTTGTGAACTTCATTGTATAGGATCTGACTGGGCAGTTTCATTCTAGGCACCCATTTGTTGGGATGTTCAGCTTCCTGCAGAGGAATCTTCCAATTTTCTCTCTGGGAGGTACAAACCTAGCTGCAAGGTCCTAAGTCGAGCTTAGGAAGGCAGGTGGCAAGGATCTTGGCGTGGTATAGGTGGTTTCTTCTTTCCTTATCGTGGCTTCAGTTCCACTTGTGTAGGCTTATGCTGTTGTTGGTGTCAGATGGCAAGGCAAGGCAATTGCCCAACTGCAGAAAAAGTGGGCGAAGAGATGTGGTCTACTTGCTTTTGACTCAGACTGTTATCTGATCGTCGTATTGTACAAAGGGACTCAAAAAGTTTGTGGAAAATGGGATTTAAAGATAAAAACAGAAATAGATACTTTATATCTCAACATGAGCTCCATCAAACTCAAGACACTTTTGTTAAGTAATGATACCAGCCATTTAGTTCATCTCTAGAGAACTGAATGTCCTGGAAATTTAATCATGTCAACGCTGTCTTTTTTACATTATTTACTGAAGAAAAGTGGGCACCTTTTAAAGACATTTTAGGATTAAAAATAAAAAAAGAAGTCAGAAGGAGCCATGTCAGGACTGTAAGGGGAATGGCTAATGATTTCCCTTCAAAACTCACAAAATTTCCCTTGTTTGATGAAAAGAATGAGCAGGAGCATTGCTGTAGTGGAGAAGAGCTCTCTGGTTAAGGTTTCTTGGGCATTTTTCTGCTAAAGTTTTGGCTAACCTTTCCAAAACACTCTCGTAACAAGCAGATGTTATCATTCTTTGGCCCTTCAGAAAGTCAACAAGCAATATGCCTTGAACATCCCCAAAAAACTGTTACCTGACCCTTGCTCTTGACAGGTCTGCTTTTGCTTTGACTAGGCCACTTCCACCTCTTGGTAGCTATTGCTTTGATTGTGCCTTGTCTTCAGAATTATACTGGTAAAGCCACGTTTCATCTCCTGTTATGTTTTCTCAAGGAAATACTTCAGCATCTTTATTTCACTTATGTAAAATATCCATTGAAAGCTCTGCTTTTGTCTGTAGCTGATGTGGGCACAAAAGTTTTGGCACCCATTGAGGAAAAAGTTTGCTCAACTTTAATTTTTGTCAGAATTGTGTAAGCCCAACCATTTGAAATGTATACGGTATTGGCTCTTGTTTCTGCTGTTATTCACTGGTCCTCTTCAATCAGGGCATAAAAAAAGATGAATTTTTTCCTCACAAATTAATGTAGATGGCTTGCTGCTGCAGACTTCATCTTCAACATTGTCTCAGCCCATCTTGAAATGAGTTATCCATTTGTAAACTGCTCATTTCTTTGGGATGTTGTCCTCATAAACTTTTCATAAAGCATTAATGAAGTCACCATTCTTCCACACAACCTTCACCATAAATTTGATGTTTGTTCTTGCTTCAATATTAGCAGAATTCATGTTGTTCTAATAGCAGCCCTTTTCAAATTGATGTCTTATAGTGCTTAGTACCTCACACTACATTATGTTCAGACATGGTATAACAGTTAGCATGAGCTTAGTTTAGTGCAAAAAATTTTTGAAACTCATGCATAGTTTTTTTCATAATACACATTTTCCATGAACTTTTGAAGACGCCTTGTAGACAGAATTAAATTTTGAGTGTCCTTTATTCAGAGCCTAAGGTTTTGCATCATAAATCTCCTTGATTCTTGGTTTCCCCTCTAGCTAACTTATATCTCAATATTTTGTGTCCTATCAGACCAGTTTCTACTCATTCTTCTACCATATAGTTTTCCCCCTCTCAATTTTTTGTCATTATGGATTTATTTAGCTATTTTTAAAATGCCTTTCCTCTTTTTCATTGAAATATTAAGAAACCCGAATTTGAAACTAGACCTGTAAAACTTAACAGCTCCTTGATTTTACCATGAGGAACGATTGTTCAGCACAGGCATTGATGGCACTAATGGGGCCTAAAGGAATTAGGGCAAAAAAAAAAAAAACTTTTGACCCAAAAAATAGTAACATCTTAATTGGGTAGGGTGTGTTTTTTTTTTAAGTTGTATCTTAAGTTCAAGGATACATGTACAGGTTTGTTATATAGATAAACTCATGTGATGGGGGTTTGTTGTACAGATTATTTCATCATCCAGATATTAAGCTTAGTATCCAATAGTCATTTTTCCTGATCCTCTCTCTCCTCCCACCTTCCATTCTCCAGTAGACCCCCGTGTGAATCGTTCCCCTCTATGTGTCCATGTGTTCTTATCATTTAGCTTCCACTGAGAACATGCAGTATTTGTTTCTCTGTTCCTGTGTTAGTTTGCTAAGGATAATGGCCTCCAGCTTTATCCATGTTCCTGCAAAGCACATATCTCATTCCTTTTTATGACTACATAGTATTCCATGGTGTATATGTACCACATCTTCTTTGTCCAGTCTGCCATTGATGGATATTTAGGTTGATGTCTTTGCTATTGTAAATAATGCTGCTATGAACATACACAAGCATGTGTCTTTATAATATAATGGTTTATATTCCTTTGGGTATATACACAGTAATGGATTGCTGGGTCCAACGATATTTGTGCTTTAGATATTTGAGGAATCACCACACTGTCTTCCATAGTGGTTGAACTACTACGTTGGTGCAAAAGTAAATGCAGTTTTTGCTATTAAAAAAAAATGGCGAAAACCACAATTACTTTTGCACCAGTCTAATAATTTACGCTCCCAACAGCAGTGTATAAGTGTTCTTTTTCCTCTATAACCTCTGTTCAGCATCTGTTATTTTTTGACTTTTTAATAATAGCCATACTTATTGGTGTGAGATGGACTCTCATTGTGGTTTTGATTTGCATTTCTCTAACCATCAGTGATGTTGAGATGTTTTTCTTATGCTTCTTGGTCACATATATGTCTTTTATTTAAAAAGTGTCTGTTCGTTTCCTTTGCTCACTTTTTCATGGGGCTGTTTGTTTTTTGTTTTTGTAAATTTGCTTAAGTTCCTTGTAGATGCTGAATAATAGACCTTTGTCAGATGCATAGTTTGCAAAATTTGTATCTTATTTTGTGAGTTGTTCACTCTGTTGATAGTTTCCTTTACTGTGCAGAAGCTCTTTAGTTTAATTAGATTCCATTTGTCATTTTTTGCTTTTGTTACAATTGTCTTTGGTGTCTTCATCATGAAATCTTTGCCCATTCCTACGTACAGAATGGTATTGCCTAGGTTGTCTTCCAGGATTTTTATAGTTTTGAGGTTTTATATTTAAGGCTTTAATCCATCTTGAGTTAATTTTTGTATATGGTATAAGGAATGGGTTCAGTTTCAATTTTCTGCATGTGGCTAGCCAGTTATTCCAGAGTCATTTAATGAATGGAAAATCCTTTGCTCATTGCTTGTGTATTAGTCTGTTTTCACGCTGCTGATAAAGACATACCTGAGACTGGGCAATTTACAAAAGAAAGAGGTTTATTGTACTAAAAGTTCCATGTGGCTGGGGAGGCTTCACAATCATGGCAGAAGTCAAGGAGGAGCAAGTCACGTCTTACATGGATGGCAGCAGGCAAAAAGAGAATTTGTGCAGGAATACTCCCCCTTATAATAATCATCAGATCTCATGAGACTTACTCACTATCACAAGAACAACACAGGAAAGACCTGCCCCCATGATTCAATTTCCTCCCACTGGGTCCCTCCCACAACAGTTGGGAATTCAAGAGGAGATTTGATTGGGCACACAACCAAACCATATAAGTTTGTTTCATTAGGTTTGTTGAAAATCAAACAGTTGTAGGTGTGCAGATTTATTTCTGGGTTTTCTATTATGTTCTATTGGTCTGGGTTTCTGTTTTTGTATCAGTACCATGCTGTTTTTGTTACTGTAGCCACATAGTGGTTTGATGTCAGGTGGCATGATGCCTCCAGCTTTGTTCTTTTTGCTTAGGTTTTCCTTGGCTATTTGGGCTCTTTTCTTGGTACCACATGAATATTAAAATAGTTTTTTTCTAGTTCTTTAAAGAATTGCAATGGTAGTTTAATAGGAATAGCATTGAATCTTGTATTAGTTCATCTTCACAGTGCTAATAAAGACATACCCAAGACTGGGTAATTTATAAAGAAAAAGGTTTAGTGGACTCACAGTTCCATGTGGCTGGAAGGCCTCACAATCATGGTGGAAGATGAAAGGCACTTCTTACATGGTGGTGGCAAGAGAGAATGAGAACCAAGCAAAAGGAGTTTCCCTTTATAAAACCATCATATCTCCTGAGACTTATTAACTACCATGAGAACAGCATGGGGGAAACTTCCCCCATGATTCAATTATCTCCCACTGGATCCCTCCCACAGCATGTAGGAATTATGGGAGCTATAATTCAAGATAAGATTTGGGTGGGGCCACAGCCAAACCCTATCAAATCTATAAATTGCTTTTGGCAGTGTAGCCATTTTAATAATATTGAATTTTCCTATTCATGAGCATGGAATATTTTTCCATTTATTTGTGTCATCTCTGATTTCTTTGAGAAGTGTTTCATTGTTCTGCTTCCACAAGTCTTTTACCTCCCTGGTAGTTGTATGCCTAGGTATTTTATTTTATTTGTGGCAATTGTGAAAGGGATTGCATTTCTGATTTGGCTCGTCTTGACTGTTGATGGCGTATAGGAATATTAGTGATTTTCACAAATGAACTTTGCTGAAGTTATCAGTTTAAGGAGCTTTGGGGCAGAGACTAAGGGGATTTCTAGATATAGGATCATGTTCTCTGCAAACAGGAATAATTTGACTTCCTCTCTTCCTAATTAGATGCTGTTTATTTCTTTCTCTTGCCTGATTGAGGTGGTCAGGACTTCCAATCCTATGTTGAATAGGAGTGATAAGAGAAGGCATTCTTGTCTTGTGCCACTTTTCAAGGGGAATGCTTCTAGTTTTTACCCATTCAGTGTGATGTTGTGTGTGGGTCTGTCATACATGACTCTTATTATTTTGAGGTATGTTCCTTCAACACCTAGTTTATTGAGACTTTTTAACTTGAAGGGACGTTTAATTTTATCAAAGCTTTTTCTGCATCTATGAAGGTAATCATGGTTTTTGTCTTTAGTTCTGTTTATGTGATTAATCACATTTATTGATTGGTGTATGTTGAACCAACCTTGCTTTCCAGGAATAAAGCCTACTCAATTGTGGCAGATATGCTTTTTGATGTGCTGCTGGATTTGGTTTGCCAGTATTTTGTTGAAGATTTTTGCATTGATGTTTATCAACGATATTGGCCTGAAGTTTTCTCTTTTTGTTGGGTCTCTGCCAGGTTTTGGTATTAGGATGATGCTGGTCTCATAGAATGAGTTAGGGAGGAGTCTCTCCTCCTCAATTTTTTCAAATGGTTTCAGCAAGACTGGTACCAGCTCTTCTTTGTATATCTGGTAGAATTCAGCTGTGAATCTGTCTGGTCTTAGATTTTTTTTGTTGGTAGGCTATTTATTATTTATTCAAATTTCAGAACTCATTATTGATCTGTTTAGAGATTAAATTTCTTCTTAATTCAGTCTTGGGAAGGTGTGTGTGTCCAGGAATTTATACATTTCTTCTATGTTTTCTAGTTTATGTGCATAGAAGTGATCGTAATATCCTCTGATGGTTGTTTGCATTTCTGTAGGGTAAGTGTTAATATCCCACTTGTCATTTCTGATTGTTTATTTGAGTCCTCTCTTTTTTCTTCTTTATTAATCTAGCTAGAAGTCTATCTATTTTATTAATTTTTTCCCCAAAAAAAAAAAGCTCCTGGATTAGTTGAGCTTTTCAATGGTTTTTGTGTGTGTGTGTGTCTCAGTCTCCTTCAGTTCAGCTTTGATTTTGGTTATTTCTTGTCTTCTGCTAGCTTTGGGATTGGTTTGTTCCTGGTTCTCTAGTTCTTTTATTTGTGATGTTAGGTTTTTAAATTAAGATATTTCTAACTTTTTGATGTGGGCATTTAGTACTATGAATTTCCCTCTTAACACTACCTTAGCTGTATCTCAGAGATTCTAGTGTGTTGTATCTTTGTTCTCATTAGTTTGATTTCTGCCTTAATTTCATTCATTATTTACCCAAAAATCATTAAGAAGTGGGTTATTCAATTTCTATATAATTGTATGGTTTTAAGTGTATTTCTTAGTCTTGGTTTTTACTTTGGTTGCATTGTGGTCTAAGAGACTGTTTTTTTAATGATTGTAGTTCCATTTTATTTGCTGAAAAGTATTTACTCTTGGTTATGTGATTGATTTCAGAGTATATGCCATGTGGCAATGAGAATTTATATTCTCTTCTCTTTGAGTGGAGAGTTCTCTAGATGTCTGTCAAGTCCATTTGACCGTGTGTTGAGTTCAGGTCCTGAATATCTTTGTTAATTTTCTGAATTAATTATCAGTCTGATATTGTCAGTGAGGTGATAAAGTCTCCCACTATTATTGTGTAGGAGTCTAAATCTCTTTGAAAGTCTCTAAGAACTTTCCTTATGAAACTGGGTGCTCCTGTATTGGGTGCATATATATTTAGGATAGTTAGATCTTCTTGTGGAATTAAACCCTTTTCAATTATGTAATGTCCATTCTTTGTCTTTTTTATCTTTGTTTATTTAAAGTGTGTGTTGTCTGAAACTAGGATTGCAATCCCTCTCTTTTCTATTTTCAATTTGCTTGGTAGGTTTTTCTCCATTCCTTTATTTTAAGCCAATATGTGTCATTGCATGTGAGATGGGTCTCTGGAATACAGCCTGTCAATAGATCTTGGTTCTTTATGCAGCTTGCCACTCTTTGCTTTTCAATTGGGACATTTAGCCCATTTACATTCAAGGTTAGTATTGATAAGTGTGGATTTGATCTTATCAGCATGATGTTAGCTGTCTATTTTCAACCTTATTTATGTGTTTGCTTTATAGTGTCACTGGTCTGTGTACTTCAGTGTGTTTTTGTACTGGTTGTTAATAGTCTTTCTGTTCCATATTTAGTGTTTCCTTCAGGAGCTCTTGTAAGGCTAGTCAGAGAGTCATGAATTCCTTTAGTATTCGCTTCTCTGAAAAAGATCTTATTTCTCCTTTGCTTATGAAGCTTAGTTTGGCTGGGTATGAAATTCTTGGTTGGAATTTCTTTTCTTTAGGAATGTTGAGTATTGGCCTCCAATCTCTTCTGGCTTGTAGGGTTTCTGCTGAGAGGTCTGCTGTTAGTCTGATGGGCTTCCCTTTGTAGGTGACATGACCCTTCTCTCTGGCTGCATTTAACATTTTTTCTCTCATTTCAACATTGGAGAATCTGATAATTATGTATCTTGAGAATGATCTTCTTTTGCAGTGTTATCCCGGGATTTTCTGCATTTCCTGAATTTGAATGTTAGCCTGTCTAGCTAGGTTGGGAAAGTTCTCATGGACAATATCTTGAAGTACATTTTCCAAGTTGGTTCCATTCTCCTCATCTCTTTTAGGGATGCCAGTGAGTCATAGATTTGTTCTCTTTAAATAATTCCATATTTCTTGAATGTTTTGTTCATTCTTTCTTCATTCTGTTTTTCTGTATTCTTG
This sequence comes from Macaca fascicularis, assembly GCF_037993035.2. Classification (NCBI taxonomy): domain Eukaryota; kingdom Metazoa; phylum Chordata; class Mammalia; order Primates; family Cercopithecidae; genus Macaca; species Macaca fascicularis. The sequence goes on along the minus strand of NC_088389.1, from coordinate 103,921,651 downwards.
TCTGCCTGTCTTGTTTCAGAAAGCCAGTCTTCAAGCGCTGGGAGTCTTTTCTTCACTTGGTATATTTTGCTTTTAACACTGCACTGTGCATTGTAAAATTCTTATAGTGTGTTTTTTAGCTCTATCAGGTTGGTTTATGATATTTTTTCTATACTGCATATTTTTTTCTGTCAGCTCCTGCATTGTTTTATCACAATCTTTAGCTTCCTCAGATAGGGTTTTAATGTTCTCCTATAGCTCAAGGATCTTTGTTCCTATTCATATTCTGAATTCTATTTCTGTAATTTCAGCCACCTCAGCCCAGTCAGAACCCTTGCTATAGAGGTGATGCAGTCATTTGGAAGAAAGAAGGCACTCTGGCTTTTTAAGTTGTCAAGGTTCTTGTACTGATTCTTTCTCAACGTTTTGGAGTTATCTTCCTTCTATCTTTTAGGTTGCTGGCATTTGGATTTTTTCCTTTTATCATATTTGATAACCGTGAGGGTTTGATTCTAGAATAAGGTAGATTCAGCTGACAGGCTTCATTTCTAGAAGATTTTAGGGAGCCAACACTCAGCTCCTAACTCCTGGACTGTGTGCTCTAAATCTGGGAGACTTGTACTGGGCCACATATTTGTTCTCTGTCTCCTGGAGGTCAAGAATCTACTGCATTGGGGATGCTGAGGTTCTCACAGACTGCTTCTCATCACACTCCCACGGGTTGTGTCAGCCAAAGGGTTTTGTGATGTGGTAAGTGGGATCTGTCCTCATTTGCACATGCCAGCAGCAATGATAGCAGCAGCTGCAGCAGACTGCTAGCAGGTGCTGGAGTACCTACCTTCCTGCAGGTGTTCACCACAGTAATAGAGACAATGCAGCTTAAAGGGAGTTAGGGGCAGCAGCTGATGGTGACTGTGTGGGTGGTCACGCTGGAGGTGGTGTTGGCTCAGGGCAAGACACTGGCAGATGCAGGTGTGGGTTCTTTCTCTGTGCCCCGCAAGCAGGAGTGATCCAGGGTGTGGTTTCAACCAAGCAAAAATATTTCCATAAATCAGCTGCAGAGCCAGCATCAATATGGGGCAGTGTTAGCCATTTGGGAGAAGGTGGTTTTGGTGAGTAAAGACAGAATTTGTCCTTTTTTCATTTTTCCTGCAGGACTCACCCACCAGGAGGGACTATTAGAGAGAAAGTAAGAATGGGGGTGATAGGATATTCAGATAAGGAAAGGGAGAATCCAGGGATGAGCCTCCTTGGGAGGTTAAAAAAAAACTTCAGACACTGCATGAGATTCACTGTGATTAGAAATATTATAACTGAACAGGTATTTGAAAGATCTGCATTCTGGAACAGATTTTATTTTAACTTATTTTTCAACTGAGGTTGTAGTGTGGAGTGGGGAACTTGGTGGGATGAAGAGGCTAGCTATCATCTTGTTGGCAGCTTTAAGCCCACACATTTCTCACATAGTGAATATGTTGAGATTGTGAAGCAGATCGCATTAAGTTGCACAGAGTTGAATGCTATTTTATTTTAATAGCAATATATTTCATTTCATGTCTGTAACTTGTATATAAAAATTTGTGAATTTCAAAGATAGTATTTCTTAGAATGTTTAAGAAAAAAGTAATTAATTTAAAGAAAATACACTGTAAACAACAGTATTTGTAGTACAAAATTGTAGTAAAAAAATTTTTTTGTTTGTTTTTGAGACAAAGTCTTGCTGTGTCGCCCAGGCTGGAATGCAGTGGCACAATCTTGGCTCACTGCAACCTCTGCTTCCTGGGTTCAAGGGATTCTCTTGCCTCAACCTCCTGAGTAGCCGGAATTACAGGTGTGCACCACCATGCCAGCTATTTTTTTTTTTTTTTTTTTGTATTTTTAGTAGAGATGGTGTTTTACCATGTTGGTCAGGCTGGTCTCAAACTCCTGACCTCGTGATCTGCCTGCGTTGGCCTCCCAAAGTGCTGGGATTATAGGCATGAGCCACCACACCTGGCCAAACATCTTAAAAATAATTCATAAATGGGCAAAGTATGGAAAGCATTTGACTTTTTAACTTGCTGACGGTCTCCATGCATATGTTTGGATTTCACACATGCTTTAATTTTGACTTGTTTTTGAGAGCATTTTGAGAGGGCACAATTTTTGAAGTCAAAGAACCCATTCAAAATGCCAACATCAGCTTCTCATTTATTTTAAGGGGAGATCTTTTTCCCTTCTTAGAATAAGTAATGCTCTGTACAGTCCATTAGGACTAGGGATCTTAGCAAAAATGGTTTGCTCTAAGCATTGTTGAAACAGATTGGTTATAACACCCATGTCTAGTAATACGAAAGGAAGGAAAACAAAACAAAACAAAAAAATGACAAGTATCTAACTTGGCTGTACTTCCCTCAGGGAGACCACCTCATTTTTGGCAACCAAAAAATAAAGCTTCATCAGATATACATAAAATTGCATGCCAAATTGTAGCATTCGATTTCCAGACATTATTTTCCTTCCTTCCAAGGAGACATGCAAGCTAAAGCTCTTACCTGTAGAGACAGCATTACAGAAGATATTTTCAAAGCACTCTTCCTTATCGCTAATGCCTATGGATTGAAGAAATTCTTGCTTCTTGAACAGTAATGGATAATAATGTTAAGGCAGATGTTCTGTCAAGTAGAGAGTAAGTCTTAGACTCTGAGGTGATTTTAGGTAAAAAGAATGTAAATTTGTAGGAACACCAATACACCAATGTTATACTAATTAATTGGTGGGGCTAAGGAAATTATTACTAACACTACATATGTTCTTTATTGTTGTTGTTACATTGAAAATGTCTAACTTTGAAAATGGACATTCTGTAAACACAGATCATTGGTTTTGGAGTCATACTTTGGATCAACTGTAACCTCCAGCCAGTTAGCTATTTCATCCTAAAAATAATACTTCTTTAAGCTTCAGGTTACTTATCTGTAAAATGAAATAAGATAACCCAACTAAAAAGGCGTATGTAAATATTATATAATATATAGTATATTAATATATAATTACATATAATACATTACGTGCTTAGAAAAGCAACTGGCACATTTAAGATTAAGGGCATTATTATTGCATTGATTTTATGCATACGTGTTTCAAGGTCAATTTGGTCCTGTAGTTAAAATCTAGAAATGTCAGATTTCACCACATAACAATATGTTTTTTAATGTTGTTCATTAAATTTCCACATTTTCCTCTATTTTGCTCTATTTCATTTCCTATTATCTTCTCTTAAGACCCTGTAGTTGCTTGCATTGTTGCCTTGCATAATGGAGGATGTTGGTGGCCTAGGTTTTTGTTGTATTTCATTTTCAAAGACGTGTTCTCAGACCCTTAGATGTTGAATTGTATCTCTTTTTTTGTATTGTCAACTTTTTAAAAAGCTTGATTCATTTAGATGTGCACAGGTATGTTGTCAGAACGAAGCTCTCACAATCCACTTGGGAGAAGAAATAAAATCTTCTAGCCTCTGCTGATACATAATCAATAGGGACCTGGCTACTTGAGATTTCACTTACCTTATAGCTACCTCTGTAGCATAAATGGAGATTAGAATCTTCAGGAATTCTGGAAGTATTTATAAACTTTGATGGGAGATTTTGCTTTCAAAATTAATGGACCAACCTTGAATGCTTTTATCATTTTGCTTCTGCTGAACATAAATTATCAATCTAAATCCCCTCAAGGCATTCAATGTTATCACCGTGATTTATTCTTAAGTTAGTAGGTTCAAATTCTTATCTCATCTCTGTTTCTCAGTTGTACTTCTGAGAGGATACAAAAGTATGGAAATTGAACTTTGCTAATTTGTAGTTATTATTGCAAACTTCTCACTATGTTATTTTGACTTTTTAATATCACAAAATAGGTGACTGAAAGAACAACACTGTATTAGTGTCCTAGGGCTGACATAATGAAATACCACAAACTGACTGGCTTAAGCAACAGCAATGTATTGTTTTGCAGTGCTAGAGGCAAATGTCTGAGTAATGTGTTCAAAAGGCCATGCTCCCTTTAAGGTGCTAGGGAAGTTCCAGTAGTCTTCCACCTTCTGCAAGTTTCTTGGCTTGTGGCAGTATGACTAATCCTCACTGGGCTTTCTCCCTATTTGAGTGTCTCTCTTTGCGTCCAAATTCTCTCTTTTGTAAGGACACCAGTCATATTGGATTAGAGGCCCATCCTAATTTACCGTGACTTTGTATTAGTCTGTTTTCATGCTACTGAAAAAGACAAACTCATGACTGGGTCATTTACCCAAAAAAAAAAAAAAAAAAAGAGGTTTATTGGACTTACAGTTCCACATGGCTGGGGAGGCCTCACAATCATGGCAGAAGGTGAAAGGCACATCTCACATAGCGGCAGACAAGAAGGGAGCTTGTGCTGAGAAACTCCCCTTTTTAAAACCATCAGATCTAGTGAGACTTTTTAACCATCACAAGAACAGCACAAGAAAGACTCACCCCATGATTCAGTCACCTCCCACCAGGTCCCTCCCACAACATGTGGGAATTTAAGATGAAATTTGGGTGGGGACATAGCCAAGTCAAATGATTCTGCCACTGGCCCCTCCCTAATCTCATGTCCTCACATTTCAAAATGAATCATGCCTTCCCAACAGTCCTCCAAAGTTTTAGCCCATTTCAGCATTAACTCAAAAGTCTACAGTCCAATATTCCATCTGAGACAAAGCAAGTCCCTTCTGCCTATCAGCCTGTAAAATAAAAGGCAAGTTAGTTACTTGTTAGATACAATGGGGGTACAGGCATTGGATAAATACAGGCATTCCAAATGGGAGAAATTGGCCAAAACAAAGGGGCTACAAGCCCCATGCAAGTCTGAAATCCAGCAGAGTAGTCAAATCTTAAAGATCCAAAATGATCTTTTTGACTCCATGTCTGAAATTCATGTCATGCTGATGCAAGAGGTAGTTTCCCATGGTCTTGGGCAGCTCTGCCCCTGTGGCATTGCAGGATACAGCCTCCTTCCTGATTGCTTTCACTGGCTGGTGTTAAATGTCTGCAGCTTTTCCAGGCACACGGTGCAAGCTGTCAATGGATCTACCATTCTGGGGTCTGGAGGATGGTGGTTGTCTACTCACAGCACCACTAGGCAGTGTCCCAGTAGGGACTCTGGGGGGGCTCCAACCCCACATGTCCCTTCCAGACAGGCCTAGAAGAGGTTCTCCATGAGAGCCCTGCCCCTGAAACAAACTTTTGCCTGAACATCCAGACATTTCCTTACATCCTCTGAAATCTTGGCAGAGGCTCCCAAACCTCAATTCTTGACTTCCATGCACCTGCAGGCTCAACACCATGTGGAAGCTGCCAAGGCTTGGGGCTTCCACCCTCTGAAGCAATAGCCCAGGCTGTCCCTTGGCCCCTTCTAGTCATGGCTAGAGAGGCTGGGATACAGGGCACCAAGTCCCTAGACTGCACAGTGCAGAGGGACCCTGGGCCCGGCCCATGAAACCATTTTTTCATCCTAAACCTCCAGGCCTGTGATGAAAGGGACTGCTGCAAAGGTCTCTGACATGCCCTGGAGACATTTTCCCCATTGTCTTGGGGATTAACATTCGGCTCCTCGTTACTTACACAAATTTCTGCAGCCGAGTTGAATTTCTCTTCAGAAAATGGGTTTTTCTTTTCTACGGCATTGTCATGCTGCAAATTTTCCAAACCTTTATGTTCTATTTCCCTTAAACTGAATGCCTTTAACAGCACCTGAGTTACTTGCTTAGAAATTTATTCTGCCAGGTATCATAAATCATTTCTCTCAAGTTCAGAGTTTCACAAGTCTCTAGGACAGGGGCAAAATGCTGCTAGTGTCTTTGCTAAAACATAACAGGAGTCACCTCTGCTCCAGTTCCCAACAAGTTTTTCATCTCCATCTGAGACCACCCCAGCCTGGATTTCATTGTCAGCATTTTTGTCAAAGTCATTCAACAAGTCTCTAGGGAGTTCCAAACTTTCCCACATTTTCCTGTCTTCTTCGGAGCCCTCCAAACTGTTCCAGTCTCTGCCTGTTACCCAGTTCTAAAGCTGCTTCCATATTTTCAGGTATCTTTTCAGCACTGCCCCACTCTAGTAGTACCAATTTACTCTATTAGTCTGTTTTCACACTGCTGATAAACACATACCTGAGACTGGGCCATTTACAAAAGAAAGAGGTTTATTGGACTTACAATTCCATGTGGCTGGGGAGGCCTCACAATCACGGCAGAAAGTGAAAGGCACATTTCACATGGCAGCAGACAAGAGAAGAGAGCTCGTGCAGGGAAACTCCCCTTTTTAAAACCATCAGATCTCGTGAGACTTTTTAACCATCGTAAGAACAGCACAGGAAAGTCCTGCCCCCATGTTTCAATCACCTCTCACCATATCCCTCCCACATCATGTGGAAATTCAAGATGAGATTTGGGCGGGGACACAGCCCCACCACATCAGACTTCATCTTAGTTTAACTAATTATATCTACAATGGGACTTTTTCCAAATAAGTCACATTCTGAGGTACTGGAGATTAGGACTTCAACATAGAAATTCTGAGGGAGACACAATGAAGGAATAAAACATTTGGATATATAGTTTTATTTATGAGTCATTTACTTTATTCAAACACCTTGTCTCCAAAAAGAGATCCTAGTTTTCAGGTTCATCCTTGGTAGATGAAATTGTGAGGTAGGACTCAAGTTTTCAAAGGGTGCAGAGTGACTAGAAACACCAAGAATAATACAGGACTGTTATGTTAACTACAATTTGACTGTACAAGTAGAAATAGCATATTTTCCATAAGGTAGCTGAGGTTTACAGTGATGTATAAGCAATTCCTCAACACACATCAGCAAAGCATTCAGGTTCTTACATACTACACCGGTTCACAAAAAAGTAACATAGCTGATTCCATATAAGAAGCCTAGACAGACCTTATTATGAAAATCTAAATTGTAGTATAAAACTGTAAATATGTTAACACCAATTTAGATAAGTTAAGTGTCAATTGTTCAATCCTCCAATCCATATTTCATAAAAGATGGAGCTTGATATAGATTTTCATCCCTTCATCCAGTCACTGTAAATTATTTCAACTTTAAAGAGGCGAGTCCTTGCTTTTCACATTGGGATATAGAATTTGGTGAAGTCCAGTCTGGGCAACATGGTGAAATTCTGTCTCTGCAAAAAGTACAAAAAGTAACTGGGTGTGGTGATGCACACCTGTAGTCCCAGCTACTCAGGAGGCTGCAGTGCGAGGATCTCCTGAGCCTGAGAATTTAAGGCTGCAGAGTGAACCATGATTGTGCCACTGTAGTCAGCCTGAGTGACAGGGTAAGACCCTGTCTTAGAAAAAAGAGAATAAAAAAGTTGGTGAAGCACATTAGTTGTGGATTTGGGGTATGCATTTTACCAACAAAGGTCTACTTGGAAAACAGTTAAATTAGTTTATTGAGCCATGTTTTAATATGGACTGTGGCTTACTGAAAATCATGTTTATGCCTAATAGAGTGCTTAGCACATAGTGGCTTCTGCAAAACAGTGTTCGTTGAGTGAATAACAACAATTTACCAAGAAATCAACACTTTTTTCCATTTGCCTATATTCACAAGGAACAAAATTTGAGCTGGAGACTAATAAAGAGAAAATAGGGGTAAGAGAGAAAAGGCTGAAGACAGAAGGTGGAAAGAAATGACCAAAAAAGGAGGGAAGAAAAGAGAGGAGGACATAAGAATTGATTAAGAAGAGTCAGCAATTCCTCCATTCTCTTCATTACATTATGCAACTCCTTGAGAGGTCATTCTTAAAGTACACTCAGACCCTCAAACAGAACTTAGAATTTAAAATGGCTTGCAAAAATTCAGCATATTCATTTAATGTGAGATAAATGATTTGTTAAAAGGTGGGAAATTCCAAGAGGTTGAGTCATGACAAGAAGTTTTAAATCTTATTGGTTTATTTTGATTGCATTTGCAAGTATCTGATGAAAATGTGCAAATCAGCTCATCTCCGTGTTTCAGGCTTCCTGTTGATTGTGTGACAGAGTTACCAGGCACATAACACATTTGTTTTACAGCACTGCATGATGAACTCACAGTGTTTTACCTCCAGGACTGAAAGTCCTTAATTTGTTCTTTGAGGAACAGTCTGTTTTCATCAAGAGACACGTTTTCGTTGATCAAGCAATTCTACAGAGAGTGACATTAAAGAAAAAGAATCCGGGGATAAGGGTTAGTGGGTAAGTATCTGCCCAGTACCCATGAAAATACAGCAGTTCTTATTTTCCAATTAAACACATTTATTAATTTTTAAATGAAGTTTTCAGAATACGCCTTCATCCGGCACAATAGCAATCTCTAGGGCAAGGAAAAAAATGAAACAAAAGCAATGAAAAAAAAATGATGTGAATTTGTAGCACGTGCTGTGTTTAAGGGAAGTAATTTAAGTGTCAAGGAATATAAAACACATTTAAAATATGCTTTTGGTAAAACATTACTGTCTACTTAGGAATTATCTATTGTAATTTTTCTGAATCCAATTTAAATATATAATGGGGTAAAAAATATACATACAATATACTTCTAATTGCTTTTCTAATTAGTATGAGAATCCCTCTTAGGAAATACTTTTATGTACTCATTCATTACATATTTATTCTTTATCTACTACATGTCAGCCACTACTTTGAGAAACCGGAGACACAGGGCTGAAATGACCAATCTTGCCTCCCCGCATGGAGCCTGCATTCTAGTCTGGGCTCATCTTGACAAACCCCCTGAAGTGAAAGTGAGGTTCTGAAGGTTTAGGTGAGGAAATAACAAACGATATTCATGATATGCTTAGCATAAGAAAGGGACAGGAATGTAGAGCAGGGATGAGCATAAAAACAAATAGAAGTTAAGAGTTTCAGAGGAAAGAGAAGACCAAGTAATAAGGTGACAAATTTAAGCCTCGGGTAGAGAAAATGACTTAAAAAAAAACCTGAAAAGTCAGATTGTCTAATATCCAATTTCAAAATATCTGTTGAGCGGCAATATGTGTAAAGACCTTTACCATTACATGAGAATAACCATGACAATCTACTGCATGACAGGAGCAATCACCAGACATAGGTTGGAGAACTGACATTCTACGGGAGGTGGAAACTACAGTAGAGATATCTAGGTAAACATTTAGCCACAGGGAAACTCAGAAACTCAGATACAGAATTTGAAATGAGAATCTGTGCTGATTTTAACAGGCACAATGGATATCTGTGCTAAGATACATTACAGACTCTTTCTCTCTCTCTCTCTCTCTCTCTCTCTCTCTCTCTCTCTCTCTCTCTCTCCTCTCTGCCTTTCCTCTCTCTTCTCTCTCTTTTTTCCTGTATGTCCATACACATTTGTATTTTTTATACAAATAATTAAATTAAAAGGAGAGTTTAAATTTGAATTCCAAATTCAGAAGTCAAGCATTTCTATTCAGTTTTTCAAGTTGTAAAATTGGTTATGCCTGACTCTACCTGATCTTGCAGAACTTCAGTGTTCCCATCTGTGCAATAGGGAGTTTCTCTTTCTACTCTAGAGTGCAGCTCTAAAAACTAAATTAAACAATACACATTAAAGCAATTTGTAGATTGCCACCTGCTAAGCAAGTAATGATGGCAATAACTTTGTTTTTGTACAACTAGAAACTCTTTATAAAGCTCTTTCTCATATATGATCTTCTTTTCTGTTCAAAACCACTCTTCCAGTTAGACCTTATTGATCCCATTGAAATAAAATAAAGCTCTGAGAGGCCGAGTATCCCAAAGTCACACAACAAGTAAATGGCTCAGAGACCACTTCCTGCTTCAAGAACATTGCTTTTCCATAACACACATTTTCTTTTGGCCATTTAACCAGAATTCAGACAATCTTCAGTAGCCCCAGCTTCCCTGAACCCATCTTTCCTTCTGGTCAGAGTGTGTGAGCTCTATGAAATGACATAGTGTCGGAGATCTTGAACTATCCAATGTTTCTATTTAGTGAAAAACAAATATCCAGAGGTATGGAGAAGGTACACTAAAAAGAGGAAGGAAATGAGAAAATGTTGAAGTTGAAAACAGAGTTCCTACCACGCTGGGTAATTGCATTGCATAGTTTTTTTAAGCAGAAATTATAGATCCATAATATGCTAATGAACATTCACACTCACAGCGTGCACTGTAATGATTCCAATGGAAAAGCTCATAGCTTCCATTCAGTCCTGAATAGGCTGCCAAATGTGATCATACCTAGTTTCAGGCAGTCATGGATTAAACAATACTTTATTCTCATTAGCATACTTTAAAATAACAAATACACCACTACCATAATATAATACTTTAAAATGTAATAAAATAAAAATATAGTCAGAAAGGAAAAAGGAATATTTAGAGCAAATTGTGAAATTGACCAAAAAAAATTATTAAAGGTTAACAAATTAAATTAGGAATCTGATGGAAACCTCATTCTCATCCAAGTTCACTGTCAATCATAATTCTTAGAAATGCCAGTGCCTGAGAGATATAATGTCAGTTTTAAACATTGTAGTGAGATTAAGGAGAACACAGTCCTCTTAACACTTTCCCTAGACCAGGACAGCTTATCTGCTTCTCAAAATGTATGGGTTTGAGTGTGAGTGTCTTTTACGTATGTGTTACTAGACTATCCAGTCTGTCCCCTGCCACTGACTTCCCCGCAGAATATGGCTGCCAACATTTCAGATTTCACTCAGCACATCAGATTTAATTTACTAATTGTCTTCCCACATCATTTTGCCAACTGATAGAAAACCCAGAGTCAGTAAGTAGCCAATCGTTTCTACCAGTCATCTCTCTCTCTCTGCAAGTGTAATATAGTATAGCCATGCCTTTGTGCAATGTGATCACCGTTTCATTTAACTACTTTCTCTACTTAGAAATAAAATGGTTTTGGCTAATTGTCATAACTTGAACCTATACTGTTAGTACCTTTTCTTAGTGTGATATCCATTTTACTCCTTTATCTTTCCTCTGAGCAACTCCCATTATGCAAGGCTGAGTCAATACATTCTCAGCCCCAGAAACATACTTGCTTATTTCTCCATGTCCAGGTAGTTGCGTATTTATGCATACATGGAGGAACAAATGAATTTTCAGATGTGTCTTAGTTTGGGTTCCTCCAGAACACAACTCTGAAATAAGAATTTGAGTACAAATAGTTTTTTTAGGATGCTATACCAGGAAACATGGGGGAAGGGGGATAAGTAAAAGTTGTGTTAATTCTCCTGTACTTCCAGACCACTGTGCAAGGGGGCACACCTGTCTCCAGCTAGTGGAAAAGCTATTGGGCAAAGAGGTGCAGATTCTGGCAGTGAGAAATCAGAACTCCATGTGTGACATGGTAAACCTCTAGGGAATGTGGTGGGGAATCAGCAGTTTCTGCTACAGGATGAATGTGACCCACATGGAAAAATAATAAAACCTGCATCACCAGAGTGCTGTTAGGATAAAGTAGATACACGCATATAAGCCACTTTTGCTCTGTATGTAGTATCTTTTATTATATTATGCCTGTGAGTATTATGATTATGATATATATTTTATTAGCTTGTTGTATATTCATTTTTTGGCTTAGTAATCATTCATCTCTGCATTTTAATGTATTCTTTACCTATTCCACAAGATGTTTTTTTGTTTGTTTGTTTATTTTTTTAAATGGATGGAGTCTCGCTCTGTTGCCCAGGCTAGAATGCAGTGGCATGATCTCGACTCATTGCAACCTCTGTCTCCAGGACTCAAGTTATTCTGTGTCTCAGCCTTCCAAAGAGCTGGGATTACAGGCACCCACCACCACTCTGGCTAATTTTTGTATTTTTAGTAAAGACGGGTTTTGCCATGTTGGCCAGGCTTGTCTCAAACTCTTGACCTCAGGTGATCTGCCCCCCTTGGCCTCCCAAAGTGCTGGGATTACAGGTGTGAGCTACCGTGCTTGGCCCAAAGTTTTTAAAATGACGTACGATAGCACATAAAGTGTATAAAATTTAAAATGTGGCAAATAAAGAGAGACACGACTCAATCATAGGTCAAAGTAATGAATGAGACTAAAAACAAGCTGGGTGTGGTGGCTCACGCCTGGAATCCCAGTACTTTGGGAGGCTGAGGCGGGTGGATCATGAGGTCAGGAGTTTGAGACCAGCCTGACCAACATGGTGAAATCCTGTCTCTACTAAAAATACAAAAATTAGCCGGGCATGGTAGTGCATGCCTGTAATCCCAGCTACTCAGGAGACTGAGGCAGGAGAATCGCTTGAACCCAGGAAGCTTAGGTTGCAGTGAGCCAAGATCGCGCCACTGCATTCCAGCCTGGGTGACAGAGCAAGACTCTGTCTCAAAAACAACAACAACAAAAACACATATCACTTGACCTACACATTTGTCATTACTGGCTAGATAGTTGTCTATAAGCTATTTAGTAAACTATGTACAAACAGCAAGATTTTTAACCCAGAGCTAGTTACTTGTTCAATATGAGCAAAGATACCGAGGAAAGAATTGGAAACCTCTTCTAAAATAAAGGGGCCAAAGAAAATGTGAGGATAATTTTGGTCACATTTTTCATAAAAATTATATTCTGTTACCAGAAATATAAAGCACATCAACATATGATATGTATTCATCATATACAGAAATTCAGGGTGTGCATAGTCATGTGAGATTTCTCCTGCTTCTGAAATTCAAATAACTTTAATCTGCAGAAGGAAAGTCTGCTCTTATAGACTTATGCAATGCATCGACATTACTCACGGAGAAGGTGCTCTTACAAGGACAAACACACATAAAGAAGAAGTATATAGATTAGATTAGAACTTTCTTGGGTTCTAGCACACTTAATGTTTAATAATATTTCTGTGACACCTAGATCAGGTTAATTGCTTACAGTTTCATTTCTTAAGTGGTTAAATGCAGCACTGAAAAAGTATTTATTTTCCAACAATGTAGTAACCGTTTAAAAATATAATAGTAGACACAAATTGGAATAAAATATATTTTCTTTCTTTCACGTGATGTCCTTTCTGTGGGACATTGTATGTCAATCTCACTTCCAGCTTCCATACTGGCATTCCTTTTAGAACTATCTTTGATTTCAAGGGCCCATGTTTCTTACCTGCAAGCAGGTGAGAAATGCCAGGGAATTCACATCCCCTGGGAGTACTTCCAACAAACCATCAGTAAGAGTTGTGTATTCCATGGCCAGAATGTTGTGTTCCCCTAGGATTCCTATATTGAAATCCTAACCCCCAAGGTGATAATATTAGGAGGAGGGGCCTTTGGGAGGTGATCACCTAATGAGGAATTTGTCATTGTGGGAATTAATGGGATTAATGCCGTATAAAAAATATTCCAAGAGAAGCACCTTGCCCTTTCTGCCCTGTGATGTTACAGTGCAAAGAGAGCCATCGATGAACCAGAAAGGAGACCTTCACCTACTCAGCAAATATACTGGTGCCTTGATCTTGGACTTTTCAGCCTCCAAAACTATGAGAAATAATTTTCTGTGGCTGACAGGCCACTCACTTCATGGTATTTTCTTATAGCAGCTTGAACAGACTAAAACAATATATTAGGTTGGTGCAAAGGTTATTGCAGTTTTGGACAGTGAATTTTAAATTATTATAACTAGACTCAACACACATCTTTATTAATCATATAGGAACGATTACAGTCAACACATTTTTGCCAAGGAGAAATAAGTTTGTTTATTCTTGTGGTGTCAAAATCCATGCTTCAGGATTCGATGAAGCTCTGGAAAGCATTTTTTGTATCCTTCTGGTGGTGGAAGTATTTTCCCTGCAAAAAGATGTTGAGATGCTTAAAGAAGTGGTAGTCGGTTGGCAAGAGGTCAGGTGGATATGGCAGATGAGGCAAAACTTGATAGCCCAATTCGTTCCACTTTGGAAGCGTTGCTTGTGCGATGTGTGGTCTGGTGTTGTCATGGGGAGAAAAATTGGGCCCTTTCTGTTGACCAAGGCCAGCTGCAGGCATTGCAGTTTTCTGCGCATCTCATCGATTTGCTGGGCATACTTCTCAGATTTAATGGTTTCACTGGGATTTAGAAAGTTGTAGCGGATCAGACCAGCAGCAGACCGCCGAACAATGACCATGACCTTTTTTTTTTTTTTTTTTGGTGCAAGTTTGGCTTTGGGAAGTGTTTTGGAGCTGCTTCTCAGTCCAGCCACTGAGCAGGTTGTTGCCAGTTGTCACATAAAATCCACTTTTCCTTGCACGTGACAATTTGATCTAGAAATGGTTCATTGTTGTGTAGAACAAAAGAAGACAACACTTCAAAATGATTTTTTTTAATCTTTGCTCAGCTCATGAGGCACCCACTTATTGAGCTTTTTCACCTTTCTAATTTACTTCAAATGCCAAATGACCAATGTTGAGTTATTCGGCAACTTCTCATGTAGTTGTAAGAGAATCAGTTTCGATGATTGCTCTCAATTGATTGTTATCAACTTCCAATAGCGGTCACTACATTCCTCTTCAAGGTTCTCCTGTCCTCTGCAAAATTTCTTGAGTCACCACTGTACGTATATTTGTTAGCAGTTCCTGGGCCAAATGCATTGTTGATGTTGATTGTTTCCACTGCTTTATGCCCCCTTTTTGAACTTGAATAAGAAAATCAGTTGAATTTGCTTTTTGTCTAACATTATTTCCATAGTCTAAAATAAATATAAAGTAAACAGCAAGTAATAAATCATTAGCAAGAAAACATAAAGCGAGAAATGCGCATTCAAATGATGTATAACAGAAGCACATTTATTTAAGAATGTATTCCTCTATCAAACAGCAAATTCCAACAATGCAAATACTCCAGCTCCCTTACCTATGTGGGGACATAACTCTCAGATGTTTGTTCTAGTTTGTCTTCAAGACGTCTCCTTTGGGATTAAGCTCCAGTTACCTACAGTGAAAGCTTACTTGAGAGTATACCATATTATTGACTGTGTTGCCTTTTCTCTATAACTTTCCTCCTTCCCTTGCAGTGTTTCTGGGAGTCACCTCCTAATCAATACATGAATGTACTTGAACCCCTGTTTCAGGGTTTTCATCTGGAAGAAATCAAACTAAGACAAATGAATTAATGATTCACCAGCCATACACCATGTTCTAGCAATATTTTTTCTCACTTTTTTCCCTTGCTTTTTATCCTTGGTGCTAACAAGAGTGCCATTTATATGATAGGCATGTAGGTAATCATTGTATTCTTACGGTGCCCAATCACACTACAGTTCATTCAGGTGGCATGCATCAAGATCCCATATTGTATATACTGTATTCGGTACTGAGCTCACTGTATATATACTGTGTTTGGTGCTGAGCTCAGTTTGGTGCTGAGCTGAAAATATACTGTGTTTCGGGCTGAGAATTCCAACATAAATGAAAAAGGTATACAATCCCTGTTTTTAAGAACTCATAGTCTCCAGAAGAGAAAGACTTATGAACTGGTGACTGGTGATATACAGTAAATGCTTAAAAACTCTCAATAAGTAGTTTCTGATTACTCACATAAATTAGCATCCTTGCTGTCCGCATAACCATTTTTACTTTTTTCCTATGCCCTTCTCTCTCTTTATATAGCATTGTTAGAATACAGCATGAGCAGTGGGTACGGGTCAGAAGTTACATGTTAGGGCAGTTCTCCCTTGTCTTCTTTGCAGTGAGAATAAGGGCTATTTGGTGCATTTGTTTAGCATAATGTATTTGAGAACAAGATTAAAAGTCTCACTTTGGGAAGACACATGAAAAAGACAGCATGAAAGAATTAGCTCAAATCCATCACCACTGCTAAGAAAACAGCTTAAAATTGGTGTTCCATGCATGGTGGGATGACAGCATCAAACTTATTAGTAAAGGAGGTTGATTTATGAAAGAAATGACATGAAAATCTTCCCTTTTTTTCTAACTCATCTTCACTCCTTAATAATAAAGATGTCTAGGGAAGGTCCTCTTCAGCAATCAGGGATCAGGAAAGTTATATCTATGTCTGTATGTATTAAAGTGAGTCCCTTGCCAGATTAGCCCTGGTTCTTCATATGTGATTAAGTTAAATAACTAGACAGACACACAGATGTGGGGATATATATAGAAGGATATAATGAACTCATAACTACTTGCCTGCCATCAACAACAAAAATAAAACAAGAATTACTTTAAAACAACTAGGAATTATTTCCAATTTAGTTATATTTTACCAAAGGTTTATGGTAGGTCTTGTGAAGGGAACAGAAGGAAAATAATTATACTGTTGCATACAGTGTTGTAAGGCCAATAATAATGTGGCCATGATCACAGCTAATGATTATAACTTAAAGACATCTCATGCTAGGAACCAGGTAGAAGGAGGCAAAGTGGCTGCCACTGAAAGAAATGCTATATTTCCCCTGAACAGCTTGATATTCTGTTGGTCAGATATAAACTACAATTTGTGCCCTGGGAAGTAACAGCTGGAGGAGAGAAAATTTAAAACTATGCTAGGAGTTTCTTGAATGGATAAGGACATACTGCGCTTATATGGTTCTGGTTACCATGTTGCCATGGAAGTCCTCTCTGAATAAGTGACATATGACACGGACAACAGGAAACTTATCATTGCTCCCCCATTTTTTTCAACTTCAGACAGCAGGAAAAATAAGTTATCTACACCTATGCATATATTTACTCACACACAAATATACATACACACATACATACACACATAAGCAAGATTTTAAACTCCTGTACAAAGCCATATGTGGTACCTACGTCCTTGACAGTTTTCAAAGCCAGCCACTGGTAAAAGACAGAATTTATGAATGAAGTTGGATTACAATATATTCTACTTCTACGCATCATTGCCAAAGACAAAAGGATGAGAATCCAATCAGAAAATAATGTTTTAAATTTTTTCTTTCATTATTTGTAACAACCTTTTAAAAAGTAGCAATAAAATAACCATCCCATTCACCCATTTGTTAGACTCAATATACCAAACTCATAAACACTATACATTTTCCATGTTGTAGTATCTTCTGGCAGTATCTCTAAAAGGAAAGAAGTTTAGAGTTTTATGTATTTGTATAATTTTGGGAGTTTTAATTGTGTTGAGGCAGGGGAAAATAAGTAAGAGGTTTAGCAAATTCCCCTATTTTGAATTAAAAGGAAAGTAGTCTGAATTAATATGTTGAAGTCAATGCTATCTTTTTCTCTCCTGAATATGTTCAGTACCTCACACTAGGCTAATAAAATGTTGCTAGAAGCAGTCATTAGAGAAACTACTTTACTAAATAAGAATGTAAATAAGAATGAGTCACAATTTGTAGTGTGTCAGTTGTTTTAAGGGAATATTTCAAAGTACAATTTACATAAACCAATTGCAGACAATCCCATCAAACTTGTTTACATGGTAAAATCCAGCCATAGGCTTCTATTACTAGAGAACTAGTAGTCTAAAAGTTTATAGACACTTACACAGCAAACCTAATACAAATGTTTCATTGCAATAAACACTACACATTCAATTCTGATAATATTTCTATTTTACCTGTATTAACCAGATAAAAGAAGCATTGGTGATTTTCTACACACAGATACTACTACCCTTTGTTAATATTTAGCACAGAAGAAATAAATACCTCATGTGTAATTTTGTTCCTGCTATCTAGGTGTATAAGAATATCATAAAGAATGAAAAACAGAACTTCCTCTAAAAAAAGATCAACATGGTGATCACAAATAAGTGGTCCTTCTGGAAACAAAACAAAATAACAACAAAAATCATCTCTTTGCCTTCTAAGGAATAAATCTAAACATATTTTTGTTTTTAAGATATAAAAATCATGACCTCGGAGACAACAACAACAACAACAAAATCTGTTGCAGTTACAGTTATGATCAAGTGTCTGTTAATCGATTCATGGTAGGATAGAGATGCAAGGGAATTAAGACAGCACCTTTCAAAACGTGATTCTACTAATCAGACTAAGAGACCAGACGGTGGGCAAATGCCAAGAATAAAGGCCTGGTGTCTGCTCTTTCTAGGACATTTGTGTTAAAAAGCAAGGTAATTTTTAAAATTTAGAACACAACAGTGCCTAGTTAAAGAAAGCAGAGCATTTAAGATATGCAATGAAAAATTTCCCTTGATAGGCATGGATACTAAATACTGTTACCAAACCGATTCAGGATAACTTACAACTAAGTCTACAAAAGTAATTTTCAAACTCATATAAAAAAAGTGAATTATTTTGTTATAAGTTTTTTTTTTTTTTTTTTTTTTTTTTTTTTTGCTGGGACTACAGTCGCGCACCTCCAACACCCGGCTTTTTTTTTTTTTTTTTTTTTTTCTTTTTTTTAATTTATTTATTATTATTATACTTTAAGTTGTAGGGTACATGTGCATAACGTGCAGGTTTGTTACATGTGTATACTTGTGCCATGTTGCTGTACTGCACCCATCAACTCGTCATTTACATCAGGTATAACTCCCAACGCAATCCCTCCCCCCTCCCCCCTCCCCATGATAGGCCCCGGTGTGTGATGTTCCCCTTCCTGAGTCCGAGTGATCTCATTGTTCAGTTCCCACCTATGAGTGAGAACATGCGGTGTTTGGTTTTCTGTTATAAGTTTTTAAAAACACAAATTCCCTCTACTTTGGTGTCTTTTTCATTTTAATTTGAATTCAGAGGATGTTACACAGCATCCAGGCCAACACCAAAGAAGCAAGAGGTGAAATGATTTACTTAGTCTTATGAATATCTGGGAGCCAAACTTCAACTAGAATGGGCTATCTGGATTTCACCTCTAAAATAACTTAGTCTAGTGACTTTTTGTTTTTTTTTTATTTTTTTTTTTTTTTGATGCAGAGATAGAACAATAGCTAACAGACAAATAGCTCACATTTCCATTTTTTTTTTCTCATCAGTGTCACAGAATCATCAGCAATTAAATGTCCTACTATAAAACGTGTTAAAATAAAGAGCAAGCCAACAAAATGGGTCCTTTACTAAATTGGAGAGAGTCTGAAGAGTGTATTTTGAGCATTTAAGTGTAGTCTTTGGCCTTCTCTACTACAACAGGAAAGGAGAGAGTCAGGTTAGATAAACGTCAACTTTGGTAAAATTGCCAGTGACACGGGCACTTCAGTTGTTGAGAAGTACTGAGTCTACCAGTTCTTTTTAAACCAATATTTAACAAACCTTTCTGAAAATATTACATATGGCATGTATCAGCCTATGACATGTGACCAATAACAACAGATGTAAATTTAACTTGGGAAATTAGGTATGAAGGGCATACTACCCATTAATAATTTGTATTATTCAACTCTAGCAACAATACACAAGTAATTAGGCATGACATAGTAAACAGTTTTGACCACCACTGCTGTCACAGTCAGTGGTGCAATGCAAGAATTTACAGGGAGGAAGGTGGAAGTGTATCTTTTGAGATATCATTGAAGTGCTGGACAGAGATCTTCCAAGGGCCTTGATAATGAAAGGAAGCTCTCCTGCATACAGGTCGTTACATAGGAATGAAGATGGTGGTAGCAAGGAAGATACAGATCTGCATTATTGCTGAGAGAGATATTTTCATTAGAGAAAAAGGTCAACAGTGGTTGAGTAACATTACTGAGGAAGTATAATGTTGTCATCTACTAGAACTGGTTATTATCAGTGGACAACAGCCCAGCAGTTCGTAATACTGAGGAAATGCGTAGAAGTAATGATGATAGTCCTCTCATCAAGAAACAAACATCCACAAGCAAGAGTCAGTAATAAATACTAGTATACATGGATATAGTTACACAAATTGTGCTGAAGATAATTATCATTATTGTTTAGAAAAGAAGTTTAACATTAATAAGAGAATAATTAGAATAGGAGTTGGCCAAATAGTTTTCAAAATGATATTCAAACAAGAAAAGGATATCTAAATTGTTAGGTACAAGTATGTATAGGCAGGAATGATCACAGTTCACAGTCTTTTAGAGGAATTTTGAATAGATTGGCCTAAGCATTACATTCTAGACTGTGAACTTCTTGATTGCCACGTTGAAATTGACGTTATTCTCTGGCACATTATGCCTCCCAGTAGAACTTTCTGTGATGCGGAAAAGGCTTTATATCTGAACTGTTCAACATTGTACACACACACACAGCTATGGAGCACTTGAATAAGTAGCACAAGTGAGAAAGTGAACTTTAATTTCATTTAATTTTAATTAATTAAAATTTAAATTTAAGTAGCCACGTGATGCTAGTAGTGTCAGTTTTAAATAACAGAGCTCCAGCACAAGGAAGTCACTATAGGTTTTAAGCAGAGAATAACAAGAGAAAGACAGTATTTTAGGCAGATTAATTTGGCATATGTGTTTAGGCAAGTCTGGGAGATGAGGGAATGAGAAGTACTCTTGAGATTGTATTGAATTTATGAATGATCTGAAAGAACAGACATTTTTAAAATAAATCTTTCAGTGATGAACATGACATATTGCTCCATTTACTGAATTTTTAAATATCTCTCAACAAGATTTTATAAACTTGTAGCAACATAGTTCATAATTATAAAAATATGAAAGCAACCTAAATGTTTATCAGAAATATAACGTGTATAAAAAATTATATTTTAGGAAAGATGAAAGAACTATAGCTGTATGCAACATGATTAATCATATTAGATAAATGAAGACACAAAATGATACATATAGTATTACTCCATTCAAAAAAATACAGCAACAGGTGAAATAAAAATGTATTGCTTATATACATAGTAAAACCATACAGAAAAACAATGGCTTACTATAAAAGTCAAGATGATAGATTCCTTTGCATGGAAGGGATGGGGTTTCAGCAGGATTATTATTAACCTGATTACTTCTTGATCTGGGTAGTGTTACTGCAGGCATTCACTTTATAACTATGAATTAATCTGTAAATATATGTTATATCCTTCCTAGTTGTGTGTGTCACAGTAACCCAAAATAAGAAGTTGAAATAAATGTAAGAAAAAAGTAAAACAAAATTAAAATGACAACAATAAGGCAGAGATGATAGTTTGCAATCCCTTGTAGCTCTTCCCATTGAAGAAGAAGAATACTCTATTACCCTACCCATTGATTCTAGGCTGGTTTTGTGATTTACTTTGGCCAATGGGACATTAGCAAATGTGACACAAGCAAAGGCTTGAAAATGGTTTTCACATTGGGGTTTGCCTTTTCTTGTTGATTTAGAAACCCGGCTGCCATTTGACAAGGCTTGTCTACTAGATGTTTGTAGACACATGGCTTGATATTTCTTACCATCTCAGCCAACCATTAGACATGTGAGTGAAGCCATCTGGGACCACAGCCCCAATTGTCCTACGAGCTGATTGCAGCTGCATGAGGGAGTCAAGGTCAGACAAGGGGAGGAACTGCTGACTGAACATTGCCAAATTTCCAAACCACAGAATTATGAGCTAAAAATGAACCTTTTAAGTCACTAATTTTTGGGTGGCATGCTTTCTGTTATGAATGCAGCAGAATATTTAGATATTCTCAGGTATCAAAAGAGAGCACCGTAGTACCATTGGTCAGTGATTCTGAATCTAAGCATTTTCACAGTAAAGGGGAAAGAGAAAACACACTAAAATGCATAGTTTTCATTTTCTGATCAACAAAAGGCAAGGTACATTTTTTAATGCTGCACAAAGTTATCAGTTTTCTTTAATATTATGTACAATAATGTCAACGGCTATAAATATCTTGCTTATTTATTAAAATCATGGGTTATGAAAATTTGCTACACATTGGTTATAATTTGTGCTTCTTGACAATCTTTCATTATACTATTTCACACATGTATAATTTCATATGGATGATGAGTCTGCTCTTATTGTTTGGTATCACAATTTCCAGTATTGAGAAGATTCTGAAATTAGATGAGCTTGCTAAAACAAAAGTAATAATAATTGCAGAAAGTCTGACTGTGATTAGTAAAGGAAATCTCCCACCTCTGCCCAAAAAACCCCACAAAAAATAGTAAGCCTTCAAAATAGATACATGTATTAAAAATAAAAGGAGTGCTAACTTGAGTCAGAGTTCAAAGTTCCAGGTATTTTACGAATTTCCAAAGAATATCATACCATGTGAAATTAACATTGGCTCACACAACCTAGATGTCTTAGGAAATAGTATAGCAATTAAAGAGAGATTGAGATTTTTCAGGGTTATAGACTTTGAATACAGTAAACTCTAGGGGCAGATAGAAGATTTAGAAGAGAAATCTTGCCTGCACTTTCTGTAGCTTCCCCATATTTGCTATTTATTAACTTCCTGAATCCTTTTAAGTGCTTTTCAGTGAAAGACTCAAAAAAAATTGTTCTATAGGATTGTTTTGGGGGTAACCAGAATGAGGGGATAGGAAAGCTGAAACATCTTGGTAGAGAAAAAGATAGGATCCTGAGGAAATGGGGAGAGTGTGATCTGTGGCAACTATAGAAAGAAAATAGAAACATTCTGAATATCAGAGGCCTGGGCAAAGATAACCTTGGGGAGCTTTTCTAGACCTGGAAAGGGAATGTAGGCTGAGAAGTTGTGTGCAATTTCCTGACATGTTAGAAAACTTCAGTGAGAGCCCATAAAATAATTAACCATAAATGCTGAGAAGTATGTACACCAGAGTACCTGTATCTTTGCTTTATTCTGGATTCTGACTCAGTCCATAGTCAACAAAAATATCTTTCTCTTTAGTCAGTAACACTTAGCACACACCCCGAATATTTAGCTACTTTCTGTTTATTTACCTATGAATATGTTACATGCATCTTTGCATAGTTAAAAAAAGTCTTACCCTTACCTATTTAAATAATTTTTTACAATAATCCATATTGTCCCCTGATTAATTTCTCTATCACTATTAAGCAATTAAAATTATATTTATAAAGACTCTGTGGTGTACAACTTAGGTACCAGAGAATGGTGTAGGTAGGCCTTCTTTGAAACCTCTTTTTTTCCCCTGCCCCCACTAATGGATTTAAGATGATTAAATTGCAAAAGACACGACAGAAAGGTGATGTTTTGACAAAATGAGCTGGGTTGTTTGGAAGCAGCCCTGAAGCAGTAGCTTGGAATTGGGGGCCTTATGGATTTCTCCATAATGCAGATAGAACTTCATGATATATTTAAATCCTTTTCCGCAAACATTTCCCTGATTTGTTGCCAAGCCGTCACTGAATTTAGTAATCCAGACAGATTACCATAGGGGTCCTATTTTTAGGGTCCTTCTGTTGCTGTGGCAGTTGCAGCTGATCGGATTATGGTTCTATCCTAGCCATGTAAAATGCTTTGATGCTTCGAGAGAAACCTGCACTCAACTCCCGTAATTACAATGTCAGACTCATAGCTGGAAACTTCGCTCTGAATTTATTCTGTAGCTCCATTGTGGCCAATCCATTATTAACTCATGAGATGGCGTGTTGTCCTTTAGTTTTGCTCTGTGTCTTTCAAACTCGCTCACTATTATGTGTATGTGTGTGTTAGAAGGGAGGGTTGGTGATAGTAAATGCACGCAGTGGGTCACAGAGGACATATATAATTTCTCTGATTCTAAGTGCAAAAAAAACCATACGCAACCAAGACATCACTCTCTCCTATAAATGGCAATATCTCCATCTAGTGGTGAAAATTACCTTAATTGTCTTTACTGTCAGATGAGAAAAAGCTACAAATTTGTCTCAGAACGTAATTTGTATTTTACCTTCACAATATAAATGTTTTCCCAAGAAGAATAGATGTTCATCACATCAAATTGGACCCAGCCCATGGCCTTTGCAAGGGAAAAAGTAATTCCATTTACCTCAGAAGAAGTTTGTCTTCCACTGTCACCTGATACCTGGGTACCCAGAATTTGTCCATAATTTTTGTCATGGTTTTTATCTTTTACAAGGTATTGGGAGGGAAGTAGTGACAAAGCATAATGAAATAACAAGCTGAATTAATTTTATGTGGATTCTTACATTTGACCTAAGAAGTAAATTACTCAGCCAATTTCTCATCTCTTATAAAACTATTTTTCATCAATTGTATAGCAATTACGCCACAGTAAGCTAGTATACATTTTTCACGTATATACAAAGAAATAACATTTTTTTCTTTGAAGAAATAAAGGCTAAGGCGGAATGTTTAGGTTTTCCCTATTTTATAACTTATTGCAACCTCAATCAAAAAGCTCTCGCAACATGAAACCAGTTATTTAAGGCTGTCTTTTACAAATGTTCTTGATTGCATTTTCGTTATTGTTAATGCAAGTAGGAAATTGTTTTAACAATTTAAGAGAAGAGTAATATTCCTACTCATCTCCAATTATACAGCTTGCACTCACACATTTATTTAGGTAAATATAAATACGGAGTCACCAGATAGAAAACCAGGAGAGTGAAGGCGGCCTCTGGGCACACAGCAGAGCCCGCTAGGTGGCAGCATGCGCACGGTCTCAGCTTGTTTCAAACCCTGCTGCTTGTGCTTGGAGTCCTTGAACCCCAGGTTTGTTTGTGTGCCATGGTGATTTGGTCTCTCCAGAGGGGCTGAGTCTAGTAACTCGATGCAACAGAGTCAGATCTTTCAATCCAGAATGCCAACTGAGTAATGTAAAATTGAACTTTTTTTTTTTCTGATATGTTAATATTGGAATATGTTACCCAAAGAACTTGATGTCAGGATATCTAAGAATTTGAAAGAGTTTGTGGCCTGGACAAGTGTTTTGTACAGCTTACGTCAAAATCCAGTTACTTTTTTCTATCCAATACTTTCTTCCCTCCCTCTTTCCCCATCTCCTTCCTTCTCTTCCTCCTCCTCTTTCCTCTTTCCTTTTTCCCTCCATTTGTCTTTTTTCCTTCCTTTTTCTTTTCCTTCTTTCTTTCCTTCTTTCCTTTTTTCCTTCTTTCTTTCTATACTCCTTCTTTCCTTTATTCCTTCCATCCTCCCTCTCAGTGCCCTTCCCTGGCTTCTTTCTCTTAATAATAACACTAATAAGATTAATAGCAACAAATAAAAGGGAAAAATATATGTTTATATGTGCCAGTCTCTGCTCTAAGAACTTTACTGAGATTATCTAATTTAATCCTTCTAACCTTAACTATTCTAACCTATGTATACAGTAGGAGTAAAGTGAGGGATACTATCATTAAGTAAATTGTTCAATTTATTAATTCAGAATATATTTTTTGGACACTGTAATCAGGATGCAACAGTGATCAAATCAGATAGATGTTCTCAAAGAGTCTGCATTCCAGACAGAAAAACAGAAAATGAACAGTTACAAAATATTACGACTTGTGATAAATGTCATGAAGCAAATGAAAGGAGTGCCATGATGAGACAAAATTTAGAGGTCACTTTTTTAATAAGTAAATATGAATTGTACATTTCATATACATATGTACAAATCTAGATTATAAAGTAACTATTCTCAAGATCTGGAATCTTGCTTATGTGGACAGGTTTTGAGCCTCACAGTTTTAGACTTCTTGGATGTTATACTTTTTCTTACATATTATAGCCTTTATGTTTACATTTTCCTCATCTTTCTTTATTTCATGTAAAGATTAGGCTGTAGTTACCTTAAATAAAATATGGCAATCATACTTTCTTGAACTACACCCCTATTGAACAATATGGTTCTTCAGTGACATATTCACAGATTATATCTCACTTGTATAGATGACTAATCTCATCCATTATGTATTAATTTGTACCTTAATTTTAAGTTATGAGGACTTTCCTATATTTTGCCATACGTAACATTTATATGTCTATGCACACACACATTATATTTTAAGAAGAAAAAATTGAATTTTAAAAAATGTATTTCTAGCCACCTGAGAAAATATACAATGTCAAATATAACCATTTTGCTAATTTTACGTAGTCTAACATATCTGTTACATTGTTTCGTTTAAAAAAATTAACACTTTGGTACCCCAAATTCACTATCCTCAATTGACATGATACAGAAGAAATAAGCAATAAACATAAATGTGAGGGTATTGAAAATAGTGGTGAAAGAAGGAAAGTGTAGAATCTGGGTTGAAAATAGCAATGTTTAAACTGCATGAAAGAATATCATTTTTTATTGAAGCATGGTTAAAACTTTAAAGATATTCTTCAAAAGAGATTCACAGCTTTAAAATAGTCAATGCTTTCATTTATTTTCTGCACCACTAATGCTTAAGAAAGCCTGTCATATTAAAATTTCTTAGTAAAGGGACCACACACAGTGACTCATGCCTGTAATCTCAGCACTTTGAGAGGGTGAGGTAGGCAGATCACTTGAGCCCAGGAGTTTGAGACCAGCCTGGGTAACATAGCAAAACCTTGTCTCTACAGGAAAATTTAAAAATTAACTGAGCATGGTGGCTCAGGTCTGAAGTCTCAGCTACTCAGGAGGCTGAAGTGGGAGGATCACTTGACCTGGAAGGTCGAAGCTGCAGTAAGCCAGGATTGCACCAGTGCACTCCAGTCTGGGCGACAGAGCATCCAAAGAAGAAGAAGAAGAAAGAAGAAAGAAGAAAGAGAAGAAGAGAAAAGAAAAGAGAAGGAAGGAGTGAGGTAAGGAAAGAAGGAAGGAAGGAAGGGAAGAAGGAAAAGAAAAGAAAAAGAAAAGAAAAAAAATTTCTTAATCAATAAAAAATAATATTTCACAGATCATCACACCATTAAAGGATTATTAGGGACAGTCAAATTATACAAAATAGAGCGCTTGATGTGCATTACAGAGAAACCATAAGGATAGCATTATCTAAAGAATCAATGGATTTTCCCACCACACAGTGTCTACTAAGTAATAGCTGTTAAATAACTATTTCTTGAATGCGTTAATAAATAAATGGAAATTAAAATTTCTCGTGTAGACACGGTTATAATAGTCTCAGACAAAGAAATATTCATATCCAGTGTATTCAGCAATATTTATAAATACACGTATAAATTATATAGATAATATGTAATATTAAAAGCACAATAAATGTGGATATAAAAAAATAAACATAAATATACAAAATATGTGTATAAATATATATTAAATATACATATATGTGTGTATATTGAATACACAGTATATAAATACTTGTGTATATATACACACCTATATGTATATTCAATATATACACATATATTAAATATATGTATATTCAACATATATATTATACATATGTATGTATTGCTGTTTCTATCTTCTAGGAGCTACATAGAATCTAAAGTTTTAGTTTTAAGAAACGGCTTTCATTTTAATGGAGAAGACATATTAATAATTTATTACAAATTAAACAATTTCATTTTAATTATCATAAGCTCCAAAAAGAATATCAAGAAACTAGAAGAATATAGTAACAAGGGTGATTCACTATTGTGAATCATTGGTCTAAAGTAATAAAAAACTAATGAGTTATCAGAGACATAAAATGTTTTTAACAGCCTCCAAGAATCAATTTAAGCCCTAGTCATAGCTCTAGGGGCTCAGATTTTCAGGACATGTTTATTCCTGTGTTATATTCATATAAAAGCAAAAAGTAAAGTTCAAATTGATAAAATAATCTTAATAATGCTATGGCCATCAAAAAGACTGTACTCTCTCCTCTTATCGGAATAGTATCAGAATTAAATATTTTTGATTCTACTGTAAAGTAGGTAAGCAAATTAGATAGCAGTATTGGGTCGATGTACATCTCCTGATTTTGATAATTTTACTATGATTTTATAAGAAAACATGGTGTTTTCAGAAAACACCTGTTTAAGTATTCAGTGGTACAGAGGCATCATGCCTAAAAGTTACTTTTCAAGAGGTCAAAAATGTGTGTGTGTGTGTGTGTGTGTGTGTGTGTGTGTGTGGAAAAAGGACAGAAAAGGAGTAAAATATTAAAATTTGAGGATCTGTGTAAAAAGTATATCAGAATTCTTTGTTCTATTTTTACAACATTTCTGTAAGTCTGAAATTCTTCAAAGTAAAAAAAAAAAAAATACAGTGTTTGAAAAATCATACTGAACATGGTTCCTGGCACATACATTCTTCATAAGTTTCAAGCTTAGAATCATAGTTTTCACTGAAATTATGAATTCACCACTTACGTTTTAGTTCTTACATTACTATAAAGAAATACCTGCAACTAGGTAATTTTTAAAGAAAAGAGGTTTAATTGGCTTCCGTAGTTCCACAGGCTGTACAGGAAGCATGGCGCTGGCATCTCCTTAGTGTCTGGAAAGGATTTAGGAAACTTACAATGATGGCAGAAGGCAAAGGAGAAGCAGGCACATCTTACATGGCAGGAGCAAGAGAGAGTGAAGGAGGAGGTGCCACACACTTTTAAACGACCAGATCTCATGAGAACTCACACACTGTCGTGAGGATGGTACCAACGGGATGGTGCTAACCCATGCATGAGAAATCGCCCCCATGATCCAGTCACCTCCCACCAGGCCCTGCCTCGAACACTGGGGATTACAATTTGACAAGAGATTTGCTGGGGATACAGATCCAAACCACATCAACTTGATATGACAAAACAAAGTACGTAAATCTCTACCTTTCAACTTTTAATTCACAAGATAAATTTTTAATTCACAAAGTAAAAATAAAATTATCTGTGTGTTATATTTAAGTTAGAAGAGACACTTCACAATGATGCTTACAAATTTTTAGTTTTTTAGTTTTTTAAAAAACTGACCTGAATACAGAGTTTTCCTTCCCTTCTTCTTACATACCCAAGAAGAATAAATTATTTACAGTGTCAAAGACAAGAAAATATACCATCAACTAGCCACTTAAATGTTGAATTTCTATAATATGGAAAGCTGATAAAGTCCTACCGATGGATAAATTAGAATTTAGAAAACAACACAAAACATGTGCTTGAGAAGGAAAAAGAAAAAAAGATGGGAGCAGGGGTTACTGTCAGAGTAATTAGTAAAAGGCTGAACACAGAATGCATTAGCCTCCATGTTTGCAGCTGGCTACGATATATACACCCAAATAATGGCATGGAAGGAGAAGGTAGACCTATAGATGTCTATTCAGCCATAGAAGGGAAGGCTAAGAGACTGCAAAGTTGCTGTCCCGGGGTCTTGAGGTTATTAAGCCTTTTGGCTAACCCTACAACCATGCACCTCTAGATCTCTTGCTCTGAATGGCAAATAAATTCTTACCTACATAAGCCATGATAATCAAGTTTTCTTTTATCTGGAACCAAAAATATTCGAGAACTGACCCAACATTTAGATGTGTAAATGCAATTATCAGAAAAACTCAAAATAATTATATAATTAGCAAATAGTTGTAGGAGTAAGTATGGCCAGAAAGATTAAGAAAGATACTATCTTCATCTTTTGCATTAGGGCTCTTAATATATATTTTTAAAAGTTAATGAATTAAGAAAGAAATTTATGTTTGTAGTAAGAATTATTGAGTTGAGGTACCTATAAAAGTGAAAATATGTATTTTTCAAATGGATTTACCTGGGACCATGGTACTGTCTCAGGCAATGTAAAAATGAATTAGAAAAAAATGACATATGCATCTCAAATAAAATAATACAAATGATATATGTTGAGACTATGAGATGAGGGAAGATATCATAGAATATGGTATCTGATATCATTTTCTTAATTAGTAGCATGTTTATATTTATTTGTACGTATATCTCCTTATGGCATTTATAAAGAAATACATAAAATTATTTAAAATATTTTCTAGTATGAGTTTTGCAATTTTTTCTCAAGAATAGAGAAAAGAAAATCAAAACTTTTTTTCTTCACACAGCTGACAAAGAATAAAATGTTCACAATGCAAAGAAAATACATGGTCTTTGGGAGTAGATCTTTTAAATCCCTGGAAAGAAGTAACTAAATAATTTTCTGATTTCATATGCTATTAATAGGTGATTTTTTTCCTATCTGCTTGACATTTCCATTTGCAGTTATCTCTTTTCATGTCTTCTCACTGTGTCAGGTACATACCCTCAATTTGATGTAAGTGATTTTAAACAATTGAAAATCACACTTGAAGGTGTGAGACTTTGGACAATCTGCAGTAAATCCAAGAGTCACAGCACCAGGAGACAAGCAGCAAAGAGTATTGTATTTAAAAGCAAGAATCATTCATCCAGGGACTGCGACTTGCCAGACTTTTCTATTAAAACTACTGAATTCTAAATGAAGTTATTCATTCTTATTGATGGTTTCTATAGTTAAAAGCCAGCAAAATGATCCTGCCAGTAAGCATCACTGTTTTCTTTTGTTTGTTTCCATCCCCAGTGATCAGTACTGGCAGCAATCAGTGCCCTTACTATATTTTTTATTTATTGCCAGTGCAGATGATGATTCTGTTAAGAGGTTGTCATGCTTTATCCATTTCTCATAGGCACATTCACTTTTCCAATAGGCACAAAATTCACTTTGGGATAGAAAGGGAGGCAGGATGAGCTTTAGTTCCCCAGGGACAAGCAAGGGTTCAACAGGTCACTAGATGTGCAGGGCTAGGCGTCTGAGAAGCCAATGCTCACACATTAGATTTGAAGGACATAAATGCAAATGAAAGATTAAAATATACATGTGGATGATATCATGTGACCATTAGTAAGGCAAATAGACCACCCCAGACAGTATCAATGACAATAAGACAGTAATCGAAAGAAGCAGAACACATGAACCCATGTAATAGGAGTAATGGCCGGAGAAGCAGAAGAGAATCAGAGGATGGAAGTCATTGAAGGAAGACAAGACATAAGAGACCCTGTCAAATACAGCAAAAAAAAAAAAAATTAAAATTCAAAAATGATTATTTTATTAATTGATAAGGTCATTGATGATTGGCCAGTATTATTTCAGCAGAGTAATGAGGAGTAAACAAGAGTGAAGTGGAAATGGTCACTGAAATGTACTCTTTTAGTAAGTATGAAAGAGAAGAGTGATATGGTTTGGCTGTCTGTCCCCACCTAAATCTCATGTAAAATTGTGATTCCCAATGTTAGGGGAGGGAACTGGTGGGAGGTGATTGGATCATGGGAGCAGATTTCTCCTCATTGTTCTCATGATAGTGAGTGAGTTTTAATGAGATCTAGTTGTTTAAAAGTGTGTAGCACTTCCTCTTTTGCTTTCTCTCTCTCCAACTCTGCCATGTGAACAAGGTACTTGCTTTCCCTTTCCCCTTCTGCTGTGATTGTAAGTTTCCTGGGGCCTCCCCAATCATGCTTCATGTGCAGCCTGCAGATCCGTGGGTCAATTAAACCTCTTTTCTTCATAAATTTCCTAGTCTCAGGTAGTTCTTTATAGAAGTGTGAGAACGAACTAATATAAAGACACAAGAATTATTTGTGTATTTTTTAAAATCTATGCTCTATTAATATTTTAATTGATGTATAAACTAATTATACATATTTATGGGGTATCTGTAATATTTTGATACTATAGACAATGTGTAATAAGCAAATAAGGCTATTTAGGATATCCATCACCTCAAATATTTGTGTGTGTGTGCGTGTGTGTGTATGTGTTGGGAACATTTCAAATATTCTAGCTATTTTGAAATGTAAATTGTTGTTAACTATAGTCACTCTACTTATGCTATTAAACAATAGAACTTATTTCTTCTAGCTAACTATATGTTCATACCAATTCAACCAACTTCCTTTCACCCCCACCCACCCTTCCCAGATTCTGATAACTATTATTCTGCTCTCTATCCAAGTGAGATCCACTATTTATCTCCCACATATGAGTGAGAACATGTGATATTTATTTGTCCTTCTATGGCTGGCTTGTTTTACTTAACATGATGACCTCCAGTTCTGTCCATGTTGCTGCAAATGAGAAGATTTTTATCTTCTATTAGGAATAGTATTGAGTTATGTTTATATCTATTTATCTATTGATCACATTTTTATTCATCATCCATTAATGAACACTTAGATTGGTTTCATATCTTGGCTATCGTGAATAAGTTACAATAAACATGGGAGTGTAGGTAATTCTTTGATTTACTAGTTTCCTTTCTTTGGAATAAATACCCTGTAGTAAGATTGCTGGATCATATGATAATTTTACTTTCAGCTTTTTAGGAAATCTCCATACTGTTTTTCATAATGGCTATCCTAATTTACATTCTCACCAACAGTGTATAAGTGTTTCCTTCTCTTTGGATCATCTCTAGAATTTGTTTTTTTGTCTTTTTGATAATAGCCATTTTAACTGGAGTGAGAAGATATCTCAATGTAGTTTTGATTTTCACTTCCCTGATGATTAGTGATGTTGAACCTTTTTTTTTTTTTTTTTTTTTTTTTGAGACGGAGTCTTGCTCTGTCACCCAGGCTGGAGTGCAGTGGCCGGATCTCAGCTCACTGCAAGCTCCGCCTCCCGGGTTTACGCCATTCTCCTGCCTCAGCCTCCCGAGTAGCTGGGACTACAGGCGCCCGCCACCGCGCCCGGCTAGTTTTTTTTTTGTATTTTTAGTAGAGACGGGGTTTCACCGTGTTAGCCAGGATGGTCTCGATCTCCTGACCTCGTGATCCACCCGCCTCGGCCTCCCAAAGTGCTGGGATTACAGGCTTGAGCCACCGCGCCCGGCCGATGTTGAACATTTTTTACAAATATCTATTGATCATTTGTATGTCTTCTTTTGAAAAATGCCTATTAAAATTCTTTGCCCAATTATTTAAAAATTATTTGGTTTTTTATTTGCTGTTGAGTTGTTTTAGGTCCTTTTATATTCTGGATAATATTTCCTTGTGAAATAAATAATTTGCAAATATTTTGTCCGATTGTAGAGATTCTGTCTTTGCTCTGTCGATTGCTTCCTTTGCTATGCAGAAGCTTCTTAGTTTAATGCAGTCTATTTATCTATTTTTGTTTTTTTTTTTTTCCTGTGCTTGTGAAGTCTTAGCCATAAAAATGTTGATTTGAATAATTTTCTGAGCATTTCCCCTATGCTCGCTTATAGTAGTCTTATAGTTTTAGGCCTTATGCTTAAACTTTGATTCATTTTGAGTTGATTTTTATATAAGGTGAGAGATGAGAGTCTAGTTTTATCCCTCTGCATATAGAAATCCAGTTTTTCCAATCTGAAGAAGAAAATATCTTTTCCCCAGTATATGTTCTTGGCACCTTTGTAAAGAATGAGTTTGCTGTAAATACATGAATTTGCTTATGGGTTCCCTATTCTGTTTATCGTTCCATGTGTCTGATTTTAGACCAATATCATGTTGTTTTGGTTACTATAGCTTTGTAGTATATTTAGAAGTCAGGTGGTGTGATGCCTCCAGCTTTTTTCTTTTTGCTCAGGATCGCTGTGTCTATTCAGGGTATTTTGCAGTTCTATACCAACTGTAGGAAGTTTTTTTCATTTCTGTGAAGAATGTCATTGGCATTATGATAGGAAATGCAAATGCACTGAATCTGTAGATTGCTTTATATAATATGGTTATTTTAACAATATCAGTTCTTCTGATCTGTAAGTGTGGCATGTCTTTCCATTTATTTGTGTCCTCTTCAATTTCTTTTATTAAATAATTGAATGGAAATTTTACAGTTTTTCTTTAAGAAATCTTTCATCTTCTTGTTTAAATTTATTCCTAGGTATTTTTGGTAGCCATTGTAAAGACATTGCTTTATTGATTTATTTTTGCCTAGTTTGTGATTAGTGTATAGAAAAACTACTGATTTTTGTATTTTGATTTTGTACCTTGCAGCTTTACTTGTTTATCAGTTTGAAGGGTTTTCCGGTGGAGTCTTTAGTTTTTTCTATATATAAGATAATCCTTCCTGCAGAGAGGGACAATTTGACTTCCTCTTTTCCTATTTAGATGCCTTTTATTTATTTTTCTTGCCTAATTGCTCTCTCTAGGACTTTCAATATTGTGTTTAATAGAGTGGTGAAAATGGCATCCTTATCTTGTTCCAGTTGTCAGAGGTAAGGTTTTCAGCTTTTCTCCATTTAGCATGTTAGCTATGGGTTTGCTATATATAGCCTTTATTATGTTGAGGTATATTCCTACTATGCCCAATTTGCTGATAGTTTTTATCATAAAGGGATGTTAAATTTTATCAAATGCTTTATCTGCATCTATCCAGATAATCATACGGTTTCTAGGCTTCATTCTGTTAATGTAATGTGTCACATTTATTGATTTTCATGTGTTGAACTATCCTTGCATCCCTGGGTTAACTCCTACTTGATTATGATGTATTATCTTTTAGATGTGCTATTTAATTCAGTTGGCTAATATTTTGTTGAGAATTTATGAATCTGTGTTCATCAAGGATATTGTCATGTAGTTCTCTTTTTTCGTTGTTGTATCCTTGTCTGGTTTTGGCATCAGGTAATGCTGATCTGGTAGAATGCATTAGAAAAAATTTCCTCCTCTTCAATTTTTTGAAATAGTTTAAAAAGAATTGGTCTTACCTCTTCTTTATAATTTGATAGAATTTAACAGTAAAGTCATTTAATCCTAGGCTTTTCTTTTTAGGAAGATTGTTTATTGCTGATTGAGTCTCATCATGTGTCACTTATTTGTGCTCATTTTCTGTGTCTTCCTGGTTCAGTCTTCATAGATTGAATCCAGGAATTTTTCCATTTTCTGTATGTTTTCCAACTTGTTATCATATAGTGGTTCGTAACAGTCTCTTATGATCCTTTGTATTTCTGTGGTATCAGTTGTAATGCCTCTTTATTTGTTTCTAATTGTATTTGTTTGGGTCTTCTTTCTCTTCTTTTGGTTAGTATAGCTAGTGGTTTATCAAATTTGTTTATCTCTTCATAAAACCAATTTTTGGGGTTTTTTATTTTTCTATTACTTATTTAGTTTCTGTTTTGTTCAGTTCTGCTCTAATCTTTATTATTTCTTTCCTAATTTTGGGTTAAGTTTGTTCCTGCTTTTCTAGTTATTTAAGCAGCTTCATTAGGTTATTTGAAATCTTTCTACTTTTTGATGTAGGCTTTTATGGTGATAAACTTCTCTCTTAGCACTGTTTTTGCTATGTTCCATAAGTTTTGATATGTTGTGTGTCAATTTTTATTTGTTTCAAGAATGTTTGAAGTTTTTTTCTTAACTTCTTTATTGATCTAATGGTTGTTCAGAGGCCTATTGTTTAATTTCCATGTATTTGCACAGTTTCCAAAGTTCTCTGGTTATTGATTTCCAGCTTTATTTTATTGAGATCTGAAAAAGTACTTGATATAATTTTGATTTTTAAAATTTGCTGAGACTTGTTTCATGTTCTAACATATGATTTGTCCTGGAGAATGTTTTATGTGCTGATGAGAAGAACGTATATTCTGCAGTTGTGTGACGAAATATTCTGTAAATGTCTGTTAGGTCCATTTAGTCTATAGTACATTCCAAGTACCATGTTTCATGGTCAATTTTTGTCTAGATGATGTGTCCTATGCTGAAAGTGGGGTGTTGAAATTCTCAACTATTATTGTATTTAAGTATCTTTCTCTTTAACTCTCATAATATTTGCTGTATATATTTAAGTGCTCCAGTATTGGGTACAGATATATTTACAATGTTAAATCTTCTTGCTGAATTGATCCCTTTATCTTGTATGTAATAATCTTCATCTATTTTTATTTTTGACTAAAAGACTATTTTTTTCTAGTAAGAGTGTAGTTACTTCTGCATGTTTTTGGTTTTCCTTTGTGTGGAATATTTTTTCCATCCCTTTTCTTTCAGTCTATATATGTCTTTACAGGTTTAAATGAATTTTTTGTAGATGGCATATAGATGTGTCTTGGTGTTTTGTGTGTTTTATTTATATATGTTTTTATCCATTCAGCAAGTCCATATCTTTTAATTGAGGAATTTAAAACATGTACATTTAAGGTTGTTATTGATAGGTGAGGACTTGTTCCTATCACTTTGTTCATTGTTTTCTGATCATTTTGTATATTCTGTTTCCTTTTGTCTCTTTCATTGTTTACCCTATGATATGTTGGGCTTTTTTCTGTGATAACATTTGACTCCTTTCTTCTTCTCATTTGTGTATCTGCTCTAAAACTTAGTTATATACTTTCTTTGTTATGTTGATGATAAATATTATCCTTTCATTTTCAAATGTAGAACTCACTTAGGTATTTCTTGTAGGGTCAGTCTAGTGGTGAGGCATTCCCTTAGGGTTTGCTTGTCTGGAAAAGATTTTATTTGTCCTTCATTTTTGAAGGACAGCTTTGTTGGGTGTAGTATTCTTGGTCATTGGGGTTTGGGGTTTTTAATACTTTGAATATATCATCCCATTCTCTTCTGGCCTGTAAGATTTATGCAAGAAGTTCACTGTTAGTCTGATGAGAATTCCCTTACATGTGACTTGATATTTTTTCTTGCCGTTTTTAGAATCTATTCCTGTCTCTTTTTGAGAGTTTGACAATAATGTGCCTCAGAGGAGATCTTTTTGAGTTGAATCTATTTGGTTATCTTTGAATATTCTGTACCTGAATGTCTATATATCCTATAAGACTTGGAAAGTTTTCATTTAGTTTTTGTTAAATAGTTTTAAAATGTCCTTGGCTATCTCTTCCCCTTCTAGAAATTCCAAAATTCAAATATCTGATCACTTTATTGTGTCCCATATGTGACATAGGCTTTCATTCTTTTTATTATTTATTTATGGGTTTTACTGGGTTATTTCAAATGACCTGTCTTCAAGTTCAGAAATTCTTCCTTCTGCTTGATCTAGTCTATTGTTGTGGCTCTTGATTGTATTTCTTATTTCAAACATTGGACTCTTCAGTTCCAGGATGCCTATTTATTTCTTTTTAATATTTATATTTTTGTTGAATTTCTCATTCAGAATATATATATATATATATATATATATATATATCTTTTTCTGATCACTCTGTATTGTTTACCTGCTATATCTCTTTGAGTTGTTTATCTGTTCTATCTCTTTGAGTTTCTTTAGTATCATTATTTTGAATTCTTTCTCAGGTATTTTGTGTGTGTGTGTGTGTGTGTGTGTGTAAATTGTTGGTATCTGTTACTAGAGAATTATTGTATTCCTATTGAAGTGTAATATTTCCTTGCTTTATCATGCTTCTTTGTCTCATTGATATCTGTGTATCTGATCTAACAGTCACCTCTTCCAATTTTATTGATTGACTTTCATAGGAAAAGACTTTTCAAAATAGAAATATCTATACTGGTTGAGTAAAGTGGTTGAGTAAAGTGTTTTGGCTCTGATTCTGCTGAATGCAGTAGTGTAGTCTCTGATTTCTTCGGCTACAATCAGTGTTAGTGGTGCCTGTGAGTTTCTCAGTGGCTTAGGCTACAGCTGTAAGTGGATGCTGTGGTGAGCCTTTACTGGGGATGGAGACACCAGGTGAGCCAGTCCTCAGTCACCAGTGGTGGCAACAGCTGAATAGGTAGGCTGGTTCTTGGAACCTCAGGCAGTATACATGGGTGTTGGTGGTAGTGAGTCCAGGCAGACCGGTCCTCAGGCTTCCAGGCAGTTTGCTTAAGTAATGGTAGTAGCAGTGGTGGGCTGGGCAAGTGGGTAGGTCCCTGGGTCCTTGGGTAGTGCGTGGGGGGTTGGCAGTGGGCAGAATGGGCCTTTCCTCAGGATCCTTACGGTGTACATGGGTGCTGGCAATGGCAGTGTATCCGTCTGTTCTCACGCTGCTAATAAAGACACACCCAAGACTGGGTAATTTATAAAGCAAAGAGGTTTAATTGACTCACAATTCCACATGGCTGGGAGGTCTCACAATCATGGTGGAAGGTGAAGGAGGAGCAAAGTCACGTCTTACACGGTGGCAGGCAAAAATAGCATGTGTAGGGGAACTTCCCTTTATAAAACCATCAGATCTTGTGAGACTTACTCACTATCAGGAGAAGAACATGGGAAAGACTCTTCCCCATGATTCAATTACCTCCCATCTGGATCCCTCCCATGCCATGTGAGAATTATGGGAACTACAATTCAAGATGAGATTTGGGTGAGGACACAGCCAAACCATATCAAGTGGGCAGGTGGATCAGTCCCCAGGCCCCAGAATGATGTGTGTTAGCACTGGTAGCGGTGGTGATGGCAGAGGGCATCGTGGGTCTTTCTTCAGGCCTCAGAACCAGTCTTTAGGTCCTCTGAAGGCATATGCAGTTGCAAAGTATTCTTGCCACTACAGGGGATAGTTGCTGTCAGTGGCAGTGGCAGCCATCTCTCAGGCTCTGAGGAGTGCACAATTCTGATCTCTTTGTCCTGGGTCAGCCTCCCTAGTGCGCCTCACCACACATTCACTGGGGTGTAGGACACTGTGTTGGCTAAAATGCTGGAAACCCTGTCTCACTGCCTGGTCTAACCAGCATTGTGCTGCTGTAGCCCTCTAGGTGAATGTGGAGGGATGTCAGTGGTTCTCCAGGGATGTGGGGATGAATGGGACTGTTGGGCCCAAGGGAAGAAATGCAGTCTAGTGGGAGCTGAGTTCTCCAACTGATGCCATGGTGCCAACTTCTTGGGACTCAGTGGGTAAGGGTGGCCCAGGATGAGTTCCCTCTTTGGAGTAATGCCATTGTGTGGACTCCAGATGAATTTCAGTGTTCTCTTTTAGACGCTCTTTTCAATGGATGTGTGGTTATGTACTGCATGAGTTGTTCTTTGTGGAGGAGATGAGTGCCAGGTACCTTTATTCAGCCATATTGAAGCCCCCTCCCATCCATTAATACTATGCACAGTAAATCTGAATTATCTTTCTAATGCTTTATTTCAAATACATACTATAAATATATTATACAAAATAATCATTTTATATTTCCACAGTGTGTGTATATATATGTGTATGTGTGTGTGTGTATGTATATACACATATATATAATACATAGTTCTTACCCATTGTTGACAATTTTAGTTCTTTTATATTCTTTAAATTTTTTCCCAATATTTTTCATTCCTAGGGCTTATGTGTCCTAGGTTAGACTGCATACCTTGTGAAGCAACAGAACATGCTTTTACATTTTACTTTTACATTTTATAATACAGTATTTTTTCATTTTGTAATATAGTTCTTCTTATACACTTAGAAGGAATTTTTTAAACATTACCACTAGATGGCAGAAAAGATTAAAAGTTGGATGAAACCAAAGGCAAAAATTTTCATGAGTGATCATTTAAAATAAATATTTATTTTTATCTTTTATTATAAATTGAAAATTTATAATTATAGAAATTTATGGAGTACAAAGCAACATTATAATTTATGAATACAATGTGGTATAATTAAATTAAGCTAATTGATATATCCATTACCTCAAACACTTAATATTGTTTTGTGGTGAGAACATTTGCAATTTAAATTGTGAAATGTACACTTCTGTATTATTAGCTATATTTCTCATTCTATGTGATAAAGCTCAAAAGAATTTTGTATCTTTTCTGAGGTTTTGTACCATTTGACCACCATCTTCCCATTCCTCCCACTTCCTGGTCTCTGTAACCACCATTCTGCACTCTGCCTCTATGAGTTAAATTGTCTTGGACTCCACATGTAAGTTAGAACATGTGGTATTTGTCTTTGTTTCTGGCTTATCACTTAGCATAGCGTTCTCCAATTTTGTCTATGTTGCTACACATGAAAAAATGCCCTTCTTTTTAAAGGTTGAATAGTACTTGATTGTTTATAGGTACCACATTTTCTTTATCCACCCACCTGTGCCTGGTCACTGAGGTCGATTCAAAAACTTGGCTATTGTGAACAGTGCTGTAATGAACATAGTAGTGCAGACATCTCTTTAACAAACTGACTTCAATTTTGGGGGGTGCATACCCAGAAGTGAAATTTTCAGATGATATGGTAATTCTTGTTTTTGAGGAACCTCCACCAGTTTTTTTACAATACTTTTACTAATTTAAATTTCCCTCAACAGTGTACAAGAGTTGAAATTGTACATTTAAAATCATTGTCAATTATACTGCCAAATAGTATAGCTAATGCATATCAAAAAATATGCTGACATACTTGGGAAATCTATGGAAATACTGAAGCCAACAGATTAAAAATTACAACCTAGTAACGCTATGCCTGTTTGTATCACAGTCATGTCTTTTACAGATCCCTAGAGACAAACTTACAAGCTTTGTGCATGATATGAGAAACATGTTGAAAAGATTATAGTTCATTTCTGTTCTTTCTGTCAGAAAATATGTTCTGCAAAAAGTACAATAGATAAATTTATTTAGTATTCTAACATTCTTTATTCCAACACTTTCCTCATTTTTCTAGAATAATTGGCTAATATCAAATAGTATTAAGATAGTACATCATCATTCTATAGTAAATATATTTACTAGCGGAGTTTTTTTATTTAAAATAATTTCACAGTTCTTAATTTTTGTGCCACTATTTTATTGGAGAAAGGTTATACTATTCTTTACTGTCAAATATGAGTAGTTATGATAGGATATTTTAGTTATTAAGGCTTTGCACTCTGAATAACACCATTTATCCCCTTTAATCAAAACTCAAAGGATCCTTTTAACACCCACATAGACATATTCACCTCCTACCACAGAAGTAGGATAGTCTGGTGAAGAACCCAGTGAATCAGAAATTCCTCCTCTCAGGTCTGTTTTGATGTCATTTTTCACTAAACAGCCCTTATGATGACTTACCCATTACTTAACTGAAGTGGGTAATGCTGTCCTTAGCTTATGGTGGCAGCAGAAGCCATGGGCATATATTAGATCAGATGCTATTTAGTTTTGCTTTTATTTTTTGCAGATGGAAAATTCTTAAATGTTTTAAATGAAGACCGAAGAGAACCAATAAAGGAAGA
Organism: Macaca fascicularis; assembly: GCF_037993035.2. NCBI lineage: Eukaryota > Metazoa > Chordata > Mammalia > Primates > Cercopithecidae > Macaca > Macaca fascicularis. The sequence goes on along the minus strand of NC_088389.1, from coordinate 103,880,846 downwards.
TTTAAAGTACAAAGGAGCAATAATATGCCCCACCAATGTCTGTTCCTGCTAAATTCATCAAAACAAGTCACAGAGAAACAATGGGCAAAATGTATCCGCTTTTTAAAAATCTTCACTTAATACACAGTTTTACTGCGCTGTTCTTTTATATAGGAAGTCAAATTTGTAGCTTTTAAATATAAATGAGATTTTTATTTTGTTACCTCAAAAATTTTTACAAAAGTCACTGAAAGTATAAATAAAGATTTTTTCATACATTTAAAATAATTTTAGAAAAACTATCACATATGACTAGGATGTACATTTACTATGCATCACAGCTTATATGTACAGCAAATGTACAATCCTCTTATTTTGTCTTTGGTTAATCTGGTCTTTCTCCCTAGTTTTCATACACTAGAAACAAAAATAACTTTGTGTCTTACCTTATTTAAGATCTGATGATGACAATCCTTCTTGGAATAATGGCAGTCTCCCAGTTAGCCAGCTGCAGACTTTGGCCTCCAATATCAAGGATCCCTCAAGTGAATAAGAGATGTTAACAAGCAAACAGTAGAGTCAGAAGACACTGGGTCAGAGATGTCAACTCTTAAACTCTACAGTGATATCCGTCCCCCTGTACACACTTCTGAGCCAGGGAAGGAATAGGTGGAAGAGAAATTGAAAACTAAGCCTTGTTTTTCTAAACAAATTGAGAAATAATAAAAGGTAAATTATCGGAGCTGACCTGGTGGCTCACACCTGTAACTCCAGCTATTCAGGAGGCTGAGGTGGGAAGATCACGTGAACCCAGGAGTTTGAGACCAGCCTGGGCAACATAGTGAGTCCCCATCTCTTAAAAAAGAAAAATTTAAAATGAGTTGGGCATGGTGGCGCATGCCTGTAGTTCCCAATACTCAGGAGGCTCAGGTGGAAGGACTGCTTGAGCCCAGGAGTTAGAGGCTGCAGTGAATTATGATTATGCCACTGCCCTCCAGCCTGGGTGGCAGAGCAAGACCCAATCTTAAATATGTAAATAAATAAATAAATAGTAGATTATCAGATCAGACTAAGAGTCATGCCAGATGGCAATAAAAGTTAATGTCTCTCCTCCTTGAGTATGAGTATTCATTCTGGAGAATAGATTATTTTTAAGCAAAAAAAGAAACTGTATTCAAGGCCATCTTCATGGATGTACAATCTGCACACACACACTCACAGGGTCTTGTGCTCAGAACAGCCCCACATTTCATTTAATAATCCACCCTCATCTTCTTGAAATTAGTAATTTTTGATAGGGGCCCCCATATTTTTATTTTGCATTGTCCTCACAAGTTATGTAGCCATGCTTGACTATATTTTCTTGCTTTTTTCAAATTATGATGTGAGTTCAACTTTTTATCCCACCACACACAAGCCAAAACCTTGTATTCTTTCTCCCTCCCTTTCTTCTTTCTCTCTTTTTCTCTTGAGAATTAACATACAATTAAGTTTTCTCTGACTATGTAGACAGATACTGTGTGTGCTTCTTTGATACTTTTCTTCTATAGTAATACATTTAGAAAGACTAAAAGAAAGGTACATAGATGATAGATAAAACAGGATAAAGATAGTTAAAGAATAAAGTTGAGGCATTTGATATCAACAGCTGGTTTGCATTCTGCCAACATGGAGTTTCCAGCGGTCACAATCTCCATGAAAATGGAACGACAATAATCGTTTCCAGTTAGACCCAAGAGACTAAAAGTGTATTTCCATTAGTCTGGCCAAAACCAGTCTGCTCTCCAGATGGGTTGTTTGGTTGATGACTCAGCTTGGGGCTAAACCTGAATTTTTTTATAGACTCCATAGTTGGGGCCTAAAAACAAAAGAAGTAAAATTATTAATATGCAGATATATTAATGACATTTTCATTTCCTTTCTTTTCTCTCATATCTAATTTTTTGCATTCTACTCTGCTATTTTTCACAAACACATTGTTTACTCCTACATTGGAGCCATTTGTAGTTCCATATTTGCAGAAAAGAACAGCCTATAAATAAACTTTCTACTACTTAAAAGACTAACACTATTAACTTTAATCTGCAGTGAGACAAGAATATAATGAATATAACCCATAACTTAGCTTACTACATGTGAAAAATCTCATTACATTTTTCTTTGCAATAGCTGGAAATGATCTAATGTTTCAAATAATATAGGATATTTCATAATGTATTATCTTGTTAAAGGAAAGTTTCTTGGTTGGAAATGCATTACAAGCTTCTTACAGTAGCAGCAGCTACTATGTATTAGTATTTACAGAGTGCTTTCTGTGTGCTAGATGTGGACTATCTCATTTAGTTTTGATCGTGACCTTCAATATCCTTATTTTACGGATGAGCAAACTAAGTTACATAACTTGGCCAAGTTTCACTGCCAGTGAGGGGTCGGGCTGGGATTTGAATCACATAGCCTAATTCTGAATTAGGGTTGTGAAGACACTGAACTCTAAGTCAATCTTCAGGGTCAAAAAGTAAGTAATGATAATAATTGTATGAAGGCACGTTGTTTACACATCAAAGCCAAAGAAAGGATTTAGCAGGCAGGTCACTTGACTATTGAGTCAACCTCCCACATCTTTACCATTGAAGTTAAGAGAAAAGGATCATTTCCACATGACTGCATTTTGGGTTTCCAGTTACTAAAAGCCCTTTCTCTTCCTGTATTTCTGGCAGAGCCTGTAGCTGGTACACAAACTCCAGTCCAAAAGTTCCTTCTCAGATCATTCTGTCTTCTGTACAGCAGTTGGTAGTAGTAGTAGCAGTATTTCACTGATGAGAAACTATCACTTAAAAGAAGCAATTACTATCTTTGAGGTCACTTAACCAATAAGTGGTGGAGGCTTGATTCAAACTCAGATCTCTCTGGCTCCCAAGTCACTATCCACTCTGCTCCCATACTATAATGAATCCTTAGCAAACACATACAAATGTTTTTTTCCCTCTTATTGGCTAGCAATGTTTCATGGCTTTTGCAAAGGAAAATAATCATGATTCATCTCAGTCTTCATTTACTGAGTATAATTTTCAGCACAATGTAGCTAATACATTAAGCATGGCTTGTCAGCATCCCCCCCCCCCCCCGCAAATATTGCTCAAGGCGGTTATTTCTTGGGTTAAAATATTAAGAATACGAGAACCTTGGCTTTCTTTTTTAAATTAACGATGATCTATGAATTTTCATAGCCAGTCTATGGAAGATATTGCAAAGGAAGTACAAGGAATGTGATTAAATAGATTATTGTCCTTTATACAGGGATAATAGTGTTTCCTCTAAATGGTTGCAACGATCTCTCTGCTCTTCTCCAAATCATCTAGGACCTCACTACTCACCCTTTGAGAGGTGGAATCTAATTACTCTTGCTTTGAAACTGAGCCTGTAACTTGCTTGTAACCAAAAGAATGTGACAGGAATCATTTGTGATTTGTGAGACTAGGTGGTAGAAGATAGTGTAGCATCTGCCTTGGTAGCTGGAACACTTGTATTGAAGCCCTGGGCTGCTGCCTCAGTGGGCTGACTTCCCTGAGACTATCATGCAGGGAGGATGCTGAATCTAGTCTCCTTGGACAAGCCTTGAGATTATTATATAAAGAAAGAGATGCCTGGCCAGCCCTGAGCTGCTCCATCTTCCATTTTTCCAGCTCGAGTCACCATTTGACTGCAATTGCAAGTGATTCCTTTAGCCAGAACCACCTGTCAGGAAGAGAAAGATTTGCATATATTTCCCTGCAGTGGTCTTGGTGACAGCAGAGTGGTGGTCTCCTGATTAGGATGTTTGAAGAATGAGAAAGTGGCTGTACGTTTGTTTCCCTCTGCTTCTTGTACTTCATAACTCCTAAATTTCTTGCCTAGTTCTCAACCTGGGCTTCCAATCCTACACCCACTATGAGTTCTTTACTCTAACACTCTTATATGCTTCTATAAGTTCCTCTTTCATAAGTTCGCTCATCAGTTTCTGTTGCTTGCAACCAAGGACTCAACTGCTACTCCTCACATTTCAGCTTTTAGAGGCCTATTGCTTCATATCAGCCTACTCACATAATCACCTGGTTTTGTTTCCGAGTAAAAGGATTAGTTTAAGGAGCCACTTAGTCATCACTTTTAGAACTGTATAAAATTTTTGGCTAAGTACCTAAATTATTTTCTCAAATTATCAGATATCCTATAAGAAAGCATTTTGAATGTTTTTATAAAAGTATTCATGTTTCTATAAATCGAAAGGCAATACAGGTTGCGATTAGATGTCACTAGATTAAAAAAAACAAAAGACAAATTTCATTCAACAAATAGAGGGTGAAACAGCTTTGCTTAGCTAACATTCATTCCCAGAGCTCTTTGTGTGTGACAATGAATACATAAATAACAGTACAACTTTCAGTTTACAGAAAGCCTAATCTTTGGTTTGTGAATGTGGAAGAATGAAGGAACGTAGACCAAACAGCAGATGTAGGTAACACATACAGTATTGAAGGAGTTGAAGAAATAGTAATGTTAGATTAATGATTCTTTAAACCCAGTGTTCAAGGGAATGTAAAAGGGACATTCCAGGGGACCAGAAGAAAACTGTGTCCATGATGCTCCCATGGTGCTCTCCTGATCTTTCTGGTCCTATTTTGCTCTCAATCTGTCTCACATCAGTCTGGATCTTGTCTATGCTCAGACCTTCAATAGAGTTTAGCAAATGATGTTCATTCAGCTCATCTTATGATTAGCAAAAAAACAAAATGCTGAAAACAAATGCTCCCTGTCAGTTGGGGCTATGTTGAAATGGTAGATCCACTCCATCCCTAAGGGATCTTATAGAAGCATACTGGTCCTTGATGTAAAGCAACTTTCCTGCTGCAGTTGTGGCCCTGGTGGCTTCTCTAGAATGGATCTTTCCTCCAACGTGTTGGACTAACCAAGAAAAGAGAGCTAGAGAGACCATATGACAATGCAGTGCTCTATTCTTGTATACTTGGTATTTGAGTATAATTCTTTATGTCCACCAAATGCCTTAGCAGTAAAAAATAAGCACTTTGAACTAACATGCAATAGTACAAGTTATCATTTTTGGTCATCATTTTACTAAGTGCTAGCTATTGTACCAGACAATAGCAATACAATAAAAGGCAAAAAAAGAAGAAAGAAAAGAAATAGTCTATGCAAACCAGCTGTTTGTATTCTAGAAGAGGTGACAAATATTAACTAAATAATCACTTAAACATAAAATTACAACTCTGGCATTTAATATAATACAGAGATATGTAGTGTTAAAAGGGTCTATGAGATATTTGAGCTGATATTTGTAGGATTAGCAAAGTTAACAAGAATGAAATGAGAAAAATATAGTGTTTAGGCTGCGGAAGTCCAAAGCCCCTGAGGCAGGCAGGAAGACAGAGTAAGGCTTGTAGAAGGCCAATGCAGGGGAATACAGAAAGTGCTGGAAAGTATGCTGCCCAAAGAAGATGGAGAGCTGGGTGGAAGCCATGCCATACTGGCACTAAGCTGAGTGACTAATGAGATTGGCATTTTGTGGAACCACAAACAAAAAGCTTCTCAGTATTGTAAGGTGCCACCCAAGGGGTTGCATGGGGCAGCCACATTAACATCTGCCATCTGGGCAGAGCAAAGTGCATGAGACGAAACATAGACATTAGTCACTCAGCTTAGTGCCATTATTGAACTGGCAAGGCTCACACCTGCCCCTGGTAAGGCTCTGTCATCTTTAATCCATTCAAAGTGGATTAAAGAAGTCTCAACATGTGGTCTCTGGGAAAGATGGTTGCCCTGAGTTAAAGAAAAGATAGGAAAGGGAAAGGAGAGAAAGAGAGAGAAAAGCATAG